>NC_081414.1:922797421-923461621 GCF_030272615.1 Cryptomeria japonica
TGAGCAGGTTGTCTCGAGCTTGTGGAAGTCTTGAGGTATTTTTCTCTACTATCATTTCTTAGGAAAGAGATGTTAATCTGCTCTTTTTTAATGTCATTCTATAATATGCCTTTATCATTTGATGTTGTCTTATTCTAAAAGATACATGCTTGAATACACATAGTTTATGTTTATACCATTGATCAGTATTTTGTTACGAACATGAATAGAATAACCATTGAAAGGAGTATCAAATTTCAAATGTCCTTTTAGCATACTAAGTTATAGTACAGTTGAAGGAACTCTACAAACTCCATCCTAGCTATGAATTAGATGGACATAATTATCACTGTGGTTAAGTTGATTGTTTGATGTTGAGCTTGAATCCTTCATTTTGAAATTGAGTTTTTGGATTAATAAATATATTCCTTGTTGAGCTGCATTGTTTTCCTTTAATCAATTATGTAATGAATCAAACCATGTTCTTGGATTATGTTGTTTTAAATGTCATTATGCATGTGGTCTAATCCATTGTAAATGTGGGTTAAGGCGAACCATTTACCATTGTTAGTCGTGTTCAATTATATTAGCGTTTGATATTTGATCAAGGAAAACTAATTATCTTTAATGGTTCTATTTTGTAGAATCAATGTTTGATATTTGTTCAAGGCATACCAAATACCATTGTTAGTTATGTTATGTTCTATCAATGTGTGATATTTGATTAAGGCAAATTGAATTTTGTTTTGTTCAGGAATAAGCAACCATGAACAACTTGATATATCTGTTAGAACTGAGTTTAAGTATGTTAACCTACACCCTAAACTATGTAAGGTCTTATGTTGATTCCTATGGAAGGATTACATCTTTGTCCACCTTGTTTTTTGTTTTCAAAGTTTACCTATGGTCAGAAGGACCTGAGGGTAAGTTGCAAGCATGCATATATCTTCATTCCTTATGTCAAGTAAGGGCAGTGGATATTGTTTGCACTTCTATGTGCTTATCATGAAATCTTGACCAAGGTAGCATTGTAGTTAGCATGCATCTGTCAGTTTACTAGAGTCAGATGCACCTCTAGCCAGAGTGTCATGCAAGTTAGGGGAATACCTATAGTGTATGATTGGCTAGTTTGTGTAGATTCTAACACTAGGTTCAGAGGTTTATTGGCATTTATTCTATCTTCTATCTGTAGTACCCCTTCCTCGATCATACTTTTAGACTCATGTTTGACTTTTGTTGACTCTTTTAGTGGGAAACATTATTGTGATATTTTTCTTAGACATTATGCAGTATGGTTGTATGCTTTAATTTGATTTGCAGTATATGTTTCATGCAATATTTTCTTATGCATGTTAGATGTGATTTTTTTTTATTGGATTACTGTCATGGACTGACCCATTTACTTTATACATGCAATGCATTATATTCATGTTTCATGTTTGTAAGTGTATGGGGTGCGAGGGGATGATTTTCCTTCACTCACTCCGATGAGACAGGGAATGTCACGATTCTCCTTCATCGGTGTGTGTGCCATGTCTTTTATATACATGTCTATATGCATGTGTGGTTCTTTGATGCAGGACATTGCAGGTACAAGTACCGAGTAGGTATGAGGTATTGACTCCACCTGGTTTCACAGGTCAGAGCGTACCTTATTTGTTCGATGGGAGTGGAGGAGATAGTTGTTAGACCTATTGGTAAACGGATTTGCTGCTTTAAGAAACTTTCTTGAAAAACTCTGTTTTGCCCTGTAATTAGCAACAAAATGTTCACAACAGTTGAAGAATCACAAAGAAATGGTAATCCTTCTCTGCGTTTGAGAGGGGCAGCTCCCTCATATAATGGGGGTATTTGGATTTTTCAAAAATTTAAAGAACGAACAATGAAGAAAGATTGAACTCCATATAAGGTATGAATCTAGATTAAAATAAATTCCATATAATCAAGTTTGAGATAACACAACTTGAAATAAACTTCTTCACGTTCAATGTTAAAGGGAAAGCATTAGGTAATCATCAATTAAACATAAGAACATTGATGATAACCCATGAGAATAAGTTGAACACACATCCAAATTGATCTCTATTGCTTAATTGCTTGAATAATACTATCCAAGTCTCTTATACAAAGCTTGTGAAAAAGTGGAATCCCCTACATTAAATAATAATGAGGTATATATAGGTGAAGTCGTAACCACCTGAGGTAACTACCCTAACCACCTTTATAACTACTTTATAACTTCCTCAACTACTTGAAATAACTTCCTCAACTTTGGAAGAAATAACTACTTAGGATAACTACCCAAAATGAGAACTTAGGATAACTACCTCATATGAAAAGAGCCAAGATTATCCTTCATTACAATACAAAAATAGAGATGAGAGAAAGAAAACTCGATCATGAGAGTTATTTACAAAGAAAGACAAAAACATGATGCGAGTAACACAACAAAAATGGAGACTATACAAAATGCAACTCTGCACTTATTCTAAGCTAACTCCTTGCATTGCCGATGAGGCTGTTGTTTCTGTAGGCACATTAGGTTGTCCAGGTCCTTTGTCTCTGAAGATTCTGAAAAGTCGAATGGCCGAAGTGACAGATTTTCCTTTGGGAATTAGGATGTTAGCTATCCTCATTTTCCATGTCTTCAAGTTTCTATGAATGCCACTTAGTTCTGTCACCATGCTGAGTGTCTGAGGCATAGAAGTTCTCAAGGAATAGTAAATATCAATCAACCTTTCGATGGTATTTTCACTGAAGTTTGTCTTGTTAAAAAGCTATTGATCTACCATGTTCTGGAAGCTATTCTGTAACCCCTGCAATTCTTCCATCAATGTCAGATCTGGGAGAAGAGTAGTGCGTTGTCCTTGGAGTTTGGTACACACTTGATCACATAAAAGCATGAGCTTTTCTAATTCTGATGAAACTTTATCTATGACCACTAGTTTTCAGTTAATGCTTTCTATCCATATTTCTAGATCATCTTTTTCATTACTAGGCAGGATTTTCTCGATTGCAAGGGTGTCCATTCCAATTTCTATCATTTGTTTAAAATCATTCACAATTTCTTTCCAAGCTGCCTCCTCTTTCTTGACATTCTTCAAGTCTTTCTCAATAGTATTTTTCTTTATTAAGGCCTCATCATGGATAGATTTTGCTTGGACTAGGAATTCACATGCGAGAGTTTTGACCTTTTCAACCCAACCTTCAGTTACCTTTCCATAGGCTTGGTACTTTTGAAGATTGTCCATAACATTCCTTTCAATTACTCCTTCTCGTGTAAATATAATTGGCTGGTGATCTACACTTAGTGGCATAGTGGAGGTATCGACTACGGATCTCAAGTAAGAAGACAAAGTGTGCACTTGTTGTTTCAATTGATCCTTGGATTGCTTATCCTTTTCACTTCTCTCCACCATTCTGGCTGCCATCACATTAAATTTCTGTATATCAGACTCATGAGAAGAAGGTCCCATATCAATCTTCATCACAACAAAGTCCGCAGAGGTGGCCTCATTTGTATCCTTCTCAGATATGGGTTGAGCAATCTCTAAGCACATATTCTTTGAATTTGGATCAGTCTTTATTCTTGAGGATACTTTGAGTTTCTTCGGTTTTTCAACTCTTCCAAACAGATCAGATATGCTACTAAATTCAGGTACCACTAGCTTTTCTACCTTCCTCTTCTTCAACAGACTTTGTTCTAACCATGGGAAAGAAGAATTTCCTGTAGACTCTTGGATGATTTCTTTTCTAGCTACCAGTGTTGTTGTACCTCTCTGATTTCTTCAAATTGATCGCTTGGATTGCTTGGAAATGATGAATCCATGACTAAAGTATTTTGTTGTGCTTCTTGTCGTAGGGATTCAATAGGAACTGAGGGAGATATGGAATGCATTCCATCATCAAATCTATCCAGAATTTCCACTGGAACTTGATCCTTTACTTGACTTGCAATAGAATTTTCTTCTATGTCTTTTGCTCTAGATTTCTTCCTCTTTTGTCGGGGTTCATCACCACATGTGTTCTGAAGATTGTTCCTCCTTGGAGGGTCTTCATCTCCATCACTTCCTTCAGTATTCTAGTAAGGAGTATCCCTAGCTGGAGTATGGGAAGAATGCAGTGACGTAGAGCTCTCAAGCTGACTTCCTTTCCTTCTTGGAGTTTCGTTTGTTGGTCTGGTAGCAGTCATTTGAGTAATCTTCTTCTTAATCCAAGCTTTAGAATTCTTGATTACAAAACTTGTTCTTTCTCTGACATCTCTCATTTCTGGATCTGCCCAATTCAAATTGGGAAGTGGCTGGGACTGGACTTGCTCAAAATAGATAGGATCAATCAAATCAGATCCATCATCTTCAATGCCTTGTATGGTCCAATCCATCTTGAAATCATTCATTTGCTTCAAAGTCAACCTTGTCCAATCTCTTTTTCTAACCTCGAACTCGTCTTCACAATCCTCCCAAAAGTCTTCTAGATTAGGAAAATGAAAATAGCCAGGACCTAACTTTAAGCTGTTCTTGACATAATCCTTACTATCAAAAGGAAACCTCATCTGGTATGGATACAAGTTGACCTTAGACAAAGCCTTTTCTGCCTCATCTGCTCTTGAACTTGACTCACATCTATAGTTCCCAAGACAAATGGGAAAGGCTACCCCTTTATTCTTTCTATCTCTTCATTTCCTTTGAACTGAAACCAATTGCCGACAAAGCTCAACTAAAATGAGCTTATCATCAACATATCTGGGTAGCTTATGTGGATAACCTTCAAATTCTCCTACTCGAAGATAGGTAAATCTTAGAAACTGGATGAAGAAACTTCCATATTTCTTTATCAATTTAGTGGCTTCCTTTGATATTCTGGTGGCAATGTCTCCTTGTAATAACCTTACTGCCCACATTGTGAAAGCATCATTCACCCGCCTGAAATACACAAAGCTTTCCTCAAGTTGCAATTGCTTGTAATAATGGTAAACTTGAGTTTCTTGATTCAGGACACCATTAGTACTTAACCCTGGCCATGACCTCAAATTAGCAATAGCATATATCAAGTAAGAGATCATATGGAAGCGTTGACTTGTTTTGAAGTGCACTAACTGGTCATGTATGCAGTTGCTAATGAGATGGCCCCAGTTAATGAATTGCTTACCGGCAGAGATGAGTGTTATGAAGAGATACATCCACATTTCAAACTTAGTGGAGTCAGGACTTCCTGTCACTCTATGGAGTAACAAATCTCTTTGATGAAAAGAGAACGATGGAGTGTTTTTGGAAGCTGAGACTGTCCTCCCCATGGCGCAACCATCCATTCTTTAGCCAGATTGTTGAGGCATTTGCTTCTATTGTCGCTGAAGTATTTATAAGCGTTTTGCTTATCGATGTGAGTGAAATTTTCCTTATATGGCAAATGAAGAATAATAGCTATTGAAATTCCATCAAGTTTGGCCATTAAGGATCCGTCTACAGCTCTTATCTCTCTCGCATCAGGATTATATCTTTTTGAGCATTCTAGCACCAAATCTGTACATTGAATTGAGATGGGAAAACATGCTGCTTCAATCAAGCCACTTCCTGCCACTCTATAAGACAATTTTGATCTGTCACCTTCCATGAAGAACTTTTTGATCTCCTGCAAATTTATGTGCCCAATCTTGGTATCATGAACCTCTGGAATCATGGTGGTGATCATCGGGGCATACTCATACTCTTGAGCCTTATATTTCATGACATCTGACACAACTCCTTCTTCAATCTGTATTTGAAAAGGATACTTATAACATATTTAAAGCTCCTTGAGATAGCTAGTATAGGTTTTGAAGTAAACCGACCCAGTCTTCTTCAATGCATGAATGATAAAAACTCACACAAGTTCCTCTTTATTTACAAGGAAGTCTTTAAAACTCTGTTATAATACATTACTCTGCGAGTGCATAATGTAATCATGTATTTACCCATTCTTTATGTTTGGATGTACGTTTTACAGACTTGAAAGCTTCTAAAACCTCTTCAATTGATTCATTCTGTGTTGCGACTGCATTTATTTGAGGAAGTGTCTTTGCCTTTGTTACTGATGACTCTACATCCGGATCCACTATTGTCGTACCCTGCTTCTATGGAAAACACCTTGTCATCTGTTGTATGTACGTCGACCAGAGCATTTGTAACTGTAAAATCTGACATAAATCTTCCTCCCATCGATGGTTTGGTGGATGTTTACAACCTACTCCAAAGCTCCCATATTCGGTGCAGACACAAAAGAATTGCAGAGCCTGGCACTATTTGTGCAATTCCATTCACTTGGAAATGAATACCTCTGCACCCGCCAAGTGCATCTGCGTGAAAGGAGCCATCTGATACACATACCGGGTATCTGCAGAAATAAGGCATTTAAACATTTCTTATTCAATACCTGCGAGTGGTTTTCAAGTTGCGAGTGGAGTTTAGAGAGCATGATAGCATGCATATCTATCGACATGCAAAACAAACGGTGGAAGTAGTTATAAAACTAAATTTGCTATCCTTCACAAGCCTTGTGGTAAGTTCCTTCCGGCAAATGGACGTTCAAGCGAGCTTGGTGGAGCGATTTTCCAGTTGGAGAAGGATCGACATGTTGGTCAACTTAGCCAAGCTGCCGATAGCAACCAAAACATAACTTAAAACAGTTAGTCGGCTATTGATATTTATATTCGGCTTGTTTACCCTTTTGGTCAACTTGCCGATATCTTTCATGCATAAGTGAGTTCGATGCAAAATGTTTGGTAACTTGTTAAAGTTGGCCAACTCACCGATGATGAAGATGTCAATGTTTAAACCTTGTGTGAAGAAACATATCAGTCACTTATGTTATTCCCTAACTTAGCGGTAACAATCACCTCACTTTTTGAACTTGGTGGATATGGGCGCTTTGATTATTCTACTAACCTGCCGCTAACACTTGGTCAACTGCCAACTTAGACCGTTGATGATCATGTTTTACTTTAAACTCTTTGAAAATGCCATTAACAATCCAAGACAATACAATATTATCATTCATTTATTGGCGATTCGAGGGATCATTTAAATTGAAGTTTAGAAGTCAACATGTTACTTTGAATCATATCCTTTACTTTGAAAATGTTCATAGGATTGCAAATAATAATACAAAGAGTTTCTCGATTTTCTCAAAAACATGATTTGTGACCCTTCACCATCATAATGTGAAGTACAATTATGACTTTTAAAGCTTGGGCGAACTTTGGGAATTCACATATATTCCTTTTTTTTTTTTACGAATACATCCAAATATATGACAAACCATTCACACTAAAATGACCCGTTATTACATGGAAACGAAGAAGAATTATAGTTGTCAGATTAACAATTAGGATCAACAAGACCCTAAATTGACCCGTAGTTACACTCATGTGAGTGTTGTCGTTGGTCGTCATTTCCCGTTTGACCGGTATGCGAGTCTTGGCCCTTTGGCATTTTCGTTTTGTGAGTCGTCTAGTGGTTATTTCTCGTTTTGCGTACCTCCTGCTAGTTAGAAAAGTTAATCTAAATGAATTGTATTATTTCATATTGGTGTATTTAAATTAAATTAATATACCTTTGTTATTTCATGTTGGTGTATTTAATTAAATTAATATGCCTTTGTTATTAATGATTTAGTTAAATAATTGAGTTATTAAATTTAAATGACTTAAGTGCATGTTATATTTTAAGAAAAGTAATTGTATTTATTTGAGAAAGGAATAAAGTTAAAAATTATGTTTTTTGAATTTTTAATTTGTATGTTGAAGTTATTTTCATTTTATGGAAAAAGAAATGAGGAAAAGGAAAATATCTCCATTGACCTTTTGGAGGAGATTTGATTTTACCTTTTTGGGGAAAATTTTCTATTGGTTGAACAAAACTTTTAACCTAAAAGTTTAGGTTAAAATATTTTGAAATATTGCCTGAGAGTAAATATTTTGATATATTGCTTGAGAGTTCACGGGAAGGGAGGATGAAAATTTTTGGAAGCCAAGTTTTGAGAACAAAATTGGAAATTGGATTTTTTGGTTGAGGATTTGGTGCAGGTTGAAGCTCATCTCCAACTTTCTTCCAGGAGTGCATTTCAGGTTGGGTAGATTTTCTTCTTTCTTTTTTGTTTCAAAAATTTGAAAAGTTTTAAAATCTTCCTGTGTGTGTATTTGGGAATTCATGGAATTCTTTTGGAAATTTTAAATTCAGTTTGAGTTGTGGGAATAGAGTGTTTTATGTTTGAGTTTATCTCTTCCCAACTTAGTTTGTTAATTTTGAAGAAATTGGTTTGTATAACCAGAAAAATATTAGTTTTCTGTGTGTGCTTTCAAGTTGTATAATTTGTGATTAAATCTCTTCATTTCTAGTTTAGAAATAATAGATTTGTTTTGTTTGTTTGGAGATTTTCAAATTGTTCAAAAACAAAAGGTTATGCTAGCAAAATTTTTACAAATTGGCCTCCCTGTGTGTGTTCTTGATTTTTTTTCATTTGTGCAGGAACAATGGAAATTTGGATTAAATCCTCTTTTTTTGGTTAAATTTGTTATGGATTTTGCCCAATATCATTTGATTTGGGTCTTATTGGTATCTATTTGTAAACATAAATTTTTATTAAAAAATTTTCTTTCAAAAAAATTAAAAATATTTTGTTTCCTTTGTTTTTACAGAGTGCATTTTGGGTGCAGGAAATTTTACTAGTAAAATTATATTAAAACTGAGGAAACAATTTTATTTTATTTTTTTTGAAAGAATTTTTTTAATAAAAATTTATGTTTATAAATAGATACCAATAAGACCCAAATCAAATGATATTGGGAAAAATCCATAACAAATTTAACTAAAAAAAGAGGATTTAATCCAAATTTCCATTGTTCTTGCACAAATGAAAAAAATCAAGAAACACACATGGAGGCCAATTTGTAAATTTTTTTCCAGCATAACCTTTTGTATATATCTTATGTGAGACTGATTGTATCTATATTGTTACGAGAAATGTCAAGAACTTTAAAATAAAAGTCAACAACTAACTATAGATATCTAAGTATATCAGAGTCTTTCAAAGTTTAACAGAGGATCACATTCAAAATTCTAACTTAAGAGGCGGGCCCTTTCCCTTGGCACCCTGCTTGATCCGATGGTGAGCTCTTCGATGAGGCAGGAGACTTCAGGTTAGAGTCTTCCATTCCTTTTGCCAAGTCCATGTTAAGTCCTTCATCCCGGAGGTATACAACCAACCAGTGCTTGTAAGGAGGGGGTTTCACATGAAACCACCACATGAGGAAATTGATATTCCTCTGAATGATGGGGTGTCTGTTTGCCAATTTTGTAGGGTTGTCGATAATCATAATTGGGAATCGGGGAACCTGGCATTTATTCCACATTAGAATGTCATAGTGCCTAGGCTTAGGGGCCAACAGATCATTGCTGACATTTACCATTACTCGATCGAGTTCTCCCAGAATACTGTGATTAAAGACCTTTAAACAGAGCTTCCTGATAAACTCCCTGTTAGGCTCAAAATGAAACACCATATCTAAAATATGGAGGAGATATCAGAGTTTTCTCTGGTTCTATCCTCATTGTTAATGAAATCTTCCCCTAAGATTTGTGAAATGCCATTAATAACTAGGTCGAGAGGGGAGTCAACAATACCTTTCAACCGAGCTGCCTTAATCTCACCAGTAACAGTCATTTGTCTCTTGGAGCATTTGAGCTTCAGAATAGTGTCCATATCTCCTGAATTACACTCTCTATCAAGAATGAATGCAAAATAAGGGGGAAGCCTATATAAAGCCAGAGGGTCGGTTAAGGAGGTAGTAAATAGAAATGAAATGATAGTATTTAAGATTGAGCCAAAATAATTATCCTTCATAATGAAGTGTTGGGTTGAGGTACTTGATATCCTTGCCCAAGTAACAAATCGTGGAATAATGATTGATATAGCTTCCTCATAATTCCATCATTCGACGTCACACATGCTTAGTGTCTAATTAATTCTTGCATGACTGGCATGTGCGAAGGGATGATAGAAACAACTCAGCCAAAGAAAGGAAAATCTCAATGCGGGTACAGACGAGTATCAAAAATCGATACGAATAAATGTGTGGTGGCAGGATGAAGTTATCAGAGATCATCGAGGAAGGAATAGAAAATGAGGATGAAGGTAAGAGAATAGGAAGCTAGATAGGGTTTGAAAAATGGGAGTGAAATCTCCTTAACCTTCCTATCTCATTAGGCTATGATCTAATATGGGAGCGAATGAGTGAGAAGATGGAAGAATGTTTGACAAAATTATATATATATATATATATATATATCTGTGTGTGTGTGTATCTATATAAATATAATATTTGAATAAATATATATTTATATATATACATATACACACATACACACACACACATGTATATACATATATGTATATATATGTATACATATATGTACATATATGTATATACATATATATACATATATATATATATGTGTGTGTGTGTGTGTGTGTATATACATATATATATATATATGTATATACATATATACATATACATATATATATACACACACATATATATACATATGTATATGTATATACATATAATATATATATATTATATGTATATACATATACATATGTATATATATGTGTGTGTATATATATATGTATATGTATATGTATATATATATATATATATGCATAGTGTATGAGAACGAATAAATATATGTTTCAAATGAAGATATATAATTATCGATGTACAATATAAATATATAAATGTCCTTACCTACATATATATATAATTACAAATGAGTACATATACTTACAAATATGTATATATGTATCAAATGTAAGTATATAAGTATATGTATATACTTGCATATATATATATATATTTGTATATGTATAATTATACATACATATGTCTAAACATAAGTGTATGTATATATATATATATATATATATATATATATATATATATATATATATATATATATATGTGTGTAGTCACATAAATCTGTCCAGCTTAATTAAATTAATATTCGCTATTTATTTGATTAAAAATCCATTAAGCCATCACTTAATTAAATAAATATTTAATTAATTCATCTCCAAACATTCTTCTATTAATTAAATAAATTATTCAATTTATTTTAATTCATTCATTAAGCCAAATACAAATCAATTAAATAAATAAAATCTATTTATTTAATTAAATCCCTCTATTCCTCTTTTAAATAAATTAAATAAAACATTTATTTAAATCATTATCCCCCCCCACTTGCATTTTCCTACAAATGCAACTTGCACACATTTATTCGAATAAATGAATTTTTATTTTAAATAAAATCCTATTTTTTCCTCACCCACCAAATCCACTTGCAAAATCTAATCCCCTTCTAGATTCTTCTAACCCCTTCCTAATTAGCCTAATCCATCCTCTAAACTTTGTCACATCCCTAAGCAAAGGGAAGTCACTTCTCAAAACCTCAAAGTCTTTGATAACCATTAAAAGCTTCAAGTTTTCAACCACTAAATGGCTCAAAGTCTTTGATAACCTTTAAAGGCTTTCAACCTTCAACCACTTAATCCCCAAAGTCTCCAATAACCATTAATGGTTAACTCAAACCCTCCCACATGGTTAAAACATTTGTTTTGACTAAACCTCTATCCAACCCAAAGGTCTCATCAGGCCATTAATGCTTTGACCATGATTATCTCTTAAACATTTGCACAAAGGTTTATCCTTGGATTAACTCTTAATCCAGTGGGTAAGCTTAATTTAGACTTGACCCTTAGCCTTTAGATAACCATGAGGTCTTCTCAGGCCTTTAATGCCTCCAACCTCTTTTCTCAACCCAACCCTATGTTGACACTTGTCACCATTTCATTGGTGCCAATTGTGCACATGGATCCCCAACTTTCAAACTCAACCCTTGATTGAATCTTTCAATCTCAACCATCCATTGCTCCATTCTTCCTATAAATAGAGTCCATTTCTTCATACTCCAGATCCTGAAAACTTGCATGCATCTAAGCTATAGACATTTTAGAGAGCATTCTTAGCATAATCATCTAATATCTTGTTATTTTGGTTAAAATATATCAGTTTAGCATCAATAGCATAGCATTAGCTTTTTATTTCACATTCAAAGCTCAATACTACAATCTCAATCCTCCATAAGCATCCATAGTGCAAAAAGCTGCCGAGAGCTACACTATTTTGGAACTTGGAGAGGAGAGGAACAAGGGAGAAGAAGCCAAGAGCATGTTAGGAGGCATTTGGAAATGCCTCATCGTATTTATCTTCCTAGTTAGACATTCTATCATGCTTTTGTTATCTCTTTTGATATGCTTGTGTAGGAAAGTGTTTGGTTTATGATTTCTAACACTAACAACTTGGCTTTTCTTCTTATTTGTGTTGTGTTATCATTGACTAACCTGATCCTTTTTGCAGAGCATCAATATATATATATATATATATATATATATATTGGGTAAGTGCTATCAAGTATGGGGATAACGCCCTATATTAATACTTAAAAAGATTACATAAAATGTCGAGTTAAAAATGGCATATGCCATCCCTTGTAAGCCTATCTACTACTAATTGCCACACAGGGCTTGTAGAATAACAAAAGTGCATTTGCCAACATGGATGATATTGCTGGTCGATTGGCCAGATAGCCATCACTCCTCTGATCGGGTAACTCTCCTAAAGGGTTCCAAGTTTCCATTCAAAACTGCACAGCGAAACACCTCCCATGCATTCTCACTGAAGATTCTCATTTTTTCTTGCTCATCCATCTTCGCCAGATATTTTTCCATAGCACGGTTGTGCCTGTCGTTGTCCAACTCCTCCCCATCCCCCTCCGATGACCCCTCTTCTGAGCTATCCGACGACATGTAGTTTTCCATCTAGAAATAAACTTTTAGGATGCTTAGTCTCTGATCAGATGGTAAACTTAGAATACAGTTAGCCATTGCGTCCACCAACAAAGGTTTAACAAACTTGCCGAGAAGCCCAACCATTATTTTACTTGACTCTAGTACATCCACTACTGAGATTAGCGTGGCTTCAAGGACCTTTGAGTCGCACCAGTGCCTTTGATGATTGAGGGCCACACTTATCAGTCCCTCCATGGCATCATAGGCTGCATCCATTGTGAAAAACAAATTTTACAGCTACCCCCTCAAGTCCTCCTCATAATTAACACATGAGATGCTTCCAAAGAAGGCCATATTTCCATAGTTCCTACTCAGAAAAGACAATTCAGATATGGAAGCATACAGAGAGTGACCACTTAAATAGCAGTAAACATCCCAATCTAGAAGCTTCCTCCAGACCGCACTCCCCTCAATGAGGATTGTAGAATCTATCAAGAGACCAAGAGATCAAAAAGTGTCAAAGTTGTTTACAGATCTACTGTGTTTTTGGACCACTTGGATGTATCTCCTGCTGCCCTTAGGGTGCAATGATCGAAAACAAACCCCAAATACCAATAGTGTCCTATCCCGCCACCAAAACTGAAACCGTCGGAGAAACATTACTGAGCGTGATCTGCTTTGATTAGATCCTAGATTGGTTCTAAGACTGAGTGTATATCAAAAGTGACAGTATCATGAGGGATGTTAGTGCCCAAATTGGCAACACAGTCCGCCACTCGATTGCCCTCTCTATATGTGTGAGTAATTTCATAAAGGTCGATATCATTAAGAAGTCGAGATATGCACGGGACCCATTTGTTTAGGTTCCTACTCTGGAACCCCCTTTTGATAATTCCTTGAATAATAACTAAGGATTCCCCTTCAATGACTATCTTGGTCATTTTATTGGTAACGCATAGTTTAAGGCCTTCCAAGAGGGCCCAAATTTCTGCTTCATTATTGGTGGCCACCCCCAAGGCCCCATAACTTCCCAATAATAACTTACCTTCATTGTTACAAATAACAACCCCAAAGCCAGAAACCCCAGGATTACCATGACATGCACCATCCAAATTCAACTTCAGCCATCCCATGGGGGATGCCTTCCATCTGATATGTTTTCTATTGCCTTTCTTGACTGATAGCTTTGGCAACTGAGTAGGGGTGACCAGGAGCCAATTTTTCTCCATACTTATGTCCCATTCATTATAGTGTTGGATCTACTTTCTTTGCTTCTCGTTGATATTTCTTCTATGGACACTTTGATACAGTCGATGAGTCTATCCACTGGAAGGCATTTATCTTTAAAAATTCTCCTATTCCTTTCCTTCCATAAATGCCAAGCTATCATTGATGGGCCTGTAGTCCAAATTTCACTCCACATAGAAGATCTATTCGAAGGCCACGAGGCAAGGAAATCCTTCGGTTTCAAATTCCTAACGGTAGTGTAGTTTATTTTCTCTAAAAACCAGTTCCAACAGGCCTCTGCCATTGGGCAAGTATAAAGTAGATGATCAGTAGACTCTTCTGCATTCATACATATGACACATATGCTTGGGCCAGAAATGCCTATCATTTTGAGCCTTTCCCCTGTGAGGATTCTGTTATGAAGAGCGATCCATAGAAAAGCACTAGCTTTGGGGAGAAGTCTATTGTGCCAGCACAGTTTAGATGGCCAATTAGTGTACGAGCCTATTGCCCTTTGGACCTTATATCCCAATTTCACGCAATATTCACCTGACTTCAAACCACACCAGAAGATACTATAATCTTTGTTGGACACAAGAATATTTATTCTGCTAAGTATGGATCTTAGTTGATTGCAAAGTACCTGACATCCAATGTCCACCCATTTCCAATTTCTGATATTACTATTAGAGGTGTCAGTATCAAAATGGTCCTCAACATAAGAACCGTACCTGTCTTTTATTAAATTGATCCAATCCTGATCCACAAATAATTCATAATTCATTTAACGTTGGTTCACCCTCCCATGAATCCTCCCAGAATTTTGCTCTGTTCCCTCGCCCGATATGCCAAGAGATGTGGTCAATTATCACAGATCTACAATCCCATAGAAAATTCCAAGAGGCAGAGCCTCTGTCTACATTTTCCACTGTAAGGATTCTATCCAGATGATCAGTGTCAAGATACTTCTTTTGAAATATTTTGCACCAGAGTTTTTGGGGTTCCCGATACATCTTCCAAGAGAGTTTTGCACCAAGGGAAATGTTTTGGAGATCCATTTTCCTTAATCTAGCCCCCCCCCCCCCCCCAATTCTTTATTATAACACATCATTTCCCAGTTGATGAGGAGAATTCTGCTAGCATCTTTAGCCCCTTCCCACACAAATTCTCTCAACATGTTAAAATCGCCTGTGGCATTCTAAAGCATGACATGCTATAGATTGGAATAGCTAACATAACTGATTGGATCATTGTGAGATGCCCAGCCTGTGATAACCATCTATTCTTCTATTGTGATGATTTGGCCACGCAGGATTGTTTCACATCCTCCCACATGTGAGTTTGATGACATCCCTTGTCGATTTTAATGCCCAAATATTTCATAGGAAGTTCCTTTATTTTGATCCCCAGGATACCCGAGATTCTTGTTTGTGTTTGTCTGCAGGTGTTAAAGAAAAAAAGTTGTGACTTATCCCTGTTCATTACTTGGCCTGAAAGTTTTGAATACTGGCTCAAAGTTTCCAATATGCATCTAGCTTCCACCACAGAAGCCTCCCCAAAAACCACCGTGTTGTCTACAAATTGAGAATGTGTGATGGCAGTTAGTTGTTCATGGATACATACGCCTTTCCATATCTCTTGTGAATGTTTTTTCTGAATTAATCTTCCTAAAACTTCTGCCATAATGATGAAAATTGAAGGGGAGAGGGGGTCGCCTTGTCTCAGGCCATTAGTGGCAGGAAAAAAACCACAAACGCTCTCATTAACCAATAGAGAGAAGTTGACCGAAGAGATACAAAACTTAATGCAAGCGATCCATTGGGGGGAAAAACCAAATTTTTCAAGTACACATAGAAGGAACTTCCATACCACCTGGTCATATGCTTTTTCCATGTCCAACTTAACTGCCATTCCTCCAATCTTTTCTTTATGCATGGTGTGGATGACTTCTGAAACTAGGATAATACTGTTGACTATCTCCCTTCTCGGGGTAAAACCATTATGATGTTTCAAAATCAGCTTTGGGAGCAAAGCTTTAAGTCTCTTTACCATAGCTTTGGATATGATCTTGTACAGTGTGTTGCATAGAGATATCGGTCAAAAATCCTTCATAGTAGTGCACTCCACTTGTTTTGGAATAAGGCATATCAGGGTATGATTTATCTCTTTGACAAATTTTCCACCCTTCCTAAAGTCTTCAACCACCCTCCATATATCAACCCCCATAAAGTTCCAACATCTTTGAAAGAAGTCAGTGTTTAAACCATCCAAACCAGGTGCCTTGTTTGGGTGTAACGCAAAGGTGGCCGATTTAACCTCATCTAAGGTAAAAGGGGCCATCAACATCTTTCCATCCTCATCAGATAAAATCGGGTGTATAATATCATCTAAAGCTGGGAAGGAGGTGGACTCAACCGCCCTACCGTCTCCTAATAGCCTCATGAAGTAATCCAGAGCTACTTGTTCTATTTCTTTAGGAGTATGGACCCAGGAGTTATTCATGTCTTGGATCGAACAGATTCTGTTGGCACATTTTCTTGCCTTTATAGAGGCATGGAAAAATTTGGTATTCATATCATCGTCAGCTACCCAATGCTCCCTCGCCTTGTCCCTCCAGTACAATTCTTCTCTCCATAGAATCTCAGAATACTGATTCTTAAGGAATTTTTCAGCTTCGAATTCCACATTTGTCATTCCATGGGCCATTACTAATGAGTTGAGTGCTTCTAATTCTTCTTCAATCCTAGCTTTTTCTACGAAGACATTTTTGAAGGAGGTTCGGTTCCATTCCTTTAATCTCCTTTTGATGAATTGTAACCTTTTGGTGAATTTAAAACTAGGGGAACCAGAGAAAACATTACTTTCAATCCACCAACTTTTAATATGACTGAGAAGTGTTGGGTCCAACCACCACATACTAAGAAATTTGAAATAATTCTTATGCTGCTCAGTGTCTTGCCCTATGTTTAGTGATATAGGATAATGATTTGACCCACTTTGGGGTTTGATAGCCGAATAGATGGAATGGTGACTTAACAACCACCATTCCCCTACAAAGAACCTGTCTAATCTTTCAACAATATTCGCAAAATCTCACCTTTTGTTATTCCAAGTAAAGGACCCATTCTTGGGGATGATATCAACCACTTTACAATTGGTAACAAAATCCCTAAAATCTTCCGCCACCTTAGAAGGCTTCCTTAAACCACCCCTTTTATCCTCTACACAAAGAATTGCATTGAAATCCCCTGCCATGACAACTTTCCCAAAATCCAATCTAAGAACCAGCTCCAACACCTCACACCACACCTTATGCTTGTCTTCTATTTTGGTTGGTCCATAGATGTTGAACATTGGGAAACACAAATTTGACTTTTTACATTTAACAGAGCACGCCATCCAAAACTCATGGGAAGTGATAATACATACCTCGATGTGTGACGGGTTCCACATTATCCCAAGTCCCCCTGTCGAGCCTCGTGCCTCCTAAAACATACCATCCCAGTAATAGCAAATTTTTTTAAATTCCAGAGCTTTCTCTAGATTTAGCTTAGTTTCTTGCACCAAAAAAATATTAGACGCAAGCTTGGTCATGGTCCTTTTGACCAAGCATCTTTTGTTAGGGGCAGCTAAGCCCCTGACAGTCCAAGAGGAAATTCTCATCTTTCTCCAAGGGAGGTCTTTCCTCCCTTAGATACTTTAAGATAATCTATAACACTAACAATTCCCTTTTCGTGGGCTCTTTGTTCTGTGATAACTTTGTAGCTTTTGCGTCCCTTAGAGCCTTTGGCTCTACCCAAGAGTGTGTTAGCAGATTGATTAATGCATTTGGGATCCAGAGTATCCAAATCATCCAAATTTTCTGTTTCATCATCTGGCCAAGAGGATTTAGACCCTTCCGCAGAGAGCCTATCCTCCTTGGTAGCGTCCTAATTGGGCGAAGGGGGAGGGGATAACAATCCTGTATAAGGAATGTTGTTGAGAATGGGGACTTCTGATGAAGTACCATTATCTTGGGGTAAGTCCTTTGGTAGCAGATTAGTATTGGTAGAATTCAGACCCATCAGTAGAAGTTTTTCTGTATTCGTAGGAGGCTTTTGGTTCCAAACTTTGCCAGATTTTTTGGGTGGCTTCTTGAACACTTTCCTGACAAAGATCCCACACCTCTCGACAGGATTTCGCCTACTACCACATCTGGAACATGATGAAATGTCTTTTTCGATCTCCATCTGTTGAACCCAACTCCCCTCATTTGTTATAATGGAAATAGAAGGAGGAATTTCTTTTACCGCCGCAATTTTTAATTTGGCATAAGTGTATAGATCTGCGTCAATGATTGCTTCATCAATTTCCATAAGAGTGCCCAAAGTTCGACCAATGCACTCTAAACAAGGGTTGCTCCAATATTATGAGGGGAGATTAAATAAATAGACTCATAAGGGTTTATCATATATCACCAACTGAGAAGGGTTTATCCTATCTTTCTCCTCTACCTTCACAAAGACTACAACAAAGAAACTTTTCAGTAGGAATTTAATGACGACATGCTTATCCGAATGCTCATCTGCCCAAGACCTGATTGATTTTCTGGGAAATTTAGGGCCAACAGCTCTCCCAATGATTGCATGGTTTTCGAAGATAGATCTATCATCAGCTACTTCCTTAGATAAATCCACTATGCATTGTTTAGGGTTTTTGAGATTACTTTTGGATTTTGATTCAAAGTAACGGTCCTGAGGGTAAATGTCTTCCCAATTCTCATCATGTTCAGAGATAACATTCTCCTCCCAATCCACATCAAACACTTTCCATTTTGCATCTTTCGGTTTGTCTATGTTGCCATGCGATTTTCCCTTATATCTATATTTCGGATTGAATCTGGTCACCCATTTGGCCTCGCGCACCAGCCCTTCCTCGCGCACCTACGCTTCCTCACACACATGCCCTTCCTTGCGAACCTGCTCCTCTATGTGCTCCATTTTTTTGACTATATATATATATATATATATATATATATACATACATGTATACATGTATATGTACATACATGTATACATGTATATATATATATATACACATATACATGTATGTGTGTGTATATATATATATGTATATACACACACATATACATATACATATACATATACATATACATATACATATACACATACATATACATACATACATATACACATACATATACATATACATATACATATATATATATGTATATGTATATGTATATGTATACATATATGTATATGTATGTGTATATGTATGTATGTATATGTATGTGTATATGTATGTATGTATATGTATATGCATATGTATGTATATGTATATATATGTATATATATATACATATATATACATATACATACATATACATATACATATATACATACATATGTATATGTATATATGTATATGTATATGTATGTATATGTATATGTATATGTATATGTATATGTATATGTATACATACATATACATATATACATATATATATGTACATGTATATATGTATATATGTATATGTATGTATACATATACATATACATATACATATACATATACATATACATACATATACATATACATATATACATATACATATGTATGTATATATGTATATGTATATGTATACACACACATACATGTATATGTGTATATATACATATATACACACACACATATACATGTGTATACACACACATACATGTATATGTGTATATATACATATATACACACACACATATACATGTATATACATATACATATATATATGTATATATGTATATGTATATGTATATACATATATACATGTATATACATATATACATGTATATACATATACATATATACATGTATATACATATACATATATACATGTATATACATATACATATATACATGTATATATATATATGTATATATATATATATATATGTATATATATATATATATATATGTATATATATATATATATATATATATGTATATATATATATATATATATATATATATATATATACATTGAGAGGATGTATTGCTTTGAGTAATAGTGAATGTGTATATAAGTATTTATATATTCGACAAATATATATTTATATACATATATGTATATTATTAAATATATTTAATGTGATTTTTAATATTTTTAGAAATCGTACTATTTGGAAAAAATTTTAAAATTAAATGATGCTTTTGTGAAAAATGTATTATTTAATATGGTATGTTTTATACATTAAGTTATTATAATTTTTGCTTGTTCAAAATTGAAAGGGGGCAAATTGGTTATTAAATTTCTTTTAATCAGCGTGGTTGTGTTTTATTAAATTTTAAATGTTGAATTGCAAGTATATATGATGTTATTATTTTCAAAGGATTGTTGGAGTATGATCTTAGTGAATTGATATTTCTTAACAAAGGGCTTATTTTATTGCAATTCTTATTAATGTTTAGTCATCCCATTGTAGTGTTCGTTGTACCTCTTGATCGGGTGTTGACCTTATGACCTTGTCGTTTTAAACCATATTGTGCTTGTTCCTTATGGTTAACCGAGGGTTAGTAAGACTATGTTTTTGTCACCTATATTTTGTAGTGGTTTTATGGTTGTCTATTTTACCATAGGGTTCTCATAGAGAGACCGTGTTTGTATAGTGTCCTATGGGAGAGTGGATTTCGAGTGGGGGCCGTGCCCGAAGTGGTTGGATGGATAACCTCTTGAAAGTGAGATAATAAGTGATAACCTAATAATTGATTAGGGGGTGGGTAGTTCTTAACATTAAATAAGATATTGTACCCCGCGCATGGTTGAGTGCTCGTATAGACAAGATTTAGTGGGAAGGCCTCAAACTGACCACCTTGTCTTCATGAAGGGTTGGTAGGGTCCGCATGAGTCTTGGATGGAACTGGGGGTTTGGGAAAGGTTACTAGGATAACTCAGGTTGGGGGTCGGGACCTATGGAGGCCTACCTAGGGTAACCATCATAAGCTATGCGATGAAACTCTCTCTTTAGGGTCACTAGTGTATTGTGTTGTTGAGTTCACTTGGAGTATCGTGGAGTCACACTTGTATTGTCAACCATGTTTTGCTTGTGCTTGCTTTAGGGTCTTCTGCTATCTCCTAGCACAGTGGGGTGATTCCATTTTGGGATCACATGGTCAGGTGGTAGTGCCACTCCCATCAAATGTTTATGTTCGTTCCTTCATATGAGGATTGGCTTCGCAGATATTTCTGTGGTTCGCGTTTCTTGTATCATCTCATGTTGGAGATTTTGTATTTGAGACCTACGTGGTCATTTGTATCAGTGGATTATGTAACCTTTGTATTTGGTAAAGATGTAAATTTCACATGTATTATTGGAAGCCATGTAATTGATGAATAATGTAATCTTAAGTTATTGGATGTTTATTTTATCAGTTAACTTTATTCATTGTGCAAATGATTTCTTGAAGAGTAATATATATTGTAATACTTTCAATCTTTAAATGGTGTAATCTATTGTATGAATATGGTTTATTGTCTTCAATAATTATTTGATGGATTATTGGATTAATCTTAATAATGGAATTTAACCTTTCGTATAATTCTTCATTGGCAACCCTTTAGGAATTCTTGTGTTAGACTTTCGCTTGTGTAATAAACATGCAATGTAGTAATTAAAGCACTTTATTTGGATTAAACTTAAAAAAAATATTTATTTCACCCCTAGTTGGTTAGTTTGTGTGGTTTTCCTTTGGGGTTCCTGGCGGGGCATTACACTATCTTCTTTCCTCATAAAGGGTCAAGCCCTTCTAGTAGGAAGTGGCATGAGGGACTTATGTCCGTGGTTGGGTAGAAATCCCTTGGTGATGCTCCCCCTCTCCTAGTTGTAATGAGTAAGCATTTGTTCATTGGAAAGTTATTTATTCTGTAAACTCTTAACCCATCTCTTTCTTTTCTTAAAAATATAAAGTTGATGAGGTGTTAGTTATTTTCCTTCCTACTAACATGGATAGTTAGTTGAAGTGAAAGTTAGTTATTAACGGTTTTCATTTTGAACTGGACATGTAATATATAAATTTCTTTCCTTAGAATTAGTAAAAGATAATGTAATTTTCTATTTTCAAAATTTTTGGTTGTCACAATTATATTATGCAAAGACTCGGAATGAGGAGTTAATTAATTTCTAAAGTATTTGGATAAAGGGGCCACACCTGATTTCATGGTTGCCACTTGAGTGTTGATGTTGTTGTTCATCTTGATGAAACCTTTGTTAGGTTTGAACTTCATAAATGATTGTTGAGCACTCCCATTCTTATCAATTGGAGCCATTTAAGAGGATGATTCAAATTGACTCACTTGAAGCTGATAGTTATGAAACACTGTACATAATTGGATAAAAGAAGTAAACTAAAAAATTAGAAGCTTATCCCTAATATATTTTTGTAAATTAACAATGAAAATTCTTTGAACATCATGATCAAGAACTTGATAAGAAAATTGAGAATGCAAATGTTTATATCTACCAATAAAATTAGTCACTTTTTTTTAACTCCTTGCTCAGAATGAATCAAATCAGTCAAAGTAATCTTAGGACCAATGTTATTTTGAAATTGTTGAATGAAAGGATTAGCCAATTGTTGAAAAGATGTAATAGAATAAGGAGACAAAAAACAATACCATTGCAAGGCTTTATCTCTAAATAATATAGTAAACAATTTAGCCATAAGTCTTTGGTCATGAGAAAAATCACTACACAAGGTTTGAAATGTTTTCACATGAGTCAAGGGGCCACTTTTTCCATTGGACAACTCTAATTGAGGGACTTCCAATGCTTAGGAGGAATCAAATGGACAATGTCACCAAATAGTGGGCTTGCTACATCAAATGTAGGAATATTGAACTTTGATTGAGTTATAGAAGCCAATTGATGTTGTAAGGATGTATTGGTTTGAGCTAGGTTATTGGTAGTTGCTTTGGTGGATGGATTGAAATTGGCCATATTGGATTGTGATGGAAGAGTAACATTGTTGTATGTGAGTGGAGGTTGGGAATAAGGAGGGGGAACATTATGGTATTTTGGTATGGGAGATGGTTGTGAAATAAATGGAAGACTCATGTAAGGAGGTATGTAATAATATTGATTAATAGGATTTCTCCCATGACTAAAATCTATAAGATTAACATTTTGTGTGGACATAGTCATGATATAAGATGTAAATGTAGGCAAACTAGGCAAGGATGTAGGCATAGTAATGAAATGGTTAACTTGGCTATTGGGTTGAGAGTAACCAAGGACTTCATCATAACTTTTGATTGCCATAATATTAGTATCAACAACATGAAAAAGACCATGCAACAAATCCATGCCTATCTTATCATTTTGCAACATTCTTTTCAATCCTTCAATCAAGGGGATTGCCTCACTATCTAGGTATTATTGACAAATCCATTGTTGAAGATTCTCAAATTCATTATCAATCTTCTATAATTGGTCAATAGTAACCCTAGTTACTGATTCATCCACATCATGAGAAGTATGAGGAGAATGGGGTCAAGTGGTGTCATTTGTTGGATTAGAAGAAGCACCAACATTCACATGGAATAAGTTATCCAATTGAGGCTCCATATCCTTAGTGTTTAAACCTTGGGAAGCCTTAAGTCTATAGCTTCTTCTCACTGTAATATTATATGTAGGACTAATGGTAACAAAACTCATGCACAAAGGAGAGAAATTTAATGCAAAGAGTGGAAACTATGATTAAGCAATGCAATTCTTTGAAAAAAATTATTTATTACCAACAAATTAAACAATGTGAATTATGATATTGAATATTGTATGCATCTAAATTTGAACATAATATATCATAACAATCATATTTGAAAATATAATTGAAAAATTATGCAACCTGCAAGTCAATTTTAGAATAATAAACTAGGGTTTTTGTGAAATTAACCACTAAATTTATGTAATTCAATTGAAAATATGATTTATGAGTGCGAAATTAATGTTAAGGTGTGTACAAATCATATTGAGACAATAAACCTGAAACAAGCATGAAAGAAGTCGAGTTCACCAAAATGTATTGGTGTAATTTGGAAATAGGGTTTCACCAATTAAGATAATAAAACCGCTAACTAACAAAATTAACCAAACATTGAAAGAGAGGTGAATCCAATAGATCTATCCATAATCCAAATATGGAAAGGGTTGAAATATTGATTAGATTCACTAGTTATTGTTATTTACCCTCTTTCTTAGTTGAAATTGGATGGAAATTGTGAAATTAGGGTAAAAAAATAAACTAAAGTAAATTGACAAAAACAAACTGCTACAAATATCCCACAGAGCCACAAAATGAGATTTGGACAAAAGAATATGTTTACAACCTATTCCCTAGAGTTTGGCTTGATTTTTTGGGACCATGTTGGTAAACAAATTTGTCGTTGCAGTTGTTTCTCTGAAACTGATCCTATTCGCCTGAAGAGTAGTGACAAACGTTCTAATAGTAGAATCAAAATAGGCACCAGGAATCAAAAGCCAAAGCTCCAAGGTGAGGTCTAAATGAGGATAAAATTGTATGCAAATACAATTTACAATGCTACAATATCAAATACCTAAATCCCTATATCTAGGCATGGATAAACCTATTTTGCATTTGAGGAGATTTAGCTCAGATGGTACCATGATATATAGTCAAAGTATTTGTTCGACATTTAAGAAGAATAATAAATAATTAGTGGCACTCAAAATCAAATAAAATAATAATTCCCAAGTATATCAAACATTTGAAATTGAAAATAATATTTGCATACATGGAAATCCTATTCAATTATTTCACAATCTTGTAATTAATGAGCTAATCCAAAAGATACTTGTAAGAGAAAGAGAGGCAAGTTAAGGTAGTTTTGCAAATGAAATGTTATTATCTAAAAGACTTCAAATAACAATCTAACCATTTTAAAATATTAATTTATGATATGAAAAAAAAAAAATAGTACTTTGCAAAAAATAAATATCTAGAAGGTCTTCCATATCATTTGTTTGATAAAGTATTGAATATATAACTAATAGATGTATTCTTTTAGAAGATACACCTATTAGTGGTATTATATAGTGCTAGAGATCATGTGCTTCAATTTATTCATGATTGCAAAAATGTCCCAAAATTTACCAAGCATCAAGCCAACCATCTTTCTCTTTTGTACCTAGAAACAAATACCTATGGTTCCAATTCTTTCACAAAAAAAGTTGCAAAGCTGATAAAAAATACTACAAGAATAAAAATAATCTACTAAACTTAGGTCTTTTCCTCTTAAAACACTCAAATGTTTTGTAGGATCACTATTTTCATCGTAGAAAAGTTCCTCGCCGATCTAACCAAAAAATTATCTACTATATATAAAAATAAACCTAGCCATAACACCCCTCAATGTTCCTACAAAATCTTACATAGTAAAATTTGTTTACTCTTAAAACATAATAGCATGGTGGGAAATAGTCAATGAAGATGAAGATCATCTTTATATGCAAGAAAACATATATAAGACATTTATTGAAGAATACACTAATATTGATACAAAACAACTTGATGATTTGGTTGATGCCTTACATGAAGAAAATAATAAGTCCTTTGATGAAGATTAAGAAATTCCTATAGTCGTGATTATTCAAATGAAGACAAATATTCCACTTCCTCTCATTCTTATGCATATACTTGCTAGCCTAAAAGAACTAGGTTTAGAGGAATTAATCTATACAAAAAAGAAGTTAAATCTAAACCTACTAGCAAGTGTCCAATATTAGGGCCCTATCATCTCACTTCCCTAAAAAATGAGGCCTATCTTGTCAAGACACTATAGCTTTGCTACAATGTTTGATGCTTTTTAGCTGAAACTTTGGGAAAATAACACGTTGGCCTTAACATTTTTGGATCTAGTCCGAAATTGAGGTATAATCATTGTAAGTTGGTCTTTCATCAATTCTAAGCTTGTAAATCATATATAAGCAAGTTAATTTTGTTAGCATTTTCACAAAGGGAGATTGTTAGCATTTCAGTAAGTTTGTTGGTATGATGATATTGAGAAAGTTGTTGGAGATTGTTGATATAATTGAGAAAGAATGATTACTATCTTAATAATATTATTTTGTCATTGATGTCAAGCAATTGATTTTCTGATTCAGTATGATGTTGCCATATCTTAATGAGTATGTTTTGATAAGTATAAAGATGTCGGTAAGAGACATAAAATGAATGTGAAAATAAAAGGGGAATAATAAGTTATTCAAAGGGCAACTATTACTAAGTTAGTCAGTGATAAGATTATGTTGTTTTGATTGTTTTGATATCATATATATGAGTATTAAAAGATTGAACAAGAAGGAGAAAAGATTTCAAGCTATAGAATTAGTTAAGGCTTGATACTGTTCTATGTTACCGAGAAAGATGCTAGTCGGTAAACCCTAAGGTTATCACTATCGGTTAAAGAAGGCAGAATGTCTACCGAGTGAAGTTCAGTATTTACCGAGTAACAACCGAGTAATAACATAATGCATTGGATGGATAAATACATTATTAAATGTAGAATACCAATGAGCTAGAGTTGATCAGATGATTGGTATGTTGTGCAAGAAGTTTGTTGAGGATCTACGACATCGAACATACAAGAGATAGATCTACAGCGTAGATTGAATGATCATAACCAAGCACAAGTTCCAAGGTGAGGTAAAATGTTTTCAGATCGAAGGATACAATGAACCTAGTCATGTTTGAAGATCTGATGGCTAAGATTGATCATGGGAAATGTGATCAAGGAGATTAAGCGGTTAGGTATTGTTCATAAATAAGAATCTGTTGATGAACAATGTATGTGGGCAAAATAGAAGAACAATGACACTATAGTAGTGATAACCAAGCACAAAAGATTGAAGATCTGATTGAAGAACATATTGAGAAGCCCAACAAGAAGCAAGATAAGTCTTATGACAAGATTGTTTTGAGCACATAGAATCTGCTTTAGCATTTCAAATGTGATGTTACAGATATATTTTATTATTGTTATTTATTTTGTAAGTGATAGGAAATCTCTTAACCAAGTGGACTTAACAGTCTTATTTGTAAACCCTCTAGCAAGGTAACATTCTAAATGAGTGTTTGAAATCCTTTGACAAGGTCACTTCTAACAAAGTGCAAGACTCTAACAAGTCTGAGGGAAATCCCTTAACCGAGTCACATCTAGTAATGTGTTTTTGTAATCTATAACTGGATTGGCTTTTAACCGAGCATACTCTAGAAGGGTATATTTCTTAGTGGGTCCGAAATCCCATAGTGGTTTTTCCCTATTTGGGTTTCCACATTAAATCTGGTGTTAAATGTGTTATGATGTTTTAAGTGTATCTGTTTATGAGTATTGAATGATTTACAGTCATAGTTGCATATCAGTAAGGCTACTAAGGTTGAATCTAGTGAATATATTGTATTGTGAGTTTTTATGATTCACCCCCCCTCTCATCTTAACTAACAAATTTACTCATTTGTTATTATCAATCGATTAATTATGCTATCCTTATGATGTGAAATCACTACTAAAAGAGAGTCTATAGGTTTTCACATTTGAGTAATAATCAACAACATCAAGTCTTTGTCAACTATTGTTCATCATGATAGAAGCTTCAAGGAGTGTTGGAGGATGGAAGAGAAATATCAACTAGTGATTGGCTTATACCTTGCTCTAAGGGTTTGGTATGATTTCGTGTCATTCTTACATTTATGCAATTTAGTTTCATATCTAAGTTATATCATTGATATATGTTCATTTGTGTAATTCATGTACTCTTCAGTTAATATATGCATCACCTTTGCTTGTTTCATCTTGGTTACTCTAATACACCTAAGTAGGGGTTTCATTCATGTTTATCTTAGACACACTTAAGGTTCAGAGCATACACTATTGTTTTCATATTGAACTTGGCTATCCTCACCAAAACAAGGTCTTGATTGAGGCAATCCCCTCTATAGCCACAACATTATCTTCTTTCTCTTTTGCAAGTTCAATAATAGGTCTCAAGCAAATTCTGAAGAAATAGGAGCTCCCAAGATTCAGAAACAAAGGTTCTCAAGACATTTGATCATAAAATTTATGGACATTGTAGCTTAGCACTAGTGGAATCGAGACTAGGTCACCTAGCTAGAATGTTCCCAAGACCAGGGCACTTAGTGCTAGGTCAATAATTTTTGGGAATGAATTTACCTTTCACTTTGGCCACCATCGTATCTTAGCTCTTGATCTTGAGCTTGCCTTTCTTTCCTCTTTCATATTGTACTCCATTCCACTAAAGGGATGCATGAAATTTCGATCTAGTTACTGTAAACTTCAACTTCTTGTCATCATCTATATTCTCATACTCAAAGTATTTATCCATGACACTAATCCAACCAATCAACTCCTCAAAATTTAGGTACCTTCATACATGAGTACCTCCAATATTCATTTGGAACTTGATCCCAAAATTGCTCTAGCAAATTTTGCTTCAACTCCTTCTGCTTCAAACTCTACCTCTTCTTCTTGATGTTCTTCCTCTCTATCTTTGACATCTTCTATGTTATCTCCTGTTCTCTATGCAAGCTCAATAGCCTACAAATATGCTTGAATATTCTTCATCTCGTTTAGA
This sequence comes from Cryptomeria japonica, assembly GCF_030272615.1. Classification (NCBI taxonomy): domain Eukaryota; kingdom Viridiplantae; phylum Streptophyta; class Pinopsida; order Cupressales; family Cupressaceae; genus Cryptomeria; species Cryptomeria japonica. The sequence goes on from NC_081414.1 coordinate 922,826,173, forward strand.
ATTTTTGCATTTACAAATGGTCTTCCTCGATCTCATCCTCTTCCATGGACTTTAAATGCAATATCATGGTAGAGAAAGTCTTCTCTCACACCTACAAAACTATTTCTTTCTCTCATAATAATGTTGTAGGGATAAAAATAATAATTTACTTCTCATACGTAAATTTATGAACTGATATTTTAATTTCAATTTGCAACATAAAGATTGAACTTTTAAAAACCCATCATATTTCTAAATATAACAACTTATTCATCAAAATGAATTTCCCAAAATAATGTTTGGGTTTTATTCTACACAATCCACGCTCTCTGAAAGATTTTGATTTTCTTGATTTTGTTAAGAAATGAGAAAGTTATGACCATTTTGCTGAGATTGGTTTTATTTTAACCAAATCTGAAAAATATTTTTATTTTTTATGGTAAAAAAATTCATACATACATATTAGAAAAACACAACCTATTCCCTTTTAGATGATCAATCCCAATTCTTAGGCCAGGTATTGCAAGGCTCACCTAAATAAATTTTGGATAGTTAATTTTGTTAATTTTTATAGATAAAATGCATGTTTAAATTTCCTATCATGCATATTACATTTAAATAAATTATTGTTGTGCACTCTACACACTACACACAATGGATTCCTTCATCTATGACAACTTTAGCAAACCCTTGATTTGAATGTGCCTTCTTAGAAAATTGCAAATCTCCACTTTAACTTTTGTAGCTTTAGTGATCTATACTTCAATTTTGACATCTCTCCTTCCTCTTAGCATGGTAACAACTTTTGCATGCAATCAAAATTCTCCTTTTATCTGCAACTTTAAGCTAACTCTAATGCCAATACTTGTGCAACAAATATTTGTCTTATTCAAAACACCCAAAACTATGGCACATATATTAGCAAAAGAAAATGAGAGTTTTATAAACATATATTTTATTAACACTAGAAACTCTCTTTCTAATTTTTTTGTGCGGCTTACACTTGAATTTTTCATACTAGAAGGAAGAGGACTTGAGCCAAGATAAGCTTGTCCAAATCTTCCTTTATTTAGAAAAATCCAACCCACTTCTAAACTCACTCTAACCAAACAGTTACATGCTAAAACTAGAAATTGCACCTTGGTGTGTAATGGGTACGTCTAAGAGGTGTGGAAGGTCAACTAGGAAAACATTTGGTCTATTTTTTGCATACATTTGTGTAGTACATGAGGTCAATAGCTATGTCTTTTAGTAAAATGTTATTTGTGCAACAAAGATCTCAATCGAGAAGTGATAGCTTAAAATAGAGAGAGAGAGAGAGAGAGAGAGAGAGAGAGAGAGAGAGAGAGAGAGAGAGAGAGAGAGAGAGAGAGAGAGAGAGAGAGTGAGAGGATAGAGATAGATAGAGATGGAAGATATAATTATAGAGAGAGGCAGAGGGGGATAAAGGGAGAGGAGAGAGATAGAGAGATAAGAGAGATAAATATATATATAGAGGTAGATAGAGGGATAGATAGAAAGATGAATAAATAGATAGGAAGTGACATGTATATAGAGAGAAAGAGATATAGGGGTAGAGAGATATCTAAAGAGATAGTAAAATTGAGATAGAGGGAGGGATAGAAGAATTAATATGAAGAGATAGAGATAGAGACGCAAAGAGATATAGATGTAGAGGTCTAAGAAGAGAGGAGAGAGATGGATGGATAAAAAGAGGAAGACATGCTCACAGATAGAGGGGGAGAGAGATAAATGTATGCAAAGATGAAGATAGAGTGAGAGAGAAAGAGGGGGAGAGATAAATAGATATGTATATGATGATATAGAGTGATGGAGAGTTGAAGGTATAAGGAGACATAGAGGGATGGAGAGGGAGAGAGATGAAAATATTAAAAAGTAGAGAGAAGAAGAGAGACAAATAGAGATGGAGAGATAAAGATATATCTGATTAAAAAGAGAGAGATAAAGATATTCAAGAAGAGAAAGGGGGAGAGAAGTAGAGATTGAGAAAGAAAGATAGGTAGAGGAGGAATAAAGAGAAGAGATAAGTAGGAGATGGGGGAAAGAAGAGGGGAGAGATGGAAAGAGATTGTTAGAGGATGGAGAGAGGAGGGAGAAGACATGGAGAGAGAAGTGGGGGAGAGAGGGAGAGATAGATCAATATATAGAGAGCAAGAAGGAAACCAAGAGGGTTAAATATATGGGTAAAGGGCGATATAGAGAGATAGAGAGGTACAGGGAGAGAGAGAGAGAGAGAGAGAGAGAGAGAGAGAGAGAGAGAGAGAGAGAGAGAGAGAGAGAGAGAGAGAGAGAGAGAGAGAGAGAGAGAGATTTAAATAGTGAGAAAGAGTGATAGAGAGATAAAGATATAAGAAGGTATGGAGAGAAGGGGAGAGTGGAGAGAGACAAAGAAACATATACATATATAGATCAATATAAAGAATTAGATATCAAAAAATAAAGATGGAGAGAGGGAGAGATGTGGAGAGAAATAGAGAGAGAAGAGAGAAGTGGAGATATATAGAAAGTGGGAGTGGTAGGGAGAGAGGGAAAGATGTAATGCATGAGGAAGAGGGGGATGCGGTAATAGAGATTGAAAGAGGGAGACAATGAGAGAGGGGGAGATGGATAGATAGAAAGATAAAGATATAGGAAGTGATATATATAGAGAGAGAGATGGAGATAATCAAATATGGCTAGAGAGGGAGAGGGAGAGGAAGAGGGAGAGATATAGATAGAGGGGGCAAGAGTGAGAGATAAAGGGGGTGATAGGGATAGGAAATAAAGAGATGGAGAGAAAGAGATAGAGGGGAGAGAGATAATGATAAGGAGGGAGAAACAAGTATTGTGTGTGAGTGTGAGAGAGCTACACACTATAGATAGGAAGGCAAAAATAAGGAGTGTGTGTGTGAGTGGGAGAGAGATACGAAGACAAAGATAGAAAGGTGTGTATATGTATATGTATATACATATACATATACATATACATATATATATATGTGTGTATATATATGTGTGTGTATATATATATATATGCACATGTATATATAATATATGTATATGTATATATACATGCACATACACACATATATGTATATATACATGCAAATATACATACATACATACATATATGTATATGTATACATTTATGTATATGTATACATTTATGTATATGTATATGTATATATACATGTATATGTGTGTGTATACACACACACACACATATATATATCTGTGTGTGTGTGTGTGTGTGTGTGTGTGTTACATACATACATACATACATATGTATGTATGTGTATATGTATGTATGTATGTATGTAACACAAACACACACACACACACACACACACACACACACACACACACACACACACACACACACACACACACACACACACACACACACACACACACACACATACATACATACATACATATATATAATTTCATAAGAAGACATAAATAATTAAAATAAATTTCAAACTAATATAAAAGTTAACTATTAACATAAAATAAACTAAATGCAAAGTCAAAATATATCAAAATATAAATATTAATAAAAATAATAATTTAAAAAGTAATTAATAAATACTTAAGTAAAAAAGTGAAATTAATTTTTTAATTTATTATAATTGAAATATTAGTAATATATATACGTAAAAATTATAATTAATATATTACAAAAATATTAACATTAATTAAAAAATAAAATCAATATTAAGAAACAAAAAATTATGATAAATTTGAATGTAAATATAGTTATAATATTAAATAAATTAAGTTAAAAAATTTAAAATTATACTTCAAATAAAATATTAACTAGCAATTGCACCTTGATGTGCAATGAGTATGCCGAAAGAGGCGTGTAAGGTGAATTAGGAAAAACATTGGTCTATTTTTTTTGCATATAATTGGGTAATGCATGAGGTTATTTGGAAGGTCATAATGTTGTTTGTGCAAAAAGGTCTCATTAGAGAAGTGATAGCTTTAGATTAACTATGCATCCACTTACACCAATGTAATAACCCACCATAAATGAATCAACAAAATTGAGTATTCTTTTTTTTTTGTTTAATGTAATCATTATGTTTTATTCAATTGCATACTCTGGGCATCCATCCATTTAGGATTAGGCATTCATCCATCCAGGATGAGCATCTAACCATACGGGTTAGGCATTTGCCCATATAGGACATAAGATTCCATCTATCCAATACGGGATAGGCATCTACCCATACGGGGTAGGCATCTATCCAAACGAGATAGGAGATGCTCTGGCCAGAGACTTAGACTCATCGGGACCATTCAGGTCTTGAGCCACTCACTAAGTACTACACTCTTCTAACAAAAGTGCACCAAGGTCGCCATCCTTAGGAGTAATTAAAATAATACAAGCTTGAATTCCGCCTCGGAATTTGGCTTAAAGCCTCGGGAAGTCAAGCGAATCCATACGGGATTCCTTCCAAGTATGCATTGAATTTCTTTTTCAATTTAATTATCTTATCTTTCAATTAGGATTCTTACTCAACCAAGCCTAGACCCCACCCACGAATGCCTGAGTACGAGGGACAACTTTGTCCCAAGACTGCCTACATACCCGCTTCGGCACAGGATCAAGGCGTAAAGTATGTAGTTCTATTTTCTATTCTATGGTTTGATGTAAATTGATTTGTGGGTACGCAACCCTTTCTAGGGTCAATGTCCCAGACAGTTTCTTTGCGGTTGCTACCCATGATGGTAGCGCTTAAGTGAAGGCTCAAGATGGCCTATTGCTTGTGGCCTAAAAAAAAACTAAATCCTAATTCTTATCATGAGCGTCACCCTTGACCAAATTGCAAATCACCAATATCCCATCAAGATAAAAAGAAATCGATTTCATGAGAGCATTTAACTTGACCATCCCTAAAAGGGGTTTACTACGGTTTATCTCAACGGATGTGAAAATCATTTAAAAGTTATCTTATTAAATTATCGATCCAAGGGGGATTACCCGCCCCTTGGATTTTAACTTCCAAGTGTCCCTTATTACTCCCCAATGATTTATAGGGATGATGCCATAGACATCGTTAATGTAGCTTTATTAGGCATTAAGTGCATTAGTTCTACATGACGACATTACCCGTAAGCGTGACCTAGAGGCACCGTATATACCGAACACTGCTAGTTTTGGTTTTCCAACTTCCTTTGTTCAATTTTTAAACTAAGAGCTTATGAAACATCATGCTTGAAATATAATTATGAAATGGATGTACATAATTTAAACTTTAAATACTATTTGAAAAAGAGAAATATCATTATTCTACAATTAAACGAATTAATACATGTATTGGCATGGTAATGATAATTGTGAACTTATGTGTAATTGCATGAAGATAAAGAATGCGAAATAATATAAATGCAATGCAAAAGTAATGTCATTTACATACAAAATGCAGAAATGTTTTCTCCTATCACGAGACTAATTAATTATAGAGTTACTAATTCCACATGAGTGATTAGCTTATACCTTTTGAAATTTTGGGTCAAATTGAAATAATAAGACTTATTTGTTTTTAAGTAAATCAAAATCATGGATCAAATAATCCAATAATTCCCTAAAGGAATTGAAACAATAATTTGATTTCAATCTTTTTGCTAATTTAAAAAAAATAAAATTTAACTAAACAATTATATAAAATAAAAAAATTAACTTAAATTTAATTTAAACTATATATATATAAAAAAAAAACTTAAATTTTATTTAAAACGATTTTAAAGTTTTATCGAAATTAATTATTAAACATGGCGAATTGTTTTATAGTTGTAATTAGGGGGTGGGGACCACGGGTCCCATCACCCCCTGCGGTCTTGCATGTGCAGGCCCGTAGGGGACGAGGGGGCCGCGTGGTCCCCTGCGGCCACTTACGGTGACCGCAGGGTAGTGGGGGGTACCATTAACCCCGCGGTCTCAAAACCACTGCCCTGCATACTTCACGTTTTCGGAAATCATGCTAAAGTAAATGCAGTACGCTATAATGATAATGTGGCATTAGTATTAATATGCTAACATTGGAATAATCACTATATATATATAAATTCTAATTTACAGTTTAATTTAAATAGGTACAGAAAGTAGATTTTGGATTAAAAGGATAAAAACACTAAAATAAACAATAAGGATTCATTCACAGGGTGAATAATCCAGAAAGTTGTTCACATAGATAAACAATCCAGGAAGATGAAAGATAGATGATTATGTTGGGAAGTGCAATCTCATAAAATCTGTAGAGATAAACTTATATGTTGCTTCCCCACAGAGATTTATTCTCAGAGATAAACAATCCAGATAAAATATTCGTTTCCAGCCATGGAGATAGATGAATTATGCTGGTAAATGCAAGCTCATAAGGTGTGTTTTTAATCTAATTTTCAATCTAAAATTTACAGAGATAAACTTATATTTTGCTTCTTCACAGAGAGTTATTCACAGAGATAAAAAGAATAATCATACAGAATTAAATATTATAGGGAGAAATTTTAGAATAATCGCAATAAAATCTCAAACCAGATATAGAGGAAATAATCACAGCGAAATCTCTTTAAAGGATGAGATTCAGATTTCTAATCAATAACCAGAGAGATGATTCTAGAGAAAGGAAATAAAGATGGTTCTGATTTAGTTCTTCAGCAAGAATCAATCTAAAACTTAATAAGAAATTTTAAACAAATTCCTATCAAGAATGGATCTAACTTAAAAATTGAAACTAATGGATCGAAATGAAACAAATGAAACTAATTCTTATCAACAAAATTTGAAACAAATGATTCTAATTTCTTAACAAACTAATCTACTTCTTATAAAAAATTTGAAACTAATGGATCTAATTAATCTAATCTGATTTGTAGCAAAGATGAGATGCATGAAAAATTAAATGGAAAGAACCTGGATGCTTGAAAATGGTGTAGAATCCCCTATGAATCTCCCTTGATCCTTCAACTTGAAAGAAAGTCCTCCAAAGCAAAAATCTTAGCTGAAAAATGAAACATGACTACCAAAGAAAAATTTACTTGAGGAAAATCTTTATGGAATTACCAACTCCTTCTTTTGAAAACTTGTATATCTTTCTTTTGAAAACTTGTATATCTTTTATAAGAAAATTTCCCTTATTCCACTACCTAAATTTTTAATTAAAAAAAAGAGATTCTCTCCCAATTTGGCCTTCATGCAAATTGATTAGACTTAATGGGAGGAGTTACATGCAAGGTGGTGGAGTAGCCTCTAGAAGCTTCTTATTCTTCCTACAACATGTGCCATAATTTGGGTGAGGAAATTTAAATAAACAATTAAGAAAAAAAAGTATATTTTCCATGTGTGTGTGTGTTTTATTATTTTTATTCCTTTATAATATTCATTCAATAGTTTATCCAAAAGAAATATAATAGAGTTTGTATTTAAATCCAAAGGAGATAAAGGAGGGTTGTGACAACCAATCTAATCATAATTGAAACAAAACCTTTAAATTGAGAAGAAAATCAAGTTTCATTACCAAGAGAATATGGTGGGAGTGAGAGAGGTTGAGATAGTGCTAGAAAAAGGGAGAGATAGAGGGGGGAAGAGCAAGAGAGAGATGGGTATATATATATATATATATATATATATATATATATATATATATATATATATATATATATATATATGTATATACATACATATGTATATGTATATGTATATGTATATGTATATATATACATATACATATACATATGTATATGTATACGTATATGTATACATATGTATATGTATACGTATATGTATATGTATATATATGTATATATATATATGTATGTGTATATACATATACATATAGATATATGTATACATATACATATACATATACATATATATATACATATATATACATATACATATATATACATATACATATACATATACATATATCTATATGTATATGTATATACACATACATATATATATACATACATATACATATACATATACATATACATATATGTATATGTATATACATATACATATACTGTATACATATACATATACATATATGTATATATATATATATACATATATGTATACATATAGATATATATATATATATATATATATATAGAGAGAGAGAGAGAGAGAGAGAGAGAGAGAGAGAGAGAGTTATGGAAGCAGAAGCATAAACCCAGAAGATTAAAATATTGCAACACAAATTAGTTGCAAAGAAATAATACAAAGAATTAAATGAAAAACAAAACAACACATAAGAAGCTGATTTACGTAGTAAAACCTTGATAAAACATCAAGGAAACATCCACGGGGCAAGGTATCGGTAATTTTATTGCTCGGAGATTACAATTACAAGCTTCATAGTTGTTGCTATCATAATTTCTCTTGTAATTTTACAAATCTCAACAATTTCTCTTGCAATTTACAATAACATCAAACTTACAACCACTCTAGCAATCTACAATTCAAAACTGCTCTTGCAATCTACAATTCTCAACTCTTCCTTTTCCTTCAAGGCAACCGAGATATAAATAATATCTTTAAGATAACAATCACCACTTAACATAGAAAAAACTTGTTTTATTCTTTTAAAAAAATTTGAAAATTCCTTTTGAAAGATAAAACTGTTTTCTTTCTAAAAAATTGAGATATGATTTGTTTTCTTGTTTTTTTCCTTGTTTTATTGTTGTCACAATCCAACAATCTTCACCTTGACAGCAATTTACCTGATACATGTCCATGCCCATTCACAACCTTTTCTGCAAGCTAAGAGAAGCCAAACTCCACCTCAACTTCTCTAACAATATCTTTAGTCATTCCACACTCATATGACCCAATTGCCATAAACATGTAGGCTCATTAAATACTACCAATGTTTTATTTAACTCAGTACTCCTTTTTAGCCTATAAAGGTTTCCAGATTTTGTAGCCTCCATGACAACTAAACTGCCCTTTGACACTTTCAGTACTCCACCTTGATTGGAGAAGTTATAACTGTATGCAGGAAAAGCGGGTCGATAGAACTCAAAATGCAAAAAACGGAGCTCTAGGGAGCCTTGCTCACACACTCACATGACTTCTTGGTGCAAGCTATGGAGTAATGAAGTATCACTGAGCTTCCCAAGGTTGGTCCCATGGTTCTCTATCTTACACGATCCCTCAAACCAATGTTTTTGCTCTTAGATCACTGAGCAAATTGGTTTAGGGATGGCAAATGCAAGAACAAGGGATGCTTTTTGTTGGTTTTAATATGAGATGCATCCTAAGCTATGCATGATTCTAGAAATGCAATAAACTAACTATAAGATGACAAGGTTAGTATAAATACTATCCTAACATGATATATTAGTCTATGATTGAGCTAAATGATAAAGAAAGTATTCTAAACATGCATATTTAGACTAATTCCTAGTTAAAAGAGAGGCTAAATGATGAGCATATATGAAATGAAAGCTTGAATGTATTTGAGTATAAGTATAATACTACAAACTTGGATGATGAAAATGGAGGAATGAGAGCTCTATTTATAGCAAAAATAGGGCAATGGATGGTCAGGATTGAAAGAGTTGATCAAGGGTTGAGTTTGAAAGTTGGGAATCCATGTTTGCAATTTGCACCAATGAAATGGTGACAAGTGTCAACATAAGGTTGGGTTGAGAGAAGGGGTTGGAGGCATTAAATGCCTGAGAAGACCTTATGGTTATCTAGAGGGTAAGGGTCAAGCCTAGGTTAAGATTACCCATTGGATTAAGAGTTAATCCAAGGATAAACTCTTGTGCAAATGATTAAGGAATAACCATGGTCAAAGTAATGAATTCTTGAAGAGACCCTTAGGTTGGATGAAGGTTAAGTTAGGCAAAAAGTCTCTAACCATGTAAGAGGGTTGAATTAACCATTAATGGTTTGGGAGACTTTGGAAAATTAAGTGGTTGAAGACTTGAAGCCTTTAATGGTTATCAAAGACTTTAAGGGTTTGAGAAGTGACTTCCCTTTGTTTAGGGATGTGACAAAGTTTAGAAGATGGGTTAGGTTAATTTAGAAATGATTAGAAGGGTCTAGAAGAAATTAGGAAGGGGTTTTAGGAAGCAAGTGGGAGATGTAGGAAAATGGAAGTGGATGGAGGGATAATAAGATTTAATTGAAATAAAGTTAATTTAATTCAATTTGGTTGTAATTTGGGGAAATTAAATAAATTAGATTTATTCAATTTAAGACAACTATTTAATTAAATTTGAATTTAATTAAAAGTGGATAGAAGGGATTTTAATTGAATAAAATGATTTATTCATTAAATGGGTATAGTGAATTTAATTGAGTAATTTACTTAATTAAATAGAGGAATGTGGGTAATTTAATTAAATTAGATTTAATTAAATAGAGAAATGAACATAAAATATTCAATTAGGAATATGGTCATTTTTATACGTGTACATTTTGCCCCTCTTTGAAGTGACGTGTGTGCACATGTTATTTCAAAGAAAATGATGTGTTATCGTGATTTATGATCAAATGAAATTTTTGTGTCGCTCTTATAATTTGCAAGTCGTGCCCCAGATTTGATTTGATGCGTGATGCCCCCTCGGGAGATGAATCAATATTTTAAAAATTTTGATTGGATTTGATGATTTGTGTGTGGTGTGTATGATTTTGTCTATGTGAAATGTGTAAATTGATTCATCTCTCGATAATTTAAAGATTCTAGGGTATAAGGGAGACTGCGAGCAAATTACATGCCCAGTTTCCTAACCCTAATTTCATTTTTCTCCTATAAAAGGGGAAAAGTGCTTTGATTTGATTCATTTGTGCATTGTTGACTTTGGAGAAAGAGAATTTGGAGAGAAGTCAAAATGCCTATTCCGTATTCCAGGCATCATTTTGAGCGCATTCGGAGGTACCAGAAACCTACCGCATATGGACCACTAGTAAGTCATCACTTTTGACCCCTTTTTGATTTTTGATTTTGTCATTTTTGGTCATTTTTTGATTTTTGAAATTCGGTTTTAGCGGTTTAGCGCATCAAAGTCACAATTTAGCGCATACGAAAATTTAGGTAGCGCATGAAGTTTGAATTTTAGGGCTGCATCCGAAATAAAATAGTATAGCGCATAGAAGGTCTAGGTTAGCGCATTGAGGGAAAGTAGAGCATGTCGAACGTAGGGTACTGCATCAAGTCAATAGGGTAGTGCGTGATCAAGACCTAGCACATAGGGGTCATAGGGGTTCGCATGGGTAAGGGGTTTTAGCGCGTAGGGTAGACCTAGCGCATAGGGTCAAATAGGTAGCATCATCAAGGTATAGGTTAGCACATAAATAGGTTTTAGCGCATAGGGTAGGTTGGGTGGCGCATTGGGGAAAAAGGATAGCGCGTAGACACAGTCTAGCGCATAGGGTAAATAGATTAGCGCATGGGAAAAACAGCTTAGCGCATGGGTAAATTTTAGCATGTAGACAATCTGTTTTAGCGCATCAGGAAAAATTTTGTGGGATGGGGTGATTTGTGAAATTGTTGTGTTTTGCTGTCATGGTTTTTATTGATTCGTCCAATATGAGTGTTGATATAACTTGTTTTGATGTGCGATATTTCAAGTTATGCATAGATATTAATGTGTTGGGTTGATCAAAGCATGATTTGTTTTTGCACTGTGTTTCAAGTTCAATGTGTGAAGCCTGATTTGTGTTACAAGCTGATATGGGTTAGAAACTTGAGTTGTTTTACAAGCTGATATGGGTGGGAAACTTGAGTTGTTTTACAAGTTTATGTGATTTGGAGACTTGAGTTGTGTTACAAGTTTTGATATGGTTTTTGACAACTTGAGGTGTTTTACAAGCTGATATGAAATGATAGGATGTTGAACTTGATGTAAATGAGAAAATTGTTTCATGTTGTTGATGTGATTTTGATTTTGACATCTTTGTTTTGATGGGAAAATTGATATTGGACTTGTTTTGCTAGTTGACAGGAACGATTGGGCGTGGTTCAGTCCCGTGAGTGATTTCCTAGGCCTTGGACTCTGATACCACGGTTGACACAGGCTGACTTGGATATTATTGAGAGATGCAGTTTGACGTCCCTGTTGGATATGCCTCGGTTCACTATGAACCGGGGGTTATTGACAGTGCTCGCAAAGAGGTGGCACAGCGACACGAACACCTTCCACTTTGCCACAGGTGAGATGACAATCACACCATAGGACTGTTACAGGATTCTGCGCATACCAGTAGTAGGTGCATTACTACCTTATGAGTAGTTGGAGGGTGGCACAGAGGCACTTCGTCGTATATTCCATGACGAGACAGTATGCGGATATGAGATCCCTTGGCAGGAGTTCTTGGACTTGGATTATGCACCTCTTCCTTCAGTACTGGCAGGGTTTATAGGTGGATTCCTTTGTCCTGATCACAGGTCAAAGGGATTCTCTGTGGGATGGGGGCTGGTGTTAGAGGACATTGTTACACAGGGCCGCAGGTTCGCGTGGGGATCGGCTATGCTAGCCCATCTGTACAGGGACTTGCATGAGGTGGTATACCTAGGTTATGACAGTTTTTCAGCTGGCGTGATGCTCTTACAGGTATGGTGCTGGGAGCACATTCCGGCCACCAGGCCATTAGCAAACAGAGATAGGCCTGTTGGACGTGCCTATGCCTATGGGTACAGAGGTCTAGTTGTCCAGTGGAAGCTGGGCAAACTAGAGCATTGGAGGAGAGTTTTGGATGACATTGATATGGTCACATGGTGACCGTATACAGGGTGTGAGGTATGGGCGGAGGACGGGCTGGAGATGCCCTATATGTTTATGATGAGATATTTGATTAGGAGGACCCCATTTGTTATTGAGCAGTTCGTTGTGACTATAGTTTTGTGACAGTTTGGTCGACAACAGGGTATACCTCAGGGGGCCTGCTTATATGCATGGCGGAGGCAAGACATACCAGATTGGGGTCTGACGATTGATAGTGCAGTGGCCATGGAGGAGTTTGTCAGTTTGGCGGGCCAGATATGAGATTATGCCCCGAAGATTCTGGATGCAGGCATGACAGATGAGTTCGCGAGATTGTTCGCTGCACGGGCAATGGCGAGGATTTCAGATCTAGAGGAGATGTGGCTGACATTTGATGATGATGAGGAGGAGGGAGATGGAGAGGATGAGGATGATGGAGATGGTGGAGGAGGACGATGAGGGAGAGGAGATAGAGGGAGGAGGGGAGATAGAGGTTTGGAGAGAGCAGTCAGACGAGCGGTGATGGACAGGGGGAGAGGCGGATTGGCCATTGGAGCCGGTGGAGAGGGGAGGGTGGGGGAGGTTCTAGCTGTAGTGGGGGGATGGACGAGGCAATATGGCCAGCCCAAAGGAGGAGGATGAATGTGCTCCCACCTCCAGCACCGAGGACAGGCAGAGTTAGAGGGGATGCCCCTGCACAGGTACCGCTACGGGTTTAGATCCCCACTCACGTTGAGGATGCACAGATTCAGACCCTGCAGGTGACTGTACAGCAGCTGCAGGCACAGGTATTGACATATCAGCGACAGATTGCGCAGTTGACCACTGAGTGAGACGCGGAGATAGAGCGATGGGGTCGAGCGGAGGAGCTTGCAGCGAGCGTGCATAGAGAAGTGGTAGGTGGTTCGATGAGAGAGACCCTGAGAGAGCTATCTTTGAGAGCTTAGGAGGCAGAGTACTACCATCGGCACTATGAGGCTGTGGTACCCAGGGATCGCTGAGTACAGAGCTTCACACAGTCGAGATCTACTCGATCTCGAGATACTGGGTCGCGGTCCGAGAGCCGAGGTGTGACAGGGCCATCGAGATAGGATCCCCCTAGAGATCCAGGGGTGGGGACATCTAGAGCTAGACCATCTCCATCAGGGGATAGTCATACTTGAGAGACGTGGTCTCTACTGTATTTTAGATCATTGTATTCTTTGTACTAGACACAGAGATGATAGATTTTGTACATTTTGATCTTTGGAGATATATATATATATATATATGACATCATTATCTTTGATCATGCGGTGTGTTATATGGATGTTATGTGCTTATGTGTTCTTTTCTTTACTTTATGATGATGCAATGCTTAAATATATGATATAATGTATGATGCAGGATGTATGCTTTGATATGTTTGTGAAATGTATCTTGAAAATGAGATGTATGATTTTATGTTGTGAGATGTATCGTGAAAATGAGATGTATGAGAATGATATGTAACTAAGTGTAAAATGATATGCAACTAATTGTTTTTTTTTTTGGTAGCATCCTCATTCTGTATTTGCCATCAGATATAGCCCTATGTTGTTTGCTTTCTTTGTAGGTATCATCATTGAGCATTGATTTGTTTAGGATATGTTGAAAATTTATACAAGCACAATGGTATAATTGAACCATAATGACCTGAGAAAAATTTACATGATATTTGATTTTGCAAGATAGCACAAGCGCCAAGGTATAATTGAACCAGGACGACCTGAGTGCAGATTGCGTAAACAGACAAGATTAAATCATTTGTATGTGTGAAGTGGAATCATGCCTTCAGTGATATTTAATGTATCATGTCTCGAGGCAAGTATCCACACAGTACAAGTGATCGCCTCCCAGACAGAAGACTAAGAAAATATTGGAGTTTCCCCATGATCTCTAGCTGTGAAGCATTTTAGTGAGAAAAGGGAGAAAATCCAATAATTTAAAAAGTTCAATAATGCAAAAATAGTCAACATTTTATGCAATAATGCAACATGTAGTACTTCAGAAAATCATCCATCCTTGGTTTTTTTTTTGTGTTTCTTTGTTTTGCTTTGTGATGAGGTGCATTTTTGGTTATTGGATGCAATGCTTCTGAATTTTACAAATAGTTTTGATGTCTTGAATGTTTGTAAGTTTTGACAATTTATTGCCCCTAGCTGAGTGTGCCTCTTGATGTGAATATGTATAGTGATTTCCAAGCCATGGTGGAATGTGGTAAGAAGATATATATGGATAAACCAGGATAGTGACTATGCTAAGTATGTCTTGAATGGATATGTGCTAAGTGTCGGGTGATGGCTGATAGTGTTTTAAGGATATGGATAAAATGGTATGGAGATAGATAGAGGAGCCGTTCTTTCACAATAGCACCTGTTACTAGGTTTTCACTAGTTGCTTTTATTGTACTTTGTTATTTTCTTTTTCTGGATTTTTTTATTTTTTGCTTGTTTTGGCTTTTTCCGTGCATTAGGCTACTTAAGTGTAGTACTTCTTCAGATGGATGCTATTAGTTGGTTCGTCGAGCACATCTCCTTCTGAAGTTGTTAGCTGATAGGGACCTGATCCATAGACTAATATGATGACATAGGGACCCAACCAGTTAGGTTCAAACTTCCCTTTCTTTTCTCGATCTTGCTGATTTCTTGGATTTTCTTTGAGGACTAGGTCACCAACTTTGAAGTTGCGAGGGATGACCTTGTGGTTGTAGCTCCAGCACATGCGTTGTTGATATGCTTTGAGATGAGTGTAAGCATGCTGATGTCTTTCATCTAATAGTTTGAGTTCTTGCAGTCGGTTAACTCGATACTCTTCATCTGGGATTAAACCTTTCAAAGAAACTCTAAGAGATGGGATTTCTACCTCTAGGGGTAAAATGGCTTCTGATCCATATACCAATGAGTATGGTGTTGCTCCTGTAGGTGTACGGATGCTGGTTCTGTATGCCCAAAGTGCTAGATTAAGTTGTACATGCCAATCTTTGCTTGCATCATTCACTATTTTCTTTAGGATTTTTAGTATTGTCTTGTTAGATGCTTCTGCTTGACCATTTCCCTGTGGGTAGTATGGAGTAGAGAACCAATGTTGGATTTTGAATTTTTCACATAGTTCTTGTACATCTTGGTTTTTGAGGATGTCGTGAATGGCTGCAATTCCTGTGCTGGTGCATGTATCAGATTGCCATGGATCTGGCATTTAGGACATTTCTTGGTGAAGTGATATGAATCTTTCTCCATTGTAGGCCAGTAGTATCCCATCCTTAGAAGTTTTTTAGCAAGAGTAGTCCCACTTGAATGTGTTCCACAAATACCTTCGTGAAGCTTATGTAAAGAGGAATCAAAATCATTATGATCAAGCCAACGAAGAAGAGTACCATCTAGACCTCGACGATACAAAGTATCAACGGTAAGGGTATAACGGGCAGCTTGCCAGATAAAGTTACGTTTTTGGTTTCTGGATAGGTCAATGGGTAAGATATTGTTCTTAAGGTAGTCATATATTGGTCCATATAATGGAGAATCTAAACTAGTCAAGGCATAGATAACATGGGATTCAGAGTGGTCATAAGCTGGGGAGAACAATTTCTCTACCAGGAACTCGTAACGACTCTGTTGCTTAGTAATTTGTAGTAATGAAGCGATAGTAGCCATGGCATCAGCTGCTTTGTTGTTCAACCTTGGTATTTTCTCGAAGGTGATATGCATAAAATACTGTTTGAAGTCATCCACCATTTGCTTGTAGGGTAGCAGCTTGTCATCTTTTCTTTGATAGTCATTGTTGATTTATTTGACGACTAGTTGTGAGTCGCCGTAAACCTTTAACTTTGTGATTTTCCATTCGACGACCATTTTGATGCCTATAACCAATGCCTCATATTCAGCCACATTATTTGTGCATGGGAACATAAGCCTATATGATCTTGGTATGGTGTGTCCTTCAGGAGTGATGAATAGAATGCCAACACCTGAACCATGTTGTGTGTAGGATCTGTCAAAGTATAGGGTCCATTGTTTTGTAGAAATAGAAAGAACGTCCCTATCTGGAAATTCAATCTCCATAGTTTGTTTTCCTGGTAGCTGTGCTTCAGCCAGTTGATCTGCAATTGCTTGTCCTTTGATTGCTCATCTTTTTGTGTATTGGATGTCGAATTTACTGAGAATCATGACCCATTTAGCCAATCTGCCTGTAAGAGCTGCCTTGCTAAGTAGATATTTGAGAGGATCAATTTTTGCCACTAGCTTAATTGTGTGTGCTAGCATATAATGTCGGAACTTCTGAGATGCGAAGACCACTGTTAGGCAAGCCTTTTCAATGAATGTATAGTTGAGTTCATAGCCATTTAATGTCCTACTGATATAGTATATGGCTCGTTCTTTCCCTTGTTGATCTTCTTGTGCCAATAGTGCCCCCAACGATATATCTGTTGTTGAGATATAGAGGATAAGTGGCTTTCTTGCGACTGGTGGTACCAAAACTGGTGGATTCATCAGGTACTATTTGATTTGGTAAAAAGATTCTGCACACTTGGTCTCCCATCTGAATGGTACATTTTTGTGTAGTAAATGGTTAAATGGTAGACTTTTATCTGCTAGCTGAGCGATGAATCGCCTGATTGATTGAAGTCATCCTTGTAGAGATCTGAGTTGACTGATATTCTTTGGTGGTGGCATTTCCATAATGGCTTGTACCTTTGCTGGATCTACTTCAATACCTTTAGCTGAGACTATGTAGCCTATTAACTTGCCTGATGTAACCCCAAAGACACACTTCTTAGGGTTGAGCCTGACTTGGAATTTCTCCAATCGATCAAAGATCTTTGTCAGGATGCTGAGATGTTCTGCTCTAGTGAAGGATTTAGCTAGTAAATCATCCACGTAATCTTCCATAAATGTGTGCATCATGTCATGAAAGATTGTTGTCATTTCTCTTTGATAAGTGGCCCCTGCATTCTTTAAGCCAAAAGGCATAACATTCCAACAGTACGTTCCCCAAGGACAGGTGAACGCGGTTTTATCTTGATCTTCTAGGGCTATTTTGATTTGATTATAACCTGAGAAACCGTCCATTAGTGAGAGCATTGCATGTCCTGCTCTGAGGTCTACAATTATGTCGATACTAGGCAGAGGAAAGTTGTCTTTTGGACAAGCTTTGTTGACATCTCTGAAGTCGGTGCATATTCTGATACTACCATCTGGTTTTGATACTGGAATGATGTTGGAAATCCATTCTACATAGTCAATGGGTCGGATGAATCCGACATCTAATAGTTTCTTTAGTTCAGTTTTGACCATGAGTGCCACCTGTGGATTCATCTTTCGTAGCTTTTGTTTGACTGGTTTAACTCCTGAAGAGATGGACAAGTGATGCATGATTAAGTGTGGATCTACTCCGATCATATCAGCATATGACCAAGCAAAGTTAATTTGATGTTCTTTAAAGAAAATGATGAATGCTGATCTTTCTTCCTCTGTCAGAGATTCTACAAGGTGTATGTTTTTTACTACTTCTGTGGTACCAATGTTGATTGATTGAGTGGGCTCAATCAATATGGGTGATCGCTCATGAAAGTGCTCAGGAAGAGTATCAAGTCTCCCATCATTAGGTGCCTTAAAAAGTTTTTCACCGTCAGATGCATCCTTTATTTTTACTTTTTTGTGATCTAGAGCTGCCATTGACTGGTTTTCAGCATCAGATCTTTTATTTGGTTTATTTTTGCGACTGAGAGACTTGGCACTCCCTGATGGGCAGACATCGTTACTTTGTTCACTAATAGAGCCTATTTCCAGATTTACGGTATATAGGTAGTGGATAATAGATTCATCATCTAGGAAAATTGGTATATCATGGATTTTGGGTTCATCCCAGTCGACGAGGTCAGGAAAGACAAGCGATAAGGTATTGTTTGGTGGATTAAGTTCTGCTACTGTAAGTGTCAAGATAGAGGTTTCCTCGTGATTGTTCTTGGTTGTAAAGAAGTTTAGGATTTCGTCGAGGTCTTCGTTGCTATTATCTTCCGTATAGACTTGTTCATAATGTTTCTGTTCACTTTCCTTGGCGTCATAGATGTTCTGTGGTCCAAATTCAAGAGATCTATCTTCTGCGTTATGCTCTTCCTGAGAAAGGGATATGGTGTTAGTATCATTAGGGATATTTGTAGTAGCATTTGAGCAGGTACCCCATTCATATTCATTGGAATCAGTCTCTGAGGCATCATCCCAGATTCTATCAATGCTGTAAACTGGTATGTTGTATGGTGAAAATAAATCTTTGATGATGGATACCATTTTGATAGTTTTTGTTGATTCGGTGTCAGATCCTGCTTCTACTTTCTGTATTTGTTCATAGACTGTGCTTCCTCGGGGAGGAATAATGGTATCCAGAGATGATATTATTTTTTCTTGAGATATTGGTGTTTGAATATGAGCTATTGCTACAGATATGGCCTTCTTGTGGCTTAGAAGCTTTCCCTGATGTAACTTCTGTTCTTGATGTTCCTGTGCCTTGCGAATTGTTTTGGCTGACTCAAAGAGTGCTTCCTGCCAAGATTATTCTTTGTAATTCTTATTTACTTTCCATTGAGGTTTCACAGTTATTCAGGGCGGCTTTCTTAATAGGAAAGTGAGCTTACAACCCAATCTTGTTTTGTCTCTACTGGGCTATGAAGGAAGATCTATGGGTTTAGTGACTCCTTCTTTGTGTTCCCCAATAGGTCCTTTACCATCATATCCCATTTTCTGCATGATTAAGTATCCTTTTCCATATAGGTGTGTAGGTAGAACAATGTCCAGTGCAGCTGCTCTATTATCTTCTTCCCCATCTTTGTATAACCAACTAAGAATATCCTTATCTTCTGATTCATGTGCTAGAGTGCCCAATTAGATGAAGGTGTTGTCGAATTTGGTGATGGGCTGAGTGACCAGATGTGTTGATGTAGTAGGCAATCCATGAGATCTGGGTGATGTTGGAAATTTGGCCAAACATAAAGGCTCAAAAGAGTATTCTCCCATACCTTGGTCTTTGATTTGCATTTGCTGCTTGAAATCTCCAGATAATGAGTTGGGCTTTGCTGTTTGTAGATGTGATGTTGAAGATCGCTGCTTTTCTCTATTATGAGGAACCAAACTGTCTTGGGCTGCCCCCATTGCATTGCAATGTTGAAATGGATTGTGATCAGTAGATATGGAGATTTCTTGTCCGTCATAAGGAAATTTGACACACTGGTGATACGTAGAGGGTACTGCTTGCATTTCATGTATCCAGGGTCACCCTAACAAAATATTGTAGGTGAGATCTATGTCTAAGACCTGACACATAGTATCCTTTTGCACCAGTCCCACTTGAATAGGTAACATCATGGTTCCTTTAGAGGACCTTTCCTCATCATCATATGCCTTAATGGTAATCTTCTTGCAAGGATCAATAGACTCTTCTGAGAAGCCTAATGCACGGATAAGCTTTAAAGTTCATATATTAAGTCCGACTCCTCCATCTATTAAGACTCTTTTTACTCGGTGTTTGCAAACAATGACTTCGATATGGAGAGGAGTGTTATGTGGATGAATCAAGGAAGCATTGTCATGCTCTGAGAAGGTGAGGTAATGAGGTCCTGTCATATGGGCGACCATGGCTTGAAATCTGTCCGTATCTAGATTTTGAGGTACATTGGTTTCCAATAGCGCTTGTTCCAATATGTCTTTGTGCTTCGGTGATAGTTTCAGCAATTCTAGTATAGATATCTGAGCTGGAGTTTTGCGTAGTTGGCTAACCAAGTCATATTGGATTTTTGGTATAGTAGTTATAGGCACAGTATGCCCTTTTAAGACATATTTATGAGTTTGGGTTGTCACATTAACAGATTCATGATCACGCTGATCTCGGATGGTGATGACATTTACTTGATGATCTTCAGCTGATGTGTGATTTATGGTGTTGTTGTAGATATGGTTGATACGAGCTCCGCGTGTATCATCCAAGGTTGAAGCTCCATCTTTGTTGTAATTTGGGAGAGGATTTTTAAAGGCTTTATGATCACCATTTGTTTTGAGACCATCTACTGTTAAGTCACCTCGATCAATCATGTCTTGCACAATGTGTTTCAATCTCATGCAATCGTTCGTCTAATGACCCTTGTTACGATGGAAATCACAATAGTGTGAATCATTCCACCAAGGTGGTTTGATTTGGGGTTCATAGTTGTTGATCGTAGGCAATGAGAGAATTTTGTTCACCAAAAGCTCTTTGAATGCTGATTCTAATGATTGTCCCAGTGGTGTGAAGACACGCTTTTGGAAATTGTTCGTGCTGTTGTGTGAATTATTGTTAGGTCCTGGATTCATGTTTTTTCTTTGAGTATCATTGGTGTTGTTTGTGTTGAGTTGTCCTTGATCGATGTTTGGCACATATGTGTTAGCATTTGGATTAGCATTTTTAGGATTCTTCGTAGTTTGAGGATTTCCGGATAATGCAAGCACTGGTTGCTTAGATTTGGGATCATGTGAGTCATTGTTGCCTTCGTTTTTGTTTCGAGTCCAAAATCAAGATTTATCTAAGTAGTTGTTGTTCTGGTTATTGTAGTTTGATGAGTTTGTTCCTTCCTTGTAGAATTTGAGTGTTCCCTTTTTGACACATGCTTCCTCTACTTGAATGCCATTTTCAATCAATTTAGTGAAAGATGGTATGCATTGAAGTTTTAGCCTGTAACTCATTTCACCATTCAAGTTGTCGATGAAGATCTCCATTTTCTCCTTTTCAGGAATATCTCGAGGATATCTGGATACCATACGTCGCCAATATTGAAGGAATATCATGAATGTTTTGTTGTTCTTTTGTTTGGTGTTGCAAACATCTAGCATGGTTATGGCATGTTGAATGTTATAGGAGTATTGGGTTATGAACTTGTTAATTAATTCATCAAACGATTTGACAGGTAGTGTAATTTTGGATAACCATTCCATGGTTTGTCCTCCCAAGCTTCTTGGGAATAACCTCATCAGATAGGTGTCATCATGAGCAAACTCAAGACTCATGGTACAAAATTCTCTGACATGATCACGAGGATCACTTTTCCATCGTATTTGTCAAATTTAGGCACATCTGAGTTTGGAGGAAAAGGGATCATGTGCAATCTCCTGTCGAAAGGATAAGGACAAATTTCATTTAAAGAGTACCATACTATTGTCCCTTGTTGCATGTCCTGTATTTGCCTTTGTAACATTTGCATTTGTTGAGTAAGGGCAGCCAAAGGTACATTGTCTTGTTGAGGGAAAAGTTCTTGCCTTGCATTAGTTCTCAGCTGAAAAGGTGTGTTAAATGGTATATTTTGCTCTGGAGTTTCTAGCTCGGGTATACGCATTTTTGGTATACGTTGTTCTGGAATGTGTTGCTCAAGTATGTGTTGTTCGAGGTTACGAGTTTCCTCTTCTCTTTGTTGTTCTTGATATGCATATTGTCGAGATCCGGTTCTAAAGATGTTTGTGTCTAAATCTTCGGGAAGTTTAACGCCTTTACTTGTGAGCATGAGCAAATATTTTTCTTTGTCATTTTCCATAAGCCTTTCTACAAGCTTTTGGAATGAAGGGTTTTCCTGACATTCCTGAAGAAGCGCTTCAGAAATTTTAGCCTCTTCTAGGTGCGGACCTTCAAAAGGATTTGACAACCTTCGATTCATACTAGACTCTGCGTGTGTCTCGCTTTGTTGGTTTCTTTGAGAGCGAGTAACAGGCATTTTAGTAGAAAATTTCAGTGACGAAGGGGACAAAATCTTCATTGCTATGTTGCTCAGGGGTGGGTGGTTCTGGTCAAGATGTGTTATAAGTGATACACTCGTCAGGCAAGAATGCTAGATTGATCCTTCTTCCGCGGTTTATGATTTGATTAAAAGCAGACTTCTGACAATATGCTCTTGTTTTTAAAGGCTCTTTGTCAAATCCGTTGGATTTGTTTTGGATATAACGTTTGACTCGATGAAGGAATACCCGATGAGATTTGAAGAGTTGACAATTGATGTATAAAAACTTATTTCTCTTGATGAATTTGGAAAAACCAGGTTGTTGTTTCTTCAACGTGATATTACGATAAAGGCTCTTTCTTCTCAAAATATGGGGATTAGTCATGCATGAGTGATCAATGGTTTCCTTTGATTTGTTTGGATTCAGTTGGTCTTGTTTTGAAAATTTCAAGTCTTACTTTATCAAAATGAAGGTTTAGATGCCCCTTCACGACAAAGTGCGTCAAATGATATGGATAAAAAGCCTCCCGAAATGGAGACTTGATTTGACAACCTAAAATTGTTTAAACAAGTGTTTTTGAGATGAAATCTGTAAGATGGTAAAGGATTTTGTTGATACTGATGATGAGGTTTTCGGATTATGATAAGATAGATATGTTTTATTGTGCGATCAATTTTGGATTTTTACAACGTTTGTTTTGACACAAATTTAGCTCAATAAATAGTTTTAATGGTTTGTTTTCTCTACTCTGCTTTGATGAAAAATGTTGTTGATAACAAGAGGCTTCTGAAAATGTTTTCAATTTTTTTTTAAAATTCCTCACTATTTTGCCCTCTGTCTATATGTTTTTGGTCAAGCTCTAAAACAGGGACGAAATGCATTACCAAAATTGCTCCATGCGCTAAAAGAATGACCACACGTGCTAAGCTACCCCCAGACATGCGCTAAAGAGTTGACTGCTCAAAAATTTGTTTTCTGCCTTTAAAAAGTTACGTGCTAACCTGGGTCTGTGACGCGCTAACTTTTAAACTTGATGCGCTAATGTTTGGTTGCCACGCGCTAAGCTGATGCTTGCACACGCTAGACTGTTTCTTTCATGTGCTAAATGTTTTAACACTGTTTTAATTTTGGGATAAAACGCTACTATTTGGAACAGACGCGCTAACTGGATGGTTTGATGCGCTAACTGAAATACCCTACGCGCTAAGGAGTTGTCCTCATGCGCTAATCTGTCCTGATTTTTCTTTCAGTTGGTTTTTCTGTAATTTTTGGTTTTGATTGTGAGTTTTTCAGTTTAGATGGATGATTTTCTGAAGTAATAAATGCAAGCACAACATAAAAAGTACAACCATTTTGCCTGATCTAAAAAAAAGTGTATGTTCTGTGAGGATGTGTTCAAATCCCCAATGTTTCAATAGGTTTGGATACGAATAATACAATTAGAAAGACTCTTTATTCAAAGGTCATAAATAACATCATAGCCCACTAGTCTTGATACTCTGTCAGCTTAAACAGCCGTGTCACCCCCTAGAGGCTGCCCGTTTTTTTGCCTTTTTCCAGAAATTAACTCAAAGTGAATTGCTTCATAGTTGAGTAGTTATCTTGGGAGATATATGGTGAGTAATCTTGGAGGCAGATTCTTCCCCACCATTGCACTATGATGTTATAAATGTCTAGTTACTAACTCAGTTCAAAGCTTTTATTTCCATGGTTCGTAATCAGGCTTCCTGTTCGGCCGTCAGTGATAAACTCCCTCAGGAGGCTTCCCAACCTTTAGAACAAAGGCCTTACGTATCTCGAGGATACTGGGGGAAGGCTAATCGCTGCGCGCAACCATTGAAAAGGACTTTCGTCACTTTGCACTTTTGATTATAGTGGGTTGGAATACTTGGCATCAAAGTCGTTCCCCACTTAGGTCGTTCCCTTCACACCGGCCATAAATGGCTTTAAGAGTTGATTTCAACTCCTCGGAAAGGTAGGCCTGCTAAAGGATGTAAAATGCTTTTGAAGGAAAGAAAGCTTTTTAAGAGAGGTCTTGTTTTTTGAATCACCCAGTTAAGGGGAGAGCATATACCTTCCTCTTTCGATTCAAGGCAATCAAAAATTCTTTTTAAACCTTCAATTTAGTGATTTTCTAACCTCTACTGGGAGATGTTGCTCCAAGAAAAGCATGGTGTTAATTTTACTTCCTCAAAGCAATGATTATTTAATCTAAGGAAATAACCAAGTCAACAAAGCAAAAGGTTCGATTTGGTCAACAAATAAAAATCGATAAACAAAACGGGAATAACTTCCCTCTTTAATTGCAACAAAGCTTTTTGAGGTGAGGTTCTTTCCTTTGCAAAATTTTAAAAGTGAATCTTTTTATGCACCAAAGGATGGTGAGGTTCTTTTTATAGCTCTACTTTTGCAAAAAGAAAATTTTTATGTTGTTCTTTTTAGAGCCCAAAATGCAGGTTTTCTCCTATGAAAGCAAGAAAATTTTTGATAGTGGTTCTTTTTATAGCCCCCAAAACAAGGTGAGTTCAATTTTAAGAAAAGAAAATCAAATTGTAAACTAACCTAGATAAGTTAGTAAAAATCTAACTATCTTAATCCAAAGATGAAGCTCCTATCTGCAATGAAGTTGTCAGAGACCTGCAAAATAACCAGTTAGCTACCTCGGGGGACTTCTACAAGTCTAATTTCGAACTCTCGGTTACAATAATTGTTTTTCTTATTTCGGTCTATGATGCGCTACAAAACAAACTGTACACGCTACAAAATCACAGTAATGCGCTAAAATAAGCCAGTGATGCGCTATACTGTCCTGGGGATGCGCTACTCTGTGCACCCAAGACGCTGCTCTGTTTTTCCCCGTGCCGAAACCTACAGGAAAAATTAATAATCTTATGTGCTAATAAATGGACTTGAAGCACTAGATTACGGACTCCACGCGCTGAACAGTGAACCGAATGTGCTAGGCTGTTAACCGGATGCGCTAAATAGTTAACTCAATGCGCTAATTCATTTTTTTTTGCGTGCCTACAAAAGTGGATATATTTCAAAACCGATTAGATACGTGGGTTCAGGCCCCATGGTGGGTGCCAGAAATGTATGCGGGAAAAGCGGGTTGATAGAACTCAAAATGCAAAAAACGAAGCTCTAGGGAGCCTTGCTCACACACTCACAGGACTTCTTGGTGCAAGCTATGGAGTAATGAAGTATCACTTAGCTTCCCAAGGTTGGTCCCATGGTTCTCTATCTTACATGGTCCCTCAAACCAATTTTTTTGCTCTCAGATCACTGAAAAAAATGGTTTAGGGATGGCAAATGCAAGAACGAGGGATGCTTTTTGTTGGTTTTAATATGAGATGCATCCTAAGCTATGCATGATTCTAGAAATGCAATAAACTAACTATAAGATGACAAGGTTAGTATAAATACTATCCTAACATGATATATTAGTCTATGATTGAGCTAAATGATAAAGAAAGTATTCTAAACATGCATATTTAGACTAATTCCTAGTTAAAAGAGAGGCTAAATGATGAGCATATATGAAATGAAAGCTTGAATGTATTTGAGTATAAGTATAATACTACAAACTTGGATGATGAAAATGGAGGAATGAGAGCTCTATTTATAGCAAAAATAGGGCAATGGATGGTCAGGATTGAAAGAGTTGATCAAGGGTTGAGTTTGAAAGTTGGGAATCCATGTTTGCAATTTGCACCAATGAAATGGTGACAAGTGTCAACATAGGGTTGGGTTGAGAGAAGGGGTTGGAGGCATTAAATGTCTGAGAAGACCTTATGGTTATCTAGAGGGTAAGGGTCAAGCCTAAGTTAAGATTACCCATTGGATTAAGAGTTAATCCAAGGATAAACTCTTGTGCAAATGATTAAGGAATAACCATGGTCAAAGTAATGAATGCTTGAAGAGACCCTTGGGTTGGATGAAGGTTAAGTTAGGTAAAAAGTCTCTAACCATGTAAGAGGGTTGAATTAACCATTAATGGTTTGGGAGACTTTGGAAAATTAAGTGGTTGAAGACTTGAAGCCTTTAATGGTTATCAAAGACTTTAAGGGTTTGAGAAGTGACTTCCCTTTGTTTAGGGATGTGACAAAGTTTAGAAGATGGGTTAGGTTAATTTAGAAGTGATTAGAAGGGTCTAGAAGAAATTAGGAAGGGGTTTTAGGAAGCAAGTGGGAGATGTAGGAAAATGCAAGTGGATGGAGGGATAATAGGATTTAATTGAAATAAAGTTAATTTAATTCAATTTGGTTGTAATTTGGGGAAATTAAATAAATTAGATTTATTCAATTTAGGATAACTATTTAATTAAATTTGAATTTAATTAAAAGTGGATAGAAGAGATTTTAATTGAATAAAATGATTTATTCATTAAATGGGTATACTGAATTTAATTGAGTAATTTACTTAATTAAATAGAGGAATGTGGGTAATTTAATTAAATTGGATTTAATTAAATAGAGAAATGAACATAAAATATTCATTTAGGAATATGGCCATTTTTATACGTCTACAATAACCATCAGAATCCAAAACTCCCAGAGAAACTAAATTCTTTTTTAGTTCTACTACATGCCTTACCCTGTTAACATCTTTACAACACCATCAAATATTTTAATTTTAATGCTTCCAATCCCAACTGTCTTACAAGAAGTATTATTTCCCATAAGAACAACACTATCAATAGGTTGGTAAGTAGAAAACCAACTCCTATGTAGACATATGTGATTATAAGCACCATAATCAAACAACCATCCCTCATGATTTTGTAAGATATCACAAACATACAAAACTTCATCAGCCATACCTGAACTCGTCTCAACAAATTTGTTTCATTTTTTGATTCATTATTATCTTCTTTCCACTTCCAACAATCTTTCTTGAGATGCCCTGATTTACTACAACATCTTCCTCTACCCTTTTTACCTTTTTCTATGGATTGTCCTCTAGCCACCATTGCTTCTGGTATAGAGATTTGTGTATTAGACATCCTCTGCACCTCTTCAGATAATAAATCCCCCACAAAAAAATCAAATGCAAGGGTGTCAGTTGTGCTAAAGCTAATAGAAGTGACTAAGTGATTCTAGGATTCAGGCAACGAACACAATAGTGTAATCGCCTTGTCTTCCTCTTTGATTTCTACACCCATACTAGAGTTAATTGACAAATAAGAGTATTAAAAACATTTTAATGATTATAAATTTGTATACCTTCCCTCATTCGCAAACTATACAGTTGCCTCTTCAAGTAAATTTGATTCGTCAAGGATTTTGTCATGTAAAGACTCTCCATGTTGCTCCAGAAGCTTGTTGTTGTTACCTCTCCATCAATATTGAAAAGAACCTCATCTACCAAACACAACCAAATTGTGCTAAGAGCTCACATATCCAAATCTTCCCAATCTTCATCAGACATATCTGTAGGTTTCTTTGACTTTCCTACCAATGCCTTGTGCAATCCCTGTTGCACTAACAAATCATGCATCTTAAGCTTCCATAGCTCAAAGTTATTCCTTCCATTAAATTTCTCCACTTCTAACCTTGCATTCAAAACCTTCACCATTTGATGTTACAAAAATCAACACCAAATCCTAATACAGTCACTGCAAAAATAATCACTCTGATACCGCTTGTTATAGAAGTGGAAGCATAAACCTAAAAGATTAAAATATTGAAGCACAAATTAGTTGCAAAAAAATAATACAGAGAATTAAATGAAAAACAAAACAACACATAAGAATCCAATTTACGTGGTAAAACCTTGATAAAACACCAAGGAAACATCCACAAGGCAAGGTATCAGTAATTTTATTGCTCAGAGAAAACAATTACAAGATTCATAGCTGCTCCTATCATAATTGCTCTTGCAATTTACAATAACATCAAACTTACAATTGTAGACACCTAAAATTGTCCTATTATTTAAGCCTAATTCTTCTATTAATTAAATAAATCTTTATTTATTTAATTAATTCATTAATCCTCTTCTAAGCCTTTTTTCATTTAAATAAATACTTTTATTTATTTAAATTATCCTTTTTTTGAAATTAAATAAATATTTAATTTATTTAATCGATCCCACTTCTTCTATTAATTGAATAAATCTTTATTTATTTAATTAATTCATTAGCCTTTTCTACCTATGACACATGTCATTCATCTCTTAATTCCTACACTACTTACCCTCTTATTATTTTCTTATTTCTTCTACCTACCCTTTAATCTTAGCCGACCATCTATCTTTTATGCCTCTTAATCTTATCCCTCAATTTTCTTATAGTGTCTTCTATATAAGAGGATGCTTCTTTCATTATCAATCCTCCCAAGCATTTTTTTATCAATCTTATGCAATTAGACCCTTTTGCAATCAAGCTATCAACCACATTTCCGTTCTTTGTTGAGCTCTTGTGCACACATAAAATTTGAGAGCAAATATATCAAGCAAGATCAATGGAGATAGGAAGAATGGAGATTCAAACCCTAGTGGACATGTGATGGTATAATCTTTGTGATTTTGTTGATTTGAATTGTCTTAGGTAATCTTCATATGTTATGGAGGATCTTTGTTGTTGTGAGGCTAGGGTTTTGTGGTTGAATCTATTTTAGTCTTTCAATATTGTTGTTCCATCATCCATTTTTCACCATACACGTTTTGGCACGCCCGGTGGGACATTGATTTTGTTAGATCTATGTTTTTTGCAGGTTTTTCTAACCCTACATTGATGTTTTGTAGAACAATCTGGAGAATAACCTTGTGCAGCTAGGGTTTTGGACACAAGATTAAGATCTTGGAGAGATCTAACGTGATTTCATAAATGGATTGAAATTTTGTACCAAATTTTGTTGGCAAGTTGAGGACAGTATCAAGAGCTCTCAAGCCAAAATTCAGAATTTTTGGAGCAAATTTGCATTTTCTATGAATTTTTTATGATTTTTCATAAAAAAATAATTTTGAGAGCAAATTAGTGATTTTTTTTTTGGATTTTTTTACATTTTTGGAAAGTTCTCAGAATTCTATAGGGGGTCTATTTTTTGTGATTTAAATTTGGGTGCAAAATATTTCATGAAAAATCGGATTTTTAAAAATTAGGGTTTTGCATGGTTTTGATCAGATCTTATAAAGGACTTGAAATTTTGGCATAAAACAATTTTCACAGGTCAAGAACAGTATCAGAAGTGCTTAGTAAAAAAACAATTTTTTTGAAGCATATTTGAATTTTCTACAAATTTTTTATTCATTTTCATAAAAAAATAATTTTGAGAGTAAATCAACGATTTTTTTGGATTTGTTTACAGTTTTGGAAAATTCTCAAAATTATACACAAGATCTGTTCTTTGTGATTTTAATTTTGATGCAAATATTTCATAAAAAAATCGGATCTTTAAAAATTAGGGTTTTTTATTATTTTGATCATATCTCATAAACTGCTTGGAATTTTTTTAAAAAAAATTTATGCAGGTTTGGAAGGCTATCAAGAGTCTCCAGTAACAAATTCAGATTTTTTGGATCAATTTTGCATTTTCTATGAATTTTTTTATGATTTTTCATAAAAAAATTAATTTTTGAAGCAAATTAGAGGTTTTTTTGGATTTTCTTACATTTCTGGAAATGTCTTGAAATTTTACAGGTGGTGTGTTTTTTTATGATACAAAAGAACTTGTGAAAAATCAGATCTTTGAATCTATCACAAAAACGTCTTGTCGAAGACCCCTATTTCACAAAGTCTTTTGGATCTAAAATTTACCTAACTTGTGTACTTGTAGGAGGGGTATTATTTCAAAACTAATAATAATCTTGGTGCAGGAACTTTGACAAAGATTTGATTTTAAAATTGCTTGCTTTATCTTCTTAGTCTAGCAAACACTTTAATTGGTGCACTAAAATTGAACCAGTGTCTTTTGTGTCTTGAGCAATAGGCTCTTTTGTGTTTCATCTTTAGAGGGCTTGCCTCCCCGTGTGGTCATTAGGACTACTAGTGAGGAGGGAATGACTAAAGTGGTAGCGAGGCAATACCCCCCTCTTCCGAACCACTATAAATAATTATATCCATGGTGAAATTCATGGGTAACGTGTGTTGATTAGTTCATACCGACACTATGTCTCCCCATAAACCCGTTTGATCAAATTTATTTGATCAATAGTAGGGCGTAACCCCTACTGGCTGGGAGCCTTCTGTATTTACAGAGCTGAAAGTGTTGCATGTATGGCCACACGAGAGAATGCCCTTACTAGCACCTTTTTGTTTTAGAAAGTCAAAATCCTTCTAGTTCTTGGGGCAGGAGGTTAGACTTCTGGAGCGGCCTACACACATACGGTTCTTAGTAGAGATACAAAGTTCACCACAAGGAGTTTTCGTGGGGACTAGTGCTTGGCTGCCCCGGAGAAGTGAGTGTCGAGGGTGGAGCCAGTGGGGTCAAGGACCTAAGTATCCTCTTTGAATAGCGTAGCCTATGGGGATACTCCATGTGGGATCAACAACTATTATCCTAGTCAACCATAGGAATTGTGCTTGTCTTCTTTTAAAGGTTCAAACATTCAAGACCAAACATCAAAACATTGTGTCTTTTGTGTCTTCGAGTGTATGCAAAACATTTTTACATCAAACAACACACTTTTTTTTGAGTCATTTTGAGTCTAAACACCTATAAACATAGAGTTCTCATCAACATTGTGTCCTCTTGTCAGGAAAAATGGTCATAAATTCAGATTTGGTCACAACAACAACTTCACAAACTGGGAAAATTGCACTCAGGTTTTATAAAAGTGTCTATGTACTGTAATCTTGTTTGTGTAGGACATAAACATGTCTGTGTCATCATAGCAAACTGCATTCACAAGATTCTCAAAAATGCGTCTATGTAGTATCTAGTCAATTCTCTGTTGAGGAACCGCATCTGTGAAGTATACAGGCATGTCTATGTTCAGTATTGGAAAAATTTATAGTCCAGCAAACAAGAGCAATCAGTTTCAAAATCATTGAGCTTCCTAGGTTATTTCTTGGGGTTTTCATCTACAATTCAGCCTATTTTTGGGTCTCACAAAGTCCATCATTGCTTTACGCCTTGCATTACATTCACATTTGTCTAAACTTGAGTCAAAAGGTCACTTGCTTGTCCTCATCTTGCTTTGTCAACACAATATATACAACAAAATTTTGTTAAGTGGTCCCTCATCAAGGTCTATCACCTTTGGGTCTCATTTGGTCTTACTTAGAGTCAAGATCAACTTACCTCATCAAGAGATCTATCATCTCTTTGGAAGCCACACCTACTCTACTACATACATACTTGGTCTTACACTTTGGACATTGCAAGTACACTTCAGATTCATTTACATTCCATCCAATTCTTGGTCTTCCATATTCTTTCCATTTTTCATCTAAGTCTCACACATCTTGGTCAAGCCCTAGTTCATGGTTGAAACCCATTCCCAAAAATATGGGAGGGAAGCTAAAGAGACTCAAGAGTCTGCAAACATGAGTGGCTATGAGTACGACAACAATATCTTTTTTAATTCTAATCATACCACATTACCTAACATGGACATCTATAGAAACATTCAGAATGTTGAGAACATGGATGACATAAACAACAACGATGCACAAAATGACAATGTGGACAACATGTCAGTACACTCAGCAGAGGTGGAGGAAACTATCATGAATCCCCATTTTAATAGATTGGTTGAAGAGATAGATAATATTTCCTACAAGTGATGGCACAAAGTGGAGCTAAGATACCTCATGATTTTGATATGTCCCAAATAGTTAAAAATCGACCTATTCAAGAAAGTCAACTCAGCATGGATCAAAGGAGACCTAATAGTGGAGGTAATATAGGACCACATTTCGTGCCTGAGTCACCATCATCCTTGTTTCAAAAACATGAGGTCCCAAATACACATGGTCAAGCTTACGATACTCACGAAAGAATATCTCATGAACAACTCTATCTATGTAGACCTTTATGGAAATCTTATGTGGATAAATACACTTAATCGCATACCAATGTTAAGGACCAACCTCAAAAGCAATTGGATATTCAGAGGCATGCTCAAAATTTGGACACAAGAAAACCCCGTGTTAAATTTGGGGGCAATACACAAGAGAAAACTCATGATATGCCTTATGACCCTATATCAAGTGGTCACTACACGCATTATCATTATAGACCCGCTCCATATGAGCATGTTTACGATCAATACCATCCATATATGTAGTAGCCTCCTCCTCCACCCAATGGCTTAGGCATGGGATATGGTCCAAGAAGTCGGTCTCCACCCAAAAACAATTTGGAACAATAGATAAAGGACTTACAAAAGAAGATGGAGGACATCAATACACCAAAACCAACTTACACAATGAGAGATATATGTCCCTATCCATTTGATAAAAGCATTCCAATGCCTCCATTTCCTACACACTTTGTAACACCAAAGTTTGATAAATACAGAGGCAAATGAGACCCTAAGGCACACATAAGACAATTTTTCATAGCTTTCATTTGAGGTAGCAGCAGAAGAAACATACTTGATGAGATTGTTTCCACAAAGCTTAGGTGATCAAGCTATGGAATGGTTCTCCCAACTTCCACTTGGAATTAAGTCATGGGGTGATCTAGCAGAAGCTTTTATCCAACATTTCTTATATAACATAAAGACATATATATCAGTTGCCACTTTGTGCAATACCAAACAAAAATATGGGGAGTCATTTTTCATCATTCTTACAAAGATGGAGGAATTTAGCCAGTAGGTGCTCTTGTGAAATTCCACAAAAATAAATGGTAGAGATGTTTACACAAAATTTCAACAGATAAATTGGTTATGACTTGAGGAAAGCTTGTTTTTCCACTTTCAAGGATGTCATTGTGAAAGACTTAGCAATGGAGAAGGTCTTAATTGAGCAAGGAATCATCAAGATATTCAAAGAAAATCAAGAGGATTTTAAAGGAAAAGATAAGCCATGATTTTGGAACAAGATCAAGAACACAGTAAATGATGGCATTGTTCATGCTAACACAGTGAGACCAAAAATCATTCTTTCAAGATCAAGTTCTTCTATAAGCAACCAAGTAAATACTCAAGGAACTCCAAAACCACGAAGGAAATACACCCCATTGGGAGAACCACTTGAGTCAACTTTTAGGAAGCTAGTGGCAAACAAGATAATAACAATTCCAGACAATCCTCCATATGAGCCAAAAGTCAAACCAAATTGGTGGAATGATGATGAGTATTGCGAATATCACAAGAGAAAGGGACATACAATAGGAAATTGCCATCGCTTGAAGAACATTATTCAGGATCTTATTGATAGAGGTGACATTGAGATTGAAGGACATACATCTAATCAAGAATACGAGATGTTTAAGGAACCATTCCCTAAACATGACAAGGGAAAATCCAAAGCCACAGATGAGAAAGCTAACTATACCAAAGTGTCCTATGATTATGATTCAACTATTAACCACATTTCGATAGACAACTACATTTCTACTATTATCATAAAGGACAAAATGCCTGAAAGTTATACTCAAAGAGCCAAAGTTGTCTTAAAAGGCATTGGACCTTCTTCTGAATCTACCTCCGAATGTAATGTCACAACTCATCGAGGTAAGTTCACCTTGAAAGGTGCTCCAACTAAAACCACCATTTCCTCGTTGACCAAACCTGAGTACGACCAAGTAGAACAATTAGGGAAGATACCCATGCTTATCTCAATCCTAGGATTGTTGCGTATCTCTCCTTCGCATAAAGCCATACTTGATAAAGTCCTAAGAGAAACCTCTATACCCACTGATCTAAACATGGACAAGTTTCAAGCCATGGCGGGATACCTTTCCATTCCACATTCTCTTACATTCACTGAAGGTGACGACACTTCCGTAAGCCAACCACATAATGCACCTTTACACAATGAAGCTTTCCTACACAAACATCGAATAAAATGAGTCCTAATAGATGGAGGAGTTGGTCTCAATATATGTACATTGAATACTCTTAAGCAATTGGGATATTCTGAAAAAGTTGTGGATGCTACAAACAAAATTACCATCAATGCATATGATGACGAAGAGCGTTCATCTAAAGGCACAGTCACTTTACCTCTCAGAGTTGGGCCAATTATGAAGCATGTGGTTTGTAAAGTCCTTGATCTAGATCTCACATAAAACATACTCTTGGGATGCCCATTGATTCATGAAATGAGAGTTGTTCCCTCAACATATCATCGATGTATCAAGTTCCCACACAATGGAGTTGAAGTGACCATCAAAGCTGATCCAAACCCATTCATATATTGCAACAATTTGTGACCTGGATCAAAAATAATAATCCCAGTCAATCGAGAGGTTGTTCCTTCATCAACATATGTTGATCCAAAATCCTTGAAAGCTTCTACATCCAAACAAACAGATATCAAAGAAAAGTTCAAGATTAAAGACATGGGATGTGGTGAGTGTATCTTTCATGTTGACAACTCCCACTATTGTCTAGGACATTTAGTCGACAGGAACAACCTACAAACAATTTGAAATGCTAAGGAATTGGGTGTGAACCACCTAGTGTTGTGGCTACTAAGTCTGAATGCAAATCTCCTCTAGTGGTGCAAGCAACTCTTTATATCAATTGTCCTAAGAGGGGTTCTAGCGAAGAATCTATTGAGCGTATCACAACCCTCTTGAGAACTCATAGAGCCTTACAATTTCATCCTCTCATTCCATTTCCACTCCTCTCCCAGACTTGGATCAACAAGAATTACAAAAGCCCTTACTAATTGGGGATCAAAAATCAGGCTTTGAAAAGAAAAATCTAAAAGTCAAAAATAAAGAAAAGGCCTTTAGTCCAAATCAAAATCAAAAGCTATTGGAATTTGAAAAAATCAAGGGGATAAAAATCCTATGAAAGAAAAAGAGCAAGAGATGATCTCCCATAATACCAAAATAACTGGGGGCAAAAGTTCTACAATTTTAAGTCAAAAAGCATACTTGTTGATTCTAAGTCTCCATCATGCCATCCTACTTTCACTTCTTTTCACATTCATAAGCCTTCATAACTCATCCACTTGTTTTGCACATCCATTCCCTTCTGACGATACATCATGGACCTTTATGGAGCTTCCTCGAGGGACTTTGTTATTAGGGATGCCCAAACTTCTTTAGGTGACACACATACAGGCGTGTGTAGTCCACACGCTAGTAATTATATCTTAGTTCCTTTATCAAGGAAGACAATCAATGGAGCTACACATCATTCAGTCAAGGAACAATGCAGCTACAATCATAAGGTAAAGCCTCGCACATTCGAGGTGGGTGACCTAGTTCTCAGAGAAAATCCTAGAAATCAACAGGACCAAGAGAAGAAAGGAAAATTTGAGCCCAATTGGCTTGGTCCTTATATCATCACAATAGTCTATGGATTAGGTGCATATCAACTTTCAACCAAAGATGGAGAACCTTTGGAAGATCCAATCAACAACATGCACCTTCGCAAGTTTTACACATAGCTCTTCATAATATCCTAATTCAAAAATACAAAAAAAAATTTAAAAATAATAAAAAATAAAAAATCTTAAAAAATAAAAAATCATGACTCGATGAAAACCTGGCAAATAGGTGCCTTGTGACACAATTTTTTTTTAGAAAATCAAAAAAGTAAAGAGAAATAAATTCGTCCAACGGTGAAAACCACTTTGGTGGCGCCCTAGGCAAGTACCATGGTGAAAATCGGGTTATCGGTGTATACACATAAAAAAGGTCTGAAGATAATTAATTAAATAAGCAATTATTTAATTAATCCCCCTTCCTAATTTAATTGAATTCATAAGCAATTTGATTAAATTCTCCCTTTCATCTACTTATTAATAAATCTAAGGATTTATTTAATAGGTTCATTTCAATAGTTCCCTTTGATTAATTAATTCAAATTAATTAATCCTCCCCCCATTTAATCAATTCTTCTAATCCCCTAATTAATTAAAACAAATCAATTTATGAGTTGTTGAAAATTAATTAGTCTTTTCCTATTATTTGATTTAAATTCAAATTATCCACATGCCTCCTAACTTCTAACCACCTAACCTAACCATCCCTCTAACCTAACCCATTCAACCTAGCCTTGGGTTTGCCTAACCCTATCCTATCTTGCACATTCTAACCTCCTTATCCTAACCTCCTATGGTGTTGATATTCTTCCCTTGAGACACATGGCACTTTGGCCACATGTCTCCTCTCTTGGACTCTTGCCCTCTTATGAGAAAGGCTCCTTGACACTTGTCACCATAGAGATGACAAGTGTCCCTTCCTCCAACCTCTTCTCCAACCTCCTCCAATTTCACCCTTGATATCTTTAGACTTAATCTTGAACGTTTATTCCTGCCACCTCACCCCTGGCCTTGGAAATCCTATAAATATCCCCCATTTTGGAGCACAAAGGATCCCATCTCATTATCAATTTAGACATTGTTACTATAGCCATATCCATTTCAGCATATCATTTGAGCATTGTTATTATAGGCAATTGCATCTTAGATCTAGCTTAATTTGATCATTTTCTACCATAACTGTTGAATCATGTAGCTTAATTAATCTCTTTTCTAGCTTAATCGCATCATCATCATCATAGCTTAATAATACATATCATTAGCTTAATTAGACTCTTGGATCAATCTAGTATAATCAATCTCATCTAGTTTGCATATCATTATCATTTCAAATCCTCTGTCTAGGTGTAGTCAAGTCACTGGGATTGCTTACCCAGATCTTAGAGAAAATCCATACTTGCATTTCTTAGGAGGTGATAGGTTTCTTTGTCATGGTTCATCTTTCATTTGCTTTTAATTTGCTAACCATGCTTGTAATAGTCTATTGAGTGTTTGTGTTGCAGTTGCAAGTATCACACTTCACAGGCACGACAACCGACACCATGTGTAGAGACATTGCTACTCCCTCCATCAGGATTCAATATCATCCTTTCACTTTGCACACACTCACAACCTTTTCATCAATAATAAATCAACTCATATATGTGGCTAAGGAAAATCCTAAGTCTAGTGATGGGTGTGGACCTAAGAGCATCACACGTTCTGAGGAGTACAATTTCTTCTAGTTTTCTTCAGTCTATCTGCGCACAATCCGCAATAATAGATCACTTGCATCACAGATCCGCAATAAAATTCATCTTCTCCACAATAAAGTATCATTTTCATGGATTTAGTCAATTTCATATGAGACACAAACAATCAACAATGGGCTTTCAATAAATCAAATCTTTCAGCAGAATCAGACAACATTATGGTTCAGTGCTATCTATCATTTTTCTAAAAGTAAACATTGTGACCACAATCAAATAGACTTATACAAGTGACAAGAGACACTAAATGTGAGGACTATAGTGGATGTTGGTGTCGAGTCTTGGTTTTCTTTTGATTTTATCTTTTGGTGACATGTCTTTTAGCTTTTCTGGGATGTCTCTGACTAGAGATTCTATCCCCAGGATGTCTTTGACTAGAAAGGTGAGGATAGGATATGTTCACCTTTTGTTTTGTTGTCTATGGATTGTCTCTTAGTAATTATATGACTTGTCCAAGGATATGAGGAAACTGTGAGTCTAGTATGAACTGGGGCATTCTTTGTTTGCAACTACCTGATCTCCATGCAAATGGGTACAATGACCTTTTGGGTCAAACCTATATCTGGATTGTCATAACCTATTTGCCATAATAAAGCTCAATGATGATAAAGCACAAGACGCTCTTTCACTTCCATATCTTCTATCTTCCATCCCCCTTTCTTGATTGACCTCCATCGTCCTTCCTGAGTTCGTGTAGCTTGCTATCACATGACTAAGTATA
Source organism: Cryptomeria japonica (assembly GCF_030272615.1). NCBI lineage: Eukaryota > Viridiplantae > Streptophyta > Pinopsida > Cupressales > Cupressaceae > Cryptomeria > Cryptomeria japonica. Next base: position 922,864,495 of record NC_081414.1, read on the forward strand.
ATGACATGCCAAAAATATTTGCATTTCATGTAGTTTGCACCTGTATTACCACATATTAGCATTTCATATAGATATCACAATTGCATCGTATCCTGCACACAACACATGTTAGCACATTTTACATTCTCATCATGTAAATAGTTATTTGCATTATCATATTCATCTGCATTTCATACATACATATAGATATCACAATTGCACCATATCCTACACACAACACATGTTAGCATATTTTACATTCTCATCATGTAAATAGTTATTTGCATTATCATATTCATCTGCATTTCATACATTCACATTTGCATAACATATTAAAAAAAAAAGGAACAAAAATATATTGCATTTCATTGTGTACATATTTGCATCCATCTCATAAGCATTACATAGAAACATGCATCACATAGAAGCAACATCACATAGGTACATGTAAAGCAGAAAAATCGAACCTTAGTTGTTCTCCCCTCCCCAACTCCAAGGAGAGAGAAGGGAGATTCACTAGGGTTGATGGTTTTCACTTAGGAGAGACTTTACATTCAAAAGAGGGGTTGAAACCCACAAGATCCAATCCCACGCAATGCAAGATTGGATTCTATATGAGTTTCAAGGGTTAAGACAGCAAGGCTACCCTCTTTTGTAAAGAATGTAGATAGAATGATTAAGCTAGGAATACATGGAAAGTGAGAAAGATTCGCTTATAAACTAAGATAGGGATATGATATGAAGCTACGGACCTGGAATTAGCAGTAAAATGTCGAGACGGCGCTGTCCTGCAAATTTGAGCAAAAGTTGACGGGACGATGGCGCCTGGCGTGCACACGGTCCTCCGAAAAATCCGCGAAACGAAGGGGGATCTGTTCGTCTCTGCACAAGGATTCCAGATCTTCAATTTCAGCCGCGTACCTGCAACCTACACACAGAAAAGTGAAGATGATTGGGGGGTTAGGGATTAGGGGTTTGCCCTTAGGTCAAACCCCGGTTTTGGAATTAACCAAGAAATGGGAAATGCTGTAAATGTAAATGACTGTAATGTAAAACAAGTACTAGTACCTTGTTGTAAGGATGTTTGTATCCTTATATGCGAAGGTATAGATGTTGTTGTATGTTGTATGTTGTATGTTGTATGTTGTATGTTGTAGCATGTGATCTCCTCTTCAATGGTTGAATCCTTGTCTTGAATGCAACACTTAGCCTTGAATGGAGACTTAGAATGATCAATTGCTTGAAGGAATTTTTGAATGCTTGAATGCTTGAATGTTTGAGTATCGTTTCCACGTCTTGTACACATCTGTCCTTCCTCCTTCAAATGGGAGAGGAAATGTAGTTTTTATACTTGCCAATTAGGGTTGATAGACTGATTTTCCCGACCTTAGGCCGACCAGGAAATGTTATTTTCCAATTTGCAAACAAAAAGACCCGAAGTCCCATAGGAGACCGGGCCCAAAATAGGGCCAGGGACCAGGGCGCTGGGCGCCATGGTCCTGGGGGACCAGGGCGCTGGGCGCCCTAGTCCTGAAGGACCAGGGCGCTGGGCGCTCTGGTCCCACCTCCCGAGATAGCAGGGTGCAAGGAGGATCAGGCCAGGGTGCTGAAAAATGCAGTTTTTGGTGTCATAAACAGGTTTCGGGGTCTCCATTCAGGTTCCGTGTTGCGCCGCCATCGTGAAGACCCAAATGCGATCGAAATTGCAAGTGTCGCAATTTTAGGACACTACAGTACACATGCATATAGCTGCCGCAAGGATGAATCATCTCATATATATATCTCAAAAATCACAAGTATCATGATACAATGATGTCAAAATACATATGGCTACAAAAATCACCCAAAGGTGTCTACATCATAATACAAAAATGGTACAAAAACTGATACATAGAGAGCTCTCTAAGGCTATGATGAACTCCCTCCCTCGAAGCCAGCTGGCCTCGATGGAGTTTGATCCCTAGAAGTCCCCGCCCCAGGATCGTCTCTCCTGCTCCCTCTATTTGGTGGTGGTCGAGGACCCATGACCCCACCACTAGACGCCTGTATCCTGTGTCTCCCTCTAGTGGTTGTCGTAGTCCATGATGGTCTTCAAAAGCTCCTAGCCTGCTGATCTGGTGGCACAATGCCATAATATATGTCTCTCTAGTAGGTTATCTCCTCCCCTGCTCGTAGAACATAGGCATATCCAACCCCAGTGTCTTGTGCTGCCTACCTGCCTGCCCTCAGTGCTACTTCAGCCTCTATGTAGTGCTGAATAGCCTAATCTCTCTTCCGCTCATTGTTCCTCAGCTATCTCCACATGTCCTGCCCTCATCTCCAGTCTGAGATCCTGGAATACTTGTCTCAATGCCTCTCTATCTCCCTCTCGATCGTAAGGAACCAACTCCCCATCGATCAGTATCTGCAGTATCTTGTACACATCCTCCAAGGTGACTGTCATCTCACCCATTGGTAAATGAAATGTGCATGTCTCTGAATGCCATCTCTCAGCTAATGCAGTCAGCAACCCCATGTTCGCCCGAAACTCAGGCATATACATAATATATCATAATCCCATGGCCTCAATTGCTGCTCTATCCTCCAATGTAAACTCTAGTCTTAATCCTTGAGTCGAAGGGTATCTCTCCCGTGACTCCAGCATAGGTAGGTACTCCTGCAATCAAGCAAATCAGCCGTGTCAATCCTCATAGTACTCCTTGTTCATCACAAAGTGCTACTTTTTTTTATCCTAGCGCTTATATCTATCATAAGGCACTCTATCCTAGTAGTACTCCCTGTTCATCACAAAGTGTTGCTTTTATCTTATCTTATAGGGCACCTACTTGAGTGTATCCTCTTGAGTAGCTTATCCAATTGACAACGTATGTTTTATCACAAAATTGTCAATTTCAGCCTAATCCAATTGACAATGTATGTTCTATAACAAAATTATCAATTTCTATGGTAGTCCCAGTGTCTCACTTTATCCTATCCTAGGGCCTCTTCTTGAGTGTATCCTCTTGAGTAGTTTCCTGATTGGCAACGTATGTTCTATCACAGAATTGCCAATCCTAGCCCTATCTATTATCCTAGTCTTCCTTAGAGGACTTGTTTGAGTGTATCCTCTCAACAGCTTATCCAATCGACAACATATGTTTATCACAGAACTATTGATTCGACCTTGAAGATGTAAACGCACTTATATGCTCCACAGGCATTCTTGCATTTCATAGACGCGCCTGGATTACATAGAAGTGGCTCTGTCCTGCACAAATTCACCTGCCCTGCACAGACACGCTCGCATTTCATAAACGCACTCGCATTTGACATAACGCTTTTTGAATCATAGACGCGGTTACACTCAACGTAGATGTGTCTAACAGACACGCTTGGCACCAATGCAAATGCGCCTTAATATCTTTTGCCCCGCTTGACAATTTCTAAGACATACCTAATATGCATTTATTGACCTACCTAACATGCATTTATGACAATAATTAATGCAACAAGGTACAAGGAGGTTTTGTGGTACTCACTGGCTCTCCTGCATCTGCTGGCCTCTGATATCAGCGAGCGCGATCGAATCTATGCACCAAAGCCATTGTTGCTAACTGCTCTCTGCTCTCTTTGCACTCTGATCTCTTAGGTGTGTGGATGACAATGAGGATGTTTTCCCTCATAGTCTATCTTATAGACTACCCTAGCCCTAGTCTCTCGTGTCAATCTTATTTATCTCGTGACTCTATCACTCTATCCTATCTTGTCAGTTCTTTCTAGCCTTTCTTTCTTATCGATAGATTGTTTGCGATTTTTTCAAACATTTTCATCCAATCTCTCAATGGGGCATAGCATTCCCATATTGGGGCAACTTTGTATCAATTTATCTTATCTTCTTTGAGCCAACGCGACAAGCTGCATTGTCTCAAAGAGGGGCAAAATGTAGACACCTAAAATTGTCATGTCTAATTAAATAAATATTTTTATTTATTTAATTATTTAAGCCTAATTCTTCTATTAATTAAATAAATCTTTATTTATTTAATTAATTCATTAATCCTCTTCTAAGCCTTTTTCTAAATTAAATAAATATTTTATTTATTTAATTGATCCCACTTCTTCTATTAATTGAATAAATATTTACTTATTTAATTAATTCATTAGCTTTTTCTACCTATGACACATGTCATTCATATCTTAATTCCTACACTACCTACCCTCTTATTATTTTCTTATTTCTTCTACCTCCCCTTTAATCCTAGCCGACCATCTATCTTTTACACCTCTTAATCTTATCCCTCCATTTTCCTACAGTTTCTTCTATATAAGAGGATGCTTCTTTCATTATCAATCCTCCCAAACATTTTTTATCAATCTTATGCAATCAAGCCCTTTTGCGATCAAGCTATCAACCACATTTTCATTCTTTGTTGAACTCTTGTGCACACATAAAATCTGAGAGCAAATATATCAAGCAAGATCAATGGAGATAGGAAGAATGGAGATTCAAACCCTAGTGGACATGTGATGGTATAATCTTTGTGATTTTGTTGATTTGAATTATCTTAGGTAATCTTCATATGTTATGGAGGATCTTTGTTGTTGTTAGGCTAGGGTTTTGTGGTTGAATTCATTTAGTCTCTTAATATTGTTGTTTCCATTATCACTTTTCACCATACACAACAATAACTCTTGCAATCTACAATTCAAATTTGCTCTTGCAATCTACAATTCTCAACTCTTACTTTGCCTTCAAGGCAATCAAGATATAAATAATATCTTTAAGATAACAATCTTACTTGTTTTATTCTTTTAAAAAAATTAAAAATTTCCTTTGAAAAGATAAAACTTTTTTCTTTCTAAAAAACTAAGATATGATTTGTTTTCTTGTTTTTTTCCTTGTTTTATTGTTTTATTATTGTCATAATCCAATAGAAAGAAGTGATAGGGAGAGATAGATATAGAGAGGAAAAGAGATATAGATATATAGAGGTCTAAAAAGAGGGAGGAGATAGAGGGAAGGAGAGAGATGGATGGATAAAAGGAGGCATGTCTAGAGATATAGGGGAGAGTGGCGAAGACATAGGTATAGATGAAGATAGAGTGAGAGAGGAAGAGGGAAAATAGATAGAGAGATAGAGAGAGGTAGAGGGAGTTAGAAAGATCAAAAGATAAGGGGATATAGAGCAAGAGATATAGAGATCTATAATGGAAGAGGGAGAGATACATATAAATATATGGTGAGATAGAGTGAGAGATAGATATCCAAGGACATATAAAGAGTGGGGGAGAGGGAGAGAGATAAAGAGATTAACAAATAAAGAGATCTAGGGATAGACAAATAGAGATGGAAAGAGGGAGAGAAATAGTGGGAGATAGAGGGAGATATGCACATATATCAAAAGAGAAAGAGAGACACATAGAGATAAAGAGATAGATAGGGGAATAGGGAGTGAATGAGGAAGGGAGAGATGGGAAGAAACAGAGAGGAGGGGAAGAGAGAGAGAGAGAGAGAGAGAGAGAGAGAGAGAGAGAGAGAGAGAGAGGTGGAGATAATGATATATAAATTCAAAGGGGGATATAGATGTATGGAGATAGAGATAGAGGGGGCAAGAGAGAGAAATAAGGCGACAAAGAAAAGTAATAGACAAAAGCATTTAGACCTTAGAAAGAGGGAGAGTGATAGAGAGTGGGGAAAATAGAGAGATAAAATTGATAGAGACGAGAAGGGAGAAATAGGGAGTGTACATAAGTTACGTACACATTAGAAAGAGTAGAAATAGAGAGATATAAAAAGAGGGAGTGATGGGGAGAGAGGAAGAGAGGGAGAGATAAGATAGAAAGAGGGAGGGATGGATTTATAGGGATAAAAGGATATGGAGAGAGAGAGAGAGAGAGAGAGAGAGAGAGAGAGAGCTTGTAAAATATAAAGGTGGTGAGAGAGAGGAAGAGATGTAAGGAGATAGAAAGGGGGAGAGGGAGACATAGAGATATAAAGAGGGCAACAATGAGAGAGGGGGGATAGAAAGATAAGATATAGGAAGTGATATGTGAAGAGGTAGAGAGGGATATAGAGAGAGAGTAGGAGAGATGAAGGAAGAGGAGTGTATAAGATCTAGAGATAGAGATATAGAGATAGAGATAGAGATAGAGATAAAGATAGAGATAGAGGTAGAGATAGAGATAGAGATAGCAAGGGATATGGGGAAATAGGGAGTATGTAATGTGTGAGTGAGAGAGATATAAAGATAGAGATGGGGAAGGAGAAATATGGAATGTTTGTGAGTGAAAGAGATGTAGAGATATATACAGAGGGAGGGAAATATATAAATAGATATATTGAGGGAGAGAGGGAGAAAGAGGACATAGAAGTAGAGATATATAAAAAGAGGGAGCAAGATGGAGAGAGGGAGAGATAGTGAAATAGATATAGTGGGAATGAGAGAGGGGCAAAGAGAGAGATACAAGGAGAGGTAAGGAGATATAGATAGCCCAGAGAGAGATATAGATGGAGATAATAATCAAATGACATGTTATCCTTAGTATAACTCTTCAAAGACACAACTATCTATAAATTATTGGTATGAAATGACTAATCAATAGTTAGTTGCTCTCTCTTGCTCTCTTGTTCTAAGTGTTTGATTTAGGTTTTAAGATGGAATTTATTTTATTATATAAATTAAAGGAAATTTCAAATATTTAATTACAATACAATAAACAGAATTTTAATAAGACAAAAATACAAGTTAGATTAATTCTAATATCTTTTAATTATTATTTGTAATTCCATAAGAAGACATAAATAATTAAATTTTAACTTAATAAATAAATAATCTTGAAAAAAAAATGTAGGAGAATTAAAATAAATTAAAAAATAGAATATCTCATAAAAGAAGGTAACATTAAAAATATTCTCATAAGAGAAAATAGTAATAATTTTATTTATTTATTCCTAAATATGATTATTCTACAATAACTAACATTTTGATAAGACAAATAATTATAAATTAAATTGATTTTAATAATTTTTAATTATTATTTCTAATTTCATAAAAAGATATAAATAACTAAAATAAATTTTACACATAATTAAAATTAATCATTAAAAAGAAAGGAAAACATGAATTAGAATAAAGCTAATTTTGTTTTTAATATTATTTTTTCTTTCTAGAAACTTAATAATATATTTATTTTCATACTTTTTCTTTTTCTTTTTCTTTTTCTTTTTTAGAAAGTTAGAAAACAAGATAGAATATCTTTATAAAATAAATAATATTGAAAAAATATTCTTATTAGATTTTTTCCTTTATGAACTTTTTTTTTAATTAATAATATTTAAATATGTATTTTTTAATTTTTTAATTTTTTATCATAAAAAATATTTTTTTTAAAATTAATAGAAATTGAAGTATGTGGTTGTGATTAATTATTTAGTCTTCCATCCTTATCCTCAAATTTGAAGCGTTGTTTTCACAAAGTGAGTGGAAAACTTCATATAGGGTATTCCTTTGGTATAAAAATATATTAAAGCTAAAATTTTAATTTTTATACCAAATCTCATCCAAGAGGATCAATGGCGTAGAGAGGTGTAAAACATAGGTAGGTTTATGAAGCCAATTTGGAAATCCTAAACAAACTGAACTCGAGAGAGAAGATACAAAGATAGATTTGTCAAAGATATTAGATGGGGATATTTTTGCCTCAAAGAAACTATTATTATTGATCGAGTAACTGGGAAGCATAAAAGAAGGGAAGAAATCAAGCAATTGGCTAAGAAGAATTGGAAAAACTCAAGAAATATATTTCATGGCAAAACAATTTTTCACAAAAGATTTTAAAAATGAAGTAGACCAAAATGATATATTGGTTAATGGAGAATAGCTACATCCTTTCACAAAGATAGGTTCCAATTTTTTACTTCTAAACCTTGGAAACAAACCATAATGGATTTGATTATAAAACATTCCCTTTGACTTTTGGTGTATGGAAAGTTTGTAAAAGATTGGGGATTTATTTGGCAAAACACTAGAAATTGACATGGGGGATATTGACATGATTCGCTATTTTCAAATACTGGTGTTTTCGATACTTCCAATATTGAAAGCAATAAATTTAAAAACAATGATCAAGAACTAGAAACAAATGGTCAAAATGGAAGAAGAAAAGTTATTTTGCACAAGGTGCAGAAGGAGAAATCATAATGGAGAAAACTGTAAAGTTCCACCAAGAACGAAATGGATGTAAAAAAAACAGCAACATAAATCTTGAAGAGGACAAAGGTACTCAAGTCATGGTGGAGCCTTTGCCTATGATAGTAGACACACTGGATGATTGGAAGATGAAAGGTCATGAAATACTATAGTATAGAGAAAAAGGAATAATCCCCCCGACTCGCAAGCAATTCCAATGATGAAAGGGAGACGAAAGGTCAAGATGAAAATAAGAGGAGAAAGTTTTCACTACCTCAGTAAGGCCAATGATGCGAGAAGCTAATTTGATGTCTATTGCCCCACATTTGAAATACCCAAAATTTGAACTTTGAATTGGTCCTAATGTTGTATGAAGACTCAAATATGTGTCTCTGCAAAATGAGTGACCATGTGATCCAAGGTTGTCATTCTCAATCTACATTATGGTCAATCATAAATATACCAGTCAAAATGTGAAAAATGGATGAGTTTCAAAATTTACAAGGAATTGATGGAAATTGCTTTGTGAACATGTCCTAAGCATCATTTTATGCCATATGACCAATTTTTGTCTGAACCCAGTTCACAGTTTGCGATATTTTAAATTTTTAAATATTGATGTCCCTCGTCTTAAAAAAATTAAAATCCCTCACCCTAGGTTTCCTCATGAGGATCAAATGATGGTATATTCTCATTGTCCCACCTTGAAAGCATGTTTCAAATTTTAGAGCCTAACTCCTTACCATTTAAAAGTTATGGTCGTTTTTCCTAAATTTGGGTATTAAATTTTAATGGGAAATATTTAAATTATTTTTCAAAAATAATTTAATATTTTAAATTGGTTTCTATATATTTCTTATTATGATAATTTCAGGGGAAATTTTATTTAAAAATACCTTTCATCTCCTTTCCTCCCACTTCATGGTTAATGGCTCCAAAAGTCAAAATCATAACCTTTGAGAGATTAAGGTTAAGAATGCTCTGTTTTCAAGCATTCCTAACCCAAGTTTATAACCTAAAAAAGAAGAGGTTAGGATTGCTCCAAAATAGAGCATCTCTAACCTTGTGTGGACCTGCTTTATTAGTTATATGTAAAGGTTAGAAATGCTCAGTTTTGGAGAATTCCTAACCTTTTTCACAGGATGTAATGAAAATTTGATTGAGGTGGCTTGGGTTCGGGCTCCACTTGAGTTGTTTTAACCATGAGGATTGAGGAGAAAACTAGCTTGAGATTGAATTGCATTGAGGAGATGCTTCAGATGTGCTTGTTCAAGGTCACTAAAAACTCTTAAGAGTGTCGGTCGATGGATCTAGTTGAATGTGCTATTAGAATCCCTCTTGAATTGATGCTTTTATCGGTAGATTAGCCACACTGACTTACTCATCTCCTTTAGTATATGGTCTTAGATGTGGCAACAATTATATTGGTCGATATTCATGCATAAATTGAAAATGTGGAATCATAGACAACATGCAAACCATTTGAAAGATGGCTCTAGATGACACCATTTCACAGCTAGCAATGACTGAAGGATACGCTCATAATAGATTTGGTAAAAAGGCTTCAGAATTCTTCCAAGTACGTGGTAAATGTTTGACATAATGCCTCATAGAGATGTCATTACACCAAAACACCAGTTCAGTAGGATCAAGTAATCATCCGACATGCTTCTACATGATATTGAGAATTAATATCATGCTTTCATCTTTGTATATTCTCTTTTGTTGTGTTTTGATTAGTTACTCTCAAATATTAATTTTTAGTCTTATTGATATAAATTAAGATTTTCCATCTCATGGAGTCAAAGTTTAGAAAGTTGAATTTTTGTGCACATAAATGTTTAAGTTATTAACTCATTGTAATTTGCACAGAAAAGAGTTAGTTATTAACCCAGGATTGAAGTTGGTTATGAGGTAGTTACTCATAAGATATTATAAATAGTGGAAAGATAGATTGTTAAGGGACTTTGTGAGTTTTGGGACAGCTAAATTTTTTGGATTGTATAACTCCATCTTTTGAATACAAAGCAAATTAGAAGTGTTTCCATGATTGTCAAGTATTCATTTGCTCAATGTTATGTAATTATCATGTCATATTGAAATAAAAAGTTTGTAAATTACTTTCCCAGTTTCATGAAGACAATGGTCATATGACATTATAAACTTCTTTGGTATCTTTGAGGTATATAGGTGTCATGCAAATTTCAATGCTTCATTTCACTACCTTCTTATGCGTGGTCTAGAATTGATAGTGATGAGGTTAGAAATCAATGAAATCTTAATAACAATTGTATGTTTGTTGTGTAGATTTCTTCTAAGTTCATTTATAGTTAGGTTCCCCTTTTTCTTTTCAAAGTAACTTTATTCGAAAATACAAATACCCCTACCGTACAAGGGAGTTGCCCCTCTCAAACACAGAGGAAGATCATATCCAAAGAACGATCTATCCAACTATTGGGAACCTTTTCTTTGTCACTCCTCCATTGGGCACATAGTAGAACATTTCAAAGTGATAGATCTGTTTACCAACAATGTCTTTAAGGGACAAGGATACATTGTTGGGAAAGGACCATGATGCCTGTGCAAGCATCTAATCAATGGAAAATTCACATAACGAGGATGAATTAAGTATAATGGAAAAAATAATAATTAGCCAATCTGCCGTAAAATCGATTAATTGTGGTGCCTCAAGACCCAAAATGAGTAGGAAGACCAATAACAAAAAAAGGGCAGAGGATGGTTTGCTCCATGAGAAAACCTTAATTAGAACCTATATGTTGCAATCCGAGGAAGGAAATTCCTCCCTTGAACAAGAATGAAGATACAAAACATAGAATGTTAGGGGCCTAAATGCCCCTAACTAACAGTGTATGATCAAGAACTATTTAGAAAAATTGATTTGATCAAAATTTATTATAGGAGACTAAAATGTCAAAGGGGGAAGCAACTAATTTTGTTACACTCTATAAAGGATGGTTGGGTGAAGCCACAAACGCAATTGGTGCTTCTGGGGGATTGTGCATTATGTGGAGACCAAACAGGGTAATTGTCCAAGTAATAAATTTGGAGCAACATTGGATGAAGGTGGTTGTTTATAGTATATCATATAAATTAGAATTCATTATGTACAATGTCCATGGCCTAGTGAGGAAAAAAGAAAAATTGGAGTTATGGGAAACAATACAAGCAGACCTCTAACAACATGATGAAAGGTGATTTTGGGTGGTGATTTCAATTTATACCCAACCAATAAAAGAGATGTTCATGGAAGAAAAGGGAAATCACAAAAGGATTTTGAAAATTTTGTAAGAAATTGTGGGTTGACTGATGTAATTCCCACGAACAGGATATACACATGGATGAACTGGAGAAAGGGTTTGTCAAATATCGCATAAAGAATTGATAGATTTCTAATTTTTTATTCATAGGCCAATACAAATATACAACCAAGCACTACAGTAAAGGTGAATCCAATCTTTGATCTTTTTCCTAGTAGAACTAACTCTTTGGGAAGAATCTCGACCTACCAGATGCCAATTTATATTTGAGACAATGTAGTTGTGTTGGCCTAGGCTAGTTGATACAATGGAAAGTTGGTGGTGCACATCGAGATGTATCAAAGAAACAAACATGTTTATGTTCTATAAAAGACTGCAGACACTCAAAGCCAAACTTGGAGAATGGAATAAGAATGTCTTCCAAAACATTTTTATGAGAAAGAAAGACTAGAAGGAGAATTGGAGAAACTAAGAGAATTTGTCATACATAATGGAATGTCCCAGACTGAATTTCGAGAATATTGGTTGAATAAAGTGACAAAAATATAAATTTTTCCATAAATCCACCAAAGTTAGATGAAATTAGAGTAGAGTGAACAAAATTTTGGACTCAAATGGGAGATTGCTCACAAATAAAGAGGAAGTGGAGATTGAAGGGGTATATTTTTTTAAAGCTCTTACGGGGGGAGAAGGAAAGGTAGAACAAATTAATTGTGCTTTCATAGATGATATTCTAGGAATAGAGAATGAGGAGGATAATATTTTCCTTACATCATCAATATCACTTGAAGAAGTAAAGTTGGCCACATTTAAACTTGGGGTAGATAAGGCTTTAGGCCTAGATGGATTCACAATGTTTGTATTTCAAAAATGTTTGGCTTTTATGATGATGAACATTTTGGGGGTGATGGATGAATCAAGGAAGAAGAGAGTGATTTTGAGAGAAATGAACAACACAAACATTGCTCTAATACCTAAGAAACGAGATATTGAATCCTTTGTAGACTTTTGTCCTAGATCTCCCTTTGCAACATAATATATAAGATACAAAAGTGATGGCGAACAAGTTAAAATAACTGCTACCAAAATTGATCTCCATTGAACAAATCAGCTTCATTCCTGGTAGGAACATTTTGGATGGAGTTATCACTACCCATGAAATCATGCACACAATCAAAGAGAGCAACCTAATTGTTGGGAAAATAGGTGTTGTACACTTTGCATAATAATGTTTGTAATTGTAATATTTATTTATTATGTGAGTTTCTCGTTGACGTGTAACATGTAGAGATTCCTTGGGAATATTCTTGGGACCACTTGATGAGTCGTATTGTAACATTGAGATATATTATATTGTATTTATTTAATATTGCAGAAATTAATTTAATAAAGTATCCAATATTAGATGTGGGGTCGAGGGGGTAGGTAGCCCATGGTATTTGCACATGGTTTTGATGTAATACCACTTGGTGGTTTTGTGGGAGCTTGTGTTTATAAAATCACCACAAGGGTAGTTGTTAAGGTTAGAGGTTAGCATTTGTGAAGGAAGAAAGCATGACATGGGATGTGTGGTTACATGCTTAGTCACATGGAGTGCTTGTTGGATGGCTCATTTCAAAGGCTTTCCATGGTTGTATTGTAATGGTTGCATTGCTGATAATACATGGTGGGTGATGCTTTTGGAGGTTGGGTTTTTCCCTCATGAGGGTTTTCCCAGGATATATCTCATGTCATGTTTGATGGGTATGTTGTCTATTCTTTGCATCGGAATTCTATGTGTTGATTTGATTAAAATCTAAATTGGGTTATGCAAAAATTGTCATAAAGTTAGCTACAAGTTTCCTTACACTAATATAGTTATGATTCTTAAACTTGATATAAGCAAAGCATATGGTCATGTATAATGGCATTTTCTTATTTTACTTTTCAATAAATTTGGCTTCTCTAATAAATGGGTTGAATGGCTCTTCGGTTGTATATCAGTGATGATAAATGGGTCCCCATGTGGATATTTCCAAGGAGCAACAAGCCTACACTAGGGGGACCCTTTATCTCCCTTTCTATTTGTGCTTATTGCCGACACTCTGAGTAGAAAGATCAGCTCATCAGTGACAAACAAGTAATGGTGTGGCATCAGAGCTATTCCCTCTTTACCTCCCTTCTCCCAATAACTTTTTGTTTGTGACATGTACTATTATATGGCCAATCTAATATCATGGAGGCAAGAAACATCAAACTTCTGTTGAATGACTATTGTGTGGTCTCCAACCAAAATATAAATAAAGAAAAATCTAGTATCATTTTCTTTAATACAAGGGTAGTGATGCAAAGGAGGATTTCAATTGTACTAGGTTTCAAGATCGAGAAGATTCTTTCAACATACTTGGGTGTTCCTTTCTTTTTAATGGAACTGTAGAATAAACTTTGGAACGAAACAATAGAAAAGATTGGCAAGAAGACAAAAAAAATGAAAAGGAAGGTGGTTAACACTAGCTGGCAAATTAATGATGATCAAATCGGTGTTATTGACCATCCCCATTTACTTACTTTCTGTGATGGAGATCACAAAAAAAAAAAAAAAAAAAAAAGAGGAAGAAATCATAAACCTTCAGCACTAATTTTTGTAGGATGGTGTCAATGAGAGACATGAGGTTCCCTATTGGCATGGGACAAGGTCAAGAGACCCTGGAAGGTGGCTAGAGGGGGTTGGCATTTCATTACGTGCGAAACTCATTTGGTGTGTGTTTAGAGAACTAGAGGTCCTATGGAGCAAAATTTTGAGATACAAATACATGTATGAGAATACTGAATTCTCACATTCACAAATCCACCTGATGACTTGGCCATTTGGAATTTTATGAAGAAATATCAAGACCTAGTCATACAGCATATTTCATTGAAGATAGGAAATGGTCGAAGAGCATATTTCATCGAAGATAGGAAATGGTCGAAAGGCAAACTTCTAGTTTGACTCGTGGAATGGACTTGGACCTCTTTCTGAGTTTCTCGGTTTAGCCCAAGCAAGAGAATTGGTTGTTAAGAGTGTATGGAGATAAGGTCACCAATTATATTGATCTCGAGCAAGACAATAGTTTCAGCACAAAAATGGAAAAGCTTTCACATGGTGGATGAAGCATCGAAGGACACCCTCGTAAAGGAGTTAAATTAGTGCCATGTAATTATTGGAGAGGAGGAAGATCAAATTATCCAGTGCATGACAAAATCTGGTAGTTATTTTACTTGGTTGAGATACAAATTAAAAGTCCAAGAACTCGAACATTTCACATGGCAACATGATTTGTGTTGGACTGCTTTCACCCTCCCGAAGGCAGGCGCTTTCACCTAGCTAGTTGTACAAGACAAGATTTTGTTAGGGTAGCGACTATAGAAGATGGATTATTTGGGTTGGTTTCATTATCCTCTACGTTGTTAGCATGAGGAGAATCTAGATCACTTATTTGTTCAATGCCACTATGCCCAGTGATGTTGGAATTACTTTCTGGAGAAGCTCGGGTGGTCAAGCGCGTTGTCAAATACTGTGAAAGATCGATTTTAAGGGTGGTCGATTAATCACAAAGGAGAAATGTTGAGAAGTCTATGGCTTGAAATCCCTTCTATGGTTATATGGCATCTATAGGGAAAGAAATGATCGCGTTTCTAACAACAAAGAATCCTCTTTGGAAACACTATTACACAAGATTGAAATAGGTATCAGTGAACATTTAAACACAAAATTAGCAGAAAGGCGAGTTGATAAAGTCTTCAGTTGGAATGAATAGATGATTAAATGTTGGCTCCATTTGATTCCCCCAAAGGATAGTGACATAAGGAATAATAAGTGTCTAACATAAGTAAGATGGCCTCTCTCGCGAAAGGGTCGTTTGAAACTAAACTTCCATGGGGCCTCAAGGGGTAATCCCAATCCATTTGGTGTCAGTTTCGTTATCAAAAATGAGCGCAGATCATTTTTTGGGGGTGGCTATGTGAAATTGCTTGATGGATCGAATAACAATGTTGAATTTACGACCCTCTTTGGCGGCCTTAAGATGTGCAGGGATAAGAACCTTAAAAATATATACATTGAAGGTGACTCGTTAAATGTGGTACGAGCAGTAATAATGAATTTTGCCTCGAGCTGGAAGTCAAATATTTGGCTCGAGAGTTTTTGGATGCTTTTAGCTGAAATTGGGGACTACACCATTCGAAATGTTTACTGTGAGGTAAACAAGGATGTTGATTTCCTATATAACAAGGCCATTGATCAAAATTACCCATCAATATTGTCAAAAATGCGACGACTTGGGCAGGATTTTCGAATGCAGATGTTTGTGGAGGTGATTCAGACGCCTCTAATGCTTTATCTGAGATAGGATGGGACAACCAATCTCTGTTTGGAAATATCTGCACATAGGTATATAGACCACCCCTAGACTTGACATAATTTGGTTTCCATCATAAAGTTGCTCGAATCACTATTGGAGGGTGTAGACGTATAAAAATGATCATATTTCTAAATGAATATTTTATGTTCATTTCTCTATTTAATTAAATCCAATTTAATTAAATTATCCACATTCCTCTATTTAATTAAGAAAATTACTCAATTAAATTCACTATAACCATTTAATGAATAAATCATTTTATTCAATTAAATCCCCCCTATCCACTTTTAATTAAATTCAAATTTAATTAAATAGTTATCCTAAATTAAATAAATCTAATTTATTTAATTGCAACCAAATTGAATGAAATTCATTAAATTCAATTAAATCCTATTATCCCTCCATCCACTTGCATTCTCCTACATTTCCCACTTGCTTCCTAAACCCCTTCCTAATTTCTTCTAGACTCTTCTAATCGTTTCTAATTAGCCTAACCCATCTTCTAAACTTTGTCACATCCCTAAGCAAGGGGAGGTCACTTCTCAAAACCTTAAAGTCTTTGATAACCATTAAAGGCTTCAAATCTTCAACCACTTAATATCCCCAAAGTCTCCCAAACCATTAATGGTTAATTCAACCCTCTTACATGGTTAGAGACTTTTTGCCTAACTTAACCTTCATCCAACCCAAGGGTCTCATCAAGCCTTTAATGCTTTGACCATGATTATCTCTTAATCATTTGCACAAGGGTTTATCCTTGGATTAAGTCTTAATCCAATGGGTAAGCCTAACTTAAGCTTAACCCTTATCTCTAGATAACCATAAGGTCTTCTCAGGCATTTAATGCCTCCAACCCCTTCTCTCAACCCAACCCTATGTTCACACTTGTCACCATTTCATTGGTGCAAATTGTAAACATGGATTCCCAACTTTCAAATTCAACCTTTGATCAACTCTTTCAAACCTGACCATCCATTGCCCTGTTTTTGTTATAAATAGAGCTCTCATTCCTCCATTTTAAAAAATGAAAAGAATCCAAGTTTTTAGTATCATACTTATGCTCAAATACATTCAAGCTTTCATTCCATATATGCTCATCGTTTTAGCCTCTCTTTTAACTAGGAATTAGTCTAAATATGCATGTTTAGAATACTTTCTTTATCATTTAGCTCAATCATTTCTAATATATCATGTTAGGATAGTATTTATACTAACCTTGTCATCTTATAATCTAGTTTATTGCATTTTAAGATCATGCATAGCTTAGGATGCATTTCATTCTAAAATCTATCAAAAGCATCCCTCGTTCTTGCATTTGCCATCCCTAAACCATTTTGCTCAGTGATCTGAGAGCAAAAACATTGGTTTGAGGGACCGTGTAAGATAGAGAACCATGGGACCAACCTTGGGAAGCTGAGTGATACTTCATTATTCCATAGCTTGCACCAAGAAGTCCTGTGGGTGTGTGAGCAAGGCTCCATAGAGCTCCGTTTTTCACATTTTGAGTTCTATTGACCCGTTTTTCCCGCATACAGAGGGCATTCTTTGTGAGTAAAAAATATGGAAATTTTATTGACAATGGCAGGCTCTGTGACAAGCTCCAGGAAGGAGGAGGATCTCATTGCACTGCCCGATTATGTGTTTGTGCCACCGTGGGTGAGTTAAAGTCCACACTCACAACACTGAAAACAATTATAATGAGCTACGCACAACAAGAAATAGGGAGCAAACAGGGGCAACCATAAGGTAGTTAATGACACTTATATGGAGCCAAAGTTTGGCCTCACTGGAGATGCAAGATGCATCAAAGCATGGAAGGAAAGCCAATTGCTGAAAGTTATTATGGTTGTGATGCAAGAGAATAGAATGGATACATTTGCTTTTCTTGGATGCTTCAATATTGAAGCTTTGTCTTCAACTCAGATTGTATGTCTTCAAGAGGTCCTTGAAGCTATTTGTATTCTGATGGAATCTTCCTGTGATGGAACAATGTAATTTTTTTTTAAATCAATGGAAGGGAGCTACCCCTAAGGTAGTAATTTGCTATAATTATAATAATAATTCCTATGATGGAACAATGTAATAAGTAAAATGTAAATTCTCTCACATATATATATAAGTTGAATATTGATATAATATATATATATATATATATATATATATATATATATATATATATATATATATATATATATATATATATATATATATATATGTTTTAATATCACTTATAAAATTAAAATAAATTAAAATAAAAAATTTAATTTTTTAAAACATATATCTTATATTTATTATTTTAAAAAATAAAAAGTCCAAAAAAAATTAAAATAAATCATTTCCCAAATTAAAAAATATACTTCTCACAATATATTTGTAAAATTTCATGCTTTTAAAAAACTATTCAAAATTTCTTTCTAACTTATTTACTTAATATTAATTTTTTTTAAATTTAAAATCACATCAAAATAATGGAGATGAGTTTTTTACTTCAAATAGTGTTACTTGAGATTGAGAAAATATTACAATAATATTTCAATTTTAATATCTAACAGTTTTCTTTGTTTGGTTGATTGATTGTTCATAGTTGGCCACTGGTTATATAAAAAATAAAATTATCGTACAATATATAAATTATATGTCGGGAGGTGTATTTGTGTTGCTAACAATGTCGAGAAGGAAAAAGTGATGGGTTAAACTAGCAAGGGAAAACAATCATCATACCAAAAAAATTAACATAAAAAATGCCAAAAAAATGAACAGTCAAGATATCTCCAATCGTCTTGCATTGATCTTGATGCCTTGCTAGACATAGATGTGTTCACTTAGGTCGCTTCATTTTAAATAATAACGCCTTCAGCGTAATAAATAGAATTAATTTTATTTGTTGGCTTATTACAACTATTTGGAGGTTACAAAAAAATATCAAATTTCATGATACACATAATAATTGTTAGGTCCCGGAAAGGGGGGGATGAATCAGCTGTCAAATAAATTCAAACCAAAAACAACTTAACCAACTTAATGCTTAATACCGATGAACCAATTAAATATGTCGGTAGATAGTTTTAACAGTTAATTGCTATATCGGTAAGGATTAGTGCATGAAACATAAACACAAAGTCATCCACAACACATAACACCAATATTTGTATGTGGAAACCCTGTAAGGGGAAAAACCACGGTGGGAAACCTTACCCACAATCAGGTGATACTACTGCAGATAGTAAGTGTACATAAATGGGGTCTGCACATGCAGAAAGGCCAACCGCCTAGAGCTCACTGCTCAATCACAAAATGGGAGTCACACTGACTACAATTGGATGGTTAAATCCAATAAGAATGTACTGCACAAAATAACATCTTCATATGCTGGATTCAGTACCGGTGTAGTTCTGATTGTCTTCACAAAAACCCTCCTTCAATCTTCAAATGATGTCTGCGTGTATAGCTCTGCTTATTCTTGCATATACCCTCACACAATCCTTTTTCGCATTCCACATTTGATCTTACAAATAAGATCTTACATTTATACCATAACCTAAGACCAATTTTAGTAGGTTGGCTCTACAAGATATTACAATAAAGCATTTTACAAACAATATAATATCTGATGCAATAACTGATTGAACATGTCGGCTTAATGCATTTACAACAACAATTAATCATCTCCATAGCGTGCCATGCTGATCTGGAAAAGATAAACCTGCCAGTGTAACCCTAGACCTATTTACCAGTAACAGCAAATATGCAAATATGAATATACCAATGAACAAAACTCTAGGACAAGATGTCCAAACGATGTCTTCAATATTACCAAGTGTTTTCCATATCATTCCAAGTGTCGATGATCATTATATCTTGCCGGTGTACCAGATACTAGTGACTGTGCATGAGTCACTTTGCTTGCCGGTGAATGTTGTTGATTCTCCAAAGTGCCAGAGTTGATAAGAGTTTAGTAGGTGTTGACATCAATGACAAAACCATACCAAAATACCAACAATAACTTGTAAAAAATATCTAGAATTAATTCATAATAATAAAACATCTGCATCAATCCACTAGGTTATAACACCATCGTCATCCACAATCCCAACCCCTTGCATCTCTTGTACCTCTTGTAAATTGCATTATGTAAATATTGTTCATCCTTTGCTATTACCTAGGCTCATTTATACATATGTGTCCTTAGGTCCCATCTTTGTGCTAGTTGTAGTTGTAGTTCTTAGTAGGATATATTATTCCTTCAATAAAGCTGCATCAACCTCATCCATCATTGTCCCTATGGGAAAAGGTACTCTAGATGCTTGTTATTTATTTGGTGCTTTGGGGTCTTGGCTTATCTTTATCTTGAGCTTCCTATTTTTACCTACTCATGGTCACCACAATCCTTTATATCAAGGTATGTTTTGAATGGTAAAACTAAGGGCACAATCTGGATTTTCATGTTCTTTGTCTTCTTTGTTTGTCTTGCATTGTTCTCACAAGGTACTTGTGGCATCATGTTATATTGGGCATTTCTTTTGTTTGTGGTTTTCCAACATTGCACCCACCAAAGTTCCCTACAACTTTTTAAGATGTTGGACTAATATTGTTGTTTATTGTGTTAGTCTTATGCATGTGATACACGATCATCTTGATTTCTCATACTTTGGTGCATCTAGTATCTTATGTTAAAATTTTGAGTATTAACTACATGGAAGTTATCATATGATGCTCAACATTCCCCCACCACTATCCTGCATGTTTCTAAACCATTCATCTTATCTTTTTATCCCCCATCTACCTATCCTCATCCCCACTTAATCATTTATGCTTCTTCTATCCCCTTATCTTTTGCTTGATCCCAATCAACTTTTCTTTCATTCATCCTTATCACTTCATTACTATTTAGTTTCATCTTTCATAATGTAAACTTTATAGTATATTCATTAATCATTTTCATCTTTACATCCATCACCATCAATATCATAATCCTAGGATACCACATCTATAGCACATCTACCATGATTATTCATTTTAAGAGAATACATGTGTTCTCTTGAACCTATATGTCCTCTTAAGGGGGCATTTGCATCCTCTCCTAACTCTCATCATTTTTCGTCCTAATCACTCATTTGAATGACTAGAGCATCTTCCCTAATCTAATCATTTTCTTCCAAGTGCTATGTTTTAATTTTCTTCACTTGTCACCATTAGTTAACAAATTTGCCACTTAACTCTATTTTCTCACGCCCAAACAAATGGAAATTGAAACCATTGGTTGAGTAAAATGGAATGATATTTTACACTTGCTCTCTAAATATTCTACAAGGCACAACTACCTTCTATAAAACAAAATAAATGCAAACCATGCATGCTTTTAACCAACAAGTAGGGGAAAGGCATATATTTTAAGCAAAAAACTTAAAAAGGGAAAAAATGAGTAAATTTAGGATGAGATAAAGTAGAAAGATTATATACTAAACAATCAAATCACAACAACGTCTAATTTGATGACTGTTATAATATCCATTCAAAGATCAATTATTCATAATAGATACTCAAATATCAAATTCTAATTACTTGTGAAAACTATAAAAAATTATCTAAATAGAGATGCATTCCACATAAGAAGAATAAAGAGATCATCGTAACTCAAAGTTTACGACTCTCAAAAATCCATTCTAATAATTTTCATAATTGCTCCTTCAATAATTACTTTACATCCTCCTTTTTCTTTTTCTTTTCTTTTTGGAAAAGAAGCCCACATTATTATTTATAGATAGGTTTAATAACTATCATCAGAGGTAACGACTTCTTGAGGACAGTTGTTACAAATATATTTAAACAAAACTTTAAAAAAATGACTCTTGCAAAGCTATGTCAAATTCCTCTCCAAATATCCAAGGGGAAGCATGTGTCTTCCTCATTTACATTTTTCATGCCATCAAGATCATATTCTACTCTTGGTGATATCAAAAGCACCAGAATTTTGAGCATAATAATCAATCAACCAAAAGAATTCCACAACATTGAGTGAGTTTGTACAATCTCGGGGGAAATACATTGCACGAGACCATGTGAGGAACATTCAAGGCCTTCAAGATAACTTGCCTGAAAGGGACACCCTAAGAGGTGAGGGTAAAGAAATGGGATAAATTAATTCTCACCTACATCTTTGCTTCTCTACAACCTCCTATGTGATGCAAAAAACTTAGAGCTCTTGTTGTTGCGTATTCGAGATGAAAAAGAAGTTAGAAAGATGGCGGTCATTTTCAAGGATTAAGAGATTAAATGCATTTAATTTTGGCAGCTAAGTTATTGCAACTTGTTTTGAAAATTGTGCTAACATGCTTCTCATGTATTTTATCATTTATTGGTCATGAATGAACTAAACTAGCTAATGTCATGAAAAGATAGTGCCTCGAGAGTCGAAAACACTTTAAGTTAGGTGGTCAAAAAAATGTTGAACTTCTAAACCAAGCCTACCGAAGAATACACAGGTTTCAAAATTTCTTGATTGATCTACTATTACATCATGAAGACCAACAACATTTTATGAACGGTTGGACGGTCAGGGATGTCTTACAAGATGAAGAAGCAACAAACAATCAATGTCTTCATTGACAGTTAGATTGTCCCAAAAGTTGTCCTGGGGGACCTCTCTCTCTAATGTCCCATTTTTGCCAACATAAAAATAATAAAATTATTATTGTCTTAAGTTTTGTTAAGAAAATTAATATTTAATTAATTATTATAAAGTTATTTTATATTTAAGAATTAATATATCAATTAAGTCACTTTATAATTTGAAATGTTTATTATTGGAACTTTTTCGACTACCAATGAGCAGTTGCTCAAATGATTTTTAAAAGGAAGCCTTTTCAGAGGAGAGGGGATCATCCAAGAAATTATTTTTTCAAAATATTTGAGGACAAAAAATCCTTGATTCTAGCAGATTGTACGAAAACCCAATCTCCATGAATGCGTGAATTTGTGACAAAGTTTAAATTTGGGAATTAATGGAAAAATTTGTGAAACCTTCTTCAAAGTGGAATTTCAAAAGGGATTTGAAAAATAAATATTTATCGGAGGTATTGTTATAATTTTAGAATAAACTTTCAGAAGGATACATTTATTGTTCAAAAATAAAGGGATAAAGGTATATATTGAAGTTTTGAATTAAATAAGTTGGGAATGATTTTATTATGACATTGAGGGCGGCATAGAATTTTGGTGATTGCATACGAGGTATTCCTGAGTTGGATTATGGATTGCCAAATCAAGGAGAATCGATCTTTTCTATTAGTCAATGCAAATGGCTAAATCAAAAGGAGAGGTATGTTTCTATGTTAAATATTATTCCTTTTAATATTGGAGAGAGACTTTAAATTAACCATTAGGAATAATAATAGGTTAAGAGTTTGTGATTAGGTGAAATGATATTAAGTGGCAAATATATATCTTCCCATAACTATGGCAATTGTATTTCATATTTGGCTTATTACTCACGGACTTCATATTTGATGAAATAAAGATTATTTCATGGATTATATTGAAAGTTAATTCAATATGTGAAAATATAGCCTAATGATGAGAAAGTGGCATACATTATTTTTATGATATAGATCAATGCAATATTGGTATTGTGAATAAGCATATTCTAGTGTGTTGTTCCATAACATCTTGATGGTATCGTGTGCTCATTCGACTAGGTACAAAGGTTCAAAAAAAACTCAAGTGTAAACAAGACTTGGCAATGCTAAGTGAAGGCATCGAGGCGAATAGTGACATATGAACTCAAATTTTAAGCTTAAGGCGAGAAAAATGTAAATTTCAAAAATTGAGACAACAACTTGAGTTCTGAGGGGGGCAATGAATGAACAAGATGCAAAAAATCTAGAACACTTGGCCTTATGTATTGGGCAACAGAGTTAAAATAAAATCAAGAGGATGGGGAAATTGTGTACAACATCAATCAAACCAGCCAAAACATCATGGCAAGTAGGTCCCACCTCCAAAGGTGTTCATATATTTTCGATGAACCCATCAATAGGCTGAGAAAATTATGATCCTCTATGAAATAGTTGACTATATATAAAATGTGAGATTGAACATAAATGCCATAATGTGATCGCTTCAATGCCCAATTTTAGACTGACGAGGTGTAGGGACCTTTCTGGTGCATATTCAAACTCAAACAACAACTTTCCATTATACGTCACTTCTTTAACGACTCCATATGCAATATTTATGAAATAATCTGGTTCTTTATCTGCCACAACTATAGTAAATGCAAAGAAAGTATCAAGAAGCGAACATCCTTTCTGCTAAGGGAAAGTTGAGGCAATCCCAAGATATGCATACATTTGCCCTGATTTTGGAATACAACATTCTAAAAACATAGGATCCAGTCTGAATGTAATAATTTCTTCATCTCTCGTATCAAATAAATCATCACTAGGGATACAAGTAAATAAAAAAGGCAATTTACCCATACTTTCATTGGACTCCATTAGTTAATCATTAGATTCTTCAGTTTTATCTTCACTTACATATACTTCTTTTATTAAACCAACATTACCAACAATAGGGAATTGAAATGAAACCATTTGAGCTTGCATAACGTCTCCTTCGAGAAGGAAATTTTTGAAAGTAGAAGGATACACTAACTTCTCTTGTGGCTCTTTCCTTCTATCTTTTTCATCAAGAAACTTGAATGGTATATATTTAGCCTGAATACAAGGGTTTGATTCTTTTATTTCTTTTATATTAACTTCATCAATCATGGCAACAATATCATCAAAGACAAAAGCCTCCAGACTTGAGCTACGATTCAAAAGCCCCTCCGTAGCTTTATCAAAAATTATATCTACCAGTTGGTCTTCTTTACTAATATCAAAAGTAAAGGTTCCTGATTTAGGATCCAAAAGAGGGGTAGTTGCCATTGAACTCTAAGGTCCACAACTTGTTTGATAAACCAAAATCTACTACATTGGTACTCTTTTTGGCAAAAAAAGTGAACATATAAGCACTAGGGCCTATATCAACATACATAATCTTAGACCTTGGGTCTCCATATTTCAATACTATGAATTTTGCTTTGGGTTATAGCTCTAGGTGAACCTTTTTTCTATCTATAGGTATGGTAGCATAAGTCCAGTCCATTTGAATATCTCCTACTACGTCTTTGCAAAAACCCCAACTTAACAACATCATGTAGCTTGTAGGGACATCAACCACTAAGATGGTGAGATTTAATCTCCTTTAAGGGAATAGGGCTAAAATAGCTTGAGCATCTTTAATCTAGCCTAAGATTGACCTACCTCGAAAGAATCCATGGAGTTTAATTTTCTATGAGATGAAGTGATTGTTAAACATAGGGCTTTGTCTACTTGAGCATGCAGAATATTATTAGAAGCTCATAAGTTGGTCAATCTATGCCCATTCATACATAGAGATATGAAGAAAGGATCTAGCTTTATAGAAGGGCATTTGGGATTAGAAGAAGTAAAATGAGACCTTGAGTATTTTCATGTCTCAAAGGTGTCAGGGCTTTCATCAAACACTTTGGCGTACGTTTAAAGGAGAGGGTAAAGGTTCCTCTTTAATAAACCTAACAAGCCTATTTAATTTGGTGAGGTTGAGTTTATGATACTTAACTTGAGAGGTTTGGATTTCAATATTTTGCATAATTCCACAACATCAAAAGATGAAAGGATTTTATGGGAAAAAGAGTTGGGAGATACCTTGCCAAAGGTAATTTTGATTGCTTTTGACTCTTTGTCTCTATGATTCCATGCATCACCCTTTGATAGGATGAATTTTGGACTGGCTTAAATGTGAACGCTCTATCATTCAAAATCCTTTTCCTTTCTTTGAGTGTATTGTCCTTTGGCAAATACGACACAATTGGAATTATCTATCTAGGTATATATATCTTCCTCCTTTTCAAAATCAGACTTGTATTCAAGGAAATTTATTGTAATATCAATGCCTTGTGAGAGATCTTCCTCTTCTTGATATTCATCTTGTTGATTATTTGTTGAGATCATTTGCATAAACCTTGTCATTTTAGGATAAGATGAGCCATCATGATCTGTCATTACATGAAAGTTACAGGCCATGTGGTTTTCCTTGCTTGCCAAGGGAGGAGCTTCTACAACTAATCTTTATGTAGGTTCAATTAGAGATAATTTCTTAGGGTAAGTCTCTTGTTGACCATAGTCACTTCTTGACATTTCCTGATATGATGATTGATAGGAACCTTGAAGCATCTATCTTTTATTTTTAGCCAATCTTTGAATCACTGGATCCATAGAACTGGTTGCTTGAGCTTCATTGGTTTGTAATTCTTTTTCCCACCTTTTAGACATTATCAAATCATCTTATACTAAAATAGCCAACGCTTGAGCTACTGCTAAATCAATGACACCTTCTCTCTTAATAGGAAAACTAACATTTGGAGGGAGTGCACTAATAAAAAACCATTTTGAAGAGGATCCCTAGGTCTTAGGTTATTTTGGATTCAATTGGCTACCTTGTTGAACTTTGACACAAACTCACGCATGTGCTCATGTACTTCTTTCTTCATCAAAGATAATTGCACAATTAGAGTATCCTCATTCTCAACAAACTTAAATCTATCTTCAAACTTAGTTCTCATAGTGGCCCAAGTATTAATTATTGCATTAGGTAGATGATAAAACCATTCAATTACGTCATCAATGATGGATTCCACAAATAATCTAACAACGTCTTCATGTTGAACCCCTAAAATTGAGCATACTACAAAGAAAGCATTAATATGTTCTTCGAGAGTAACCTTCCCATCTCCTTTGAATTTGGGTATTATTTTTCCTAAGCCTCTAGGTAAATCGTGTAACTGTGCCCGTAAATTGAGAGGTCTGGTTGCAGCTCCCCAAGGAATGGGTAGGGCCATATTGATAGGATTGGTAGTGAGAAAATTGACTTGTAAGGGCAGGATAATCCCTAATAGAAACTGTAGACGTATAAAAATGACCATATTCCCAAATGAATATTTTATGTTCATTCATCTATTTAGTTAAATCTAATTTAATAAAATTACTTGCATTCCTCTATTTAATTAAGAAATTATTCAATTTATTTAGTTAAATTCATAAGACCCCTTTCACGTCATTTAATTGAATAAATCAATATATTTAATTAAACCCCTTCCTAGCTACTTTTAATTAAATTCACATTTAATTAATAGTCCACCCCAAATTGAATATATCTAATTTATTCAATTTCCCAACTTGCAACCAAATTAAAATAAAGCAATTTATTTTAATAAATTCTATTTTCCCTCACCCACTTGCATTTTCCTACATCTCCCACTTGCCTCCTAAACCCCTTTCTAACCTTCTTCTAGATTCTTCTAAACACTTCTCAATTAGCCTAACCCATCTCCTAAATATTGTCACATCCCTAAACAAAGGGAAGTCACTTCTCAAACCTCCAAAGTCTTCCAAACCATTAATGGTTAACTCAACCCTCGTACATGGTTAGAGACTTTTTGCCTAAATTAACCTCCATCTAACCCAAGGGTCTCATCAAGCATTCATTGCTTTGACCATAGTTATCTCTTTAACCTTTGCACAAGAGTTTATCCTTTGGGTAAAAGCTTTATCCAATGGATAACCCTAACTTAACCTTAACCCTTAACCCCTAGGGTAACCATGAGGTCTTCTCAAGCATTTAATGCTTCTTACATCTCCTCTCAACCAACCTTATGTTGACAATTGTCACCATTTCATTGGTGCCAATTGCAAACATGGATTCCCAACTTTCAAACTCAACCCTTGATTAAATCTTTCAATCCTGGCCATCCATTGCCCTATTTTTGCTATAAATAGAGCTTTCATTCCTCCATTTTCATCATCCAAGTCTTTAGCATCACACTTATACTAAAATCCATTCAAACTTTCATATTTTATATATGCTCATCATTTAGCTTCTCTTTTAAATAGGAATTAATATAAATATGCAAATTTAGAGTATGTTCCTTATCATTTAACTTAAATCATAGACTAATATAGTATGCTAGGATAGTTTGGTTTACTAACCTTGTCATCTTATAACTAGTTTATTGCATTTATAGGATCATGCATAGCTTAGGATGCATCTCATCTTAAAATCAACAAAAGCATCCCTCATTCTTGCATTTGTTATCCCTAAACCATTTGCTTAGTGATCTAAGAGCAAAAACATTGGTTTAAGGGACTATGCAAGATAGAGAACCATGGAACCAACCTTGGGAAGCTGAGCCATCCTTCATGACACCATAGCTTGCACCAAGAAGTCTTGTGGGTGTGTGAGCAAGGCTCCCTAGAGCTCCGTTTTTCACATATTGAGTTCTATCGACCCGCTTTTCTTGCATACATTTCTGGTGCCCACCGTGGGGCATCACCCCATATATCAAATCGGTTTATGAATATTACCACTTTTTCAGGTCCGCAGGAAACAAGAATCAGTGCATGGGAAACATTCCCTAGCGCATCTGGTCAATAGCCTAGCACATCTAGTTTACTGTTCAACGCATTGGGTCCATCATCTAGCGCGTAAAGTCTTTTCCTTAGCGCATCATAATACTAACCTTTTCCTGTAGGTCTCGACGTGGGAGAAAAACAGAGCAGTGCCTCCAGAACAACGAGTAGTGCATCTCGAAAATAGTATAGCGCATCACTGATTTCTTTTAGCGCATCACTGTTATCTTGTAGCGCGTACAGTTTGTCATGTAGCGCATCATAGACAAACAGAAATCAGAAAATTAAAATCTGTAACCGAGGGTAAAAATTAGACTTGTTGAAGTCCACCAGTTATCTAACGTCTTTCACTTGTTATTTTGCAAGGTTCTAACAGTTTTGTTGCAGACAGGAGCTTAGCCTTAAGGTTATAAAGATAGTTAGAGTTTTTACTAACTTAGTTAAGTTAGTTTAAAAAATTTGAACTTCTTTTCTTCTTAAAATTGAACTCACTTCTTTTGGGCTATAAAAAGAACCACAAATCAGAAAATTTCTTGCTTTCATAGGAGAAAAACTTCATTTTGGAAGCTCTAAAGAGAACAAGCAAATTTACTTTCAGTAAGGTTAAAACAAACTTCACCTTCCTTTGGTGCCTAAAAGGATCAATCTCAATTCATTGCAAAAGGAAAAAGAACCTCATCTTCATTTTATACAAAACAAAGAGGGAAAACTTTCCCCTATCGACTTTAATTTTGTTGACCAACATCACGATTTACTTTGTTGACCATGTTTATTTTTCAAAAGTTTTTGGAAATACACACTTTGCTATGAAAGGTTAAAAAGAGCATCATGCTTGTTGGAGCAACATCTCCAAGTAGAAGTTAGCAAATCTTTGTCTTGAAGGCTAAAAAGAAGATTGTTTGCCTTGTCTTGAAAGTGGAAGGTATATGCCCTCCCCTTAACTGGGTGATCAAAAATCTAGACCACTCTTAAAGCTTTTTGTACTTCAAACATTATACAACCTTTAGCAGGCCTGCCTTCCCGAGGAGCTAGAATCAACTCTTAAAGCCATTTATGGTCGGTGTTCCAACCCACTATAATCAAAAGTGGAAAGTGACAAAAGTCCTTTTCAATGGTTGCGTGCAGCGATTAGCCTTCCCCCAGTATCCTTGCGATACGTAAAGCCTTTGTTCTAAAGGTTGGGAAGCCTCCTGAGGGAGTTTATCATTGACGGCCAAACAGGAAGCCTGATTAAGAACCTTAGCATTAGAAACTTTGAACCGAGTCAGTCGCCAAACATTGGCAATATCATAGTGCAAGGGTGGGGGAGAATCCGCCCCCAAGATTACTCACCATATATCTCCCAAGCTAGCTACTCAATTGTGAAACAATTCACTTTGAGTTAGTTTCTGACAAAAGGCAAAAAAAATGGGCGCCCTCTAGGGGGTGACAAGGCTATTTGAGCTGACGGAGTATCGAGACTAGTGGGCTATGATATTGTCAATGACGTTTGAATAAAGAGTCTATCTGATGTGTCTTTTGTTGTAAATCAAACCAGTGATAACATCAATGATTTTAACACATCCTCAAAAGAATATACACTCAATGTTTAGTATTAGGATGATCATTGTCTTCATGTGTGCTATGTATTCTTGTCACAAATGTTAAAATATCTTGCAAAGTATCCAACAATCAAACTCAAAAGTCAGTTCAAACAAGGAAGAATCATAAAGTGGAGAAGATTTCCAAATCCAACAAAGCATCTTTTGAGATGGTTATCAACATTTCAACTATCTTTAGGAAAGACTTTCATCCAACAAGATTAGGGGAATACCAAACCAAGTGATCAAGAGTTTATCTATTCGACTTAGTAAGCTTGAGTATCCAAAAAGAAATCATCCATCAAAATCACAAGTGTTAAAAATTCCAAAAATCACAAAAAAACAACCAAGTCAAAATATATCAGGGCAGTTTAGCGCATGAGAGCAACTTCTTAGCATGTGGGGGCCATCTTTTAGCACATTAGAACTTCATCTTAGCACATTAAGTCTTGACATTAGCGCTTCATAGAAATCCAATTCTAACAGTTTCAAGTAGCGCGTTTTGAAAACAGTTTAGCACGTTGAAGCATCAGCTTAGCGCATGGAAGCCAAACTTTAGCGCGTAGGATTTAACAGTTAGCACATTGGCGGCCCATATTGGCGCATGACCTTTTTGAATCAAGGCAAAAGAAAAATAAACTAGTTAGCACGTATCAGGGGGCAGCATAGCACGTGGAGTCTTTTCTCTAACGCGTTGAGAATTTTCTTTAGCGCATCTAGTCTCTGGCTTAGCGCATGGTAAAAATCAGAAAACCAGAGAGCAAAACAAGCCTTTCTAGAAAAAAATTTCAAACTTCTTGAGTATCCTTTCAGGTCCAATATCAAACGCAATCACAAGAAATCAATTCAAAACACTAGAGAAATCATTTACAAATCAAACAAGTCAGTCTTAGAACAAAAGTTGTCAAATCCAAAACTAGCTAAAGATAAGACTTTATCCTATCAAAATCATGTATTATCATCACCTTGATCAAAAGGTCCATCATCTAAAGGATTCTATGAAACAACATACCAAGTTTAAACCTTAAGTTGTCAAATCAAGTTTCCATATCGGGAGACTTTATCCATATCATTTGACACACTTTGTCGTGAGGGGGCATCTAAACCTTCATTTGATAAAAGTAGACTTAAGTTTCCAAACGAAGTATCTCAATCCAAACATCGAAGAAAACCATTGATCATTCGTGTATGACCACTCCTCATATTTTGAGAAGAGCAAATCTTCATCACAAAACTAAGTTAAAGAAGAGACAACCTAGTCCTAGGACCCTTATCAACAGGAGTAAATTTTTCTAAGTCAACCTATCAAAAACATCAACTTTGATCATTCATATGACCATTCATTATCAAACCGAGAAAAAAGAAACTCAGTCAAAGGAAATGACTCGTAGCCTAAATCAAGATGAAGATATCATGGCTCTCCAGTCTAATCCCATTTTTTATCAAGATCCCACCTATCAAGAATCTTATGATGATCCCCTAAAATTTTGGTATTCCATCCATGATGATCCCCTTTCATCTCAAGAGTAGAGTCCCATTCAATATCCACCTCCTAAGAAAGAGCATGATATCCCTTCCATCTCCTACACTAATATAATTTCAAATCAAGAGGAAAGCACAAACTCAAATGATCCTACTCCAAGTCAAGATCAAGATCAAGGAATCCTTTCATCCTCCAAATCTATCTTAGGTCCTTTCATTCCAAAGTCAATCTCTTCATCCTCCAAATCTATCTTAGGTCCTCTCATTCCAAAGTCAATCTCTTCATCCTCCAAATCTATCTTAGGTCTTTTCATTCCACAATCAAACTCTCCATCCCTTCCGTCCATCTTGGGTCCTTACCTTCATCCATCCACTAATCTATCACCTCAAATGATCCATAATCAAGATCAACAAAGGAGCACTTCTTTGAACTTCTTTCAACCCTCTATCTAAATATCTTTCCAAAACTATTCTTCTATCATTTTCTTTATCTATTTTGGGTCCTTATATCCCAACATTCAATTTTCCTCCATCTCTTCATCCCTTCTCAAGTACCAACACTCATCCTAAAAACATTTCCCTCTATCCTTGCACAAATATTCAAACATTCTATCTATTATCCAACACCTCTTTTCTATCCTTCCATCCCTTTCATTCAATCCTTTACATAAATCTTTCATCTATGAGATAGGTGTTTGTGTCATTTTGTCACATACTTGCCCATGCTCGAATCTAATGTTTAGTCCTTTTTCTAGATATCTATTCATGAAACACTTCTGAATCCGAGGTTGTTCCTCTTTAACATTTTCTTTGGTTGGGATACACACTCAATCTAGAAAAGAACCACTTATCATACCTTGGTACTGACATATTTTGATTACTATATCTCATACACTTAATTGATTGTTCTAAATCATTGTGATCTCTTAAATTCAAGACATGGCTAGTGAAAAATCTAAAATCTTGCTTCAGCACCACTATAATTATCAGACCCATGTAAGTTTCATCACTTACAAGCCAATGCAAGAAAAATAAAGAGAAAAAAGAAATATCAAAAGTATGAGCAAGAAAATGAATATCAAGAAAAGCAAAATGCAATGAAATGCAAAATGATTGGCTATGGGAACATGCAAGTAACTCCATCGGGGCTATGGATGCCTAGCAGGCAATGGAGCAATATTTGTGAGATTACAGTGATAACCTCGTCGGGGCTATGGACGCTCGCTAGCAGCGAGGCTCTATCTAGGATGCTTTTGAAATCAGGGCGACTCGTGTAGCTAGCCATGTTGGATTCTAAAGATTACAATGATCATATGAGCCAGAATGAACCCACTTGCACACACATGGGTAATCAAAGACTAAGTACCTTGATCCAGTTTGGGATTCTTCTTCCCTTTTGAGTCTACTTCCTAGTTGCAAGAAATGTTCAGTTGAAATTTCTAGAGGTTCTAAGTGTGGGTTGGGTCTCTATCTTTGAAAAGTTTGAGAACACTTATTCAGATGATGCTAAATGTTGTGACAATCTTACATATCACCTCTTTGCAAATGGAAACCTCTATGCTTGGGGGAAAAGTTCATCCACTCTATTCTTCTTACCATATCTCCCATTATCCTTCCTCTAATATCCATTACCCTATCTAACTTCATCATTATCTATAATCTTGCTTCACCTCATCCATATCCTCTAATCCATATCCCTTATCCTATCTATTCATATCTTCTATCATCCAATTATTTCTACAATCTTGCTTCACTTTATCCATACTATCTATCCTATCTATTCATATCTTCTACCATCTAGTGCTATCTACGATATTGCTTCACCTTATCCATATCCTCTAATCCATATCCTCTTATCCATACTATCTATCCTATCTATTCATTGCTTCCATCATCCAGTGCTATCTACAATCTTGCTTCACCTTATCCATATCCCCTTTTCCATCATTGGTCTTGATCAAAACTATGGACAAAAAATCCATTTCCACCTCAATGGTTCAAACATCCATTCATAATATTCCTCGTCTTTCTATACATTGGGGCAACCAAATACATCTTTCTTCTAATCCACAAACTCAAAAAAATCAAAATATCCAAAAAACTCAAAAAAATCAAAATATCCAAAAAAACTCAAAAAAAATCAAAATATCCAAAAAACTCAAAAAAATCAAAATATCAAAAATATAAAAAAAAATCAAAATATCAAAAAACTAAAAATAAAAAAATCGACAAAATCAAAACATGAAAGCATGACCCATCCATCAAATCAATTCAACAACAGGAAAAATCTTGAAGTCTGCAATCAAACTGATCACATGTCTTATTAATTAATTCATTACTCGAAATAAACATCAACATCAAACATGTCTTATACAAGGATAGGTACACTCGAAACCAAACAGATCGGTCTTATACGGGGTACTCACTCTTTGAAACCAGATATTCCTATAAATCATCGAGTCTTGATAATCAATCCATCTATCAATATCAAGATCAACATGTCTTATACAGGGATAGGTACACTCGAAACCAGACAGATCGGTCTTATACGGGGTACTCACTCTTTGAAACCAGACATTTCTATCAATCATCGAACAAATCAAAACAATGACATAGATCAATATGACTGCTGGATTTTATTATAGTTAGCCTTACCTTTATCAATTGATGGTAGTACATGTTTCATAAATCATATTGTACATATCATATCCACCCATCTGAGACATCACCAGAAATTCACAAAATGCTTATCGATCCTGGACATACTTAGCGTAGTCACTCTCCTTGATTTATCTGAATTAGCTATCCAAATCATATACCACCATGGCTTGGTGATCAACGTACATATCCATATCAAAGTAGTATCAACAACAAGGGCAAAATTCTGACCTCGTTGGGGGCCTTTCGCCTTCAAGATTTTCAACATCAGACTAAACACGTAGCAAGACAACAAGGATCAAACAACCAACAAATGACAAACGCCAATGCAAGAAGGCTAGACATCATGGACTTGAACTGATTTCAACTAAGCAAAATTCTATTTGCAAGATGATTTATTTGACAAGAATACATTTCCAATAGCATGCATGATTACTTATGGTTGTTAATTTTTTCTTATCATATCTCCTGAGCACCTCCAAGATGTCTTACGACTAGAGAAGCAAGGAAGGAATGTGATGTTTTATTTGTCTTCTATTTGTGAATGAAGTCTTGTATCATGCAAATTTTTTCTATGAAGCAATCAGGTGGCATATCGCTGAGGACATTTCGAATTTGTATGGGACGAAGGTTAACTCTTGTCTATTTATACGCAATTCGTACTCTGGTCATCCTGGTTCAATTATACCTTGACGCTTGTGCTATCTTGCAAAATCAAACATCATGTAAATTTTTCTCAGGTCATCATGGTTCAATATTACCATTATGCTTGTATAAATTTTCATTATATCCCAAACAAATCAATGCTCAATGATGATACCTACAAAGAAAGCAAACAACATGTGGCTATCTAGGGATGACCAATGCAGAATAAGGATGCTCAAAAACAATTAGTTGCATATCATTTTACAATTAGTTGCATATCATTTTACAATTGGTTGCATATCATATCATGAATCTCATTTTCAAAATATCATTCATCATTCATCATTGCATCCCTCGCATGCATATCTATCGCATCATCATGGAATCTTTCTTCACTTTCATATCTTCATCATTCTTCCAAACTATCTTCATCATTCTTCCAAACTATGTTCTATCATGTCTTATACAGGATGTATCTTTCCTGAAACTAGATGTTATGATCAGTTCTTATATAGGATATATCATTCCTGAAACCAAATGTTTTGATCAGCTCTTATATAGGATATATCATTCCTGAAACTAGATGTTTTGATCAGCTCTTATATAGGATATATCGTTCCTGAAACCAAACACTTGATCATCCATGTGTTATATAGGTGGTCTCATTCCTGAAACCAGATGCTCGATCATCCATGTCTTATACAGGCAGTATCATTCCTGAAACCAGATGCTCGATCATCCATGTCTTATATAGGAGGTGTCATACCTGAAACCAAACTTGCTCTCATTCCAATCAATCTAATCAATCTTATCAAACCCATGCATGCCATCACTATCCACTCTTCTATCTTTCAAACAACATTCTTCTTCTTTCGAGAGATCATTCATGCCTTGTGTGCATGAACGATCTCCCGAGGGGGCATTATCATATCAAATATCGACATCAATTTCATATCAATTTCATATCGACATCAGTCTCATATCAACTTTTCATATCAAAACAATTCTTCATATCTGGGGCATCATATCGATTTTTTTTATATCAAATCAATTTTTCATATCCACAACATCATATCGACTTTTCATATCAAATCAATTTTTCATATCCACAACATCATATCAATCAAATTTTGACAGCATATCTGACAAATTTTCTTTGAATCAACATGTGCACACACGTCACTTCAAAGAGGAGCAAAATGTAGATGTATAAAAATGACCATATTCCCAAATGAATAATTTATGTTCATTCATCTATTTAGTTAAATCTAATTTAATTGAATTACTTGCATTCCTCTATTTAATTAAGTAAATTATTCAATTTATTTAGTTAAATTCGTAAGACCCCTTTCGCATCATTTAATTGAATAAATCAATATATTTAATTAAACCCCTTCCTAGCTACTTTTAATTAAATTTACATTTAATTAATAGTCCACCCCAAATTGAATATATCTAATTTATTCAATTTCCCAACTTGCAACCAAATTAAAATAAAGCAATTTATTTTAATAAATTCTATTTTCCCTCGCCCACTTGCATTTTCCTACATCTCCCACTTGCCTTCTAAACCCCTTTCTAACCTTCTTCTAGATTCTTCTAAACACTTCTCAATTAGCCTAACCCATCTCCTAAATATTGTCACATCCCTAAACAAAGCGAAGTCACTTCTCGAACCTCCAAAGTCTTCCAAGCCATTAATGATTAACTCAACCCTCTTACATGGTTAGAGACTTTTTGTCTAACTTAACCTCCATCTAACCCAAGGGTCTCATCAAGCATTCATTGCTTTGACCATAGTTATCTCTTTAACCTTTGCACAAGAGTTTATCCTTTGGGTAAAAGCTTTATCCAATGGATAACCCTAACTTAACCTTAACCCTTAACCCCTAGGGTAACCATGAGGTCTTCTCAAGCATTTAATGCTTCTTACATCTCCTCTCAACCAACCTTATGTTGACAATTGTCACCATTTCATTGGTGCCAATTGCAAACATGGATTCCCAACTTTCAAACTCAACCCATGATTAAATCTTTCAATCCTGGCCATCCATTGCCCTATTTTTGCTATAAATAGAGCTTTCATTCCTCCATTTTCATCATCCAAGTCTTTAGCATCACACTTATACTAAAATCCATTCAAGCTTTCATATTTCATATATGCTCATCATTTAGCTTCTCTTTTAAATAGGAATTAATCTAAATATGCAAATTTAGAGTATGTTCCTTATCATTTAGCTTAAATCATAGACTAATATAGTATGCTAGGATAGTCTGGTTTACTAACCTTGTCATCTTATAACTAGTTTATTGCATTTATAGGATCATGCATAGCTTAGGATGCATCTCATCTTAAAATCAATAAAAGCATCCCTCGTTCTTGCATTTGTCATCCCTAAACCATTTTGCTCAGTGATCTGAGAGCAAAAACATTGGTTTGAGGGACCGTGCAAGATAGAGAACCATGGAACCAACCTTGGGAAGCTGAGCCATCCTTCATGACTCCATAGCTTGCACCAAGAAGTCATGTGGGTGTGTGAGCAAGGCTCCCTAGAGCTCCGTTTTTCACATATTGAGTTCTATCGACCCGCTTTTCCCGCATACAGAAACAATGCTTGGCAAGATTGGCTAGGTAGAGATTTCAAGGTTCACTTAGAGATTTAGTTTTCCTAATGGGTGGAAATGTAGAAAATTTTACGGAGTGGAGCAAAATAAAAAATTGGATCCAAAATGCCTTTTCTTATGGTCACTTCTAGGGTAACTTTTAGAAGCCAACTTTTAAATCAACGAAAGAATACAAAGTTGCCAACCTTCCTCTAATTATCTACGAGAGGTTTTAGTTGATTATTTTATTGGTCTCAAGGTGGATCTTGATTTCTTCTATGAACTAGATTCCCCAAAATAGCTATAACAAGGAATCTCCTTTCTCTGCGCCTTACTAGTCTAGGAAGTTGGGTTGATTGCTCTTCTTGTAAAAATTGTCCAACACCTCTATAATCATCAATGTTCCTTCTGTTGGGAATTGGTGTTCAAATAGGTGTTATGCTTATTACATCATTAACTTAGGTTTGTTGAGAAACAACTTAATAATATTATTATATTACATGGTTTATAAAATAGGTTATGGTATTAGTAGTACGTATGTGTTGAATTATTGAAATAACTCAATATATTTAGGGAGTTGTTTTAGGAGTTTCCTATAATGTAGGAGATTAAACTCCTCTAGGGGAGAGGAACCAATACGTGGGCGGGGTCCAGAACATGATTTAGTTTGTGCGTTGTTTGGGGCCCGCGGTTGAGCGCCTAACCAGCCAAAATGTGTCATAGCCAACCCCAAAATATACATATATTCAAATCAATAAACCACCCACTAAAAATGCAACATATTTTAGTAACAAAGTGTTTCCATTATATATTTAAATATTAAATATAGAGCTCAAATGTAATCGGTCAAACAAGTTGGACTGCCAATAAAATGACCACGATTGCCCACGTGCACAATCCAATGTGCCAAAAAGTAGGCCGAATTTTCAAAATTAAGTGTCTTTATAAAAGCATAACCATGGAAAATATTAAACGTTTAAAGACCCTGACACCGACTAAATGAACAGAAATAACATCATCATATTGCCATCCGCACACACATGGACCCAAAAGTGGCCCATCAAATAGAACCTAAACAGATGTGTAGGTCCATGTGTGCGCCATGAAATGTGACAACATTAACATAGTTGCCAACCTTCCATCCCATTTGTCCAGCTCAAACAATCACATTGTGATCACTTCATCGCGCACATACTGGTCATGTCACAACCACTCCCACCTACATCCATGACAAGAATTGTTTAAGGCCACCATATTCCATACAAAATCAATCAAGTAAGGCTTAAATGAATTGCCTTTGCAAATTTTATGGAGATTCAAATTTCAAATTGGAAACAGTACAAACATTAAAGATGGCACCACCACAAATACATGTTTGTATAAAAAAGACAAGGTCTCATCTCATTGCACTCACAAAGAAAGACACAACAAGAATTGCAACAAGAGAAAGACACAACAAGCATTGAAGAGGAGAAAATAGACACACCAAGCAAAGGAGATTGACCAACAAGACAAAGGAGTAAGAAGACACAATTTGTTTTCCAGGTATTAATTTTGTTACTGACCTACATGTTCAAAATCATTCTTTATTGACAATATAAAAAATCATTTTGTCCATTCACTTTCACAGTCAACTTTGTTCAAATGAACTATTACATTTATGTTTACAAAATATACTATTACAAATTATTTTACCAAAAAACGTGGAAAAAACTATCATCATATGCCCACACACCTTCAATTCTTCAGGACCCCCATGGGACCATTCACCTAAAAGTCTCACAAACTGTATTTTGGCTGGAGTGGTCACTTCTCTTCACCATCTTGTCCACCTGGACCTCCCACCGCCTATGTTCGGTTCCCATTAGGGCCCGACTCTTTCTCACTTAGAAATTGTTCCAACAATATCCACCCCACGATCGCTTCTGCCCTCCTTGTCTCCCGATCCTCCTTAATTCTCCATCTAATAAAGGGGAAGAGGGTAGTAACTCCACTATCGTTGGCCCCATTTTGAAGATAAAAAACAATACCTAGGATTGTCATGAGGATAAAACCCTAGAGGCCATCAAGCCATTCCTCCCCCATGCATGCTTGTGCCAACCACTCTACCTTGTCCAACCTCTTCCCAATCTCCAGCCCCCATGTAGCCACCATACTAATGATATCCACATTTGTGCAATACTTGTGTTATGTTTGCATGAATAAATCCCCAAGAAACACCTTCAAAGCAATAAAATTTATTGGAGTTGAGAAAATACAACACCACAGGAGCCCAAATGATCTCTGCAAGCTGAAAAAACTGTTACAAGGAGAAGCAAGGAAGCAAGTAACAGATAAAACAAATACACAGAAAATATGCTCAAAAAGATGAGAGCTCAATATTCACAAAAATGTGTAATGTGATAATCCTTATAATACAATGAAAGAACTCAACCTTTAATAGGTCAAGAAACCCTAAAAATGAAACCTAGGCTTGCACATAATAACTTATAAAAGAATTAATTATTATGCACCTAAAGTTAGCTTAAGTGTAAAAGAGATAAAGGGAACTTAAATAATTAAACAAATATTGTTTAATTAATCAAGTAAATACCTGAATACTCTAACACCCCCCCTTAAGCTAGACTTAGGGAGAAGCTAAAACATAGAACATCTACTGAAAGCATGAAAGATGGGTCCCAGCAACAAGGCATGATCAGGTACCCAAATACAATGAAATCTCTATGAACTGGAGAAATAGAGAAAACCACGTGGGAAAAAACTCTACTCCAAAAAGAGATGGAAAAGAACACCAGTGAAGCATGAAGAACCTACAAACACTATCGAAGAATAACTGTTGATCTGAAGAACCTCCACTGGAATAGAATATGACCAGGTAGAGAAGACTGTAATATGTATGAGTGCCCTTAAATGACACTACTCGAATCAGAAGGCAAACAAGGCAAACAACTGAAATCGAAGATACAAATGGCATGAAAACACCAAAGCCTAAAGAGCTGGTCAATCGAACCACAGAAGCATTAGAACCAACAGGACAAACCTCCCCATAATGCTAAAAAAGGGAGAGGGATAGGTACACTGAAAAGAACAACCAACAAGAATTGCACGACAAAGAACTAGGAACATCGAAGGCGCAGAGAAAGTACATAGTGTCGTGGAAGGAACACTCACTTGACACACAACATGAGGTAAATGTTGTGGAAGGAACACTCACGTGACAAAGGTAGATGGCAAACAAAGGCAAACATGAACCCCCCCATGGCACTTTATAAGTAGTGCATGTACAAAAAGGCTCAAGACGTGCAAGATCCCAAGTAAACAATGCATGATGGCACTTTATCTTATTGTGTTTATATAAATACAATGCTACAATGATAAGAAGACTAGAAATAAAAAGGAGAACCAAAATAGAGACATCCTACTCAGAGAAGAGATCCCAGGACTTGAAATAACCAAGATATCCACAGAGTGCTGAAAAAGCAAAAAATTGAAGAAAATATTCCTGGAGCAAAATCTGGAAATAAAACCCATATGGCTAGAAAT
Organism: Cryptomeria japonica; assembly: GCF_030272615.1. Classification (NCBI taxonomy): domain Eukaryota; kingdom Viridiplantae; phylum Streptophyta; class Pinopsida; order Cupressales; family Cupressaceae; genus Cryptomeria; species Cryptomeria japonica. Next base: position 922,905,302 of record NC_081414.1, read on the forward strand.
TACACAGCACATTCTTTCCAAAAATATAAATTTTTCGAAAAACGGAGTTTAGATGCTCATTCTACGGCTCCCAGAGTGCAAAAAAGAGACCCCACTTTGACTGGAAAAAAACATAGTCAAACAGAAAAATTGGAAAAAAATTACAACATCACGAGGTCCATCTCAGAACTAGCTTTCTGACGCCTATTCTCTTTTAAAAAAATGACTTTGTATGCCCAAGATATGGCCAAAAAACCAAACCCCCCTTCAAAACAAGAGGAAGGGGTAGTCTGGTGGTAGGGGTGAGCAGAGGTGGCCAGTGGGCGGCGCAGTGGTGGTGGCTGGGTGGTGCCCTGGTGGCAGGGCGGTTACCAACGGAGGAGTCATGGTATTCAGTGGGCACTAGCAACGTAGGGAGGTAGCGTGGCGGAGCGACAGTGGGTCGGGGGTTGTAGCAGCGGTAGGGGCCATAGGTGAGAAGGTCGGCGGGGCCACAAGGAGACCGGCATGGGCGGCGGGGGCCGGGGAGCTTCAGTAGCTAGGGGAGTTGCAATGGCCAGCGGGGCCGAAAACCAGGGCCGCAATGGGATGCCGGTGGTGAGGGCCACAGGGAGGCCGACGGGGCCAAAAACCAGAGTGCCAGAGGAAGGCGGTGCGGGGCCCGAGGCCAAGGCAGGACTGCGGCAACGTTAGGGGGCCGCACGGTACGTTGTGTACCGTGGGGAACCCCCCAAAAACAAAAAACAAAAAAACCTTTCGCCTTTTTTATTTTTGATTTTTCCAATGAATTTTTTTAAACAAAAATCTTTCAGCCTGCATGTCGTAAAAAGGCAAAAAAAAAAATTGAATTTTTTCTCGATTTGAGTGCCAAGGTCGTACGGTCTAGATTTGGAGAAAAATACTCCCAGAGGCTCAGGAGCCAAAACTAGGCAAGTTTTATATGATTATAAGGGTTTTCGGGCCTTCTGAGCACAATGATGAGGTCTGTTTAGGCCCAAAGTTCTCAGAAAAAAGCCTATCCCTAAGTACATACAAAAAACTTCCTGAAACCCCAGATCTGTTTCCAATGCAAAAATTCTCAAAACAAGAACAGATAGCTGCAGATTTGAAGCTTTGATACCATATTGGAGTTGAGAAAATACAACACCAAAGGAGCCCAAATGATCTCTGCAAGCTGAAAAACCTGTTACAAGGAGAAGCAAGGAAGCAAATAACAGATAAAACAAATACACAGAAAATATGCTCAAAAATATGAGAGCTCGATATTCACAAAAATGTCTAATGTGATAATCCTTACAATACAATGAAAGAACTCAACCTATAATAGGTCAAGAAACCCTAAAAAGGAAAACCTAGGCTTGCACATAATAATTAATAAAATAATTAATTATTATGCACCTAAAGTTAGCTTAAGTGTAAAAGAGATAAAGGGAACTTAAATAATTAAACAAATATTGTTTAATTAATCAAGTAAATACCTGAATACTCTAACAAAAGACTTCTCCTCATGGTACTTGAATATGGATTTCAACCTCTTGTCAGATATGTTATTGAGAAAAGCCAGTTGCTGCTTCTTTGTGTAAAGGCTAAATGTGGCTTCCATAATTTCTTGCACAACTTCCCAACAACCACCCGTCCACTACAAAGAAGGAGAAACATACAATATTATCCACGAAATGCCTTCTTCACCCCTTTAAACTCTACCAAAAGATAAATTTAATGGTGACTTAAATGTTTTCGCTAAATGGCAGCAACCAAAATATATTGTATCTCTTTCGACTCAATGCACACTTCCCATTTCCATTTTTCAAACACCACCTCATCCCACTACTACATGGAATTAATTGTCATACACATTGTAATTGATAAAAGGACTTTGTATTTATCATGATTTATGGGATTATTCCCTCACTTAATCTTTATCATTTACGAAGCAAGTAATAGTGTCCCGTTGTAATTCCCATGCGTACACAATTGCTTGGTTGCTTCTTGTAGGGGAGAGAAGCCAAAATGTGCACACCCTACCTTTGAGGGTCCACGTGGCTACCACCTTTGACCGTTGTCCAAGTAGACAGTTGAGTTGGCTACCCTTAATCAAAATATTGGGTGCTAACATTGTTTATGTTTATAAATAGGCTTTCTTTGTGAATTTATACCCTCACTTGGCTAAGTAAAAGTCTGTTGGGTGTATATATGTTGATGTTGAGGAAATGGGGACAAGGCAAAAACAAAGTTCAAATGTTAGTAACCATAAAACCAAGACAAATAACTAAAACCATTCCAAACATATCAAGAAAGATTAAAAATCATGTAAGTAAAGCAAGATAAAAGAGAAGGAAGAGAAATCTCCCTAAGATGCTTCCATGATGCCTTTTGATGCTTCTTCCTTGTTTCTCCCCTCTCCAAGTCCCAAATGAGTGTAGCTCTCAGCGTTTAGCACTATCCATGGATGCCATATAGAGATTCAAGATGGTTGTAGATAATAAACAAATGCTATGCAAGTGTAAAAGGGTTGCTATGAGAAAGCTCCTAATGTCTATGTAAATTTCAGTATAATAACAATGCTCTAATGCTCTCTAATGCCTTTTTTTTTGCTTGAGGAATGAGGTCCTTTTATAGGGAAAAATATTGATTGAATGGCTAAGATTGAGTGAGCTTGTGAAGGGTCAAGATTGATTGGTTTAGGATCCATGTGATGGCTTTTGACCCAATCCCATGATGACAAGTGTCAACATGAGATGGTTTGAGAGGAGAGGGAAGGAGCATTTAATGCCTAAGGAGACATGAGGATAACCTCATATGAGTTGGGTTATTGGATAAATCTATTACCCAAGGGATAAACTCTTGTGCAAGAGTAAAAGGGATAACCATGGTCAAAACAATGAATGCTTGAAGAGACCAATGAGTTAAAGGATGGTTGAGTTAGAGAGAAAGTCTCTAACCAAAGGTTGAGTTTGAGTTAACCATTTATGGTCATGTAAGAGCCTTTAATGGTTTTAGAGGACTTTAGAGGTTATCTTGTTGGAGACACAAAGCCTTTAATGGTTATTGAAGATTTTTGAGTTGTTTTGAGAAGTGACCTTTCTTAAGGGATGTGCAAATGATTAGAGAGGTGGATTAGGCTAATTAGAAGGGGTTAGAAGAGTCTAGAAGAAGAGTTAGATATGTAAGTGGATTTGTTGGGTGAGAGAAAATAGGATTTTATTTAGAAATAAAATCTATTTATTTGTGCAACTTGCATTTGTAGGAAAATGCAAGTGGGGTGGGATTTGAAATAAATATTGATTTATTTAAAAAGGGGAATTTGATTTGTGTTTTTAAATAAATGTTAAATTTATTTAAATGAGAGGAATGATGGAAATTAAATAAATTAGATTTATTTAATAATTGGGTTATAGATAGGCATTTTTAATTTAAATGAAATTATGTAATTTATTTAATTAAAGTAGCAAGATGTGGGTTGAATTAATTAATTGAATGTAATTACAAAACATAAATAATAGAGGAATATTGGTACATTAAAATAAATAATAAATATTAATTTAATTAATAGACAAATTTATTCAATTAATAGAGGAATATTAGTACATTAAAATAAATAATAAATATTTATTTAATTAATAGACAAATTTATGTGTCTACATGTGTTATATGCATATACAAAACATAGAATACATATATGTATATATAAAATACATGCATACATGTGTATGTGTATGTGTATGTGTATACACACACACACACACACACATATATGTATGTATGTATGTATGTATGCATGTATGTATGTATGTATGTATGTATGTATGTGTGTATGTACGGTGAAAATGGATGATGAAAACAATAGTATTGAAAGACTAACAAAGATCCAACCACAAAAACCCTAGCCTAACAATGAAAAGGATCCACCATACACAAATGAAGATACCTAAGATCATGAAAATCAATAAAATAAAACAAAATATACCATTCACATGTCTAGTAGGGTTTCAATCTCCATTTCTTCCTATCTCCATTGATCTTGTTGGATACATTTGCCCTCAAATTTTACATGTGCACAAGAGCTCAACAAAGAACGAAAATGTGGTTGATAGCTTGATCACAAGAAGGCTCGATTGCGTAAGATTGATTAGACGGTTAGGTAATTAGGGTTGAAAATGAAGGAAAGTATCCTATTATATAGAGAACATTGTAAGAAATGGAGGGATAATATTAAGAGGTGTAAAGATAAATGGTCGGCTAGGATTAAAGGTAGGTAGAGGAAATAATTAAATGATAAAGGGGGTAGGTAAGAGATGAATGACATATGTCATGGATAGAAAAGGCTAATGAATTAATTAAATAAATAAAGATCTATTTAATTAATAGAGGAAGTGGGATCAATTAAATAAATAAAAGTATTTATTTAATTTAGGAAAAGGACAATTTAAATAAATAAAAGTATTTATTTAAATGAGACATGCTTAGAAGAGGATTAGTGAATTAACTAAATAAATAAAGATTTATTTAATTAATAGAATAATTAGGATAAAACAATTAAATAAATAAAATATTTATTTAATTAGACAGGACAATTTTAGGCGTCTACATTTTGCCCCTCTTTGAGACAATGCAGCTTGTCGTGTTGGCTCAAAGGAGATAAGATAAAACTAATACAAAGTTTCCCCATGACGGGAATTATATGCCCCCTTGAGAGATTGGATGAAAATGTTTGAAAATATCGCAAACAATCTCTCGATAAGAGAAGAATGCTAGAAAGGACTAACACGGGGAAGAAAATATGACACGAGAGACTAGGGTTAAGTAACCTATATGATAGGGTAGAAGGAAAAACATCCTCATTTGCATCCACACACCTAAGACTTTAGAGTGCAGAGAGAGAGAGAGCTTAGAGCAGTTAGAGCAGTTAGTAGAGATGGATAGAGTTCACAGGTTTGATTGAGTCTAGCGATATTAGAGACCAAACGACATGGGTGAGCCAGTAAGTACCGTGAAGCCTCTTTGTACATTTTTTTATTTATTATTGTCATTAATGCACTTTAGGGTAGATTAGAAAAAATGCAAAATCAATTTTTTGTACTGCAAGCGAATCTAGGTCAGTGTCACGTGCATCTAGGTAGGATAAGTGCATCTACGCTAGGTATGGTCACGTATATGCTTGTAATCACTTCTATTGTAGATTATGATGCGTCTGTGCCAAGAAGTTGTCAGTTGGATAAGTTGTTGAGAGGATACACTGAAGTAGGTGCTCTAGGGAGACAAACTGAGAGATAGGCTAGAATTGACGATTTTGTGATAGACATACGTTGTCAATTGGATAGGTTGTTGAGAGGATACACTCAAGCAAGGCCTCTAAATAGGATCAAGTGCAATGTGATGAACATATACACTAGGATGCAGTGCCATGTTATAGACATAAGCGCTAGGATAGAAGTAGCACTATGTGATAGACATGAGTACCACTCAGATTGACATGATTGGTTTGATTGAATGCAGGAGTACTTGCCCCATGGAAGTTGGGAGAACCATTCCATAGCTTGTTCACCTAAACTTTGTGGGAACAATCTCATCAAGTATGTTTCTTCTCCTTCTACTTCAATGCAAGCTGTGAAAAACTGTCTTATGTGTGCCTTAGGATCCCCTTTGCCTTTGTACTTCTCAAACTTTGGTGTCACAAAATGTGGAGGAAATAGAGGCATTGGAATGCTTCTATCAAATGGGTAAGGACATATATCTTTCATTTTATATTGTTTATTTGGTGTATTCACATCCGCCATTTGCTTTTGTAAATCCTTGATTTGTTGTTGCAAGTCATTTTTGGGTGGTGTCTTTTCTATTTGAGCTAGTCCCATGCCTAAGCCACCGGGTGGAGGAGGAGGGATATAATGCATATATGGATGGTATTGATCATAGATGTATTCATATGGAGGAGGGACATAGTTGTAGCTTGAATATGGACCACTTGGTATGGTATTGTTTTGAGGAGCACTAGGTCTAGGATGATACATGTCATGACCATGAGGATAGGATGTATCATAAGAGTGATCTTGAGTATTGCCCCCAAATCTGACAAAGGGTCTCCTCGTGTCATGATTTTGCATGTTCACTTGAGTGTAATTGTATGCATTGGTATGGTCTTGGGTATTATCATAGTCATGTGTAGTGGTAGTTCTTCTCCATGGGAAAGGATGACTACGGGGTTGTTCATGAGAGGTTCTATCGTAACTGGCATGAGAATGAGTGTATGTGTTTGGAATTTCTGGTTTTTGAAATAGGGAGGAAGGTTACTCAAGTACGAGACACTCTCTCCTATTAAGACCATTATTAAGCCTCATAAGCCTTGCATTAGCTTGATTTGATTGATTTGGATCATCCTCTAAAATTTGTGACATGTCAAAATCATGGGGTAATCTTGTTCCACTTTATGCCATGATTTGGAAGAAATATTGTCTATCCCTTTTCATGATATCTTGAACCAAATTATTAAAATGGGGATCCATAATAGTTTCCTCAACTTCTGTAGAATCCACAAATACATTGTCATTATCATCATTATTTCCATTATTGTTGTCATTTTCATTGTCATTGTCTGGTATATTAATGTGATTGTCAAATGGATTGTAAAATTCATTGCCATCAAACTCATAGGTACTCATGTTTAAAGACCTTAAAGCTTCTTTGGCTTCCCTTTTAGACCTTTGTGAATGGGTTTCAACCATGGACTAAATTCTTGACCAAAATGAAGGTAAGATGAAGATACAAAGACTATGGAAGACCAAGAGGTGTATGAAATGTAGATGAATCTAGGGCAAACTTGTAATGTCCAAGAGTGTAAGACCAAAATATGTATGTTTGAGAGTTAGGTGTGGCTTCCAAAGAGATGATGGATCTCTTGATGAGGTAAGTTGACCTTTACCCAAGAAGACCAAATGAGACCCTAAGATGATATATCTTGATACGGGAATCACCTAGTGTTATGTTGTAGTATGTTTGCAAAGTGTGATGAGGAAAAGCAAGGTAACCTTTTGACTCAAGTTTGGAAAGAAATGTATAAGGGAAATGCAAGTGAAGTAAAATGGTTGTATGTGTGACCAAGATAGGTTGACTGAAAAATGAAGCCTTATAGGAAGTAGCCTTAGAAGCTCTTCAAGTCTAAAAACTTAAGTCCTTTTTCTCTCTTGACAATTTTCTGTAATTTCACAATTGTGAATACAAACGTAGTTTTAGCAAACCCAGACGTGATTCTATTCCCATACACAGTTACAATAGACACAGACACATTTTCTGGTGATAGTGACAATTTTTAGCTTGAAGGTCACAAACACAATTCTGCTCTACACAAACATGGTTTCCCAACACACACGCAATTTCTGACAACACAAATGCAATTTTACATTTTTTCTCTAATAAATGTTATAGTATATTTCCTTGATACCGAGACGTGATTCTACTCTGCACAGACGCGATTTCCAAACATAGACGCAATTTAAACTAACACAGATGCAGTTGTGAAAATGTTTTGCAATTTTATCCAATTGTAAAGTTGTTGAATGTGACTAAATCTCAATGTTTTGACTTTTAGTGGCAAGAAAACACAACAAAACAGTGAAGACTCAATGTCTGAAAGTGTTTTTGTCCAAAATGATAGTGCGTTTTAGTTTAAAATATTTGATTAATTCTTTGATGAATGAAGACAAGCACAAATCTTAAGGCTGGCCAGGACAATAGTTGTTGGATCTCACTTGGTTTCCCAACTACGCTTATTCAGAGTGAATACTTAGATGCTTGACCCCACTGGCTCCCCTCCATGACACTCACTTCTTTGGGGCAGCCAAGCACCAGTCCCCACAAAAAATCCCCATGGTAAACTTTGTATATCTACTAAGAACCATAAGAATGTGAGATGACATCAGAGGTCCAACCTCTTGTACTAGCAACTAGAAGGTTTTTAGCTTCTAACACAAAAAGGTGTCTAGTAAGGGCATTCGTTCGAGTGGCTATAATCAGCAACATGTTACGCTCTGTTAAATGGAAGGCCTCCCAACCTATAGAGGTTACACTCTATAGGGTTTATGGGGAGTCATAACATCATTATAGCAACATGTAACACCCGTTGCTTGCAACTTTTGTCACAAACACTTTTATTTATAGTGGCTTGGAAGAGCTTTGCTTTAGCCTGTTACCACTTGGGTTGTTCCCTCTCACTTGGCCTTATGGGCTACTTGAGAGGCAAGCCCTCTAAAAGATAAAACAAAAAAAAGAGCCTATTGCTCAAGACACAAAAGACACTTGTTAATTTTAGAGTACCAATTGAAGTGTTTGCTATACTAAAGAAGACAAAGCAAGCAATTTCAAAATCAAACTCTTTGCCAATTTTTTTGCAGCAAACTTGTTAGTAGTTTTTGAAATGATACCCTTCCTAGAAGCACACAAGTTAGTTAATTGTTTAGAAATCCCAAATGACTATGAAATAGGGGCCTTCGACAAGACATTTTTCTCCTTTTCAAACAATTGCACCACTTTGTTAGTGTGATTAAAAGAGGTTAGGCCAAAAACCAAAATATGAAAACCGTAAATGAAAAAAAAAACTAAAAAATCACAGACATGGCTATACTAGACACAAACATGATTATAGAACACAAACGCAAAAAGACAGAACAAAAACATGATTTCTAAATCTGAGACTTGCAAAACAATAAAAAAATGCAAACATGGCAACAAGATGCACACACGCGATTTATGAATAGAAGCACGATTCCACCAACCACAATCGCAATTTCAAAAAAAAACTATCCTGCAAAACAACAAAATGTCATGCAAAATGCAAATGCGAAAACAGAGGATACAGACGCAAAAAGAAATAAAAAACGTGGTTAGACAGGTTGCAGATGCGATTTTGAGAACTATGATCTTCAATCAAGTACCAAAATCAGAAACACAAGTAGAACTATCATAGACATGGAAAGAAACCACAGACGCGATTATATTTGTCGCAGATGCGAAAAAACATAGAATCGTCGCAATGTCGAACCTGCAACTCTCAAAAACACAAATCTACAAACAAGATATCAAAATAAAAGGGACAAGAGTCTCACCAAGCATGCCAAAATGTATGCGGTGAAAATTGATGATGAAAACAATAATATTGAAAGACTAACAAAGATCTAACCATAAAAACCCTAGCCTAACAATGAAGAGGATCCACCATACACAAATGAAGATACCTAAGATCATGCAAATCAACAAAATAAAATAAAGTATACCATTCACATGTCTAGTAGGGTTTCAATCTCCATTTCTTCCTATCTCCATTGATCTTGTTTGATATATTTGCTCTCGGATTTTATGTGTACACAAGAGCTCAACAAAGAACAGAAATGTGGTTGATAGCTTGATCGCAAGAAGGCTTGATTGCATAAGATTGATTAGACGATTAGGTAATTAGGGTTGGTAATGAAGGAAACATCCTCTTACATAGAGAACACTATAAGAAATGGAAGGATAAGATTAAGAGGTGTAAAGATAAATGGTCGGCTAGGATTAAAGGGTAGGTAGAGGAAATAATTAAATGATAAAGGGGGTAGGTAAGAGAAGAATTAAGAGATGAATGACATGTGTCATGGGTAGAAAAGGCTAATGAATTAATTAAATAATAAATATCTATTTAATTAATAAAAGAAGTAAGATCAATTAAATAAATAAAAGTATTTATTTAATTTAGAAAAAGGACAATTTAAATAAATAAAAGTATTTATTTAAATGAGAAAGGATTAGAAGAGGATTAATGAATTAATTAAATAAATAAAGATTTATTTAATTAATAGAATAATTAAATAAATAAAATATTTATTTAATTAGACAGGACAATTTTAGGTATCTATATGTATATGGTGTGTGTGTGTGTGTGTGTGTGAACTTGTTTACATACATGTATGTGCATACATAATTACATATTTGTCTTTACATTTAAGTGTGTGTGTACATACATGTATGTATGTGCATACATAATTACATATTTGTCTTTACATTTAAGTGTGTGTGTACATACATGTATGTATGTACATTTATGTATGTCTTCAAGTTTGTCCTTGAAACATTAAAACTGTTCTTTTGAATCCAAGAAAAAGTGAAAATGAAAGCCTCCACCAAGGAAATTGAAACACTTAAACCCTTACTTTTTAACACTATCATACAAGCAGTGCATCAAACTGTGATTCAAAACATACATACATTTATATACGCATCTGTATATACAGTTTCAAATATAATGTATAGTGCCTTAAAATTTAAAATTCACGATCCCTCTAACACTAATTCTTAAACCATTCACCAAGAAAATTGAAACATTTAATCAAACACTGAATCCATTAAAGTGGTTTAGAATGACACCCTTCAGGCCATTTCAGACAATGAAACAAATAGTAAACCAAAACACATTTTACTTTGTATATACAAATATGGAAGTGAATATGTATAAATTTTGGAAATACAAGTGTATATAAAATCATGTACATGTATGTATATACAGATATGTGCATACCTGTATATACATATATGTATGTAAATACACAATTTCATATAATATATTTCTTTTTGTTTCTGATTATATACTCTCACTGTTTGAATTACTCAAAATATTTCATCCTCATTATCCTTTCATCGCCACCCTCATGCTTACTATCATGTCCCTATTTGTAAATAACCACTCATTGTTGTATTGTAAAGTAATGTTTTGAGGTCACATGATATATTTTTAATCTAAACCATGGTGCAGATGACTATGCACAGGTTAGAATGATACATTCCAGACAACGCACATGGACACAACAGAGTGTGGAAATGTCAAACACAAATCAACACTATCAGATTATAAAAAATTATGAAAACAATAGGCTAAAATTTATTTCAAGGCCCATCACACACTAACAAGTCAAGGTATTATTGCAACCCCCTCTCCAAATGATGCAGATTATGAAATCCTAAAATATCTCCGTGAATCTTATCCCCCATCCCATTCAGCAATTCCACCTACAAAATGGCTAGTTCGCATCCCATTTCCACACATTTGAGCACAACAAGAGTGGATTGTGAAGCATGCTCATATTGTTCACCGACTCTTTGTTTGTCCATACCCCTGTGATGATCTTGTCTTCCCCACAAGATCTTGTTTCTATTTAAAATTATTCAAGCTTAGGCTTGAATCATGGCAAACCAACTATATCAATACATATTTCTTAGAAAACTATGGTCTCGAAGTTCGACAATGCTCTGAAAATATATCATGGCAATCGAAGCTTTGTACAATAGTCAATGAACAAATCCCATCATGGATTTTTACCAAAGTATACAGTCAACCTAATTGTAAGCCTAATAACCCTTCCCGACTATACAATCAGGTACACCACCACATCTAGTTGACCCCAAAGGTTTTGACCTTGAATCCCTAGCATAATAAGTGTCACATTTTTATATAATTACTATTTTAAACCCCTACTATAGAAGTATCGAATACACTAAACAAATAAATAGTTGCAGACCTAACTCTAGACAAAATATTAAGTTTCATAAAAGGGAACCATAGTCCTATTGTCCAAGCATCACTGTCATCTTGCACTCTGTTGTCATTCAATATGAAAATTCACCTCACTTTCATAACAAGCATCACTGTTAGTATTGATCAATAGGTATCTGTCTACAACATCACATGGTTAGTTGGTTCCATCTCACAGTACAAAATTTCATACTATATACCAGTTGTCTAGTGTATAGTTGCTATAAATCTGCATAATTTAAATGATTGGACAACTACCATACATGTTGTTATTATGTGCAGATGATGAAGGCAGACAAGATGTCTCCTTGCAGTGCAAAGAAAAGAGCATCAATGAGGTGACCTTCATGTAAAAGAGGAGTCAAGTTCCCTGTGGAGCCAAAAACCCCACAATCCAAACCCTATACCCCTGATAGTGGAGGATCACGATCAACAACCTATCTCGCCCATGGTGGAGGTATGTACTCCACCTTCAACTGCAACAAAATTTATGATGCAATAGAATTTGTGGTCGACAATTGAAATGGAAGGTGCACTCCATAATGTTGAGGATAATGACATGTCCATAAGGTATGCATCAAAGAAATGAGGCATCCCAACTACAACATTGTCAAAATGGTTGGGTGGTCTCACAACCATGTCCAATAAAGGTCCACCAAAAATCCTCACCATTGAAGAAGAAGAACAGATTGTTCAATGGTGCCAAGAGATGGCTACAGTTGGTCATGGCCTCGAGATCATTAACTTGATGGTAGTTGTATCTCATATTTGTGAGAGTAGACCAACCCCTTTCAAGGATGGCATGCCTGGGAAGTCATGGTGGTCTAGTTTCATGGCCTGACATCAAGAACTTAGCTTGCAGATCGCTAAAGGCCTCGACAAAGATAGGGCACTGAGTCTGAGACCAGCATATGTGTCTTCTTTTTATGAAACATTGTCAAAAGCATATGCCACTAATCCATATGGTCTTTCTCGTATATGGAACCTTGACAAAACTGGTGTTATGGCTGGAAAAAATGGGGTTATGAGGGTGCTTTCTAGGAAAGGAAGCCAAAATGTGTCTCACATACTTCTGAAGAGTCATGAATGGATTACCATTCTTTGTTGTGTTAACGCTTCTAGGCAAAGCATTCTAGGCTTCTATTTGTTCAAAAGCAAGAAGAACTTACAAAATTACATCATCAAATGCGAACCAAGTGCTTACATGGTAGCACAAAAACATGCGGGGATGACCAAGGAACTATTCATTAATTGGTTGCACCACTTCAAGTGCTTTGTTTCAAGGGGTGTATCACCCACCAATAAAGCACTTGCTAATATTTGACGACCATATTGGTAGCCATGTTGCACTAACAACCATCCAAGAGGCAAGGATGATAGGTATAGACTTGCTCACATTTTTTACTTACACCTCTCACAAGCTGCAACCACTTGATGTGAGTGTGTTCTCTCCATTCAAGACCTACTTCAAATTAGAAACTTCAAAAACCTTAACATGTTGTGGAAACCCTTAAACATTAACATTGTAATGAACTATACATAGAGTAAAAAAGAAACCCTCAACCAGTTACATTGAAAGGGTTTGAAACCATTCAACCCTGTAAACCCTCAAACAATGCAGGTGAAATTGAAAACCCTTAAACCATTAAAGAAATGCGATGCTCGAAATGGAAACTAGGAATCCAAATATGAGGGTGAAATTGTGAACCCTTATACATTGACAGTGAAACATTGAATTTGAAACCTGTTGGTTAACAAATTTGTCCCTTTCTTGAAATTATAATATTTTTTTTTGTTGGTGTTGGAAATAAGCCACACCCGAACCGACGATGGACTGGTCCAAGAGGGGGTCGTAGCTCAGTGGTAGAGCACTCCAGCAGCGTATGGAAGGTCCTAGGTTTGAGTCCTATTTGGTTCATGTCTCAACATAGTATCAGAGCCAGGTCCAGGATAGGAGCCCCAAGCACATGAGAGGTGTGGCCTAAGAGGGGGTGTTGGTGTTGGAAATACGCCACACCTAGACCGACGATGGACTGGTCCAAGAGGGGCTAGTAGCTCAGTGGTAGAGCACTCCAATAGCATATGGAAGGTCCTAGGTTCGAGTCCTAATTGGTTCATGTCTCAACATGGTATCAGAGCCAGGTCCAGGCTAGGAGCCCCAAGCACATGAGAGGTGTGGCTTAAGGGGGTTGGTTGGTGTTGGAAATAAGCCACACCCGGACCGATGATGGACTGGTCCAAGAGGGGCCAGTAGCTCAATAGTAGAGCACTCCAACAGCCTATGGAAGGTCCTAGGTTCGAGTCCTAGTTGGTTCATGTCTCAACATGGTATCAGAGCCAGGTCTAGGCTAGGAGCCCCAAACACATGAGAGGTGTGGCTTAAGTGGGGGGTGTTGGTGTTGGAAATAAGCCACACCCGGACCGATGATGGACTGGTCCAAGTGTTACTATTTACTAAGTTGTCATTAGTTTTATGTCCAAAGTCATCCTATATACTCTAGTCGGTTAATACTACTGAAATACTCAGTCGGTAAGCACTAAAGCAGTTGGTTATAGAAGAAATAAGTCACAGAGTTTAGTATACACCAAGTTGTCTACCGAGTAACGTTCTATGTTTACCGAGCAACAAAGATGGTATACCGAGTTAATATGAACCGAGTGAAACATGTTACCAGATTCATTGAACCTGGACACATATGTGGAAACTTGGTACAAGATCGAGGAACAGGGAACCATTATCACATAGGAAATTGCACCTTAAGATTTTATATGATTTTGAGGACATATATCCAATGAAATAATTTGTATGGTTTGATGATTCATGTTTGTAAGATCGAAGAATGAATAGATCATCATCATAAGAGATCTATTTATATAGCATGAAAAGAGGATCAAAATGTATGAAGCAAGACATGTGTGATAGATAAGTTGAAAGGCAAAATCATGAGAAAGCACAATGTGTTGTGATTGTTATGACTGACAGAGATATTCAAAGGTCACTAAGAAAGATTTCAGAGAATAGTTAAGGAACAGAGTAAACATAAGGGTTTACCGAGTTGATTTATCAATTACTGAGGTATGCTATGAGCAAGGTAATTTCATATTGAGCACATAGAATCTACTATAACATTTCAGATGTGAAGTTGCAGATATTTTGTAAAGATTTTGATTGTATTATTTTGAGTTGTAAGAGAAACCTTTAACAGGGTAAAAGACTCTAACAAAGTCTATAAGTTGTAAAGCCTTTAACCAGGTACAACATTTAGTATAAGTGTTGTAAAATCCTTTAGCAAGGTAGATCTAAAGATCTTGATACTCCTAACAGGGTAAGCTATCAGAAATAGCTAAACATGTAGCTCTAACTGAGCAACCTTTATTATTACAGTAGTGAAGTTGTGGGTGCCATCCCCACCACAGTTTTTCTCTCTAACAAAGAGTTTCTGCGTAACCAAAATATATGTGTTATGGAGTGAAACATGTATGAATGTTATTTATATGTTTTAGCTTTATATTATGTTTCTGCAGTATTCAGTTTATGTTTTTCAGTGAAGTTATTATTGAAGAAAAGTTTTGAAGTACTGATTCACCCCTCCCCTCTCAGTACATTAGCTTTCCATATTGGACCTAACACCAAGAGGGGCCAGTAGCTTAATGGTAGAACACTCCAACAACCTATGGAAGGTCCTAGGTTTGAGTCCTAGTTGGTTCATGTCTCAACATGGTATCAGAGCTAGGTCCAGGATAGGAGCCCCAAGCACATGAGAGGTGTGGCTTAAGGGGGGGTGTTGGTGTTGTAAATAAGCCACACCTGGACTGATGATGGACTGGTCCAAGGGGGGCCAATAGCTTAGTGGTAGAGCACTCCAGCAGTGTATGGAAGGTCCTAGGTTCGAGTCCTAGTTGGTTCATGTCTCAACAGTTTTCTCTAAATGATAATATGACTTTTGCACGCCTCTTAATGAAAGGACACAAATAAACCAACAGTTGGATGAACTAATCAAAATCCATCCTCTACATTAGAGGGCAACTCCTCATATGATTTGCAATGAATTCTACACAGAAAATATTTGAAATGAAGATGCTTATAACCAGAAAGCATAGAAAGGTTTTAGCATTCATCTATCAACACAAAAGAATGACATTAACATAAAATAGAGAGAAAATTCTAAAGATTAAATAAGAGCTCACAGACTCTGTTTCTCACATGGGTTCATTCCATAAATTCAAAGCAAAGCAGTTACAAAGTAGTATTGATTCTGATCGATACTCTCTCATGCCTCACAGGGTAAGGGGGATCAGCACAACTCAATCCACAATGAATCTGCTAACAAGTAATCATAACAATGAATTCTATAAAACATAGAATTGACTGATAAGAATAATGGTATCGTGCACATAGCAGATTTTCTAAGAAAGATCGCCAATCTTTAAACACACAGATTCAAAGACTGCACACCATGATCATTTTTATTCATAAATCAGTCAATCCAGTTCCAAGGAATTAAAAAAATATATATATTGTTTGATGCTCAAAAAATCACCATTTTTCGGACCTTTCTAGAGTCTCAAAAATATAGTTATATAGCCACAACCTAGCCAACGGTTATAACAAGAAACATGGAAAGCAAACAATTTCCGCCCCGCAAAGTCAGTGAAACCAGTATAAAAATAAAATTGTTTTTGCAACTAACAAGTGAAAAGGATCTATCATCAACGAAAAATATTATTATGAAGTTCTGGTAATTGCTTCTTTCTTCCAATCCGCATGAGCAATGTCAAAGTGTTGAATGATTGTTTTATGAGGTAATCCCACGTGTGCCATTCATTGCTTCCAGACCTCTTTTTCCCTGTGAACCTATTCAACTTTGTCAGAGTGACTATCCAGATGTCTGATGCATAAAAATAGGAGTGATTCAATCTTAGCAATCACACTTAAGTCATTTGGAACTAAACCCTTATCTTATTTCACATAATTGATTTTTCCCTTAAATGATTATGTTATAGCCTCAATCATCTCAAGGGTTCTTCAATCATCTTTCAGACATTTTATCCCAATGCACATGAGTTCATTTCTCATGGAGGTAACTAATTTTGCGAGTTGATTTATTGATTTCGTGAAGTCCTCATGAGCTTATTTTATCAGAGAATTTCTCCATTCAATGTTCCTCTGGCACACATACAAAATACTATCATCCAAGCCTGCCACAGGTTTTTCAGCAAGAAACTTCATTACCCCATAATTTTGCACTTCTCGCATCTGTGAAGCTTTTGACACCCATTTAGCTTCCTCATTTTTCCAATTGATGATTTCAACTTCCAACTCCTTCATCACTTGTATCGCCCCATCATATACTCTGCTTAAATTAACAAAGTATTCTGCACCAGACTTCTAAATTCTTTCTAACCACTCCATCATATGTGATCAACCTGCATTTATGTATTTGTTCCAGAGTCTTCTAATTCGTAGGGGACTTAGGATCAAAGGACATTAGAATTTGTGACAAAGGTTAAGGGTTCAGATCATTGATTGCCTCAATATACTTTGTCATCCTCTATAATATCTCTTTCATTTGATGCTTATCTTTCTCGTCTTTCCAGGTCCTAGTTATGATCTTCTTTGTTGAAGCCTCAAGGTGAAGAACGTTTGTGGCTCAAGAAGCAATTCCAATGTTTATCTTTTCAACAGCAAAGTCCTGAGCTGTAGGATTTTTGGTCTTTTCATTTGTTAATGGACATGCAATCTCCACGATCCAGTTCTCCACTATCTGCATCAAAATCATTTTTTGACATAGTTTTTTACTTCTTCACTTTAGGAGTTTTTCCCACACATTTACTCACCATGTCTTATATTGGAATTGAGGTTGGACCAATGTTTCTCTTCTTGCTTCTTCACATGTTTTCTAACCATACTGGTCCTGAAGGAACTTGAGACTTATCTCGATCAGTTCCAATTTCCTTTCCATCCCTTACTACCATAGTAGTAGCTTCATTTAAGGCTTCCTGTTCTTGTTGATTATTACCCTCATCAGTCAGGCCTTGTTTTTCTTTGATTGGATCAATTGAGTTGGTATCCATCTCAAGGTCAACCACCATAGTATCAATAGGCAAGGATTGTCTTTTGCCCCTTGTTCTGGAGCGAGTGACTTGTTAGGCCCAATATAGAAAGCTAATGTACTGAGAGGGGAGGGGTGAATCAGTACTTCAAAACTTTTCTTTAGTAATAACCTTACTGTTATGCATAAACAGAATAGTGCAGTAACATAAAATAAAACTATAATCAACAGATAACAATCATACATGATTCACTCCATAACACATATATTTTGGTCATGCAGAAACTCTAGGTTAGAGAGAAAAACTGCAGTGGGGATGGCACCCACAACTTCACTACTACAATAATAAAGAATGCTTGGTTAGAGCTACATTTAGCTATTTCTGATAGCTTACCCTGTTAGGAGTATTAAGATCAGTTAGATCTACCCTACTAAAGGATTTTTACAACACTGTATAAGTGTAGCACCTGGTTAAAGGATTTACAATTTATAGACTTGGTTAGAGTCTTTTACCCGGTTAAAGGTTTCTCTTACAACTTCAAAATATTACAATATAATCATTACAAATATCTGCAACTTTACATCTGAAATGCTAAAGCAGATTCTATGTGCTCTGAATAAGATTGCCTAGCTTGTAGCATACCTCGGTAACCCATAATTAAACTTGGTAAACCCTTCTGTTTACTCTATTCTTTGACTGTTCACTGATAACCTTCTCGATGACCTCTCTGTGTCTCTATAATAGTCTTCCTTCATGTATACAAACTACTATCTCATTGCATCTCATACCATATATATCTAACCCTAGAATCATGTTGTATATATAGATCTCTTACAGCGGTGATCCAATTCATTGCTTCAATATTACAAAAAGATTCTTCGAATGAATAACTAAACAAAATATCTCATAGGTTAGATTGGCCTTGTAATCATACATAATCTCATAGTGCAATTTCCAATGCAAAAATGGTTAGATGTGCCTCGATCTTGTAACACGTTTTCATGTGCATGTCCAGAATGAATATTGTGTTCTGTGACTGCTTTCTTCAATAACCGACTAGACTGTTCATACCGACTTCTTTGTGTGTACCGACTGCATGATTCGGTAATACTAACCGACTAGAATATAGTATGACTTTGGATATGAAACTAATGGCAATTCGATAAGTAGTAACATGACTCTAACAGAAGTTGTCTCCTCTTTGATTTGCATTGTCTTTGTTCTTTGTCCTCCTTTTCCCTGTTTCTGTGAACCTGCAGCATAAGATGGGACAAGAGAATTAGATACCAAGACCTCAGTGGGTGAGGTTGAATCTTTACTTGAGCTTCTGCTCAGTCTTCGCTTTTTAAGCCACTTCTTTGTTCTTTGAATGACCAAGATTGTCCTGGTTTGAATATGTTCTTCCTCATCTTTTTTCTAGACAATCTCTGGTATTACTCCTTGCTGCCTATCATCAATAAATTGGGGATAAAGTAAATCATTTTCATCATCCACAATATTTGCAGTGTTTATCTTTAGGCCATAATCCCTAATTTGATGCACTATAATTCTCAGGTGAGCTCTTTTTCAGACTTCATACTCATCCACACAATCCGCCCAAAACTCTTCTAGATCAAGTACATGTCAAAAATTCTCCCTGAATGCAAAGTGTGTCATCACAAATCCTTTAGTATCAAACTCAATGCAGGGAAAATACAACTAAAAGTTGAACCTTTTGAACTCTAATTCCAAATTCAAAGCATCTGAGACACTGTTACAAGTGTAATGTGTTAGTTCAATGGGAAAGGAAACCCATGTTTGGTGTTCTTCCCCATATTTCTTATCTATATGAGCAATTTGCTTGCAAACTTCAATTAACACTTGCCTATCAAAGACATATCTTGGCAATTTGTAGGGTTCTCCTTCAAAACCCCCAACCCTCAAATAAGTGAACCTGGAGAACTGAATATAAAAGCTTCCATATATATTTATAAATTGCATAGCTTCCTTAGTCAACCTCTTATGAATATCTCCTTTCAACTCAAATACTAACCTACCCAAGAAAATATTATGAACCTTGTAATAATTTTCAGTGACCCTGTGTTTTTGCAAATACGGGTGATATTCATATATCCTCATATCATTATGCCAAGTTTCATGATACAAACCTACCCATTGACAAGTGCAGGCTAAACAATATATGAGGTAAGAGGACATATGGAAATTTTTGTTTCCAAAACAACTTAAACCCTCATGCATTCTTTCTGCAATTAACTTTGCCCAATCTATGTATCTCTTTTCGCCAAAAATGACCTGAATAAAGAAATACATCCAATCCTCCCAATAAAAGGCTATATGATTTCCTTTCATTCTATGTAATAAAATAACTATGTCCCTTACTTCCTGAATCAGATGCTCTCGGGTTAATGGGCTTGGCAGTCTTGAACCCCCCTTTTGAAATTTCAATAACCAATTTCTTGCAATGACACTCCTATAACATGACTTCTTCTTAGAGAAAAGTCCTTGCGACTTGCATACCGTCTAGTCCTCATATTGCTCCTTCTCTAGTATTTTCATTACAGCAGAAATGACCTCCCGACTAATTGCAAGCAAAACCTTACCCTCTATATCTCTTATACACCTCTCTACAGGATCATATATGTTCATACATTCCAAAACTACTTCTGGACATGACACAGCTGGAGGAAATGTTGCAGCTTCTACCAACCCACTATCTTAAATTTTTTGCATCAAAGGAGAACTAGTAGAATTTCGCACTCTTTCATGTAATTCCTCTAAGTCTACTGACGACAGAAAAGTATCTCCTATGTTAGGCAGGGAACTAACTAACCAAGACCTCTGGTCTATTTGGGGTACTTTTGGTCTTATTTTAGCTTTACAATCAGAAAATGCACAACAGGAAGAATTGACTGAACTGACTAAAGTATCAAATAACACTTTCAATTTATGAAAACCAGCTAGAAAAGAGGAAGAACTTGCACTCACCTTTCATGCAGAACTAAGAATTCATAGAGTCGGGAGCAAGAAATGTCATCTGCGCTAATCTTCTACTTACCAAATTGGGCAAATAATAAAGGCAAGTAACTTGTTTTAAATAAAATAGATCTTAGGGACTGGCCTAAAATATCGGTCGCACGATTCGTCATGATTTGAAAATTGCATACTCATCTATGCCAAATCGTGCCAAAAAGATTAAATTCTAACAGTTTATTAATAACAAGTCTTTTCTCCTCCATATCCTTTACTTGAAATGATTACTTGGAATGATTATTCCCAAGTACAGATTTTCATCACAAATTCATTTTCTCGAGGTTCATCTTTTAAATCCAGAATATTCCCTATATGCCGACACTTGTTCACTTTATCTCCAAAGTCATCAATCCTCGAACTTTGAACCTTGAACCTTGAACCCTTCAAAAAGAAGTTCAAAGGTTCAAGTTCAAAACAACATTAGTGCAAAACACATGAACATGCCTAAGCTTACCCATTATAAAACATGACTTACACAAGACTTGCTTTAACATGTTGAACCTTGAACCTTGAACCACTCTAAAGGTTCACGGTTCAAGTTCAATGAACTATGACCACCAAGACCTTTAGCACCTTATTTAAAACAAAGTTGTTATACCACATACCACACGTGAACTTGAACCTTGAACCTTGGAACGGTTCAAGTGAGAGGTTCAGTTCAAGAAAAAATTGCAAAGGGGAAAATTTTAAAGAACACGAAAAAGAGATAATACAAGCGCGGACTAACAAAACCCCGAAACCCTTATACATGATGGGTGCTATTGACAATGCAAGGATGGGAACAAGTAAACCCAACATGAATATTCCAATGTAAACCCCTGTGTGGATATATTATGGATGTGGAAACCCTTCAACATGAATAGTGTAAAAAAACTATGCACAGAGTGAATATGAAACCCTCAACCAGTTACATTGAAAGGGTTTGAAACCATTCAACCCTTAAAAACCTCAAACATTAATAGTGAAATTGAAAACCCTTAAACCATTTTTTGGTAATGTGATGCTTGAAATCGAAAACAGGCCACCAATATTAACAGTGATGCAGGAAGTGAAAACCATTTGTATTCACAAGTCACCGTTAAAATTCTAGTAAAGCTTGAACAAAGTATTACGGTAACAAGATTCAAGTCCTTTATCAGATGGAGGAAAATGGGTAGTGCATAAGAGATGTTCTTCTACTACAAATGAACTTCCATGTACGAATGTAAGTGAACCAAGGCGATAGAGTGATGGTGGTGGGATAGTTTGGATAGGAGGAAATGGAGGATCAAGAGGTGGAGTATATGGGACAAGGGGATCTTGACTTGGAAGAGGAAATGGAGGATCAAGAGGTGCAGTATATGGGATAGGAGGATCTTGACTTGGAAGAGGAAATGGTAGGGGATATTTTGATGGAGTAGATGGACTAGTAGGATCTTGACTTGGATGAAGGGATGATAAGGGATCTTGAGATGGAGGAGATGGAATGGTAGGATCTTGACTTGGATCAATATTTTTTTCAACACGTTCTAGAACAAGGTCTTGGCATGAGAGGATTGGTATGGATGGTGATGAGGGGTGAGTGGGTAGAATCTTCAGATTGGATGGAATGAATGATGAAATGTTCAATGACTTGGGTGGATGGATTGGATGGAAGGATGGGAAGTTCTCCAGCTGGGATAGATGGAGTAGATGGAAGGATGAGAGATTCTTCAATTGGGATAAATTGACTAGATGGAAGGATGGGGAGCTCCTCAACTAGGGGAAATGGAGTAGATGGAAGGATGAGGACTTCCTCAACTAAGATAGATGGGGTGGATGGAAGGATGGGAGAATCATCAGATTGAGTTTGAATGATAGTAGGAGTAGGTGATGGGTATTGTGGGTGGACGATCTCAATGGATGAAAGGTTTTCAACGGTGTTAGGAAATGGGAGAGGAATGATAGGTGTGATGGTTGTAAGTGAAGTTGTTGGGTGGAGATAAGATGGGGTGAATGAAGGTAGACTAAGGTAGCATGAAGTGGATGGTAAGTTGAGATTTGATCGGGGAGTGCGACTCGTGCCACTTGCCAATTCATGTATGTTCATCACCATAATTGATGAAGGCGGTGCCTGTAGATAACTAAGTCATGGTTGTGAAACAATAGGTTGTGATTCTACTTGAGGTTGATGTTGTGGAGCACTAACAACTTGTGGCACTACTTGGATGGGTGGGGGCACAGATGATAATGGTATTGTGTAATTCATGCCCCCAGTAATAACTTGTGCGAAAAATGATGGCGGGTTAGGATTAGATGAAGGATTGAGATGGGATGGAAGATTAAAATTGGATGGAGAATTTAGACAAGATGGAGGATTAGAACTAGATGGAGAAGTGAGATAAGATGGGAGATTAGAACTAGATGGAGAATTTTGATAAGATGGAGGATTAGAACTGGATGGAGAAGTGAGATAAGATAGGAGAATTTAGATAAGATGGAGGACTATGATTAGGGATTATGTAATGAATTGATGGATTTGGATTAGGGATGTAAGCGGAAGCAAATGAAGGATGACCAAACATATCATAATAAGATTGTGACATGACTTTCACATCTATCTCATCGGGTTGATCAACCATACCCTCGTCATCATCGACATAGGGTGAAGTGGAAGAAAATAAGGGGTGACCACACTCATCATATTAGAATTGAGACATGCCTTGGATATTCATCTCATAAAGTTGATCAACCATACCCTTGTCATCATCAACATAGGGTGAAGTGGAAGAAAATGAGGGATGAACAAACTCATCATAATAAAATTGCAACATGACTATTAGTTGATGAGTTGGGAAGATGAAAGATGAAGATGGATGATAGATCAAAGCTCCATAATGAGACAAGGACTAACTTGGAGGAATTTGGGAAGAGGATGAAGGTTTGATGTTCGATTGTGACCTAGGAAGAAGGCAATGATGACACAAATTAGGAGATGAGATATGATGATGGATGATGATGGTGATGATGCAAGAATCAAGATGATGACAACTATAGTGATGACTACCAACTGAGATGATAAAAGTGACCATGCAAGTCGAGAACCTAGTAGATGATAATAATGACATAAGCTAAAAGTGATGGCAGCGATGCAATCATGCAAGCAATGAGGATACTAGAAAATGTAAACACAAACTGAGATGGACGACAATGACAACTCAAGCAAATGCAAACTGGATCGTGGGAACAAGGTAAGCTCGCCAGACTATGAAGAAAACTCATTGGACGGATTTTGGCAGCATAACGAGACTAAAATGACAAATTGGGATAATATAAAGTAAACTTGCTATAATAGGCCAAAAACCCACCAAAACAATGAACGAACCTACTAGAACAAGGTGCAAAACCGCTAGAACAAGACTGACATACTTTAAACTGACTAAAAAATGCTTGAACAACATAACAACACTAAAATTATAACCCATTCTTTCAGGGTGCAAACCCGTTGGAACATGGTAACCGACACTATAAAAAGAAAACCCGCTATTTCAGGGTGCAAACCTGCTAGAATAGGGAGCAATCTACTAAAATGTGAAAAGACCTTAAATGACAAGTGAGACTGACAGTAAACCCACCAGAGTAGAGAGAAAACCCATGAGTTTTCAAAGAAAATCCATGAGAGTTCAAATGATAGTGACTATGGTAAGTATGTCAATCTAGCTTCAGATAGAGGCATTCTCCCTATAACAGGAAGTGAACCCACTACAGGACAACAACAACAACTAGGATTGTGTGAAATGTGATGTGTTCGACGAATTAGACTAATTTTGGCAAAGGATTATTGTGACACAAACACAAAAAGCACGTGAATATGATAAAAGCATGAACAATCATGTACTTCCTAGGATAGTCAAATGAAAGTACTTGTTGAGTCCCCTAGCCTAGTATACCACATCCAACCAGATAGATAGAAGCTTGGTAGAACTGGCTCCACCCTCGACACACACTTCTTGGGAATGCCAAGCTTCGAATTTCTAAAGACACGAAGATCTCGACTTGCATGGTCACTTTTATCATCTTAGTTGGTAGTCATCACTCTAGTTGTCATCATCTTGATTCTTGGGTCGTCACCATCATCATTCATCATCGTATCTCATCTCCTAGTTTCCATCATCATTGCCTTCTTCCTAGTTCGTCAATTAAACATCAAACCTTCATCCTCTTCCCAAATTCCTCCAAGTCAGTTCTCGTCTCATTCTGAGTTTTGATCTATCATCCATCTTCATCTTTCATCTTCCCAACTCATCAACTAATAGTCATGTTGCAATTTTATTATGATGAGTTTGTTCATCCCTCATTTTCTTCCACTTCACCCTATGCCAATGATGATGAGGGTATTGTTGATCAACTTGATGAGACGGATTTTCAAGGCATGTCTCAATTCTACTATGATGAGTGTGGTCGACCCTCATTTTCTTCCACTTCACCCTATTTCGATGATGACGAGGGTATGGTTGATCAGCCCGATGAGATATATGTTCAAGTCATATCACAATCTTATTTTGATGGGTTTAGTCATCCTTAATTTGCTTTCGCTTACATCCCTAATCCAATCCATCAATTCATTACACAATCCCTAATCATAGTCCTCCATCTAGTTTTAATCTCCCATCTTATCTCACTTCTCCATCCAGTTCTAATGCTCTATCTTATCTAAATTCTCCATCGAATTTTAATCTTCCATCCTATCTCAATCCTTCATCTAATCCTAATCCGACATCATTTGTCACACAAGTTATGACTGGTGGCATGAATTACACAATGCCATTATCATATGTGCCCCCAACCGTCTAATCAGTGCCACAAACTTTCAGTGCTCCACAACATCAACCTCAAGTAGCATCCCAACTTGTTGTTTCATAACTGCAATTTAGTTATCTACAGGCACCACCTTCATCCATTGTTGTGATAAAAATTCATGAATTGGAAAGTGGCACGAGTCGCACTCCCCGATCGTATCTCAACTTACCATCCACTTAATCCTACCTTAGTCTACCTTCATTCACCCCATCTTATCTCCACCCACCAACTTCACTTCCAACCCCCGCACCTATCATTCCTCTCCCATTTCCTAACACCATTGAAAACCTTTCATCCATTGAGATCTTCCACGCACAATACCTATCACCTACTCCTACCACCGTTCAAACTCAATCTGATGATCTTCCCATCCTTCCATCCACCCCATCTATCTTAGTTGAGGAACTCCTCATCCTTCCATCTACTCCATCTCCCCCAGTTGAGGATCTCCCCATCCTTCCATCCAGTCAATGTATCCTAATTGAAGAATCACCCATCCTTCCATCTACTCCATCTATCCCAGTTGGATAACTTCCCATCCTTCCATCCAGTCCATGCACCCAAGTCATTTAACCTTCCATCATTCCTTCCATCCAATCTAAATATTCTATCCACTCACCCCTCGTCACACCATCCATACCAATCCCCTCATGCCAAGACCTTGTTCCATAGAATGTTGAAAAAATTATTGATCCAAGTCAAGATCCTACCATTCCATCTCCTCCATCTCAAGATCCATTATCATCCCTTCATCCAAGTCAAGATCCTACTACTCCATCTACTCCATCGCAAGATCCCCTACCATTTCCTCTTCTAAGTCAAGATTCTCCCATCCCATATACTCCACCTCTTTGATCGTCCATTTCCTCCTATCCAAATCATCCCACCACCATCACTCTATTCCCTTGGTTCACTTACATTCATACATGGGAGTTCATTCATAGTAGAAGAACATCTCATATGCACTACCCATTTTCCTCCATCTGATAAAGGACTCGCATCTTGATACCCAGAGAACAAGTATCCTACTTTAGATAAAACGCTCAAAAAAATGAACTATCAAGGAAAAGGATCAGGCCTACATGAGAAAGGTATTTTGGATCCCATCCATGTCAAAGCACATCCAGGATCTCATGGTCTCGGTTACATATCCCAAGGCACTTCATCAAAAAATGTTGGTACAACTAATGCAAAATCCAAGTATACTTCCAAACACACCATTGCATCTCCCCAACATTCCTCCAAATCATTTATGACTGTCCCCCCTCCTCCATCATATAAATCTAAAACAACCATTCATCTTCCTCCTTCATCCTCTAAATCCATTTTGGGTCCCTATATCGTAAAATCCACCTTCATACATTTCCCACATGAAAAATCCATTTTGGGCCATTATATCCCAAAATCCCATCCTTCATATTTTCCTACTCATTCCTCCAAACACAAATCCACTATCTCCATCATCCATCATAAACATCCCATTCCTTTCATTCCTAGTCAGGATCAACAAAGGCACATGTCCTCACATTCCATCCAACATCCTACCTCCATCACTTCACCCATATTCCCTCCATCTCCTCCATGTTCACACACTCCTTCCAATGCTACTCGCAGCAATTTGGATGCCAAATAAAAAATGCATAAAGTTATACATCCACAACATTATAAAGATGGCCATGTCCACTCAAAGAGACATGCTTCCATAAAGCAAAATATGATACAAAAATGCAATGAATCTCAATCCGCAAAGGCCCACCAAAGAAAAAGCAAAAACAATATGGATCCCAAAGCAAAAAGAAGTAGTGCATCCAAAAGAAAAATCCCCAATGGCATCCAAAGTTGCTAGTCTATCAGCTAAATATTCTCCCCCTCAATCTCCTAAATCTATTTTGGGTCCCTATGTCCCAAAGCTCCCTATCACAATTCATCCATCCTATCCACATACTACATCCATCTCCCCTCCACTTATCCCACTTCCTCCACAAAATATGTTAATGTTGGTCTTGACAACATTCCCCCATCACAATCACTTTCCTTCATCCCATATGAACACTTGCCACAACCATATCCCTTACACCACATACATTTCCCATCAAAAAAATCTAATCCAATCCTTTGCATAATCCACTCCTTCCTAATCCATTTATATGAAACTTGATTCTTGAGTTCTCCATCCATCTTATCTTCCAAATCCATTTATCCTCGTCCATCTCCATCCATGAGTTTCCTCCCAAAAATCAGAAAATTCCAAACAAATTAAAAAAAAAAATCCCCCCCGAAAAAAAAAGTCAAGAGAATTTTTTTTTGTCCAATGGTGAAAACTTGGCAAATAGGCACCTTGGACAAGTATCGTGATGAAAACTTGACAAACAGGCGTCATGCATAATTCCCCTCATCCTTTTTCTCTCCACACTTGGGGGCAAGTTCTTCAGGCCATCTAGCCATTTCCTCCTCCATCTCCATCTACCTACCATACCCATCATATCCAATCCAATTCACTTTCTCCATCCTCCTTTGGATCTTGATTAACAAGAAAAGGCCACCATGTATACATGCTTTGGACATATCTCTTGGTCTTCATTTCCCCATCAAACTTTTCCTCCATTCGCCTTCATATCCACCCATATTTCCTCCATTCCATGTAATCCTTTTGCCTTTCTTCATGATCCCCATCCACCTATCACCTTGTCTTCCATCCACTTATCCTTGGACCTCCCAGTTCCTCCATCCCTTCATCCCTCATCCTTTCATCTCCTAGCCACATCCATATCCATCATATCCAATCCTTTTCATCATATCCTCCATCCTTTCATCCCTCCTCTCATATTATTCCATCACCCCTTGCATCCCTTGTCATTGGTATCTAGCTCTAGGCTACCCCCATGCAATCCAATTCCATCCATCCTATCAATCTATCTCCTTCATGCAATCTACCATTGCTTGTGAATCTTATCCATTTTCCTCCACTATCCAAGGTTAGGCACCAATCAAATCATCCAATTGCATCCTTGGTCTTGTTCCCAGCCTTGCTACAAGCCTCGATCATAGTCTTCTTATCATCATCGGGATGAATCCTTCCCAATTATCGTCATCAATCTCTCATCGCTTTTCCTCTTGAGTGTGGCAAAATCATGCCTATCCCTAGGTCTCCCTCCATCATTTGTATCTCTTGTACATCTTGTATATAGGTGTCGTTGTACATAGGCATCCATTGGTCGTGTCCTTTGAGATCATATCCTATCAGCTAAATCTTCATCAATCATCCTAGAGCATCTTTGTCATCATGATCATATTAGATCCCTTTTGTCATCACATCATCAATCTTTTATCCTATTGTTGTTTCATGATATATCCTTCTCATATCAACAACACTCATCGTCAGTTTGCGAAGGATGTATCCTTCCTCAAGTCAGACATCATCAAATCCTCATCCAATCGGTTATGCTTTTGGCAAAAGATATTTGAGGTCCTCGTGTTGGCTTTGCTTGTTTTTTATATGTGTTTATCTTTTTAAGCTCCTCAGGTCATTTTTCCTCTTGGTCACCACGATCCTTTATTTCATGGTGCACTAGAACTAACATGGCTCAGGATGTAATCTTGTTGCTTTTATTTTTGCTTGGCGTGTCTTTTTGATGTCTCCCTTTGTTGTTCCCTCATGAGGTCTTTGTTATCTCATGTTACATTGGGGCATATCTTCTGCTTGGGGTTCTTCTAGCACTGTTGCCTGCAGGGTCTCTATAACTCTGTGTGGTGCTAGATTAGCCTGTGTGTCTATTTATTTGTGTCAGTCCATGCATTGGCCATGAAATTCCACCTTGGTTCCTTATACCTTGGTGACTCACATACAATGCTAAATCAAAATAAGTGCTCAGTACATGGCATCCTATTTCGTGAGAGCTCATGCTCCATGATCATTTCATCCATTGCATTTGCATTTTTCTCCCCTTCTCGTTCTGCTTCTTTCCTTCTATACTATCCATTGGGGCAATGTTTCTTCTGAGACGTCGTCTGGTTCCTTTTTTCCCGTACACCCTCTCGAGGGGGCATCCCTACCCATTCCTTCATCTGCCTGGGACATTTTCTCGCTCCCCCTTCTTTTTTTTCTTCCCTCGCAAGTGTCTTTTTGTCTTCTCACTGACGCTATTCTAGCGCCACTGCGAAGAGGGGAAAAATGTAGACACTTAAATTTGGCTAATCAATGTAATCAAATTTAATTCCCTTAGCATCCTATCCTATTTGGATAAATTAATTTAATTAATGAAGCCACACCCCATTAGCCAATTAATTAATCAATCCCTTGAATTAATTAATCCCCCAATCCTATTCTTCCACTTAATTAACCTAATTAATTAATGATCCCTCTCCAATCCCTTTTATTAATTAATTAATTTCCCAAATCCCTATCTTCTAATTAATTAATCTCCCAAACCCCTTTCTTCCGATTAATTAATTCCTAATTAATTAATCTCTCATCGTATTCTTCCAATTAATCAACCTAGTTAACTAATTCCCTGCCCCCTTTTAATTAATTATTTTAATTAATCAAATTACCTTCTTCCAAAGTCCATGTATTAATTAATTATTTTAATTAATTAAAATCAAATCCTATTTGAGCACATGGCTCCTACTTTTAACCCCCCATCTAATCTAACCCTTGTCTTAACCCTAGGGTTCCAACCAACCCTATCTATCCTAACCTCCCCCAACCTAGTCACCCTCCAAACCTCCTAACCAACCCTATCCTATCCCTCCTAACCTCCATATGTGTGCATCCTAACCACTTTCCCTCCTTTTAGGGAAAATATCCTATTTTGGGTGGCTTTTCCCAAAAATCTCACCCCTTTCCTTTCTAGTTGAAAGGACAAGTGTCTCTTATTCACCTCCCCTTCCCTTCCTCATATTGCCTATTTAATCCCTCCATTTCTAGACCATTTGATCCCATTTTCATGCCAATGCACCGTTACGCTACTAGAATCATTACTCACATCGTGTTTTCACCAAATCATCCATCATAATTCGAATCTAACATCATGGAGAATAATTGAACATCCATTGACATCATGAGCACACATCAAATTGAGAAATACTCAAATTAAAGTAGGAATCGTTGTTTGCTTTATTATCATTTTTTTCTCCATTTTAGTTTTGTCATTTATGTGTTGAGGTGTTTGAGTTTAATGGCTTGTTTGGTTTTTTTCTTCCTTATTACAATCGTTTAGTTTAGCTTGCACATTTTACCTCACATTTTTTATCATAACCTCCCCCAACATCGTCACCCTCCAAACCTCCCAACCAACCCTATCCTATCCCTCCTGACCTCCATATGTGCACATACTAACCAACTTCCCTAATTTTGGAGAAGATATCTTATTTTGGGTGGCTTTCCCAAAATGGATATCTATCTGTGTCCTTAGGGACACATGTCACTCCTTTCCTTTCTAGTTGAACCACTTGTCCCTTTTGAGGACAAGTGTCTCCTCTTCACCTCCCCTTCCCTTCCTCGTCTTGCCTATTTAATCTTTCCATTTTTAGGCCATTAATCCCATCTTCATGTCAATGCACTGTTACACTGCTGGAATCATTACTCACATCGCATTTTTCACCAAATCATCCATCATCATTCGCATCTACCATCATGGAGCATAATTGAACATCCGTTGACGTCATGAGCTTACATCAAATCAAGAAATACTCAAATTAAAGTGAGAATCGTCATTTGTGTTATTATCATTTTGTTCTCCTTTTTGGTTTTGTCATTTCTATCTTGAGGTATTTGAGTTTAATGGCTTGTTTGGTTGTTTTCTTCGTTATTTCAATTGTTTAGTTTAGCTCGCACATTTTCCCTCACACATTTTTTGGCACGCTCGATGGAACGCACTTCACAGGTCATTTTTAATGTTTTTTGTTGTTTAAGTGCATTTTTTGACAGATTTTAAGCACTTGTAGGCAAAAAAGTGGAGATATAAGCAGATTTCCGCCTAGGCAGAAGTCTATTTTATCGATCCTGAGATTTCACGAAATGGCGGGATTGTGTCCTGAAGTAGCAGGTTCGCAACACAAAGTGACAAGAATGCGTTATCATTTATATACAGAAGGTATAAATATCCATTTTAAGTTTTGAGAATTTGTAAATGCTTTTTGGCATTTTTCAGCATAGTGGCGGGATTGCAACCTGAAACAACGGGAACGAAACCTGAAACAATGAGAACGCACCTGAAACAATAGGTTTGCTAACTGAAACAATGGGAACACACTAAAATAATGGGTTCACTAACTAAAACAATGGGTTCACTAACTGAAACTATGGGAACGCAATTGAAACAACAGGTTCACTAATTGAAATAACAGGTTCGCTAACTGAAATAGCGAGAACACACCTAAAACAACGGGTTTGCTAACTGAAACAATGGGAATGCACCCGAAACAATGGGTTCGCTAATTGAAACAACGGGAACACAAACTGAAACAATGGGTTCGCTAACTGAAACAACGGGAACACAACCAGAAACAACGGGTTTGCACTGTGTTGTAGCGGGTTCGCTCATTATCATTTATATGATTTTCCAAAATGCCATTTTTCTACTAATCAGCTAACTTGTATGTTGTTGGATGATCTCACTAACGTTTGTGTAGCAAATCGAGTGATAAGAAGACCCCTACGCTTTCAATATTAATCATTTGTTGTAGGTTCACTAAGGAAAAAAGGGGCTTCGTTAAAACAAAATCGTTTCATTTCCTTTATTGCATTTCAATCTTCGCATCTTGTGTCTTATGAGTATTTAGGAACACTTCAATTCAATTAATAAAATGGACATGTTGTGTTTTATGAGTATTTAGGCACACTTCAATTCAATTAAGGAAATGGACATGTTGTGTTTTATGAGTATTTAGGCACACTTCAATTCAAATAAGGAAATAAACGCTATGTCTTTCGTGTATTTCCCGTTTGTGCATCTATAGAGTGAACCTACTGCTAACACACACTATCCTCTCCCTCTGGCTCTCATGGTCATCAGTGCAAGAGAAAAGTGTTAGTGACGCTCGATTTTTAATTTCTAAGTAGGAGAGCTTGTCCCCCTAAGTAGCCTATAAGGCTGGGTGAGGGGAGAATGACCCAAATGGTATTTTCTTTCGGTCTGCTATATAAATATTTGTGATTTTAGCAAAAGCTATAAATCAACTGATAATACTGTCATACCAATGGTTTCCCTCAATATCGCCTTGCAAATACCTCTACGGTCTTGCCGAAAGTCAAAATCCCTTGGTGCTTGTGTGGTAGATGCGTAAAATCCTGTGTTCTACATGTTGGGATATCTTTTGAATGAGCTAGCCACCACATGTATGACCACCTAATTAACCCCGAAATTTCCCCCAATACAAGCCAAATTGTTTCTTTCGAGATGTTGCATCCACTAGGTTAATTAATTAGAAGAATATGATTAGTTGGAACCCCAGGGTTACGACAAGGGTTAGAAGAAAGGGGTTTGGGAGATTAATTAATTAGAAGACAGGGATTTGGGAGATTAATTAATTAAGAATTAATTAATAAAAGGGATTGGAGAGGGATCATTAATTAATTATATTAATTAATTGGACGAATAGGATTGGGGGATTAATTAATTGGCTAATGGGGAGTGACTTCATTAATTGAATTAATTTAGTCAAATAGGATAGGATGCTAAGGGAATTAAATTTGATTAAATTGATTAGCCAAATTTAATTGTCTACAAATAGGTTATGGTATTAGTGGTACATATGTGTTGAATCATTGAAACATCTCAATATATTCAGGGAGTTGTTTTAAGAGTTTCCTATAATGCAGGAGACCAAACTCCTATATACGCTTGTTATGTATTTGAATGAAAAATGTAAATGAGTAAGACCCTCCCCCCCCCCAAGATATTTAGAGAAGAATGTGGCATGGCTTTGCAAGAGTCATTTTTCTCGAAGTCTTGTTTAACTATCTGTGTAAGAACTGTCCTCAAAAAGTCATTACCTCTAATGATAGTTATTAAACCTAGCTATAAAGAAGAGTGTGGGATTTTTTTTTTTTAAAGAAAATTAAAAAGGAGGATGTAATGTAATTATTGAAGGAGCGATTAATAAACCTTATCTGAATGAATTCTCGAGAGTCGTAAACTTTGAGTTATGATGATCTAATGGTTTATTCTTCTTATGTGGAATGCATCTCTATTTAGATAATTTCTTATTGTTTTTAGAAGTAATTAAAATTTTATATTTGACTATGTCTTATGAATAATTCATCTTTGAATGGATATTATAACAGTTGTTAAATTAAAGGTTGTTGTGATTTGATTGTTCAGTATAGAATCTTTGTATTCTATCTCATCCTAAATTTAGTCAATTTTCCCTTTTTAGGATTTCTTTAAAAGCTATGTCCCCTACTTTCTAGTTATAAGCATGCATGGTTTTTATTTATTATGTTTTATATAAGGCAATTGTTCCTTTTAAAATAAGTAAAGAGCTGTTGTAAAATATCATTACATTCAACTCAACTGATGGTTTCAATTGCCATTTGTTTAGGTGTGAGAAAATAGAGCTAAGTGGCAAATTTGTTAACCAACAGATTTTTGGTGACTTTGTTGGGGACTAATATTAAATACTCTCACATGGTGATTTTAACAAATTGTTTGTTTGTTATGAACTAGAACTGGTGTTACCTCACAAAGATATCTTTCCAATCCTTCAACTAAATATGGTCTGGCAAGATGAGCAAGAGGACCTAATTACATAACTAAGAACTCTATTTTGGAGGTGTAAAAGGTATTAAAAATATGGGTAGAGATAAGAAGTCAAAATAATTATAAAACGGATAACGTACTTCCACTTTTTTTATGTCATCAAGATCATGTTCTATTTTTGTTGATATCAAAGGGACCTGAATCTCAAGCATAATAATCAATCCACCAGAAGAATTCTACAACACTAGAATTCAACAAGTAAGTTTGTACAAGCTTAAGGGAAATGCATTGCACAGGACTGCATGAGGAACATTCAAGGCCTTCAAGATAACTTGCTTGAAAGGGACACCCTAAGAGGTGAGGGTAAAGAGATGGGATAAATTGATTCTCATCCACCTCTTTGCTTCTCTACAACCTCCTTCACTATGTGAAAAACTTAGAGCTCTTGTTGTTGCGTATTCGGGATGAAAAATAAGTTAGAAAGATGGTAGTCATTTTCAAGGATTAATAAATTAAATACATTTAATTTTGGCAGCTAAGGTACTGCAACTTCTCTTGAAAATTGTGCTAACACACTTCTCATGTATTTTATCATCTGTTGGTCATGAATGAACTGAACTGGCTAATGCCATGAAAAGACAATGCCTCGAGAGCCGAAAATGTATTTGAGTCAGGCAATCAACAAAATGTTGAACTGTTGAACTGTTGAACTAGGCTTAACGAATAATACGTAGGTTCCAAAATTTCTCGATTGACCAACTATAAGAATTCAATACATCATGAAGACCAACAACATTTTAAGAAGGGAGATGGTTGGGGAATTATTGAACTTTTGAACTCAAATGAAGGGTTCAGGGACATGTCTGCTTGCTAACTAGGTACAAAGGTTTGAAGAAAACCCAACTATAAACAAGACTTGGCAATGCTAAGTGAATGCGTTAAGGCGAAGAGTGACATATGAACTCAGATTTTAGGCTTAAGGTGAGAAAAATGAAAATTTCAAAAATTGAAGCAGCAGTCACATCCTTCAACTTTTCCTATTACCCCCCTAATATCTCTCAAATCATTTGCACATTCCATAATCCTTATTGTGACCCACTTCAAATTTCTATCAAACACACATAGATATTAAGAGGGGGGTGAATCGATATCCTCAAAGCTTCAACCCTTTAGCACAACTCAATTTCAAAAATATTAAATACATAAAGAACAATGAAAGATAAAACAATGAACACCAATGCACATGAGAACCACCAAATTTACGTTGAAAATATAACAAGGGGATAACAATAGTGAGGAGTCTCACAATATATGAACAAGATTACAATTTTGTTTTAAGGCTCATTGCCTAAGGAAGCACACTGCTCCTAGAACGACTTGCTACAAAAATTTACTAACTCCGAGCAAGATACAAGGACCTTCTGAAAGATTCACCATCTCAAAGCATGATACATAATAATTTGAATTACAAAGCAACCCAGAGCTTCTAACAATCTCCTTAGAATGTAGCTACCCTTGACTTATTGTCTCGAGAAACCATTAAGCAATGCAACTTCAAAAATTCCACCACACACATTTACTGCTTCATTTACTTTGTATCTCACAATCGACACACTTTCAATTGATTTGATCTTCTATATATGTCCCCCATAAGTAAAGAAAACTCAAATTAGGTCAACCAAAACAAGAGACAAGTATTGATCCCAAGAAGTCAGTCTCAAAACATATTTGCAGCGAAAACAATCCAAACCAAGAGATACAATGAACCTTAAAAAAACTTATCACATATTTGTATGCAACCTCAAAAATCAAACTTGATGGAGCACATCCTCTGAAGTCAGAAGTAAGGTAACATGCATATGACATGTGTAACACTTTACCAGTTGGCCAAAAAACACAACTTTCAAATGATTTTACACAATGTGATTCACATCAAGACATAACAGGGCCCAAAGACACCTCATCACTACCTCCAATGGTAACACGGACCCCCAAATGCATAGCTCAAGCAAGAGAATAGGCCTTATTTATCAAACAACCACAAATTATCTAAAAAACCAACTCCATATAATATGTGACACCCAAAAGATCAACCACTATCATGTGGACCACATAGAGGCACTCCTTGAACATTCAACAACATCTCCATATATTTCTCCCATACGCTCATGCCAAAACAAGCTAGCACAACCAAATAGATACAAAGTTCTTTAAACCTGGAAGGCCTAAGAACATAGTCATGAGATAGAACATTGTAAAACACACTTGTGGTACATTTCATCACTTGCAATCTGAACTGAGACACTACCCATGCAATTTAAGCATGTCCACCAAGCCACAAAGAAATGTGGAGCATTTTTTGGACTACCCTTGATAAGAAACCAAACTACCAACATACTATATTTACCAAAAACATTTGCTGCAGTAGCATAGACCTAAAAAGATAGGATTGCAATGCCCACAACACATACAAGCTAGCTTCCAAATAGAAAGACCATATTTGTAAGCATAGAGGAATGCAAAGCATTCTCCTAGATATTCTTCAAAACACTTTCTTGCATTTTCACACTTCACCAATCCTATAGAGACCAAAATATCATTGTAGCACCATTTGCTCACTCAGGAGCAACAAAGAATATAAAACAATAGCTTGTAGCATGCACAAGACCATCACCCTACTTCTAATCCTCATCTTAATACTTCTAATCCTCATCTTAATACTTTAAATCCTAATCTCAATACTTCTAATCCTTGTCTTAATATGATATTGATCCAAAAGTAGTGGTTAAAAACAAGCTTTTCACACTAATTTGAATTCCAATAATTTAAATGTCATTATTCTTTTTTTCACAACTACTTTATTGAATTAACACCATTCAATAAGTAATTAAAATGATAAAAATTTGAAAAGAACTATAAATAATCACAAACCATATATTGCAAGTTGATAATGGAGTTCACCCCTGATGGGCTACGTCTTCGGGTCCGCTTCAAGTCCGCAACCGATCCATTAACATTGATGAAAATTACATAA
This sequence comes from Cryptomeria japonica, assembly GCF_030272615.1. Lineage (NCBI taxonomy): Eukaryota > Viridiplantae > Streptophyta > Pinopsida > Cupressales > Cupressaceae > Cryptomeria > Cryptomeria japonica. The sequence continues at coordinate 922,942,470 of NC_081414.1, forward strand.
AATTGCCTTTAACATCAAAAGCAATTTAAAAACCTGCAGAACTAATCTTCTAGATTCTGTGGGAAGATATGAACTCACTAAGAGTTCCTCCAAATTCCTCCTACATAAAAAATAAATAAATAAAAGTTAAAAAACCTTTAACTCTCCAAAATTGCTTACAATAACCAATTTTGGGAGCTTCTCTATTATCAAAACAGGCTTGTGGAGAAATGATAACACTTTGCCTTTATATAGGCAAGCTTGCAAGTTCTAGCCTTCCTTTAACATTAAATTTTTCTTTATCTAGAAGATTTCATTTTAAATGCATATCTTTTCTTTTTCCAAACACATCTAAAACATGTGGTGCAATGGATAAAGATAAGCCTTATCCCATGGAGGTTGTGGGTTCAAGTCTTCATGTGGGTCCAAAAAAAGCATACTTTTTCAAACCCCATGTGAGAAATCTTATTTAGACTTTATTTCCAATTCAAATAAAATCTTCTCTCATTAATACTCATTTCCAATTGCATGGAAAAATGATTAAAATGTGGGGATTTGGTGGGGTAGGTCTTGGGATCAAATCCCACCAAATAAACTTTTTATTAAATGCAACATTATCCTTTATTTTCTTTTAATTCTTTTTCATTCATGTGTGAAGCACATGGGATAATGGTAGGACCATTTATTTATGATGGATAGATTTTGAGTTAAAATCCCACTTACCATTCTTTTTTTTTTTGTCGATAATAAGATTATTTTATTAATAGATCCGGGATTCAAACTGGCCCGAACCAGTGGTGGCTACAATTAGGGAGCCACCTCCCTAGGAACACCTCCACCCTCCAGCGGAAGGGAAATACATATACTCCCAACCAAACCCTTCTTACCTTTCTTTCGTTTCACCTCAATCCATCCATCCGCTTGAGCATTCTCCAACAACTTCAAATTTTGGATCCTAGCACTATCCACTTTTTGAAGAGCATGGTGCTCCTCCCTAAAACCTATAAAACAATCTCCTTGAGAAACGGACCCATTCTCCAACTTCTGTTCAGCCATGACTTCACCCTCCATCTTCTGCTCGGACACACAGCCACCCTATGTAGAGCAGCCAACCAAAAGAGAACCTTCATTATTTGCACACCCCAAACCATCGACCACCCTTTGCATATTAATTGTTGGGTCCAAACCCTTATCACTGGAAAGATCCCCCATGATTTGGGGGGGAGGGGGGATGGATCGCCTACCACCTTATCCACCATATAAAAATGTGGAGTAACCTCTTTCCACCAAGATGTTGAACACTTCATCCTAAGCCTAGTACAAGAATCAACAATATGCCCCGTCTTAAAACATCGCCTACATCTGAAAGGAATCCCTTCATAATCTACAGACTGAAGCCAACTCCCTTTGGAGGATGTAATAGAAATTTTAGAAGGGAGGCCCATGGTAACATCCACCACAACCAACAAATGACTGAAAGTAGTATGCAACAGATTTAAAGAGTCTTCATCTGCCATTAAAAATGTACCTAAGGAGTTCCTGACAGCTTCAAAACAAGAGTCAAACCAATACTGCATTGGAAGGTTTGGAAGTCTGATCCAAAGAGGAGTCTGATCGAAGGACTCCAATTCAGGGTTGAAAGTCGGATGCCACGATTTCAGCATCAACACGTGTTTGTCCTCCCAACTCCAATGACCACCACCAAGGACTTTGTTTTTGTCTACCACACTTTGGAAAACCACAACGAAAAGCCACAAGCATGTGGGTAAATCTGAACATAATCCTCCACCAAGGGTTCCCAATTAACTGAGATCCATTTGTGTAAATCTCCAAGACTCGGCCATCTGCCTATGAAGCGCCCAATAAGCCCTAACTCTAAAAACACCACTTCATTATGTTCAACTTCCTTCTCAACCTCCTCCAACAATAAAACAGAAGTAGAAATGGTTGTGGGGACCAAAGCCATAGCAGCAAGGGCCAGGTTACCCATTCCATGGGACACAACTCCCAATGGAAAATGGGAAACCCTCTGGATCAACTCCCTCCCAATGCTTCCCCCCTCCCACCTGTCATTCTTAGAAATGGGCCAAGAGCGGGTTTGAAAACCAAAACCCTGACACAAGCCATCAAACCGAGTATCTAAACGATGTTGGTTTCACGACGCCGCAGAACCGCTAGTAGCCTCCACACTAGTCGAGTTCGAGACCTACCTCCATTCGCCACAGTCGCCCAACTTCAGGCCGCATGACCAGGGGAAGAAGGAACCCTAGCCCATGGGGTGACTCAACACAACATCGCAACTCCTAGGTAATATTCATCTCACTTACCATTCTTGCAAGTTGACTTGTCATGTGTTAATTTTTGAATGATCCACATGGCATCTTCTGATTGATCCATGTGGTCATATTTTCTTGGTCTACTTGTTGCCACATGTTGAATTTGTATTGTGCCATTTTTCAACCTTTAACCATGCCATGTTATTTTTTGGTTGAGCCACGTGTTAATACACCCATGTCTTTCCCTCATCTTTCGAAGACCATAACTTTTGCATATGGTGTCCAATTAAGTCTATTCAAAATGCATCAGAAAGCTCTTGACGAGCTCTACAACATGAAAGACTTTCCATAAACTCGCAACATCATCAATTTTTTGAAATCGTCAATTCAGATCGATTGTGGGAAGATCCTCCTGGATCATATATCATCATGATAACATCTCTATTGACAATAATCATGAACTTCAACACCATCAGTGTTCTTCAACACATCATCATTGTCATAAGAATCATCATACAAGTACAAGCATAAACTACACCACAAGACACTGAGTATAGACATCAACACCAAGCTGAGTGTTGACATCCAACCATAGACTTCATCATAGCTTTGGTAACATCTCAATACAAAACTGCTCGTGAGACATTAATGACAACGCAATATTGAGGGTTGACATTAATGGCAACAACACAACCACAACTGCTACAATAATATTCAACAATTCCACACAATCTCAACCCCTACAATCAAATCTTAAATGCACTCCTTTTGGAGAAGATCCCATGTACCTCGGCACATAGGTATTTCTTTTTGAAGTACCAATTTTATTTTTTTTATTCTTCTCTCCTTTCCTCTGTTTTCATAAATAAATTTGTTTGATTCCCATGGGTCTTATCAAGTACCTTTCATCTTCTCCTCTCACCTCATGGTGCCACTTAGCATCATCTCATGAGGCAAGAGGACCAAATAATCCCCACCCTTGGTCTCCATCTCACAATCTCAACCATCCATTCAATCTTGCCCTCAATCTATATAATACAACACTAGCTATTTTTATCTCTCGTTCATTTTGGAGCACCATTGTGTTGCCAAAATCATTAGTGTGCATACATCCAACTGATTGTATTGGGCAAATCTACATAATGACAAATCTAACATAGTGCAAGCTGGTAAAATTCTATGTTGCTTTGATTTATCATGCCTTATTTTAGTGTTTGTTTGGTTTTATTGCTAAATCAATCAAACATTGACACAAATTTCATGCACACAATTATTATGAATTTCTCTTAGAAATCTTCTATAAAAAATGACCAACAAAATACACTTTAAGAAGGACAACTAAGCTCCAATTTCAAGAATGCTATAACTCAAGAGGCTAAATTATAATTATTTAACAATATATAAAATTAATGCAAGTGAATGAACAATCAATCCAAAAATAATAATAAAAAATCCTAATTAATCCTCTATAACTCTTCAACATCCCCATTGCAAAGGAAGATGTAATTGCTTCTACATATACTTTTTTGTTGAATATGAAATCTATAATTACTTTTAAAAGTAAACAATAAAGATGAAATAAAATAATTCTAAAGTAAACCATATAGATAGAAAATAACAATTCTCAACAAAAAATTAAAATTTATATATTCATAAATAAAACATTTCTAAAAAGAACCTAATGTTTACCCCTAAAGCTTATGCTTAAAGAGTGTAGTCTAGAAGTTTCACATATGTGGGACGTTTGTGGTCTATGAAACAACCTCCAGGATTTTAGAAGTCGAGTCTTTGATTTTTTTTAAAGGTGGGGTGGAAAGAGAAGAGAGAATTACACACAAATCGACTATACTAAGGTGATGTGCCAATGCAAATCTTCTACAACACTTTAAATCCCTTCCTTAGAAATAAATAGAAATAAACACCTTCAAAAGCAGAGCACAAAATATCATAGACTCTTCATTGTTGGAAAGAGAACAAGACACATAAGGTCAAACAAACACAAAGCACAACATTCAAATCTTTGCTTGAGAAGCATCCACCAAGGCACACTGAAACTTAGATGTTTCCATTATTTCTCTTAACAACTAACCGTTCATGAATTTTTCTCACCAAATGGCATAATCTAATTCCCAGCCATTGATCATTCCAGAAAATAAAAGATTACTTGTCATGGTCTATAATCCAAAAATTTACACTATAAATTATTAATTATCGGTCCTTATTGTTGGTGTAAATAATTATTCATCATGGATATTATTACACTATACTTAAGTTTACTTAGGTACATGCATTTAATAGTAGTTTGGGTATGAGACACTTGGGTGTCTGTGCCACATTGGGATAGTGTGTGTAGGTGAATTTCCACCTTTTATGGTGTTGATCTTATCTTGTTGTTACATTCCACCTCATGTGGAATATTATATTATTTCTCCTACCTGCCCACACCTATTTCCTACCTACCCTTGTTTCTTATTGAGCCACATGTCATGTTTGTGTGCTCACATATCCCTAAGCCTTGCCTATATAAGAAGGCTCATCTACATTGTTTGTACGGGCAATCAATCTATATCTTGTAATGATCCTGATGCTCTGCAAAATGGACAATGTTAGTTAGGATAAACAAACACAAAACAAGAAACAAAAGAAATCAATTGTTAGATGTTAGTGTTAGAAATCACCAATTAAAAACTATCCTAAGCAAGCATATCAAGAAAGATACTACTAAACAAAAAGAAAGCTTAAGGAATCTACAAAAAGTAACTAAACTTCTCAATATGCTCTCTACCATGTTGGTAGCTTCTCCTTGTTCCTCTCCTCTCCAAGTTCCAAATTAGTGTAGCTCTCAGCAGCTTTTTGCACTGTGGATGTTTATGGAGGTTCAAGATTGTAGATGATTACTCTAAATGCTATGCAAGTATGAACAAACTAGAAAATGAGATTATTATCTAGTTTAGTGTTGATTTTAATCCAAAAGAGTAAATGTAAATGCTAAATGCTCTCTAGAATTCACTATAGATTAAATGCATACAAGTTTTCAGGATCTGGATTATGAAGAAATGAGCTCTATTTATAGGAAAAATGGAGCAATGGATGGTTGAGATTGAGTAATCTCAACAAGGGTCAGGATTGAATGATATTCAATCCATGTGAGGACTTTCAACCCAATCCCAGGATGACAAGTGTCAATGTGAGATAGGTTGAGAGGAGAGGGAATAAGCATTAAATGCTTGACATGACCTGAGAGTTAACTTGAGAGTTAAGGTCAAGGTTAGGTTGAGTGAATAAATTCTTTATTCAAAGAATAAAGCTTTTATCCAATGGATAAACTCTTGTGCAAGGGTTAAAGGGATAACCATGGTCAAAGCAATAAATGCTTGAGGAGACACATGAGTCACATGAGGGTTGAGTTAGAGGTTAACCATAAATGGTCATGTAAGAGCCATAAGTGGTCTAAAAGATTTTAGAGGTTAAATTGTTGAGCACACAAAGCATTAAATGCTTTTCAAAGACTTTGAAGTCTTTGAGAAGTGACTCCAAGTTGCTTAGGAATGTGACAATAATTAGGGGATGGATTAGGCTAATTGATTAGGATTAGATAGGTTCTAGAATAATTTAGGAAGGGCAAGTGGTAGATGTAGGAAAATGCAAGTGGGGGGAAATAAATGTTTTTAAATAAATGTTTTATTTAATTTATTTAAAAGAGGAGAGAGGATTAAATTGAATAAATAGAATTTATTCATTTAATTGATTGTGAATTTGGTTTAATGAATTAATTAAAATAAATTGAATAATTTATTTAATTAATAGGAGAATGATTTGAAGATGAATTAATTAAATATTAATTTAATTAACTGATGGCTAGTGGATATTTAATTAAATAAATATGGAATATTCATTTAATTAAAATGGACAGATTTATATGACTACATTTGCCCCTCTTTGAAACAGTGCAGTTTATCGCGTTGTTTCAAAGAAAAAAACATAGGTGTGAAGAAATGCCCCATAAAATATTAATTTAATGGGTGGTATGCCCCCTCGAGAGATGAGTCAAAAATTTTCAAAAAATCGGGCGATCTTTCGAAAAAGAATGAAAATTGGCAAGGTGGTAGAATAGAAGATTTTAGCAACACTGATGAAAAATAGAAGAAATCGGATAAAAAATGAAGAAAGGGAGGCTCGGGAAGTTTATGGGGACCACGGCGGTGAGCAGGGGAAAATTAAAGTTACGACAAAGGGTTTATATGGGGAGAAAGGGGTGAAAACAGGCTCATTTGTATTTGCGGCCATAGTGAAATCCGAGCTCTGGTTTTGACTTTTTTGAGGAGCAAGCAACAGTCAGGATGTCGGTTCCCATAGTAGAGCACCGATTAGAGTGCATCTGTCGATTCCAGCGGCCAGACAACTACGGACCACCGGTATGTGAATTTGAATTTTTTATTTTTGTGCATTTTTAATATGTTTTAGCTAGGTCCAAGTTGAGTCGAGACAATAGCACTAGAACTTTGTTTTGACTCTTTTGTTAAATAAAGTAGCGCTTTTGTGTCGCAATGGCGCTATTGAGTAGTGATTTTAGCACTCTTGTCAATAGTGGCGCTATTGTATAGTTGTTTGAGTGCTTTTGGGTTTTGAGCACTATTGCTCAGTCAATTAAGCGCTTTTGCTTCTAAGTAGCGCTTGTGTGTAGTTAGAATAGTGCTTTTGCGTTATTAGCACTATTGAGTAGTTTAATTAGCGCTTTTGAAATTAAGTAGCACTATGGTAGAGTCAGTATAGCGCTATTGTTGTTTGAGCGCTATTGCCTAGTTTAGTGAGTGCTTTTTGTATAGGAAAAAAGATGCCCCAGAGTGTTTTGAAAAAGAATCTCCCGATGCTAATGATGGATGGATGGAGAGATGAGGTGAGAGTTGTTTTGAAACATAGCAGTCCTGATGAGACTTAGGTCATTAGGATAAATGCATGTTGAAGTCTAGGTGTGCCATGATTGCTTACCTGTTGAGACTCGAAGATACTTGATCAAAGTATCTGTTAATGGTCTAGGTTTAAACTTAAGAAAGTTTGAAACAAAACAACTGATGATGATGGTTGATGCACTTGTGTAGGAGGATCTTCGTGTCTTACAGTTGCGCGAGAGGCATCCCACCACACAAGTGTTGCGTGATTGGTTGACAAAGGTCGAGGTGGATTGCATTACAGCGACAGGCCTGTACGATGCGATGCATATGCCTGTGATTCAGATGAATCATAGTTTGATTACAGCATTGGCAGAGCGATAGCATAGTGAGACATGCATGTTTCACTTAGCACAGGGAGAGATTACAGTTACATTGGAGGATGTATGGTGCATCCTGTACATTCCTATTTGAGGAGAGCTGGTGAGCTATGACCGAGTGTGTGGGACCCTAGCTGTGCATAGATTTTTTGAGGAGGATGTCTACATTGATGATGGATCGATAGCTTAGGAGGACATAGTCGTGTTGTATGAGCCGCTTCCAGCAATATTATCAGGTATTGTTGGGGGACTACTGTGCCCAGATCGACGATCGCATGGACTGGTCGTTGGTTGGGGTTAGGTGATCGAGAAGATGATTACAAAGGGGACCTAGTTCGCATGGGGACCGTGCATGCTATCACACTTATATCATGAGCTTCATGATGTAGTATACCGAGGGAGGGGCTCCTTGGCAGTAGGGATCGCCCTGCTGCATATTTGGGCGTGGGAGCACTTACCAGTGACTCGACTAGTTAGTCTGAGATTTCAGGCAGTGGACCAGCCATATGTATATATGTATGGTGGTATGATGAGTCAGTCCCACCTGGGGAAGTTAGAGTGGTGGCGGTGGGCACTAGATGACTTGGACACAGTGATCTGGAGGTCGTACATTGAGTGTGAGCCATGGGAGGATGATGTGGAGGCATTGCCATATGTTTTTATGACTCGATTCCTCATTGGTAGGACAACCTACAATGTGGAGAGATAGCTTTCGGGCTGGGTGTTGAGACAGTTTGGGTGGAGGCAGGGATTGCCTAGTGGTTCAGGAGAGTATGCCAGGGTGGTCTAAGAGAGGTACTTATGGGGGCCAGTGCTACCCTATGATCAGGCATTGGCAGAGTTCTGCACACTACAGGTGAGACCATGGCATATGAGGTCGAGGATGGTAGATGCAGGTGTGTTAAAGGAGTATACGCAGTATATTGTGGTTCATCCGATTCCTCGGATATCAGATCTGGCAGAGCCGATACCATATTTTGAGGAGGAGAGGGGACAGAGACGGAAGAGGAGAGGAGGTCACAAAGTAGTAGGAGGATGAGGGAGAGGGGATGGGGGTGATGGAGATGGTGGTGGTGGTGGTGGGGATGGAGGAGGAGGAGGAGGGGGAGGTCGCGGAGTAGTAGGAGGATGAGGGAGAGGGGATGGGGGTGATGGAGATGGTGGTGGTGGGGATGGTGGTCGATTACAGTGGAGAGGGAGAGGTGGGCAGCCATTGCGGCTATCTCAAGGACTGTTGATGTAGGGAGGTATGAGATTAGGTGGTAGGGATGTAGGTGAGGGACAGGCACCTATGGATACAAAGGAGGGAGCCACTGGAGAGGGAGCCACTAGGGAGGCACCTATGGATATGGGGGAGGGAGCCACGAGTGGAGATCTACGGGATCGTATGATAGGATATTTGCAGACTCGCATAGAGGATTTGCAGGTAGAGGTGGCAGCTAGAGATGTGCAGCTATTTGCAGGAGAGTCGGAGCTGACTATGGTGTTGTGAGAGAGGGATGATGCAGTGGAGAGATTAGCAGAGCTACAAGAGAGAGTCTGGGTTGGAGTAGGAGCACAAGGTCCTACTAAGGAGGTGATGAGGGAGATTCGATGGGCAAGGGCAGAGATAGAGTATTGGCGGGGGTTATACGAGCAGGTGGTGCCAGCTAGTCAGCGAGCACTGAGCTATTCCAAGATGCGACGGGCGAGATCAGAGCGGTCTCAGAGGATGCAGAGCAGTGGTGGTGTGATGGGTCCTCCACAGAGAGATAGATCAGGTGGTGCAGGGACTAGTGGGGGAGCAGGTAGAGATGGGTGTGCAGCATCTGGTCAGAGTGGCATTTGAGAGAGAATTTTGTATGCATGTATTTATATTGTCATTTTGGACTATGTCTTGGATGGCTCTTTGGTAGCCGATATTGGGACTTCATTGTACTCTGATACATGTATATTTTTGGCGATATGATATGATATATGAGGAGATCCCATATGTTTGTGCTGATGTGCATTTTGATGACATGTATGGATGCTTATGCAGGATGATGATTTTATGATTTATGCTTTAGATGAATAGTTGTACTTGCTATATGTATGTGTTTTTATGAGATGATTCTTATATGCATGTTTTTTATGATGATTTATGCCTACATGATGTCTATATGCATATTGTATGATGTGATGCTAACATGTATATGCAGGTTTATATATGTGTGCATGATGTGTTGATGATGGAATGCCTTATGTATGTAATGCCATGATGATTATGTATGCATAATAAAATGATGATTATGATGGTACGTTGGGATTTTGATGAGACAATGAGATAATGATATGCAATGTTTTTAGGATTTAATGTGGTAAATGAATGATTTATATATGTAAATGCATTTAGATGTTTGTTAGATGAGTGCAATATGGATAAACAAATGTAAAGTACAAATGTTTTTAAATAATGATTTCTAAATGAATGCATATGGATAATGTATGAACCAATGTTTGAGACAAATGATTTTATTACGATTCTAAACGTCAGAAAATATGATGAAGTGAAATGATAATGCAAATGATAATGCAACTCATGAATAACTACACCTTAATGCAATTTAAAAAGTAGAATGAATGCATGTTGGCAATGAATCCTAAATGAAATTAATTGAATGAGTATAAATATATACTAAATGGATAAATTAATTCACTTAACTAACAAATAGATAAATAGATGCATGCAACGATAAATGATGAGTTGTAAATGATATTAAATGAATGTATAGTAATAGATAATACAATCAAGGACATTTGTATCATATGAATGAATCTAAATGTCATGATTATGCAATGATGAAAATGATATAATAAGACTAATGTCAATAAATGATAATGAACTATATATAACTTTATGCATCTAAATGATATGAAATGCACTTTGACGTAAATGCAACTAAATGCAATAATGATTATATGATCATGATAGATGAATGCAAGGTTGTTTAGACTTTGCATGATGCACTGATGATGTATCAGAGTACTTTGTCATGATTGTATCCAAGACTAGCTCAATTTTCACATAATTGCTCACATTAACTTTGTTCACACTTGCCGATAAAACCACGCATATGAATAATGAATGAGTAAATGGATGGGCGATGTGGAACAGAATGCAATATAAACAGATGAGATGGAATGACAATCCATAGTGCTTTATTTTCATCATTGAGCTTTTAAAATGTTGTAAGAAAATATAATCAACTTGACATAATGATTCAAGATGACCTGAATAGTTCTTACATGAATTTTGATATAGCAAGTTGATACAAGCAACTTGATATAATGGATCAAGTTGACCAGAGTATTGCTTGCGGAATAGACAAGGATTATCTCCTTTCATGCATGACTTGGAACATCCTCCTTGATCTTTTGCCGATCATATCCTGAGACAAGTTCATACCGTAATCAGAGATAAACCATCATCGAGTTTGGATGAGGTAGTAGGAACAAAAGATGGAGCATCGTATCTGTAGGAAAACAACATATATAAAGAATAAAGAATATGGATCCTTGATAATGATTCATGCTCATATGATTGAGTTATACATTGTAGTCAGCAAGCCGTAGTGATCTATGACTGTATTTTGCCTATGATCATGTAGCTTAGTGAACTTCCCACGTAGACACCATTAGTACATGCCCCAGTACTTCATCGGAATAATTCACAGAAGATACACAAACAATGCTGTAGGAACCTGATAGGAATAAATAACCCACAAATCAACCAAGTATTTGATAGCTTAAACAGGATTTTCTTGTCAAAGAAAATATCATTTTGTCTTTGTTTTTGGTAAGGAAGGATGCATCCTTGTTTAGACAGTGGATGCGTTGATGTTGATTGTTTTGGTTAATGTGATAAGTGTTCATCATTTGAGTTTTTCACAATATTTGCTTGGTATCTGCTTTGAAAAACGTATGTACAAGGCGTGGCCATGTTTTTGATTGATTTTTGATGTTTTTGGATTTTTGTGAGATAGTTTTGAATGTTTTTGTATTTTCTGGGACAAGTTTTCCAATGTTTTTGGATTTTGCGAGATAGTTTTCAATGTTTTTGGTATTTTGAGGATTGTTTTCAATGTAGAACTCAATGAATCACAAAATAATGTAGAATCCAGTTCCATCAATCTAGATTAAGGGTATTGCCCTTAGTTTAGACATGACTATGAAAAAGCGGGATGCGAGACGTGTGAAGTACTATCCTTGATTGCAAATCAATAACAAGCTATGGTTTGGATGGATGGATGAGTGTATAAAATGAATGTGATCGCAACAAGCCTAAAAGACAATGGAGCCATAGCCTTTATGAGTGGCACCTGTTTGCTAGGTTTTCACTATCGTACTTACCCAAGGTGCCATCGGAGTGGTTGTTCACCGTTTGGATACATGATTTTTCTTTACTATTTTGATGGTTTTTGTATTCTCTTCAGGTCATTTATCTGAATGTTTTTGGTATTTTGTCAATATGTATGGGAGCCTGATGCTTTGTGTAGCTTATGTATAAAACCGTTTGAGCTGCATGATGTTGATCGGATCTGTGAGTGGTTCTCCTTTGGACATAGCCAATTGATATGCCCCAGACCCAAATACAATAGTAATAATATATGGACCCAACCAATTTGATTCAAACTTTCCCTGATGTTCTCGATTTGGTTGGTTACGAGGATTCTCTCGAAGAACAAGATCACCTACCTCAAATGTACGAGGTCGAACTCGATGATTATAGCTTCTACTCATGCGCTGCTGATAGGCTTTGAGGTGATTGTATGCAGCTTGTTGTTTCTCATTAAGTAGCTCTAAATCTTGGAGACGAGATACTCTGTATGCTTCATCATCTATGAGATTGTGCAAGGAAACCCGTAGAGATGGTATCTCGACTTCAATAGGTAAAATAGTCTCTGCTCCATAGACCAGTGAGTAGGGAGTTGCGCCTGTAGGGGTTCGGATGCTAGTGCGGTATGCCCATAGTGCTGGATTCAATTGAACATGCCAATCGTGACCGCCATCATTGACTGTCTTCTTTATGATTCTTAATATGTTTTTGTTTGATGCTTCGGCTTGACCATTGCCTTGTGGGTAATAGGGAGTGGAAAAGCGGTGTTGGATATGAAACTTCTTGTAGCGTCGTAAATTGTACGCACTTGCTAGGGTGGTACAATTTCACACCTAGTTTAGCACCCGCCTTGGCACATTTTTCATTTTGCATTGCATTTCCCCTTTAGCACTTAATTAATTAAATTAATTAGGTCTAAGGTTCTATTTTATCATCTCCCATATCATAAAGTTGGGTCATTTTCATTAAAGTGTGCCCCTTTCATTTTATTCCTCCAATACATCATTTAATCAAAAACCCTAATTAGGTCCTATTTTGAACTTGAGGGCTTGATTTCGGGGGTCAAAACATCTCGAAATCACCTGTAACTTCGGGATTCTCTCTAAAATCATCATATCCGACAGCCCTGAAAATTTGGTGAAAAGTTGTCAGGACCATGGCGCCTGGAGTGCACACGGTCCTGGACATTTTTCCCGAAATTTTAGGAGCGTGATCCAATCATAAAATAAAGCTTAACCCCAAGAAATTGGCGGGAGATTCAATCTCTAGGTCGGCCAAAAGTTGAAATTAAGACCTAGGGTTTCATATATAAAGGCTCTCTTTCTTCATTTGAAAGGATCCGAATTTTGGTTCCAAGGACCTTCTATGTAGCGAAAGAGCAGATCTTTGAAGACTTCAACAACATTCAACATCCATCCATCAAGCATCTATCAATTTCATTCATCCATTTAGGGCTTTGAAGGCATTGAAGAACAATAAGGGATCACCGACTGAAGATTGGCTTGTACCCCTCCCTTGGGGTTGGGTATGATTTCATGTTGTTTTCATGTCTTTGCATAAGCTTCATCATATCATTTGTATTCATGCTTTAGATCACTTTTCATCTTGATTTTGAGCACTTACATTATCATGTACAAGCAATTAGGGTTTACTTTCTAGGTTGCTCTAGTTTGCTTACTTGCATTTTAGGATCTTGCACGCACACAAGGTCTTCACACACTACTTTTACAATACAACTTGGCTATTCGTGGAGGTGGAAACCACCAAAGCGGGGGTTTGACTAAGGCAAAACCCTATATAGCCGCCCACCATACCTTTTCAGATATAAGTGCAGGTTTCGGGATTCGGACGACGCCGTAAGTTACAGATCTGACGGAAGCAGACAGAGACTGAACTTCACACCAAATTTCAGTGCAAAAGACCAGGACAGGGGCGTGGGGCACCCTGGTCCTACCAGGATAGGGGCATTAGGCACCCTGGTCCCTGGGATAGGGGCGCTGGGCGCCCTGGTCCTTCTGTCAGACAGCATTTCCGACAGTTTTCCAAGTTGTAAAATAGCAGTTTCAGGAGCAGAATCAGGATAGTGGCGCCCGCGCCCCTGTCCCAAACATTTCCACTCAGATTTTAACCCCAGGTACACATCTGCATTCTCCTTTTATCCTTGTGTTTACATCTTTTCATCACTTAATCTCAATCTTGCAATCTTGTTACTAGTTCATACTTGCACTCTAGGGCTAGTAGTTGAACTTGCATCATTTTATCTATCATTTGCAACAAAGGAATAGAAATCCTAATAGGTAGCCCGTGGCTCTCTCTTCTACAAAAAGAAGTAGCCAATTGTGTGATACCTCTAGGCTCTTTCTTATTCCACAAGTGTGTGATTGAAAGTGAGATTAGGGCATGTTTGCTTAGTGTCACTTTTTCCCCTCCACATTTTGGTGAACCCGACGTGAACCTTATTATTGCTTTCTCTTGCATTACATTTTTTAGATCTAAATCTAGATTTAGCATGTTTCATTTAAGTTTCATAAAAGAAGAAAAAAAAAAGAAGGAAAAGAAAGAGTGTGTTTTGTTTCTTTGCATTGTGTGTTTAAGTTTTATGCAATTTTTATTTCAAAATGTCAGATTTTTATTTGCAAGATGTTCATATTTGTGATGATGTATGCAATTATGTTGATTATGAGTTAGATGAAGCTTTAGATGAGTTTTTGAACCCTAAAGATACCAAACCTTCATTTTACCAAAAACTCATAAACATTGTTACTATGCCATTTCGTTGTGATGAAAAAGATAAGTCGAATGATTCCTCTCAAGGGTACATTCCTATCAACTCTTCCACTAAATCTAGTAACATGGTTGTTTTCAATGATCCCCTCTATGAAGAGATATCTCCTTTTGAATCAAAAGATAAACCTTTTAATAGATATGATCATGCTTTGTTGGATGATGCCCTTGATGACTTTGTGGCTCCTAAAAAATGCTCCCTTCATGAGGATCCTTTTGTGCGAGAAGATGACATTATCCCTACATTTCCTAGTGATGGCATTTCCTTTTCCAACAAAATTCCCACTAGAGATGATGAATTAATGATAAATGCTTACCCTTCTCCTAAAGTTGGTCTTACCCATAAGCATCCCTTAGAGAAAGAAGATGAAATAATAAGCAATTTCCTTAATTCTCTCTCCCCTAAAGATCATATTGAACATATTTTGAGGAAAGAGGATGAGTTTAACACATCTATTGATGTTCTCCCTCCTAAGGATGAGTAATTAATAAACAATGTTATCTCCTCTCCCGAAATTGACAATACTTCAAGCATTCCTTTCAACCACTTCACTATTTGGGATGAACCATTAGAAGAAGGTATAGATTATTCTCTACCCCTAGCCAAAGGGGATGAAATCAAGATTGAAAACTCCCTTGATAGTTTCTCTCCTTCCTTGAATCTCAATTATTCTCCCTCTAAAAATAAAGCATCTCCCTCTCCTCAACTTGGTTCTACTCAGAAGGAAACCCTACTTCAAAGCAAGATGGTTAACATCTCTTTCAAAGATCTCCCTCTCAAAAGTGAGACTTTAGAGAGTAATGTTGATCCTTCTCCTAGAGAGTTTATTCCCCATGTAGATCCTTTGATGATAGAGGATGATATGACCTTTCCTAGTATTACTCTTCCTACTGGAACATCAATGCCTACCCCTTGTCTCTCTCCTAGAATTGATTTAATCTGTGATAAGATTTTAGTGCAAGAGAAGACTATCAATAATTCTTCCAACACTTTTGTTCATTCCTCTAAACCATCCTCAATTAATTTGATACGTGTGAATGAAACACCTAACAAACCTCTCTTCACTGTCCAAGGTGCCTGTCCTTCTCAAAATTCTCAACCTTTAAATAAGCCTATCTTAGTGGTCCAAGGTGGTTATGCTGATGATTCTTTTTGCACTCCTAAGAAACCTATTATTACTGTGCAAGGAGGTTATTCTACTAAGAGCCCTTATGAGTATGCTAAGCAGCTGACTAGAGAGAGTTATCATGCGGTTGCCCATACTTATAACACAAGAAACAATAGTCAACCTAATCCTCCTCCAGTTAGCCCAACTTCACTTCCTCCTTCCCAACCTATTCTTCCTCAAGCTCCTCGCATTTCACAAATGCTTAGTAAGGACTATGATCTCATAGAACAACTTAAGGCTACCCCTGCTAAGATATCCCTTTAGGATTTGATCCAAACTTCTTCTGCTCATCATGAAATGTTACAAGATGCCTTGAAAGATTTGAATGTTCCTCCACCTAATACATCTAGTAATATAGTATCTTTGGTTAACTCTGTGATGAATCCTAAAGCTCAAATTGTGTTTACTCAAGATGAATTGCCTACTAGTGAAATTCAACATCAATATGATCCCTTGATGATTGTGGTTATCATAAATGACACTGCTATAAGACGAACACTGGTAGATAATGGCTCTGGCCTTAATGTGTGTAGCATTAATCTATTGCATAAGATGAATGCGGATACATCCCTTATTGAGCCTGACTCTTGTCCCATTCGAGGCTTTGATAATGTGGCTAAGTCTTCATTAGGTATTATCACCTTACCCATCATAGTGGGACCTATTACTTTACCTACTCCTATCCATGTTATGTTGGGAAATCTAACATACAACTTGTTATTAGGGAGACCTTGGATTCACAGTATGCAAGCCGTCCCCTCTACATTGCATAGACAAGTTAAATTTATTTATAATAATAAGACATATACCTTGATAGGTGATACTAATTTTCAAGCTTGTTTGCAAACATCTACTTCCAAAGGGAGTTCTTCTAAGCCTTCCTCTTCTAGTGATGACTCATTAAACAAGATACCTATGGATGAATCATCACCCTCTAATAATCAAAATTCTTTGGATGAGTCTGAAGTTCCTGAAGAAGATTCTTCTCAACTTGAATCTACACATGAAAAGGCTTTTGATCCTGAGAAGGTCCTCACAGAAGACGATTGGGGATCTCTTGATTTCAATCCCACCTTTGTAGGTGAGTATAGGGTTCCTCCTAGAGAGCTTAAAGTTAAAAATAAGGAAGAAACTAGAGATCAATCAGTCTTACTTGAACCTATGAGCAATAATTTTGTGGCCGCTTCTCAAACTTCTTCTCCTCACACCTCTAATTCTGAAGAATTTGATTCTTTGTCTTATGAAAAACCACCTTCTCTTTTTGAAATGGCTAATCTTTATGGCCATGGTTTTCATATTTTGGCTAAGAGTGGCTATAGTGGAAGTGGTTGTGGCACAAATGAGCAAGGAATTAAAGTTCCTTTAGAACATAACATGCATGAATATTCATTTGGACTTGGATATAATCTTTCTAAGCCCACCAAAGCATCTAAAAGACCATCTCTCAATGTAAATGCTATATTTAGTAGTGATGATTATCTCACTTCAACTAAATCATCTTCTACTTCTATCAACTCTCATTCCCCTCATAAGGAAATCTTGGTGATGAACAAATCTCTTTATGACTCCCCTCAAATTTCTAAATCCAATTATGAATCTTTATCTCCTATTCATCATAAAGTCCTTTCCTCCAGGGATAAGGCTCTAATAAATTACACTCATCCCTCTTCTAAGATTTCTTGTGACTTTTCTTCTTCAATTTTTACCACTTTATACATGTTTTTGATCTCACTTATAGTTGATGATTTAGCATGTCATATTCAAATACCTCATTTAGTCTATCATGTCTTTAAATAACATTAATGGCTATTATGTTGCTCATCATTATGTGACATTGGTAGCTCATTTACTGGGGGCTCATTGTCATTCATGATGGTACAATTTCAAGTGCAATCATATTTTTGAAGCAACATAATAGCCTAATTTTTCTATGTTATCTCTTGTTCCTATGGGGTAATAATGTGGAAATATTGATCATCTTTTCTTTAGAATCCTCTTTTCCTAGATATGGGAGAAGATGTGTATTCTCTTTCTTACCTTACCCACTTCTTGTGAGGAGCATTTTACATACACTAATGTCTTGCTTGCATGAACTCATGTGAGTATGTAGTAAATTTTGCTTATGTCTAAATTTCTCCCTAGAAGATTGTGTAAGTCCTTCTCATTGTCCTTATCCTTGGGAGGCAATGATCTTTCCTTATTTTTTTTCTAAGGATCCACTTTTTCCTATTTCGTGGATGGTGTGAACTTTGTTACTTGATGTTATTCCTTGTATGCATTTGTTGTTGTTTGTTCAAGGATTCTCTCTTACAAGAGGTGTAAGTCCTTGACTACAACCTCTTTTGCACTTGGTAAAATACATCCATAATGAATTCACTCTCCCAATTGGGTTAAAAAGAGTGTCATCCTTCATTAAGAATCACTTTCACCTCGCAAAAGAAGGAAGTATTGCATTCTTATTCTCTTCTTTGTCTTATTCTAGAAGATGTTATATTTGTCCTCTCGGGGATAGGTGTCTTTTGTACAAAGATCTCTTCTCCTCTAAGGATCTCCTTTACACATATTACAAGATATCCCTTTTCAACTATCTTATCCTTGCTTAAAGAGTGCAAAACTCTCTTGCTTGGATCTATGACATTGTTGCATTTCTGGGGTATCTTCTTTTGTGGTGAAGGTAGGTATCCTTGTTCTACTTAGCTTATGACATTACACTTTTTGAGCAGTGGGTCATTCTCAGAACTAGAGCACAAACTCTTAGAGCGAGATGTCTCCATTTTTCTTTTATGCAAGGTGATTATTCTTGGAACCAGAGCACAGACTCTTAGAGCGAGATGTCATGCTTTTGTACTATACATATACAGGTTTTAGCATACTCAGGCATAGACTCCTATGAGGTGCTTCTAACCTCCCTTACACACACATGCACGAGGTTGAGTGGAACTAGCAGCATAAGGCTAGACTTTCTCACTCTCCTCCCTTACATGGATCACCTAGACAGACTCTGGGGGCTAGTTTTCCATGTCCTTTTTCCCATGGATCACCTAGACAAGATCTAGGGGTGAGAAGTCCATGTTTTCTCTCTCACAATTCTTTTCATGGATCACCAATGTGTGTATTCATGCTTTTTTCCTTTCTTTTCTTCTCTTTGAATTTTGTTTCCATTTTGTGTTAGAGAACTCTCAAATCCTCACACTCTTTGTTGTGTTGGAATTGAGATTTAGTCCTCTTTCTTACCAAATGATTCTCCATTAGTTTTTGATCTCATATCAAATCTTCTTGTGAGCATTTGTCATCAATATTCTTTAACAATTCGAAGTGGTAAACATGATACCCTGTTTCAACTCACTAAAATTAGCAAGCCAAAACAGGGGGGGGCATATAGCTACCCTCGAATTTTCATCACCTTCCTTAGTAAGCATTAGGTGATTTTGTGATCTAACATGTGGTTTTATAGGTTGTTGTTCTTAACTGAGTACTGCAGATGCTGCTGGGGGCTTCATCTGACAACTTATGGATATATCCTTTTTCAAATAATGTTTACTTTTATGTACTTTAGCTTGCATATGCACGTAGTGTTCATATGACCGCTAAAGTGGGGGCTAAATGTAGCAACGTAAATTGTACACACTTGCTAGGGTGGTACAATTTCACACCTAGTTTAGCACCCGCCTTGGCGCATTTTTCATTTTGCATTGCATTTCCCCTTTAGCACTTAATTAATTAAATTAATTAGGTCTAAGGTTCTATTTTATCATCTCCCATATCATAAAGTTGGGTCCTTTTCATTAAAGTGTGCCCCTTTCATTTTATTCCTCCAATACATCATTTAATCAAAAACCCTAATTAGGTCCTATTTTGAACTTGGGGGCTTGATTTCGGGGGTCAAAACATCTCGAAATCACCTGTAACTTCGGGATTCTCTCTAAAATCATCATATCCGACGGCCCTGAAAATTTGGTGAAAAGTTGTCGGGACCATGGCACCCGGAGTGCAAACGGTCCCGGACATTTTTCCCAAAATTTTAGGAGCGCGATCCAATCATAAAATAAAGCTTAACCCGAAGAAATTGGTGGGAGATTCAATCTCTAGGTCGGCCAAAAGTTGAAATTAAGACCTAGGGTTTCATATATAAAGGCTCTCTTTCTTCATTTGAAAGGATCCGAATTTTGGTTCCAAGGACCTTCTATGCAGCGAAAGAGCAGATCTTTGAAGACTTCAACAACATTCAACATCCATCCATCAAGCATCTATCAATTTCATTCATCCATTTAGGGGTTTGAAGGCATTGAAGAATAATAAGGGATCACCGACTGAAGATTGGCTTGTACCCCTCCCTTGGGGTTGGGTATGATTTCATGTTGTTTTCATGTCTTTGCATAAGCTTCATCATATAATTTGTATTCATGCTTTAGATCACTTTTCATCTTGATTTGGAGCACTTACATTATCATGTACAAGCAATTAGGGTTTACTTTCTAGGTTGCTCTAGTTTGCTTACTTGCATTTTAGGATCTTGCACGCACACAAGGTCTGCACACACTACTTTTACAATACAAGTTGGCTATTTGTGGAGGTGGAAACCACCAAAGCAAGGGTTTGACTAAGGCAAAACCCTATATAGCCGCCCACCATACCTTTTCAGATATAAGTGCAGGTTTCAGGATTCGGACGACACAGTAAGTTACAGATCCGACGGAAGCAGACAGAGACTGAACTTCACACCAAATTTCAGTGCAAAAGACTAGGACAGGGGCATGGGGCACCCTGGTCCTGCCAGGACAGGGGTGCTAGGCGCCCTGGTCCCTGGGACAGGGGTGCTGGGTGCCCTGGTCCTTCTGTCAGACAGCATTTCCGACAGTTTTCCAAGTTGTAAAATAGCAGTTTCAAGAGCAGAATCAGGACAGTGGCGCCCGCGCCCCTGTCCCGAACATTTCCACTTAGATTTTAACCCCAGGTACACATCTGCATTCTCCTTTTATCCTTTTGTTTACAGCTTTTCATCACTTAATCTCAATCTTGCAATCTTGTTACTAGTTCATACTTGCACTCTAGGGCTAGTAGTTGAACTTGCATCATTTTATCTATCATTTGCAACAAAGGAATAGAAATCCTAATAGGTAGCTCGTGGCTCTCTCTTCTACAAAAAGAAGTAGCCAATTGTGTGATACCTCTAGGCTCTTTCGTATTCCACAACTGTGTGATTGAAAGTGAGATTAGGGCATGTTTGCTTAGTGTCACTTTTTCCCCTCCACACTTCTCACAGAGCTCACAAACATCCTGATTTTTGAAAAAAAGACCATTATCTGTGATGATGGACATGGGTACACCATATCGACAGATGATGTAATTAAGGATAAATGAGGTGATCTACTTGTTGATGACTTGGGTAAGTGGAACAGCTTCGATCCACTTTGTGAAGTATTCGGTAGTGGTAATAATGAATTTGTGGTCGTTGGATGAAGATGGATGGATTTTACCCACAAGGTCAAGGCCCTATTGACAAAAAGGCCATGGTGTTGTGATTGGTTGCAATTCTTGTGTGGGTGCATGTATCAGGTCTCCATGAACTTGGCATTTCTTACACTTTTTGACAAAGTAGTAGGAGTCTTTTTCCATAGATGGCCAATAGTATCCAGTGCGCAGGAGGTTCTTGGCTAGTGACAGACCGCTTGCATGAGTTCCACAAATTCCTTCATGTACCTCTTCCAAGGCCTTTGTTATCTCATCTTGTTCCAAACATCGAAGGAGAGTACCATCAAGACTGCGTCGGTATAGGGTTTCAACAATAATGGTATATCGAGCGGTT
This sequence comes from Cryptomeria japonica, assembly GCF_030272615.1. Taxonomy (NCBI): domain Eukaryota; kingdom Viridiplantae; phylum Streptophyta; class Pinopsida; order Cupressales; family Cupressaceae; genus Cryptomeria; species Cryptomeria japonica. Next base: position 922,964,110 of record NC_081414.1, read on the forward strand.
TGGTGAATGAAGGTTTTACGTTGGTTAAGAGGAAGTGTGTGATCACAGAGGTAGGTGTAGAACTCACCGTACCATGGGGATTCAGAACCGATAAGGCGACATATCATCTCGAATTCGGGGATATCATAAGCGGGAATCCAAAGTTGTTCTACCAAGAACTCGTAGCATGTTGAATTTTGCGGAAGATCTAGAAGAGATGCAATAGTAGCCATAGTGTCAGCAGCTTGATTCTGATCTCTTGGTATCTGCTCAAAGGTGATAGTAGTAAATGATGCCTTTAATTTGTCCACCATTTGTTTGTACGACATGAGTTTGTCATCCTTGGTTTGATATTCATTTGTTGCTTGTCGAATGACCAGTTGAGAGTCGCCATATACTTGGAGTTCTTGTAACTTCCATTGTATGGCTAGCATGAGTCCTGTGATCAAGGCCTCATACTCTGCTATGTTGTTTGTGCATGGAAATGTGAACCTGTAAGACTTCGGGATGTTGTCACCTTGAGGTGTGATAAATAGAATGCCTGCCCCCGAGCCATGCCTAGTGTATGAACCATCAAAGTACAGTCTCCATGGTTGTGCTAATGTGATCATGAATATCTCTTCATCTGGAAAATTGGAAATGAGAGGATGATCATCGATGAGTGGTGCATCGGCCAACTGATCTGCAATGACTTGACCCTTAATAGCTTTTCAGTCTACATACTTGATGTCAAATTCACTTAGAATCATCACCCATTTGGCCAAGCGGCCTGCCAAAGCTGCTTTACTGAGTAAGTATTTGAGTGGATCAATCTTTGTGATGAATTGTACTTTATGTGTCAATAGATAGTGCCTCAGTTTAGTGGCTACCAGGATTACTGCTAGGCAAGCTCGCTCAATAGTTGTGTAATTGAGTTCATAGCCAACCAGCGTGCAAGAGATGTAGTAAACAACGCGCTCTTTCCCTTCTGTATTATGTTGTGCCAATAGTACACCCAATGTTGTACTTGTTGCTGATATATAGAATAGTAAAGGTCTACTTGGATCTGGTGGGATCAGTAATGGTGTCTTCATGAGATAGTCTTTAAGCATCTGGAATGCTTGTTGGCATCTGGTATCCCATTGAAAGCGGATGTTCTTGTGTAACAAGTATGTAAATGGGTGACACTTATTTGCTAGTTGTGCAATGAATCTTCAGATGGATTGAAGTCGCCCTTGTAATGTTCTTAGCTGATTGATATTGTTGGGAGGTGCAATGTCCATGATTGCCTTGACTTTTGTTAGGTTGACCTCAATGCCTTTGCTTGAGACAATGTATCCTAGAAGTTTCCCTGAGGTTACTTCAAAGACACACTTGTTACTATTTACTAAGTTGTCATTAGTTTTATGTTCAAAGTCATCCTATATACCCTAGTTGGTTAATACTATAGAAATATTCAGTCAGTAAGCTCTAAGGGTGTCGGTTACAGAAGAAAGGCTAGTCACTGAGATGATATATACCGGAGCTGTCTATCGAGTAAATTTCCTATGTCCACCGAGTAGCAAAGAAGGTACATCGAGTTAATCTGAACCGAGTGGAAACGTGTTACTAGATTCAATGAACCTGGACACATATGTGGAAACGTGTTACAAGATTCGAGAGCAAGGAACCGTTATTTCATAGGGAATTGCACTTTCTATGTTTATTCATTCGATAAAACGTGTTTGTATAATCGATGTATGAACAAGATCGCCGCCCTAGAGATCTATATATAGAGTGATTTGAGTATCTAAGAGAGAGAAAAAAAAGATGGTGAGTTGAAGATAAAAATCTTGTGAAAAGATAAGATGTGATGATTGAACAAAGGTATTCAGAGGTCACCAAGAAGATTTTCAGAAAACAGTTTAAGGGATAGAGAATACAGAAGAGGTCACCAAGTTGATCTATCAATTACCGAGTTATGCTATGAGCATGGTAATTTCATATTGAGCACATAGAGTCTGCTATAACATTTCGGATGTAAAGTTGTAGATATTTTGTAAAAGATTTTGATTGAATTATTTTGAGTTGTGTTAGAAACCTTTAACAGGGTAAAAGAATCTAACAAGGTCTATAAATTGTAAAGCCTTTAACCAGGTACAACATTTTGTAAAAGTGTTTGTAAAATCCTTTAGTAAGGTAGATCCAAAGATCTTGATACTCCTAACAGGGTAAGCTATCAGAAATAGCTAAACATGTAGCTCTAACCAAGCAACATTTATTATTGCAGTAGTGAAGTTGTGGGTGCCATCCCCACCACAGTTTTTCTTTCTAACCAAGAGTTTTTGCGTAACCAAAATCTTTGTGTTATGGAGTGAAATGTGTATGGATGTAATTTCTATGATTGTGTATTGGCTTTATATATTATGAGATCAACTATATACAGTTTATGTTTATCAGTAAGATTGTTTTTAAAGAAAATTTTTGAAGTACTGATTCACCCCTCCCCTCTCAGTACATTAGCTTTCATTGTTGGACCTAACAATTGGTATCAGAGCCATACTCTTGGAAAAGGGTTTTACAACCTAAAGAGAAAGATCCCATCAATGGAAGGCTATAAACAATCATGCAGAATTATGAATCTTCAAGAAGAATTGGATCATGCTAATCAAGTGATTGCAGACATGCAGAGACAAATGCAAAAATCACTGAAAGTAAGAAGAAGATTGTCTGATGATTTACAGGACTCACAAGAGTTGGTGGAACAAATTGAAACATCATCTGAGAACAGCATATCAGAAGAGTCTGTAGAAATGATTATAGAATTGAAAGAAAAGAACAAAGCACTGAATGATCAACTTAAAGCAATGAGAAGGGAACATGAATATTTCAGCACACAGATGACTAAAAATCTTGATGCATTGAGAACAATTGAAGATAACATAAAAGGTATAGAAAGAGAAAAACAACAGCTAGAAGCATTGGTATCTGAAAAGAATGATGAAATCACAAGGATGACTGGAATTCAACATAATCTATCTGATCAATTGGGTCATGCACATCATGAAGCAACTCTGAAAGAAAATGAGAACCAAGCATTGAAACTTGAATTATCAAGACTGACTGATGAACTTGAAGTAGAAAAGAAGTCAAAAGAAACACTGAAGAAAAGTTATGAAGCATCAAGAATGTTGGATGAGCAACTAAACACAAGATCACCCAACAAATTTGTCGAACTCGGTTACAAAAGAAACAACTCTACTGACAAAGGAATCAACACCATCAAGAAAGGAGAATCATCAAAGAAGGTTGGAAACAAAGATAAGTTGAAATATAACAAGCCTATTTGCAACTACTGTGGAAAACAAGGACATACTGCCAACATGTGTCGAATCAAAAAAGGTAAGCTACCGAATGTCACCAGGTCTGATAGTTATTGTTACAATTGCAATGAATATGGTCACACATATAAACAATGTAGGACAAAGTCTATTAGCAATTATCAGAAGGCAAAATTCAAGGGATTTCGCAAAAATTGCAATAGATATGGACACAATACTGAGAAGTGTTGGTTTAAGAAGAAAAACTACATGTGGTCTCCACACCGAACAAATGATAAAAGCTACCAAACTAACACAGATCTCAATCGACAATATACTGCAATACCATGGGATTATAATACAAGAATATGGTGTGATTGTTGTGGAAGGTATGGACATATAAGTGCAAACTGTATGATAAGGTTTGGAATGAACAATCCGAGATCATGGAGAAATCCTGGAATGGCATGCTTTCATTGTCATAAAGTTGGACACTTGGCTAAAGATTGCAAAGATCAACCTAGAGGAGATACTAAAGAGATAAGAATCAAATTACAGAAAATCTGGAAAAAGAAGGAAAATGGATCAAATAATGAAGAAAACACCTTACCTACCGAGTTAGGTGCATCTACTTCCAATTAATCAATAAAGGTATGAAGGGATTGCGTCTTCACAAGGTTAGATCTTAATAGTTCCTATTCGATAGAACATGTTTGTATAATCGATGTATGAACAAGATCACCGCCTAGAGATCTATATACAGAGTGATTTGAGTATCTAAGAGAGAAAAAAAAGATGGTGAGTTGAAGATAAAAATCTTGTGAAAAGATAAGATGTGATGATTGAACAAAGGTATTCAGAGGTCACCAAGAAGATTTTCAGAAAATAGTTTAAGGGACAAAGAATACAGAAGAGGTCACCGAGTTGATCTATCAATTACCGAGGTATGCTATGAGCATGGTAATTTCATATTGAGCACATAGAGTATGCTATAACATTTTGGATATAAAGTTGTAGATATTTTGTAAAAGATTTTGATTGAATTATTTTGAGTTGTGTTAGAAACCTTTAACAGGGTAAAAGACTCTAACAAGGTCTATAAATTGTAAAGCCTTTAACCAGGTACAACATTTTGTAAAAGTGTTTGTAAAATCCTTTAGCAAGGTAGATCCAAATATCTTGATACTCCTAATAGGGTAAGCTATCAGAAATAGCTAAACATGTAGCTCTAATCGAGCAACCTTTATTATTGCAGTAGTGAAGTTGTGGGTGCCATCTCCACCGCAGTTTTTCTCTCTAACCAAGGGTTTCTGTGTAACCAAAATCTTTGTATTATGGAGTGAAATTTGTATGGATGTAATTTTTATGATTGTGTTTTGGCTTTATATATTATGAGATCAACTATATATAGTTTATGTTTATCAGTAAGATTGTTTTTAAAGAAAAGTTTTGAAGTACTGATTCACCCCTCCCCTCTCAGTACATTAGCTTTCATTGTTGGACCTAACAACACTTCTTTGGGTTGAGTCGCACATGATATTGTTCCAGTCTATCAAAGATTTTCTCTAATATTTCCAGATGACCTTCTCTTGTGAGTGATTTTGCCAGTAAGTCATCAACATAATCTTCCATTATGGTATGCATCATGTCATGGAAGATGGTGGTCATTGCTCATTGATAGGTCGCTACTGCATTCTTTAGACCAAAAGGCATTACATTCTAGTAGTATGTTCCCCAGGGACATGTGAAGGTCGTCTTATGTTGATCCTCTAGTGCGATCTTTATCTGGTTGTACCCTGAAAAGCCATCCATGAGTGAAAGCATGGAATGTCCTGCTGTTAGGTCCACTATTATGTCAATATTTGGTAGGGGGAAGTCATCTTTAGGACATGCTTTGTTTAGATCTCTGAAGTCAGTATAGATACAGATGCCCCCATTTGGTTTGCCGATAGGCACAATATTGGATATCTAATCTGCATAATCAATTGGTCTAATAAAACCAACATCTAGGAGTTTCTTAAGTTCTGCTTTGACTAGTACTGCAATCTGAGGATGCATCTTGCGAAGCTTCTGCTTGACAGGTTTGGCTCCTTTTGCGACAGTGAGGTGATGCATGACTAAATCCGGATCAAGCCTAGGCATGTCAGCATATGACCATGCAAAGTTAATCTAGCACTTTTGGAAGAATTCTACAAACTTAGGTTGTTCCTCTCGAGTTAAAAGAGATGCCAGATGTATGTGGTGAGGAGTTTCAAGAGTCCCCAAGTTGTATTCTTTGGTTTCCTTGATGAGAATTGTTGATCATTCCTATTGCGTACTAGAAGGGAGAATGTCAAACCTTTCATCCTCCGGCGCCTCAAAGAGGTTTTCACCATTGGATACACTCTTTCTTTTTACTTTTGTGAGATCAAACTGTGCCACAGTGTGGTTTTCACTGGAAGATCCATGTTTTATTGTTATATTTTTGCAGCTAAAAGGTTTGGCATCTGCCCCGAAGTATGTTGCGCTATTAACTTCAATGGAAAATCTAGCTTTGTGATCCCTGCTTGGTATGTTATCCCGTAGTTCCAAAAAGTCAATGATCACCTCATCGTTTTGGAAAAGGTCAAGACATGGGGGATTAGGTTGTGTAGCATCCTAAAATTGTGACACTTGCAATTTCGACTGCATTTGGGTCTTCACGATGGCGATGCAACACGGAACCTGAATGGAGACCCCGAAACTTGTTCATGACATCAAAAACTGCATTTTTCAGCACCCTGGCCTGATCCTCCTTGCACCCTGCTGTCCCAAGAGGTGGGACCATGGCGCCCAGCGCCCTGGTCCCTGGCCCTATTTTGGGCCTGGTCTCTTATGGGGCCTCAGGTCTTTAAGTTTGCAAATTGGAAAATAATGTTTCCTGGTCGGCCTAAGGTTGGGAAAATCAGTCTATCAGCCCTAATTGACAAATATATAAACTACATTTCCTCTCCCATTTGGGGAAGGAAGGACATATGTGAGCAAGACGCGGAAGCGATATTCAAACATTCAAACATTCAAACATTCAAACATTCAAGCATTCAAGCATTCCTTCAAGCAATTGAGCATTCTAAGTCTCCATTCAAGGCTAAGTGTTGCATTCAAGACAAGGATTCAACCATTGAAGAGGAGATCACATACAACATACAACATACTACATACATTACACCTTCGCATGTAAGAATACAAACATTCTTACAACAAGGTATCAGTACTTGTTTACATTACAAACATTTACACTTACAACATTCTCATTTCTTGGTTAATTCCAAAACCGGGGTTTGACCTAAAGGCAAACCCCTCATCCCTAACCCCCCAATCATCCTCTCTTTTCTGTGTGTAGGTTGCAGGTACGCAGCTGTAATTGAAGATCTGGAATCCTTGTGCAAAGACGAACAGATCCCCCTTCGTTTCGCAGATTTTTCGGAGGACCGTGTGCACGCCGGGCGCCATCGTCCTATCAACTTTCGCTCAAATTTGCAAAACAGCACCGTCTCAACATTTTACTGCTAATTCCAGGTCCGCAGCTTCATCCCGTATCCCTATCTCTGTTTATAAGCGAATCTTTCCTACTTTACATGCATTCCTAGTTCAATCTTTCTACATTCTTTACAAAAGAGGGTATCCTTGATGTCACAACCCTTGAAACCCATTTAGAATCCAATCTTGCATTGCGTGGGATTGGATCTTGTGGGTTTCAACCCCTCTTTTGAATGTAAAGTCTCCCCTAAGTGAAAACCATCAACCCTAGTGACTCTCCCTTCTCTCTCCTTGGAGTTGGGGAGGGGAGAACAACTAGGGTTCGATTTTTCCGCTTTACATTTTGGTGAACCTGACGTGAACATCCTCATTCTGATTATTCATGGTTAGATCTGAAAAATTTGCTTCCCTAATTACATTTCCATGTTTGATCTTTTGCAAACTTTAGAGGTTAATTGCATAAAAACCCTAAAATTTTCTTTTTAATTAAGCTTGTGAAATGTTTAATTGTTAATGCTTGTTTCAGATCTACCCTTCTATTGCAAATTGTCAATTCATAATTGTGCTTTAATTCTGAAAATTAAGTGGTTAAATGTCAAAACCCTAATTTTTAAGACCTTCTTGATTCAACCTTTGACTAATAATTTCACTAATCAAAACACCTCCAAATCGGCTATAACTTTGGATTCCGCAATAAAATCACAATATCTTTCATCCTTGAAAATTTGGAAAAAAGTTGCGAGGACCGTGTGTACCCCGAGCGCCATCATCCCCGACATTTTTTTCGAAATTTCGGGAGCTAGATCTTACTGTATTTTTTTGCTAAAATCCAGAATTTTGGCTGATTTTATCAATTTTAACACTTTCAAAATTAAAGTCAAAGTTGGTCTAGCGATTGCTTGGATTGAGGCTTCTAATCATTCAAAAACTGTTGAAATTGAAATTCATATCAAAATTGTGTTTCTTACAGTCCTAAATCTGAAAAGTGTGTTGGCATTCATTCGAAATTTCAGTACTTTATTCAAATTTTTGCAGTTTGTGACTTTTGAAATTAAGTTTTTAATTGCAGCAACTCTGATTTCCGCTTTCAAATTCGAATTTTGCATGAAATTGAGTCAATTTTTAAATTTCAAAACTTGCATTGCTTTCAGCATTCCCTCTAAAATCATAAAATTCAAAATTTTAGTTTCCCCCTCTTTTTCAAAATTCAAATTTTACATTTTTCAACAATCTTGGTAGGGTTCAATTTTGAGATTGCAACTTTAATTTGGCCTATCTACAGATCGTAAAATCACTCAATTTTTTCAAATTAGCTTTAAAATCATCATAACTTTCATCCCTGAAAATTTCAAAAAAAGTTGCGAGGACCGTGTGCACTCTGTTCGCCACGGTCCCGGACATTTTTTCCGAAATTTCAGGAGATTGTCCTGATTGCATTTAACAGCTTAAATCTAGGAGATTGGTTGATTTTATTGAAATTTGCGACCTCTAAAATTCAAAATCTTCTCTCTCTCTTTAGTGCATGAGTTTTACAACAATAAGTCCTACTTACACTATTCCCGTTAGATGGAGCCTTAGAATTAAGTCTTTCCAAGGTTTAATTACTGAGGAGATGGAACCTAATTTGAATGGCCTTTTTAACAAGGACATGGGTAATTCCTCTAATCCTCTTAATGATGAAGAAGCTCTCCATGAGGTTTCTGTAGAACAACTTTCAAAATTGGATAACCAATTTGATGATTTTCGACAATGGATGTCTCAAGAATACCCCGATAGTCAAGCTCTTCCTTTAATTGAGGGTCTAAAACGTATGGTTCAAAGTGATAAGAATGGAATTGATATTTTGCGTGGTATTGCACACATTGTGGATTTGAATGTGATGCCTATGAAGAGTTGTGCTGAAACCTTAGGTTATACACAACCTCCTACTCAAGTTAATCATTCTATTCCTTTAACAACTCCTATTGCTAGTATACCTACTTTTACATCAAACATAATGACTACTTCAATACAAGACATTCCTCCTATGATCACCAGTCATGGGGGCAATCGTTCTTCTTCAATCAACCCTCTTCCTTCATTCAATCCAACTTCTTCATTCATTCCTTCAATGAGTGTTCCTATTACATCTCCACAAATAAACATGACACAAGGGGGCAATTCATTTAACCCTTCCATTCCTCCTTGTAGTGTTCCTCCTTTCCAATCATCTCCTATGACTAACTATCATAGTGTCCCACCACCTTACTCTCTACCTTCTTTCAATAACATAACACCTCCATCACAATCTAACACATCTAATATGAACTCTTCGACTGAAGCGACCATTAACAATCTTGCAAAAACTGTCTCTTCTTTACAGCAACAAATTGCCTCTATGAATCAATCTAAGTTTAGTGTGCCCACATTTGATGTTGCGAGCCCACTTTCTCTTGACATTGTTCGAGCTATCCCCCCTAAACATGTTGAAATTCAGCATTTGGAGCTCTATAATGGTAAGGGTGATCCTCTAACACATGTTAAGACCTTTCAAACAATATGCACTGATTTTGCTTATGACCAAAGGTTGCTTGCAAAACTGTTTACTAGAACATTAAGAGATAAAGCCCTACAATGGTATTGCTCGTTGCCTTCTTATTCTATTACTTCTTTCGAACAACTTGCAAATGCTTTTATTCAACAATTTCAAAACAATATAAGTCCTAAAGCTACTTTGATTGATTTAATGCATTGTAAACAAGGTGTTAAAGAAAAAGTGACTGATTTCATTGGTAGATATAAGCATTTGTATGCTCAAATTTCTTTTCCAATGCCTGACAATGATATTCAAAGAATCTTTATTTCTAATTTACAAAAAGATATTAGAGAAAAACTCCTGTTTTTTGAGTTTACTTCTTTCCAACAGTTGTGCGCAACTCTTCACAATTATCAACTGACTGTGAGTCAAATGGAACAAGCAAATCCTATGGCTCCGAGTGATAAGGGTGATAGTAGTCAACAACCATTTGGGAAGTTTAAACCGAATAGAGAGTCCATTAAATTCAATGAAAACATCATCAACAACAATGTGAATGCGGCATCAGGTGTGCCTCCTATTTCTAAGTTTTTCAAGAAAGAAAGAAAGTTTACTCCTTTGAATGAATCATTGCATAGTATTATGAATAAGTTATTGGAACAAAATGTGCTTACTCTTCCTCCTATAAGGCAAATAGACCCTGCAAAGATTAATTCACCCTATTTTGATAACAAATCTTTTTGTCAATTTCATCATCATCTTGGGCATGATACTGAAAAATGTTTTGCTTTAAAGGGTAAAATTCAAGATTTGATTGATAATAATACTATCTCTATTTCTAGTGTGAATGATAAAGGCAACACATCTGTAGCTCCTCCTAACCAAAATCTTAAGATTTTTACTGATCCATTGCCTTCTCATACCTCTAATGCGATTGATACTACTGATTCCTCTGTCTCACCTGATGATCTTGTGTCCATGACTCTGAATGTGATTAACTTTGTAGAGCAGCAGAAAATCCCTAAAGAACCTTCCATCACCTTTGATTCCAGTGAAACTATCAGGGCACCTGATGGTCCTTTATATATAGTTGCAAAAGTCAAGAATACACCTTGCCGTGGAGTGCTTATTGATCCTTCTTGTATGGTTAATATCATTACTGAAGAATTTTTTTTTACTTTGCAATTGAATCAAGTGATCTATGATGAAACAAATGTGGTTGTGAAACTATTTGATGCATTTTCTTCTCCTGCAATTGGTTCTATTACATTACCTATTGAGGTCCATAACAAATCCCTTGATGTGGACTTTGCTATTATTCCATCATGTGAACAATTTTGTGTGAAGCTAGGCTATCTTTGGCTATCTTCCATGAAAGCTATTGCTTCTCCTATTCACAAGTGTTTGAAATTTCCCCACAATGGTGAAGTTGTTACTGTCAATCATAGTCTCTTTAAACCAGCTAAAAGAACTTCTAGCGTTCCTATTGATTACTTTTGGCCTAAACAATTCCAATCTCTTCCTCCGCGAAGTGATCATCTTTTCAAATCTTATCAAAAGTGGAAAAAAGACATGATCCTATCTCTAAGTGAACCTAGAACACCCAAACTTGACATTCCTATCGTTCTTGAGAAGGAAGTTCTTCCTTTGAAAGATAAAACTAATGTCTTTTCTTAAGAAGATTCCCAACCCATCCCTATGGATGTGACTATGCCTATGACTAATAAACTTCCTAAAAGTGGACCTATACCTCCTCGTCATGATGGACTTGGTCTCCTTCCTAAACCGAATATTCCTCCCTTATATGGAGCAGTTCCTCCTCCTTCCTCTTATGGAGAGAAGAGACCTTCCTCTTCTCCTATTGTTCAACCTAAGAGACCACAACCTAAACACCCAAGTGATAAGGATGAGAACATTCCTCCTCCTCAATCTTCGCAACTTCCTACTAAGACTAGACGAAATAGTTCTGCACATGAACGCGGACGAAAGCGTCGTCTTAGAGCTCAGGCAGCTGCTTCTCAAACTTTGCAATCCCCAAAAACACCTTCAACTAATATTATTCCATTTTCTCCTCAGCTGACGATTGAGCCAAAATCTCCTAAACATAAGATGCATGATGGTCTTGATCCTGTGCGAGTTAAAGATCCTATTTTTATAAATCTTGATGATGATATAGATGAAAATGTTATTCATGATGAAAATGTTACTCCTATTCATTCTGATAGTGAGTATGAATATGTTGATGTTGATAACCATCTATCTAACGAATTTTCTAAAGCACTTATCCTAGCTCCTAGACAAGAACACCGTGGCTTGGGATATGAACATAGCCCTTGTTTGGATCTTGTGATAGCTCCATCTGTTGTGTTGGATGTTCTTCCTCTAGCGTGTTTCCTACCTTCCCGAAATATTGATCAGCAAGATCGGGGGGTAGATGACGTGCTAGACTAGTTTCATTAGCATAGCAGACTCTCTCCTCCTCTCTTGATCTCTTTTGTTACTTCTTCTATGTGTTATTCCCATTCTTCTATTTGTTGTCCTTAGTGTTGTCTACTTGAGGACGATGCAAAACATTGAGATCTCTTTTGGTCTCTCTCATGTTGACTCAAAAGACACATGTGTTCCCTTCTTCTAGGTGACCTTCCTTGATTGGGGAATGAAGAACAATTATGCATACATACATATGATATACATGAATTATCATACAACATACTGACCCCGAGGAAAGCGAAGTCACGTCATGCTTTGTGTTTTGTGTCTATTATCCTTGGGCTTATCTCACACTTGGGGGCTAAATCCTTGCGATAACGTGCTCCTTTCTCATTTCTTATATGTATCACTACCTTAAAGCAATCACCCCCGGTGAGGCGTGTGCGATCGCTTTAACATAGGGGGGCATACATCCCGTTCATATCTTTTCAAGATACTTGAAAATTTCTTGACAAATTTAGCTTTGCCTTGAAAATTTTTGATATCTTTCTTGCATGACTCATAGTGAGGGAACCTTACTACTGACAGTCATGGTTCTCCCTCATGATCTTCCCTTTTACTTTGTCAATCGAAGTCGTAAGATCCTTAGTCCACTGGGGGCTCGGTGTATCTTGCCTCCTTGACGTGGTGAAAGTTTTTCAATGTTGTTTCCTTGTACTTTACTGGAAGTATGAGCATACGCTTATACTCCCGCTAAAGTGGGGGCTAAATGTAGCATCCTAAAATTGTGACACTTGCAATTTCGACTGCATTTGGGTCTTCACGATGGCGATGCAACACGGAACCTGAATGGAGACCCCGAAACTTGTTCATGACATCAAAAACTGCATTTTTCAGCACCCTGGCCTGATCCTCCTTGCACCCTGCTGTCCCGGGAGGTGGGACCATGGTGCCCAGTGCCCTGGTCCTTCTAGACTAGGGCGCCCAATGCCCTGGTCCCCCAGGACCATGGCGCCCAGCGCCCTGGTCCCTGGCCCTATTTTGGGCCCAGTCTCTTATGGGGCTTCGGGTCTTTAAGTTTACAAATTGGAAAATAATGTTTCCTGGTCGGCCTAAGGTCAGGAAAATCAGTCTATCAGCCCTAATTGACAAATATATAAACTACATTTCCTCTCCCATTTGGGGAAGGAAGGACATATGTGAGCAAGACGCGAAAGCGATATTCAAACATTCAAACATTCAAGCATTCAAGCATTCCTTCAAGCAATTGAGCATTCTAAGTCTCCATTCAAGGCTAAGTGTTGCATTCAAGACAAGGATTCAACCATTGAAGAGGAGATCACATACAACATACAACATACTACATACATTACACCTTCGCATGTAAGAATACAAACATTCTTACAACAAGGTATCAATACTTGTTTACATTACAAACATTTACACTTACAACATTCTCATTTCTTGGTTAATTCCAAAACCGGGGTTTGACCTAAAGGCAAACCCCTCATCCCTAACCCCCCAATCATCCTCTCTTTTCTATGTGTAGGTTGCAGGTACGCGACTATAATTGAAGATATGGAATCCTTGTGCAGAGACGAACAGATCCCCCTTCGTTTCGCAGATTTTTCGGAGGACCGTGTGCACGTCGGGCGCCATCGTCCCGTCAACTTTCGCTCAAATTTGCAGAACAGCACCGTCTCGACATTTTACTGCTAATTCCAGGTCCGCAGCTTCATCCCGTATCCCTATCTCTTTTTATAAGCGAATCTTTCCTACTTTACATGCATTCCTAGTTCAATCTTTCTACATTCTTTACAAAAGAGGGTATCCTTGATGTCACAACCCTTGAAACCCATTTAGAATCCAATCTTGCATTGTGTGGGATTGGATCTTGTGGGTTTCAACCCCTCTTTTGAATGTAAAGTCTCCCCTAAGTGAAAACCATCAACCCTAGTGACTCTCCCTTCTCTCTCCTTAGAGTTGGGGAGGGGAGAACGACTAGGGTTCAATTTTTCCGCTTTACAGGTTGGTTCCATTCAATGAGTTCAGGATAGATAATGGGCATTACTTCATCGATTAGGTTAAGTTCATTAGATGTGTCAGTGAGGTTTAAGACATTGTGGTGAAGGTCGTTGATGGTACTCTCCCTGTCAGAATCAGGCGTAGGATGTGACGTAGGGTATGTGGAAGAAGTTTCCAGCTCAGGAACCCAAGAGGTCTTTATCTATGCTTCTCCGTAAACAGGAATGTCTTTGCGAGGTGGAGGTGGTGATGTGTCTTCCTCATCTGAAGTATTAAGCTATATGGAATCAAATTCCCACTCATGTGAGTCAGTTTCTGAGTCACTTTCCAGTAACCGGTTATTGTACCATACTGGGATATCCTTTGAGTTAAATACTGCAGGTGTGATCGTTTGATGTACCTTTGTAGATGAAATGATCGGTGTTGTAGGAAGGATTATGGGGATCAATGAATCTGATACGAGGAGTATTGGTAGTGTGGACTCTGCTGCTTCTGCTAGAACTGCTGATGTCGTAGATACCGTTGTGGGTTCTGATATAGTTGCTGCTGCTAATGGGGTTGCTGGTTTGATTGGCGAGATGATTGGTGTTGCAGATGGTTTTTTTGGGATTTTTAGCCTCAATGGGGCAATTGCCATGGTGTTTGATGCTGCTTTTATAATCAAAGGTGACCTCTTTGTAATAGGCTGATATAGTGGTTGGCTAGGTTTTCCTTTGAATCTGAGCTTAGGAAGGATCTCCTTTTGAAAGCCTAGTCTTGTATTATCCTTGGGCTTTAATTCCGGCAGCAGCAGTTCATGTCTTCCTTGCTTACAATGCCCTAAAGCACTTTGACCATCATATCCCATTCTTTGCATAATGAGAAGGCCTTTTCCATATTGATCTGTGGGAAGCTTAGCTTGTAGAATGTCTGTGGTGATAGGATCTTTATAGATCCATTCTGCTAAGTCTTCATCTCTGGTTTCTTCTTCTTGACTCTTTCCAAGGATGAATGGTGTCAAAGTACATGCTGGCTTGATCAGTGGTTATTGAAGTAACCGTTGAGGTTTTCCATGTGTTATAGGAGAAGTGGGCATTTGTCCAACACAAAATAGTTGGCTCAAATTGTACTCCCCAGGACCTTCCTCTGCTATCTTCATCTTGAGCTTCTCTTGCTTGGGTATAATAGTGTTTGAACTGGAAAGAGAGGCTGGACTTACATATGATGTGGAGGAGATGGCTTCTCTATTGTTGGGAATGATAATCTCTGGTTGATGACTGATATTATGACAATATGCAAAGGGGTTTGCATCGCCTAGGATTGTGATTTCTACACCATTATGCGGGAACTTGATACACTGATGGTAGGTGGATGGGATGACTTGCATGGTGTGTATCCAAGGTCTTCCTAACAACAAATTATATGGCAAAGGAAGGTCCAAAACTTGACAGAGGATGTGTTTCACCACAGGGCCCACTCAGATTGCTAGCACTATAGCTTCTTTGGATGAACACTCTGCATCATCATAGGCTTTGATAGTGATCTTCTTGCGGGGATCCACTGATTCAATTGCATATCCCAAATCTGTGACTAATTGTAGAGTACAGATATTCAAGCCTGCTCCATTATCAATCAAGACTCGCTTGATCCTATGTTGGTTGATAAACCCTTCAATATGGAGTGAGGCATTGTGAGGTTGCTGGAAGGATGTGTTGTCACTTTCAGAGAAAGTGAGACATGGTGATGATTGCAGAATTCCCACCATGGCTTGGAATTGATCTATGTTGAGGTTTACAGGCACTGACGCCTCTTGGAGAGATTGATCCAAGATTGTTTTATGAGATGGGGATAGGCGCAATAGCTCTAAGATAGATATTAGTGCGGGCATTTTGTCTAACGGGTCCACAAGGTTATACTACTTTGGGATAGATGGGGTGCCTTGTGGAGCTACTTTTATGGTAATATTGTTGCGACGTGTAACAACATTGCAAGTGGAGCTGGGATTTTTTATGGTTATAGTTGCAATCTGTTCATTGGCATCGTATAGGTGATTCACAGTGTAATTATATGCGGCTTGCGTATAATCAGTGGTATTTGTGTTTCTCCCTGAAATGGAAGGACCCCTTTGATCATGTGATGGAAGTGGATTTTTAAACATGAGATGATCATTGTTTGTTGTCTTTGGGTCATGTCCTTCGATTTCGATTTCGATTTCATCTCGGTCAATAAGATCCTGAATAAGATCTTTCAATCTGTGACAATTGCTTGTCTTATGTCCTTTCCCTTGATGGAAGTCGCAATGCTCAGTATCCCTCCACCATGAAGGTTTGACTTGAGGTTCATAATTTGATGTTTTGGGTAAGGTCACCAGATTTTGAGAAACTAGTTGACGTAACACTGTTTCGATGGGTTCCCCTAAGGGAGTGTATGTTCACTTTGGTTTAAAATTTTGCTGACGCTGTCTGGGTTCATCTTGAGATGTGGTGCGGCCTTGATTTGGAGGAGCTACTGTGTTATTCTTGGGTGGGGGGTTCTGTCCTGCAAATCGAACCACAGGTTGTGCACTTTAGATAGTTCTTGCATCCACAACCCCTTCGTTGACGACATTTTTGTTTTTGTTCCAAAAGCTAGGCTTGTCACTATTGAAGCGTGGGCGAGGGCCCTCCTTTGGTTCATTGTAGATTTTGATAAGTCCTTTCTTGATGAGGGCCCGCTCACATTTTAAGCCTTTAGTGATCATGTCATTGAAAGAGTCTGTGTCTTTTACATCTAGGTGAAATTCCATTTCATCATTTAAGTTGGAAATAAATATTTCCAATAGTTTTTGTTCAGGTAACTGAAGAGAACGTCTGTTGGACATTTGATGCCATTGTTGTAGAAAGACTAAAAATAGCTCACCTGGTTTTTGTTTAGTGTTACATAGATCAGCCATGGTGATATCACGTTCAATGTTGTGTGAGTAATGTGCCAGAAATTTCTGGATGTGTTCTTCAAATGTCCTAATGCCACCTGGTAATCGGGAAAACCATGATGTGGTTGTTCCTCCCAAGCTTTGGGGAAAAATTCGCATTAGGTATGTATCCTCGTATGCCACTTCGAGGCAAGCTGAATGGAATTCTCTAACATGATCACGAGGATATCCTTTTCCTTGGTACTTTTCAAACTTGGGTGTTTCAAACCCTTGCGGAAAAGGTGGCATATGAAGATTCCTATCGAAGGGATAGGGACAAATGTTATTAAGTGAAAACTAATTAGTTTTCACACCACTATGAAGTTGTTGGGCGAGATTCTCAACTTGTTGCCGCAACATTTCTATTTCATTTGGAGGAGGAGGAAGTGGGGGATTACCTTGATGAAGGTTGTATCTGATATGTTCTCGACCTCTTTCATCCTCATTACGACTTTGGCATTCTGATGCTTGTCTTAGTTGTGCAACATCAAATTCAGAGGGTAGTTTAGCCCCCTCTTGAGCAAGTCTTAAAAAGTGAGCATCGGCATTGCTCCTGGGTATTTCACCAAAAAGTCTATTAAAGAGAGGCTTGTGTTGTGCCCTTTCTATTGCCATCGGAGTAGGAGTGCCTAGATTTTCATCATTTATATTTCCTCCAAGGGCTTCATGGAACTTGTTGATATTTTCTTCCTCTTCCTCTTCAATTTCTTGTTGTCTAGATCTTGATCTGGTATGA
Source organism: Cryptomeria japonica (assembly GCF_030272615.1). Taxonomy (NCBI): domain Eukaryota; kingdom Viridiplantae; phylum Streptophyta; class Pinopsida; order Cupressales; family Cupressaceae; genus Cryptomeria; species Cryptomeria japonica. The sequence goes on from NC_081414.1 coordinate 922,981,500, forward strand.
GCCATTTTGTTTATAAGTTTTTGTTGAAGTTTGATGAAAATGATGATGAGTTGTTGATGGAATGAAAGATGGATATTTGGTGGAATGTTTTGCATATGGATCCCTAGCACTAAAGGTAGATGTTACCAAAGTTCTTTCTTGAATTGCTTGTTGTGTTTGACAAAGTGTGATGTGATAAGGTTTAGAGGAATCTGAGATGTGTTACAAACTTAACTACCTAGTGATGAGAGGATGCACTCATAGACTAGTTTTAACCTGCGTAGAAATGCCTCCTAGGATGAGTTTATCTGAGATGTAGAGACAATCTAAAAGTGATTTGTTTTGTGTTTGATTCAAGCAATATCGAAATAGAACTTAGGACAAAAACCTTTTGATGTTTTTGAGAGTTGGAATGGATTTGATGAGATATGAATATGATAATGGATGAAATGTTTAACTTCAATAAAAGCTTTGTGTCACATATGGGACAAATTATTCCTCTTCTCTTTCGGCAGTTGGTGGTTCTTCCCGAGCTATGTTATATGTGATGCAAATGTCTGGAAAGAAGTCAGGATTGATCTTGCCTCCTTTGTTTTTGTGATAACTCAAAGCTCGATATTGTGTAAAAGCTCTACGGTTCAATGACTCTTGATCAAATTCGTTTGATTTCCCTTGAAGATAAAGATGCATGTGAGGTAAGAAGGCTCTATGAGAGACAAAGATTTGTCTATTAAGATAGAAGAATTTCCTCCTTTTGATTAAAGCCTTTGAGCTCAATGGTCTTCTCTTCAAGTTGATGTGTTGATTAAGATTCTTCTTTCTGAAGATCTGAAGAATGGTCATATAGTTTGATACTTTTCTTTTGCTCTTTGTTTTTGATCTTTTGGTTTTTGAAAAATGTTTGTGTTGGATGAATACTTGTTTTGGATTTTGGATTTTTGGTTTTTCTTTGACAAGAAAACAAAGCAAGCACACAAACACAAGAATGTTGCCTCAAAAGGCACAGATAAGTGTGGGTCTAGATCAACCCAATCTTTTGAACTTTGTATGACCCTTTCCTTTAAATGTATTTTAGGTGTTTTTTCGAAAGCCTGAAGTCAGCTCAATTTGTACTTGGTCCTGACTAAAACGAAAACACTTCAAACACTCTTTATCCCTAAGGTCAAATGGCCAGTTGTGATAATTTCAGCCCACATCTTGATATTTCTTCGACTTTGGTACTACATACTTTATGAATCTCGTCATGGCAGGTAAGGATGTGATATAATAAGTCTTGCACGAGCATAACAAATAGATGATCCCTATGATGGGGGAGTCATCACTTTCATCAAGCCACAAGTGACTTTTCAAAAAGCTATGTTTCTACTCAAGGAAATATGTATGGTGAGTATCTTGGGAGCAAAACCATCTATGCTCTTGCACTTAATTGTATCACAAATATCCTCAATCAATAGAACAGGTGAGCTACTACTTAAAGGTGTTTAGTAATGTTCGATTTTTTGGACATAAGTTCATTCTGCAGTGACTCACTTAAGAGCCTTGTAACTTGTGGTGGGGCCAATTTGTCCTTTTGACAAGTTACACTAGAGGAACAACTATACCCAAGGCTACAACTTTCGCTCTCACTTGATTTCTATAGCGGCTTGAAGGATTTACCGCACGAGGTCATTCCCAAGAGTGATGTGTCTCTTGGTAGGCCTCTCTTAAAAATAGAAACTTGAGTGTTACAAACACTTTTCTCTTGCACCTAGGACCACAAGAGCCAAGGGAGAGGATAGTGTGTGTTAGAAGTAGGACCACTTGACAAACTTTGCACAAGTGCCAATCACGAAAAACACTTGTTCTTTTTAACTGATTTTCATTGCAATGTGATCTAACTATTAGGAGATGTTGCTACAACAACCATAATGTTCTTTTTAACTTCAAAGGCAATATGTTTGAGTAAACTAGGAAAATGAAATCCTGGTCAACTGAATGAAAAACACGTTTGTGTGAAGTAAAATCATTTTGCAAAATTGAAACAAGTTGATCGTTCTTTTTACTTGCACAAAAATTGAAGTGTGGATTGTGATTTTTAAGTTTTTGATGCAAGAAATAAAATTTGTGTTGTCTTGTTTTAAGCACCAAAATGGAGTGTATCCCTAACTTGCAATGAAAGCAAATTTGTTTTGTGATTTTTAGAGCACCAAAAGAAGTTTGAAGCCTAACTTGCAAGAAATAAAGATTGTTTTTGTGATTTTTAAAGCACCAAAAGAAGTGTTTTAGTACAAAAAGAGGTTATTTTAAAACCTGCACATGAAACAAATAGTTAGAAAAATCTAAAAACATGGTGGGCTCCCACAAGCCTAAAGAAAATTTTATTGTTTACAAGGTCTGTCTTTTACAACGTTCTGTTACAATAGCGCTACTCTGTGTGAAAACAGAAGTGCTACTTAACACAAATGTGTGAAAGTATAGACAAAAGCGCTAAAGAAGGATATTAATGCAGAAGGTCAAAAGCGCTAAAATCTAAACAAAAGCGTTAATAAAAAGACAAAAGCGCTAGACTATAAACATAAGTGTTGAACTTTGGACAATAGCGCTATTGTAGAAACAAAAGCGTTATACTGCTAAATGACAATAGCGCTAAAGTGTGAACAAAAGCGTCGAAGCACGACCTGTGTGGCAATTAGACAAAAAAATTAGTAGTTTGTAGAAAAATCCTGTGTTGGATTCACGTTGGGTTCACCAAATGATGCTCTGCAAAATGGACAATGTTAGTTAGGATAAACAAACACAAAACAAGAAACAAAAGAAATCAATTGTTAGATGTTAGTGTTAAAATTCACCAATTAAAAACTATCCTAAGCAAGCATATCAAGAAAGATACTACTAAACAAAAAGAAAGCTTAAGGAATCTGCAAAAAGTAACTAAAGTTCTCAATATGCTCTCTACCATGCTGGTAGCTTCTCCTTCCTTGTTCCTCTCCTCTCCAAGTTCCAAATTAGTGTAGCTCTCAGCATCTTTTTGCACTATGGATGCTTATGGAGGTTCAAGATTGTAGATGATTACTCTAAATGCTATGCAAGTATGAACAAGCTAGAAAATGAGATTATTATATAGTCTAGTGTTGATTTTAATCCAAAAGAGTAAATGTAAATGCTAAATGCTTTCTAGAATTCACTACAGATTAAATGCATACAAGTTTTTCAGGATCTGGATTATGAAGAAATGAGCTCTATTTACAGGAAAAATGGAGCAATAGATGGTTGAGATTGAGTAATCTCAACAAGAGTTAGGATTGAATGATATTCAATCCATGTGAGGACTTTCAACCCAATCCCAGGATGACAAGTGTCAATGTGAGATAGGTTGAGAGGAGAGGGAATAAGCATTAAATGCTTGACATGACCTGAGAGTTAACTTGAGAGTTAAGGTCAAAGTTGGGTTGAGTGAATAAATTCTTTATTCAAAGAATAAAGCTTTTATCCAATGGATAAACTCTTGTGCAAGGGTTAAAGGGATAACCATGGTAAAAGAAATAAATGCTTGAGGAGACACATGAGTCACATGAGGGTTGAGTTAGGGGTTAACCATAAATGGTCATGTAAGAGCCATAAGTGGTCTAGAAGACTTTAGAGGTTAAATTGTTGAACACACAAAGCATTAAATGCTTTTCAAAGACTTTGAAGTCTTTGAGAAGTGACTCCAAGTTGCTTAGGAATGTGACAATAATTAGGGGATGGATTAGGCTAATTGATTAGGATTAGATAGGTTCTAGAATAATTTAGGAAGGGCAAGTGGGAGATGTAGGAAAATGCAAGTGGGGGAAATAAATGTTTTATTTAATTTATTTAAAAGAGGAAAGATGATTAAATTGAATAAATAGAATTTATTCATTTAATTGATTGTGAATTTGGTTTAATGAATTAATTAAAATAAATTGAATAATTTATTTAATTAATAGGAGAATGATTTGAAGATGAATAAATTAAATATTAATTTAATTAACTGATGGCTAGTGGATATTTAATTAAATAAATACAAAATATTCATTTAATTAAAATGGACAGATTTATGTGACTACAGATCCAATTGATCATATTTTGCATCTTGATAGAATACAGTTTATTCCTATCATCTATTTTGTCTCTCTTATTTGTGCTTTCCATTGCCTCTAGATCTTGGCAAAATCTCACATTGTATCAGGGCTGGTCCATATCTCACATGGTATCAGAGCCATTAGAGTGCCATTGGTTTGCCAATTGAGAGAAATTTGGGGTTTGCATTTTGGAGCATTTTTGGCCAAATCCGTCATTGCCGTTGTGCTCAAAAGGCCCAAAAACCCCAAGATTAATTGTCAATTCGTCAAAATTGGCCTCCATCACCCCAAGTTGAAAAAATCTCCCCTCCCAACCCGCTGTACAAACTTGCAAGTACAAGTTTGAATTTTTTATTTATTTTTCGTTTATTAATTTTTTGGAAAATTAAAAAAATCAAAAATCAAAATTTTGTTTTAAAAAGGAGGGGGGACTTTTTTTGTTTTCATTTAATAAGTCAAAATTGGGAGCACTTTTTTTCTTGTCACTTCAATCTTGTCTTGCAGTGCTTCCAATCGACAGTCAAGGGGGGGGGATTGATTTGCTCCTTTATATCTCTTGGCCACATCCCAATCAGAGGCGTCTTTTTCTGCAGTATTCTACAGGGCTTCTTGGTGGTATCATCTTCATGTTTCCAGATTTACACTATCATGTTGTATGCTCTTGCTTGAGCAATGTTGTACTCACACTATCATAAAGTGCCACACCTCTTTGTATCTTGTTTTTTTTTACTATTTGATGTAATCCTCTTGTACACTTAGATTAGGAATATCTTGTGAGGCTTTGTGTATGGCTCCGGTGGAGAAGTAGATTGTACACATTTGTGCATGGCTCCCATGAGACTTGGATTGTACCAGTATTTTTGTCATTTACGAGTATCTAGATGATGCTCAAAGCAGGTTGTCTCCATGCCTGATCTTCTTTTTGTTGCAGCGAGTGATTCATCGTCATCGACATTGGTACCTGGTTTTGTTACACTTTGACATTATTGGTGCAACATAGGCTCTCTTTCTTCCTTATGGGGAGGTATTTTGGTCAACATCATTGGACCATCCTTGCAGGAGATTCGACATTGAGGGGGGGCTTCATGGTCTCTCTTCTCTCTTATGGGGGGGACATATTTTTTGTTCTTCTCATTCATCATTGAGAGCATTGTGTGCTTTCATCATCTCTCTTTTGGGGGAGGGTTTTTTCCCATTGGGTTTTTCTCTCTTTCTTCATTTATGGGAGATTACATTTGCATTTGTACATGGGTACCTAACATGGCCTCATAGTCGGAACCCATCTTGCATTGCTTAGTTGCATTATAGACCTTAGTGCATTCCCCTAAGTTGCACTTAAGGGGGGGTGTTGGTGTAAATAACTATTCATCATGGATATTATTACACTATACTTAAGTTTACTTAGGTACATGCATTTAATAGTAGTTTGGGTATGAGACACTTGGGTGTTTGTGCCACATTGGGATAGTGTGTGTAGGAGAATTTCCACCTTTTATGGTGTTGATCTTATCTTGTTGTTACATTCCACCTCATGTGGAATATTATATTATTTCTCCTACCTACCCACACTTATTTCCTACCTACCCTTGTTTCTTATTGAGCCACATGTCATGTTTGTGTGCTCACATATCCCTAAGCCTTTCCTATATAAGTAGGCTCATCTACAATGTTTGTACGAGCAATCAATCTATATCTTGTAATGATCCAATTGATCATATTTTGCATCTTGATAGAATACAATTTATTCCTATCATCTATTTTGTCTCTCTTATTTGTGTTTTCCATTGCCTCTCAATCTTGGCAAAATCTCACACTTATACCCATCTTGAATGATACAGGGCATTGCAACAAAACATTAAACAAAGATAAAAGCCATAGAGCTAGGCAAACTTGGCATATTCCACTGTGTTTTATTTCTATTAAGAAAATGATCAAATAATGCAAAGGTCTAAGGTAATCGCTACTATTTTCCAATTGTTCTCGTAAAAAACAAGAATGGTGAACAAAAAACCCTAATTACATCATGCCCGCGGGCTCAAATAGAGTAATCCTTTTTGACTGGAGACGATACTTGTAACTGAACATGCTCCTGAATATGTGTGTTGATTGCCATCATGGAGATCATTGCAATCACCTTGGGCCAATGATTTTCGTATTTTATGTGCACAACATGGATGCAACCTGGATTGTCCATTTGTTATGTTGCAACTGCTTTGACATGGGCTTTTCTCTTTTCAATTCACTAGTGTTGCCACGCAACATGTTTTGGTGCCTGTCCGCTTGCCAAACAACCAATAGGGTGCCTTTGATCCATTCACAAGCTTAAAAAATCTCCAGGGTTTCGCCTTGCTAACAAGTGGCATCCTTTACTTGCACCATAGGCTCATTTGCCTTCCCTTTTAAAATTCCCCACTTTAGACATGTAGTGCATTGGTGAGGCTTTTTAGAGTCTTCCTTCTTTTCTTCTCTCAAAACTTTGCAGTGCCAACACATGTCTCCTTCTATTGTGAGTGCTTTGAAAACCAAAACTTTTATGAGCATCGCACGAGGCTATCATGTGTTGGGCTTGTGCATCTTTATAGAGAGGTTGAGGAAACCTTTTGGATAGAAAATGCGTGGGTGTGACACATGGATTGATCTCTGCAAACTTGACTTAAACAAATAAAAGAACGAAGAACCACTCGAAAAAAAGACCATGGGTATCGAGATGAAATCTCTCTAAAGACGAGATTATAGCATTATTTCTATCAATGCCCTAAGCATAAATCTACTGAACATATTTCTATAAAAATATACATATATATATATGTATATATATATGCATATATATATATGCATATATATATATATGTATATGTATATATATATATGTATATATGTATATGTATATATATATATGTATATATGTATATATGTATGTATATATCTATATATGTATATACATATATATACATATATACATATACATACATATATATACATATATATATATATATATATATTATTTTTTTAATGGTAAGAGCTATCAGTACGGGGATAACACCCTTGTATTGCATAAAGAAACTATTACAGGAGATTTCACTGCCTACTGGCAAGTCCATACACACACTACTATCTGCAGTGAGTAAAACTATCTACAGGATGACAGACATAGACAAGGCATACTTGGTTATGCCTCTTACTGATCCCCATTTAGGGTCTGCATGATCACCCTAGCATATTCTCCGATGCTGATTACACTCGCAGTGGCTCCAGCTGAGAACCACCATGTTTCTGAGTTAGTTACTCTACGAAAAGGGGCCATGTTCCCGTTCTGCACAACGCACCTAAACACCTCCCACACATTTTCCCTAAATATTCTCATCTGTGCTCTGCCCTACTTCTCTCACTGGCATCTAATTCATTGCCCTCGTCATTATCACTCTCCTCTTCTTCTTCTTCTTCAGAGTCCGATGGCAAGAAGTAACTCAACTAGAAATAAGTCTTGAGAATGCTAATCCATTCATTCTCTGGCAGACTTAGGATGGAATCTACAATGTTGTGACTGTTGACAGGCTTGATGAAACCACTTAAGATCTCCATTGCTCTTTCCCTGCACTCAATGATGTCGACCAATGGCATGAGCACAGCTTCATAAACCATGGCATCGCACTAGTGCCGATCAAAGTTAAGTGTGATCCCCACTAGTCCTTTGATCGTATCATAAACATAGGCCTCGGTGACAGATAAGCTGTGAAGCTGCATATCTAATGTTTCTTCACAATTCATGCATCCAATGTTACCAAAGTAGGCCATGGTTAAGTCTCAGTCCTGCCCGGGCACTATCCAAGATGTGGATACCTTTAAAGTGCCTTACTTAACCATGCATCTGGCTCTTGCAAAGGCCAATAAAAAGACTTACAAACTCTAGAATATTCTTCCAACCTAATCTAGATCCCACAGTCTGCAAGAATCTGCCAATCCATCACATCTGCCTATCCTTTGTAAATCAGGCTGTTGTCGCTACATCTTTCGAGGGGTTGGCCTGTTCTCGGTGCAATAATTCTATCATCTGTCCTTCAACCGTAGGCCTAGTTCAAGGGTCATCATCCCACTTTGTCGCATTTCTTTATCGATAGGTCTTTTTTGCACAGGTCCATAATCTCTGAACTTAGTGTCTTGGAATCAACTGTCACTTCTGCAGCCTGTGAATTGACTCCTAAATTTGCTAATAGGTCTGCTACTCGATTTTCCTCCCCGTGAATATGTGATATTTCATATGGCTCAATTGCTTGGAGTAATAATTGAATCCGAGGCAACCATTTAGCGAGTTTCCAATTAAGTAACCTACTGGTAGTCACCCCATTTATAATTATCTGAGAATCTCCTTCAATCTGAACATTAGTTAAACCTTTCTCTTTGTAGAGAACAAGCCCAGCCTCAAGGGTTCTTATTTCTGCTTCATTGTTGGTAGCGCAACTAATATGGCCATACGTATCACTCACCATATTCCCTTCCTCATTTCGAATGACTACTCCAAAACCAGCCTGTCTCAGATTACCTCTGCAGGCCCCATCAAAGTTAAGTTTAACCCAATTTCTATGCGGCTTCTCCCATCTGACCTCTTTCCTATTGATTCTTTTCTTGGGATGATGGAATAAAGCATTTTTGAAAGACCAATTCCTTTCCATTTCCATGTCCCAATCATTGAATTTGAATTTTCTGACATTTCTTGACTTACCACAAATGACTTCTTCTATGCTTGTCTTAAGATTGTCCATGACTATTTCTATTGGCTTGGCCAATTCTTTGAATATTCGTTTATTTCTCTCTTTCCAGATATAGCAAACAATCATTGCTGGACCAATCTGCCATAGGATGCCCCATTGTGACTGACTAGATCTAGGCCATGCAACAAGGAAGTCTTTTAGAGTCATGCTTTTGGCTGTAAATAGGCTAACCGTTCCAAGGAACCAATCCCAACATCTCTAAGCAAATCTGCAATTGAAAGGTAGATGGTCCACTGTTTCTTCCCCATTGTTACATAACACACACCAGCTTGGCCCTTGTATACCTATTATTTTTAGCCTATCACCAGTGAGTATCCTCCCATTCAACGCAACCCATAAGAATGCCCCTGCTTTGGGCAGTACCCATTTGTTCCAGCATAACTTACTGGGCCAGTCCGGATTGAGGATTTTATGCCTTTGGATTTCATAGCCCAGCCTAACACTGTACTCCCCTGACTTTGCTGCACACCAGAATAAGCTGTCCTCTTCATCTAACGCTAATATTGATCTGCTGTTAAGTAATTCTTTGAGTTTTTGGCACAATTGCGTACTGCCAATATTTACCCTTTTCCAAGTTCTCATACCATGAGGCTCAGTACTCTCAAAATAGTTGCCAACTTGCGTTCCAAAAATGGCTTCGATGGTGTTGACCCAATCCTGATCTTCGAAGCACTTTGATAGCGGCAACTCCCCCTCCCATGAATCTCGCCAGAACTTGGCCCTATTACCATTGCCAATCTTCCAAGAAATGTGATTCGTTAATATGCCCCGTTGTCCCAAAGAAAATTCCAAGTGGGAGAGCCCCTGGCTGTGTTTGCAATTGTGAAGATACGTTCTGAGTCGTCTGAGTCCAAATACTTTTTCTGAAAGATCCTACACCATAATTTATTGGGGCATTTGTACATTTTCCAAGACAACTTCGCTCCAAGTGCCAAATTTTGCATACTCATTTTTCTCAACCCTACACCTCCATCCTCTTTCCGCATGCACATTGTATCCCAGTTAATCAAAGGTATCTTCTTATGATCCTTGGCCCTATCCCAAACAAACTTTTTTAGAAACCCATCTAATTTCGCTCCCACCAAACTGAGCATTTGAAAGCATTGCATACTATAGATTGGAACCGCTGATAGCACTGATTTAATCATTAAAAGCCATCCGACTTGAGTAAGCCATCTATTCTTCCATTGCTCCGATTTAGTCTTACAAGAATTAAGTACATCCTCCCAAATATGTGATTGCCTACAACCCATGTTAATTCTGATCCCAAGATATTTGAGGGGCAGATTAGTAGTTTTTAATCCAAGCAATTGCGAAATGCGGTTCTGTAACAATCTTTCTGCGTTAAAAAAGAAAATCTGTGACTTATCCATATTCATTACCTGGCCTGACAACTTCGAGTATTCCTCTAATACCTCTCTAATTCCTTTGGCTTCTTTCATTGTTGCTTCACCAAACAAAATAGTGTCATCCGCCAATGGGTAATGGGCTCTATCAATCTATGAACTTGTATACCTTTCCAATGATAGACATATTGCTTGGTTTTGATTAGATTGCTAAGGACTTCTGCCATGAGAACAAAGAGGGCCGGAGATAAAGGGTCCCATCGCCTCAATCCATTGGTAGCTTTGAAGAAGCCACAAACCGCACCATTGACAAGCACTGAAAAGCTAACCGTGGAGATGCAAAAACTAACACAGTCTATCCATTCCTTTGGAAAACCATAACAACTAAGAACCTTAATCAAGAATTGCCAAACTACCTTATTGTAAGCTTTTGCAACATCAAGTTTAATGATCATACCTTTTGATTTCTCTTTATGGATGGAGTGCATGATTTCAGACACTAAAATAATGCTGTCCGCTAGCTCTCTTCCGGGGCTGAACGCATTCTGATTTTCTGAGATGAGGTGAGGTAAGAGTTTCTTCAGTCTGTTGGCCATTGCTTTCGAGATGATTTTGTATATGATATTGCATAACGATATGGGCCTAAAATCGTGCATTGAAGTGCATTCCTGTTTTTTGGGAATTAAAGCAATGACTGTATTGTTCATCTCTCTTACAAATTTCCCTTTGTTCTCGAATTCTTCTACAACCAACCAGATATCATATCCTAGAAAGTCCCAACACTTCTGATAAAACTCAGTAGTCATACCGTCCGGGCCTGGTGCCTTGTGAGGATGAAGTTCGAAAGTGGCCCTTTTGACTTCTTCTAGGGAGTATGGTTCACAGAGCAGTTTAGCGTCCTCCACACTTACCAACTTGTGCATAAATTCAGGGACCCTGTTATCTGACATATCGCCTACCTGACGGAAATTGCCCAATAATTTAACAAAATGGTCGAGTGTGACATGCTCTAACTCAGCCTTAGTGCTTCTCAAAATGCCTCCACCATCTAAGATAGCAGTAATTTTATTTTTGTTTCTTTTGACTTTTGAAGTTGCATGGAAAAAGTTAGTGTTACGGTCTCCCTCAGCAACCCATAATGCTCTTGACTTATCTCGCCAATATACTTCTTCTCTTCTTAGCAGTTTCGCATACTATTCCTTGAGGAATTTTTCTTTCAAGTAGTCTTCCCTGACCATCCCAACTAGCATGACTTGGTTGTTGATTTTTTCCAATTCTTCCTCAATTCTAATTTTTTCAGAGAATATATTCTTGAATGAGGATTTGTTCCAGAGTTTAATGTTGTTTTTGATATATTGAATTCTCTTTACAAAACAGAAGTTAGGGGAGCCCGAAAAAGAGTTGCTTTCTAGCCACCATGTTTTGAGTAGATCAATGAATTTAGGGTCACTCCACCACATGCTCTGAAGTTTGAAGTAATTTATGTTCTTATGTGCCTCATGATTAATTGACAAAGTAACCGGGAGATGATCTGATCCAGCTTGCGGGATGATTTTAGTGTCAATGGAGAAGCTACCATTAATCCACCATTCCCCCACAAAAAAGAGATCTAATCTTTGAGAGATTTTTGAAAAGTTAAGCCTTCTATTGGTCCAGGTGAACTTACCATTCTTTGGAATAACATCCACCACTTGATAGTTCGAAATGAACTCTCTGAAGTCTTCCATTACTCTAGTGCTCTTCCTCAGCCCTCCTTCCTTGTCGTCAATATCTAAAATTGCATTGAAGTCCCCAACCAAGACTACCTTATGCATTTCTAAGAGCTGCAATTGCTCATATATCTCTATCCATACTCTTAGCTTTTCATCTGTCTTAATTGGCCCATATATATTAAACAGGGGAAATCCAAAACCTCCTGGTTTGTATATAATGTTGCATGCCATCCAAAACTCGTTGGACTCTAATGGGATCACCTCAAAAACCTTAGAGTTCCACATAATTCCAAGTCCTCTAGCAGATCCTCTAGCGTCTTGAAATATTCCTTCCCACTTATTGCAAAATTTTATGAATTCGGCCATCTTATGACCATTCAATTTGGTTTCCTGAAGTAAGATCATTTCAGACTCTAGCTTGGCCAAAGATCTTTTGACCAAGCGTCTTTTGTCAGGGGCTGTTAAGCCCCTGACATTCCAAGATGAGATCCTCATTTCTGTCCAAGGGAGGCGCTGCCTCCCTTGGAGTTCTTCATGTATTCCAGAATGCTAACGATACCTTTCTCTGAGGCTTTTTCTTCTCTGATCTGTTTATGACTTTTCCTGCCTTTAACCCCTTTTGCTCTGCCCAAAAGGGTATTGGCTGATTGACTAATGCATCTAAGATCTAAATGAAATAAATATTTGAAAGACATTTTCACATGGCAATATACTCCCTCCAACTCATAATCCACAATTAACTACACTTATATAATCAATTATCTCAGTCCCCATTACAATAAAAAAGTTACCACACCCACCTTTATTCAAATCCTAACTAAAAGAACTAGCCAACGCTCAACTAAATAAAAACCAAGTCAAGACCCACCCAACTATTTATCTCAAACACAACATACCCGCAACTTAAACTCTGCTACTTTACTCCCCATAGAGCTTTCGCCCGACGCAGCGAATAAAAAGCAATACATCCACCTCTCATAATCTATTGTTTCGGACCCTACAAATCCGGCCCACGAAGGGTTTAAGGCGTATCAAGTTTTGGTTGCAGGGATCGCATTTCCATTCTCTGGAACGTTTCACAGCAGAGGAGCCACAATGTCGATGTCTAGAAGTTCGAAAATGCTTCAGTTCATTAACTACAGAATGCGGGTGACGATACAAGACGGCCGTCAGCTGGTGGGCAAATTCATGGCCTTCGATCGCCACATGAATCTCGTACTCGGTGACTGCGAGGAGTTCAGGAAGCTCCCGCCCAAGAAAGGTGCAGAGAAAAAGGAAGAAAGGGAGGAGAGGCGAACACTGGGCCTCATTCTTCTGCGCGGCGAGGAGGTCGTATCGATGACCGTCGAGGGCCCTCCTCCGCCTGACGAATCGCGAGCAAAGCCAACGGCGGGAGCACCGGCCGGTCCGGGTATAGGACGGGCTGCCGGACGGGGAATACCTACTGCCCCTTTGATTCAAGCCCAGCCGGGACTTTCAGGGCCAGTGCGCGGCGTGGGTGGGCCGGCACCCGGGATGATGCAGCCCCAAATCTCCAGGCCGCCTATGCCCCAGGTCTCCGCCCCGCCCATGACCTATCCGACCGGGCAGATGCGACCCCCGCCGCCGTTCTCTTCGCAGCCGGGGGGACCTCCTCCCATGATGCGCCCTCCTCCAGGTGGCCCTCCTCCGCAGTATGGAGGCCCTCCGCGCCCCGGCGGTCCCCCGCCCATGATGCCACCGCCACAGTTTGGACAGCGGCCGATGGGTCCTCCGCCTCAGATGATGAGAGGACCGCCTCCGCCAATGGGCAGTGGCCCTCCCAGGCCTGGTATGCCTCCACCTCCTGGAGCTGCCCCTCCCAGACCCGGCATGCCGCCTCCGCCGGGCGCCCCACCAATGTATGGCGGGCCTATGCCGCCTCGCCCCGGAATGCCGCCTCCTCCTCCTCCAGGTCAGCAGCAGCAGCAGCAGCAACCTCCTGGTCAACAGTAGCAGCATCTGCTTTGTTAAGAGTATTTTCTTAGTTGCTCACACCCTTTTTGAATTGTTGGACACTCAGTTTTGCTTGATGTTTTTATCATTGGCCATCTGATAGGGTCATTTACATCTCTAATTAAATCCTAATATTGTTAGACTAAATTATTTTTCCATTAATATGTAATACTAAGGAGTTTTTTTATTGAGTATACCTCAACATTAAATACTAGGTTTTATAACTGTTGAATTTTTTAATTCTTTTTAGTTAAATTTTGCACTTAACATAAAAACTTGCAAAGCGTAATTGAAATAGGGACATAAAATGTTCGTTACTCATTCCAAAAAAACAAATCGACATTGTTCCATAGCTTAGATGTTTGCTACTCATTAGTGTTAACAATAAACACATTCATTTCTATCTAGATGTCTGTTTTAGTTTCCAATGTAACTTAGAAATTTATTTTGTGAACGGTTTGTCTTATTTCAATTCATGAATGGATTTTCTCAGCTTTAATGCATCTTTGAAATTCTATTTCTCAAGAGCTCGTCTTTATCTCGCCAAATCCAAGTTTTCATTGGTTAAAAAAAAGATATTTTGAATCTAAAGCCAAAGGAAATGGATTTGAAACACATTTCTATCAGATTTGCAGTTTTTTGAACGTTACTTTTTGATGAAATTTATTGCCTCATTCATTAGCTTTGTATGCAAGGATGCTACATTGAAGCCCAAACTATGTGTCAACAAGCATTACCTAGTTCTAATAAACTTTAGCCCATGCAATCAAACAAGCCTTGGAAAATTTATTCTAATCCTAAAGTATGATGTAGACCAGACTCAAGAAGGGCGATTGGCTCAGGCAGCCTACAAACAAGAATTCAACTGATAAATTTCAACCGAGTATATTAATTTCTGAATAAAATAATTGATTTTTATTACCAGATATCACCATTACATATTCACTTGCCCTGGCCTGTTTTTGGCTTACATACTGACTGCTACTCAAGACATGAAAAGTTCATCAGCAACAACCGCACAACTACAAGCCTAAAACTGATAAGAACGACTCTTCTACAGACTCAAACACTTTCAGCAACAAACAAAAACTTAATTTTGACAACTCAGAACCAAGAAATCTTACATGCCACTCTTAATTAAGCTTAACCACCTAATGCTTCTACATATAGCAGAATTCTCTTTCACATTCTATCCCCAAAACTCAGCGATCACCCCCTTTTTCACCCAAAAATTTGTGTGCCTTTCAAGGAAAAGGATTGACAACTCTATAGAACGTTTTCTAGCTCTTAATTCCCCACCTCTGCCAAAATAAAAAATGGATAAAGGAAAATTTAAATTTCCTGACACGTCTTCAAGGTAGGAGTCGCCTTCCAAAAACAGTGAAGACTAGGGACACAAAGAATGTAATGTTTGAAGGAAGCTGCCGTCCCAAAATAAAGGATGAATCCCAAAAATAAGACTGAAAAGAAACGGTTATAGCCCTGCATCAAGTATCATAGAAATGATCTTTAAACAAGTAAACACATTTTTGATAGGTGTTTTGCTCCACTTTACCTTAAGTACATGAATGTTTAAAATTTTAAAAGTCTTAATATTTTTTTGAAATTGTTATATGTTGTTGTAAGGATGATTTTGATGCAGACCGTGATCATGGACCCAATAAAGGGCTGATGATCCAAGCAGCATAACAGGGCATAAGTGAATGTTTGATAATTAGATAGAAGGAAAGAACCACGACTTTATTACATATCTCTGTAACCAATATAAACAACCTGAATAGTTTAAATGATTAAATCCTCCCCAATATTCTGATATTACAAGAAACAACAATGTTTGACAGCATTTATAGAACAAAACACTACAGGATAACATTATATGTATGACTCAAACTGAAATTCAAGAGTTCCCAAAACAAAACTCTCAGGCTGAAAACAGTCGTAGCTTATCACTAACTGCTACTTTACAGAGAAAGATTTGACACTACTCTGTTATTGCATTATCTCTTCCAACAATCCTACACCAGAAAACTTTCCTTACTTTTCAACTCCTACCAGGACATAAGATTATAAATGATTAACATAAAACTAAAATGCCGTATTACAAACCCATGGCTTCAAACAGCGAAACTGGAACTTCAAACTGCTTCCTACAGAACCACGGCTTTACCAGAATATAGCTGTGACTGCTCAAAAAATTGCAATCTTCCCACGAGTTGCTTTCCTTATCTTCCCTAAAACACTCTCATTTTACTCTTCATTACCGTTTGGCTTTTCTCCTTCTTCTTTTGCTGCCCAGAGAATAGATTTTTTGCCTCCTCTAAATAAGGTGGAGGACTCTATGATAAGAAAATTTGCCTCCATTACAAGCCACCATGGACAGGTGTTGCCAATGATCAAGATCAAAATAACCATTGCCAAAGATAGTTACCACAACTCCTTTAAAAGAGATACCAGAGAATTTATTACACACAGTCAATACCAGAAAAATGAATAGGAATCACTAACCAGCTGCTCCAATTCATGAAATCATTTATATTGCTGCCAGCTAGGTGTGTGAACCCCGTAGACATTATAACCGCTTAATTCAAATGTCAAATGATTCTTGTTAATTCAATAGTAAGCATCTGATGCTTCTACATCAGATTTCAAGTGCTACTTTAGTTGGAACATTAATTTCTGTACAGTTATAGAAACCATGGAGCTCTGATTTGAGAAGCGAAGAGAGGACACATAACTACACCTATTCCAACAATATGGTTCAGGTTTAAAAGGTGAAAGGTAACAAGTACGACTTTAAGCATAAGGGAACTACAGAACTTTTTCACTTTAGCGTTTATAAATACCATTCAAATTTTGTAATCCTCAATTTCCAACCACATGACCAAATTGTTACTTGCCAAATAAAGTTATGTTATAACATATGTCTAATTGCCTAAATTTACAATCCCTGCCCACCAATGTGATTGATAAATTACTTCTTATAATTAGTATTACGCATTCCTTCAATATCTAAAGATCTTTGGGAATTTATATGAAGTCCCCATTCTACTCATATTCATAGCACACGTGTGTGATCTCTCCGCAGCCCATTTACATCAATTGAATGCAAACATACACAAAACATGACAAACAGGACATATGTTCAAAAGATTGTGATCAGGTGCCAGAGATACAAACAGTTTGAAATAGTTGTGTGTGGAAGCTCTTTTGTCATCAGGCTGATTATGATGTCATGTCACCATTGACTATGCCATTCCCATAGCTTGTCATCCAAAACTTCCATTGCATAGACACCTGTTGACACAGTTAGCATTTTCTTATGGTTGACATTATTGAAGCCTACATACACTATTGTTTTGTTTAGTCACCATTACTCCACAAGGGAGGAAAATCCATCCTTAAAAATTCAAATGATGGAAACAATTGGCATCCCTCAAAATAATTTCTCAGACAGGAACTTCATTATTTAACTTTGTAGCTGTATGGCAATCACTACATATGTAAATGTTTCTCATTAATCTAAGAGGCTTACCAAGCAGTGTACTGGTAAGACCGAAAGCAATTGCCAACTTCTGACTATGAGAAGGAGGGAGCTTTCCTTTTGTTCCTTGTGAGCATCATGAAGCACAAAGCTCGTATGGGGCACATAACTGAAATTGCCCAGCTGTCTAGTCATTTCCTCCAACTTGACATGGGATCTTGTCAGTCTCTGCTTCAGATTTATCATCTGTGAAAAACCAATGTGTTCTGATCTTTATCTGGATCCAACTGCTTCCAAACCCTTGGTAACATTTTTGGCTTTCATCATTTTTCTCACATATGCTACATCTCCAAACATCCTCCAATTTGTCAGAGACAGCATACATAGTCAGTTTGCTGAATCTTGCAAAAATAAATAAATTTGGAGTCTGGACAAAATTTGGAGTTGGGTTTGTCCAGATAAAACATATTTATTTATTTCCCATTATATCCTCAAAACATCTATATTTAAATAGTAAACCATAAAAGTTGTTTCCTTGATAAAAACCTATCATCAATTACATAATAGTCAAAGAATAAATCCTTAATTAAATTCCTATTGATTTAAATTATAATCCTTGTCAAAATTTTATTATTGTTTACCATAATGCATTCAGACTTCAAAGAAATGTTGAAATATATTCTGTCCACACACATATTGAAATAAAAAATGCAGATTATGACACAGTGGAAATAATGCATGATTTGGGAAGAACTGTTTTACATCGGATGACTGCATATAGCTGCTGGCTTCTATTAGTTCCTGCTTGGTCTAGGAAGTACACCCCAAATGGGTTGGATCTATAGCAGAAACGGCTCATCCATCCCTTGTCATCATCCCGGAAACTTGGTGGAACATCTATTGGTGACCATATCGTTATTAACAAGGGTATTGCACAGTCCATTGAGGTGCATCCTGAAGGTGAGAGGTTTCTGAGACTTTGGAACTCCTCAGTGAGTGGTATAAAAAGGTTAAAAGGAATTGCTCAGACATGGCTATTTAGGCCTTTCTCTTCATGGAGCTAAGGACCAGACAGACTGTGAATCTACTATTTCAGAAGTTAAGAGAAATGTGTGTAATTTGCTAATTGCTACTAATGTTGCAGCAAGAGGGTTTAGATGTTAAAAAACTCAAGCTTGTAATATTTGATGCATCCGATTACTTTGAAGATTATATCTACAAGCTAGGGAAAACTGAAAGAGCAGGTCTCAAGGGTTTTGCTGTTACCTTCATTTCTGAAGAAAAGGATAGATATGCTCCCGACCTTATTAATTTTAAAAAAAAGTTTCTTTAATGAACAAGGAAATGAAAATTTAAATTAGAATCTACGCGTTTTTAAATCTTAAAATTAAATTACCAATTGTGTATGAATTTTCAATTTTAGATTTTAAAATTTTTTTCCTAAAAATTTTGTTAATAGATATGAATTTTCTGCTTTAATTTGTATAATTCTATAATTGAAAACAAACAAAATGAAATGCAAAATTTGAATCTAAATGTTCAAGTTTAATTTCAATTTGTCGTACAAATTAAACTTAGATCTTTATATTAAAAAATCTGTTGGTCTATGGTTTATTTTGATTTAATTCTTATTGCCTTAGGTTTTTGTTTCTGAGTTTTTAATTCCCAATGCAAGTTATCCGGTCTTAAATTTACTCATTAGCAATCAATTGTTTCTATTGCTTGAGAAACTTTCAAGTTTTAATTTGTTTCAGTCGTTTGAGAAGTTGTCATAACTGTCTTGGCTCTCGCACAGATTTTCCTAATCTTGTTGGAAGCTGACAAATTTTGTCAAAACTTTTGAATTCTTGTTGTGACGTGTCTCATTCAAAGTTATATCTAAGTCTAGGTTAGTTTTTGTCCAAGTTGCAAGTTTGTTTCAATCCCCTAAAATTTCAAGGACCCTTGTAATAACTTGAATATTGGAAAGTTGTTGTCCATCATTTGGTTAGAGTAAAGTTGCTTTTGGAGAAAGTAAAAGTTTTCAAAAGAAGTTCGAATGTCAAAGAGGTTTTACATAAATCCATCAGAAGTTGGCAAAGTTTGACGAACCATCTTGAGCTCGAAGATTGTTGAAATTGAGGCGTGAAGACAAATGATGGACCATTTTGAAGAGTGAAGGTGTTGTAAGATACTATTGAAAAGAGTAGGTGGTTTCAAAACTCATGGTGAGAAGTGAGTGAGTTCTTATAATCTAAGTGTCGATTGATGAATCCAACAAGTGTTGATTGAAAAACAATAGGAACAACTTTAAAATTAAGTTTTTAAACCTATGTTGGGTGTTGACCAGGTTCTCAGAGCCATTTGAATTGTTGACAAGGGAAAATCAAATGACACATGTTAGAAAGAAACAAAAGCTCATGCCTATAGCATTTAATTCACCATCAAGATATTCTCGAGGACATTAGTTGTTTGCCTATAAAGTGAAATTTATTGACCAAATTAAGCAATTTTTGCCAACAATCTTTGGAGAATAGGCGAGAGCGAAGTGCAGGGTTAGCATGCCATCAGAAGGTATTTCCAGGAGAATTTCAAGCTTTCATGGAAGGAATAGTCAGTCAAGTACAAAAAGGTACATAAATTTTTTCTATTGCAGCTTGTGGGTGGTTTTCATTTGAGGATTAGGCAATTTCATGAGTAATTGTTGTTACCTCAAAATTTGAAATTTTTGTCTTCTATTTTGAGTTTAGGCCTTTTCCACATTATGTCCTTTATTTGCAAAATCCTTCCCATAATTTTTACTAAGTCTTAAGCTCAAAGTCGGCCTTTGTTAAGTTTTCGGGTTCCAAAGTTCCAAAAATTCCCGATTTGCCAACTTCAATGGTTCCAGTGTTCTAGAGTTCCAAAAATTCCCGATTTGCCGACTTCAATGGTTCCAGTGTTCCTGAGTTCCAAAAATTCTTTATTTGCCGACTTCAATGGTTCCAGTGTTCTTGAGTTCCAAAAATTCCCGATTTACCGACTTCAATGGTTCCAGTGTTCTTGAGTTCCAAAAATTCCCGATTTGCTGACTTCAGTGGTTCAAGTGTTCCTGAGTTCCAAAAATTCTCGATTTGCCGACTTCAATGGTTCCAAGGTCAGAAAATGCGTCTCGAAAAAATTGCGAATTATATAAATTTGAAGGCACCCACTTGATATTTTGGCCTCAAATGCCTCTAGTTTTAATTTGGCGATCGTATGAGCTCATATGATATGTTATTTTAATACTTTCTCTATGGAGCGATATGGTTGGCAGGGCCAGTTTACAAAGGAAGAACTTTAATTTTGTGAGCTGGTAAAATTTGGATAATAAACCCATGTTTTATTTTAATTATCGTAACTGTTCACAAATTTTCGTGGCCCCAGGATGCCCGGTTAACCCGCAACGAAATCACTCTAAAATAGCCACAGGAGAAATTAAAGTTAATCAATTTCTCTATAGTTTGTGTGCAATAATTTAAAATATTTTGAAATGTTTTAAGCATAGTTCCAGGACTCCGAGTCTTGGCGAGTCCCGAGCCGAGTGAACCTAGTCGAGTCTCAGGGACTTGTGACTCTCCAGGACTCACTCTAGGCAGAAGTCACTAGAAATTGTTTTTTTTGCCGAGTCCTCTTGATTTTTTGCCGAGTCCCGAGTTGGGTCAGCCTTGCCAAGTCCGCGCCGAGTTTGAGTCTCGTTTCTATGGTTTTAAATCATTTTTAGAGCAGCAATTTTACGTGAAAGTGAAAGGGCTATTTTTTTTTTGTCTTTTAAAAGAAAGACGCAGTTGCAGAAAATGAAAAGGCTTATTGGATAGTCTTTAAATATGTAATTAACAGAGTATGGAAGGGTCCAAATTTTTTGATCCCCCTTGTACTTTGATACATGAGTGAGACTTCATCAGAAGTAATTTTTGGAACGGGTTCTGTTATTTAGTTTTCTGTGAAAGAGGGAGATAGCAGTGCTGTTCTTTTTGGAAGCATGATCTTTTGTACAGAAACATAAAGTCTTTCAACTCGTTGATTTTGTCGAAGGAATAAAAGAAATCTTTTGAAACTTTGTGTTCATTTGTATTTCTTTTCTATCATCATTATCCTTTGTGATTTTTGATTACTCCCAAGTATTTTCATCTGTTATATCAGATCACGAGTGTGTTTTAAGAACTTTCTTGAAATATTCGTATCATCTAAAAAGAACTGCTGCTTATTTTATTAATCTTCTTTTGTGGGTATTGAGTTGGTGAACTTTGTGTTATTTATCTTTGTTTCCCTTTGATTCTAAATTCATAATCACATCTGCAGCGTAGTGATGCCTAGATGTTAGTCACCTTTCTTGCGTTCTGGTTAAAAGCATACCCACCAAGAACCCAAACTTATCATACGAGGGATCTGTACCTCTAAAATTCAGAGGAAGATTGTTGATTCAATTAGCAATCTCTCCAACTGTTAATTTCTCATTTGTTTTTCATGCTGGGTAAATTGAGTCATTCTTACAATTATTGTGGGAAGACAAATCTGCTAACAAACAATTGTAAAATTCAGTATTGCTTTCTGCAAGTCAAAATTTCTTCGGATATATTTGGGATAGTGTTTGAAGATACACATTCAATTTTTTGTAATTTCATCTTGGCAACAATGATATACAAATATTTGGGACATGAGTTTGTTGGGCTTGGAAAGTGAATAATTGGAGATTGTAGACTCAATATTAGCTCACATAGATTTAAGGAATTTATGGGAAAGAATGAATAAAGAAGATGGATCCCCAATCACGCAAAAATTAGTTGAAAGTGGTCTGTTACAATTGGTTGGATTTCCTGTGGCAGTGTAGTGCCCCTAATGCATAAATCATTATGATCATTAATCTGAAGAGGTGAAGACCAATGATAACCGAACCATCACTAAGGTAGACAGAGTTTCCTTGCACAAATTACACAAATTGCTTGAAAGGGAGGAATTTGCAGATCTGGATGTCACTAGTTCTTATCAACATTTTGCAGAAAAAATCCCTTTCATTTGCTCAATCTCACCTCTTGTAAGACTCACTTTTTTTGCCTTGATGACAGCTCTGTAATGGGTTGGGGCCCTTCCCGTGCTTACTAATCAAAACATTTTGCAGGAAAAAAGGTCATTGTCAAAAGACTAGCAAAACAGGGGTTTGATGGTCCCAAAGAAGGGAAAATCCCACTTGCCTAAAAACTTACACGAGTTGCATTTCGTAAACAAGATAGTTAACATTATAGTGCTCTTACATAGATTATTTGGTAACGAAGATGAATGTAACTTTGAAGTGTGGAGGTAATTTTTCATTCTTACCATCTATCATAGAAATCAATACATAGACTGGGCTAATGTTATCAGCGAAAAACTTAATAGGCAGCTGACCACTTTCCCGTATTATGAAAGCTTGTAATGTCATCTTATCTTTTCTATGCTATCGCTAGCATGAGAGTTTGGCTAGGATTGCATCTTGTTGGGAATTTAGATGCAAAGGCTCAGATTTATGAATTTACCCTTATCTTCAATCGGAAAATAGTTACAAGACATTTTGAAAGGTAAATGATGCATTCACTATGTTAGTTACTCAAGAATTATAGGCCGACATCAGGTTATCTCCAGAGGCAACTCAATTAGTCAATACTCATGGAAGTTACTTCATTCAGTTCCAAAGATTTACTTAACATCAGGATTAGGGGGTACGATGGCTTTCCATGCAAATTACCCAAGTATGCCAATGATGGATTTGTCTTGATTGAAGTTTGTAGTCAGATAAGTGAACTGAACAAGAGATGCAAGGAGAGGAAGAAATCTGGAGTTAGTTTTCCAATTGGTTTGTCTTTTCATAAATGTGGATCATCTTTTGATGCCTTGAACATAGAAAGGGATGTTGCAAAATATGCTTTCCAGTTCTTTGAATTCAATCCTCTTTTGACAGTAAAGATTTTGTCAAAAATAATTTGCAACGAGGACTTGATTTTTATCATGTACCTGAATTGGAAGATTATAGGGCCAACTGCAGTGATGAATTTCGAGGAAAGGGGAAGAAATTTAATGAAATTGTCATTAAGATAGGTTGTAATGTTTTGTTTGGATTGTAACATCCAGAATTTAAAATGTAAGGAGAGGATGAAATCTGGAGTTAGTTTTCCATTGGTTTGTCGTTTCATAAATGTAGATCATCTATTGATGCCTTGAACATTGAAAGGGATGTTGCAAAATATACTTAACAATTCTTTGAATTTCAGTCCTTTTTTGACAGTAAAGATTTTGTTAAAAATAATTTGCAACTAGGACTTGATTTTGATCATGTGCCTGAATTGGAAGATTATTGGGCCAACTGCAGTGATAAATTTTAGGTAAGGAGAAGAAATTGGATGAGATTCTCACTAAAGACAGGTTGTGATGTTTTGTTTGGATTGGAATATCCAGATTTTAAAAGATGATGAATCAGACATCATAGATCCTATATATTCAAATCAAATACAAATGTTGCCCACTAGCTGTTTGATTGGAATAACAAAGAAATTGAAAATATACAAGGACGAACAATGGTGGTTTTTAAAAGAACAAAGGAGTGAATAAAAAGGACTGCAGGGAAATCTGATCCACAAGTGACAAAACGGCAAGTATCATAGAACAAGGAGAAACAAGTTAGGTGCACTCTTCCCCTTCTAGTGCAACATCTTTTGTTTCAATTTTACAAGCTTCAGGTGGTGGAGATGGATATGAAGAAACACCAAGAAAAATCAAGAAAGGACTTGTGGCAGGGATATTGTGCAAGAAAAAGGAAAGGGAAAGAAAACACCTTAGAAGTGGTTCAAGAAGAGGTTGTGGAAGGGAAAGTAGTTGATGTATCGTCATCCTCTTCACAAGAGAGCGACTCATATTTATCCTTTCATTTCACTCAGAATCCATCACCTCCTTATGCATCCCATACTTCCCCTCCATCAGCTCTTGATATTTGAACCTTTCTACACTCCTCTCGTTGACAAATCTCTTTGTTTTACTCTTGGAACTTCTGAAAATCCTTAAAACGCCCCTCTTGCCACTCCACTTTCATGGTTGCAACAAGCACTCTCAAAGAAGAGAAAGGTTATGGACTTGAGTATCCCAGAGAAAGATGTTACTGATTTGTTGCAATGGACTCCCCAACCCAAAAAATTGAAAACTACTTCAAGGTTAAGTTAGACATCGTCTCAAGAAGTTTGTAGGTGGAAATTGCCCATCCCTCCGCACAAAAGGGTGTCAATGAGGCCATTGCAAATGATTTCAATATTACTAAGGTGAATTTGGGATCTCCTTCTAGAGACAGTGATGTTTATAATTTCCAAGTGTCAGCTACAAGGTTAGTAGAAAGAAATGGAAAGTTCAAGAAGTCAAATATTAGACTTAAGAAATTGGTTACTCTTTGACAAATTGTTTAAAATCTATTGACCCAAGTTTAGTCAAGGGCAAGGAAGTTATTGAAAGAATTCAAAAATATAAATCTTATGGCCAAACGGTTGAAGATTGGATTGGTGGAGCTGTAAGTAAAGCATTAAAATTCATAATAGAGATCAAGAAAATACATGATGGCATTTAAGTCACATGGAAAGAGATTGATGATGACATCGAGGCTTCAAAGCAAGAAGCAAACTGTTTAAGAATAGATAAGCATCTTAAAGTGATGATTGACTTGGGCATGGACAAATTGGTTAATGAACAAATTTTAGCTTATGTGAATGATAACATGTGCATTGTATGGAAAAGGAGTACAAAGTGGAAGATATCTGCTCTTAGATAAAATATGTACGAAAATTGAAAATCTATTAAAGAAGCGTAATCAAAGGAAGATTAATGTTCAAAATGACCTTTTGTCTATCTACTTAAGTGATCTAGTGTGCTTGCAGACCACAGACGTTCAAAATAGCATTGATAGTTTTAAAGTGAAGGTTGAGGAATTGTTTAGCAAGCAAACATTTTGTGTAGAAAATATGGAGAAATTAAGTGTTATTAGTGCCTTGCTCACCCAAGGTAGCAGTCGTTACCCTACTCATTGGACTGAGTTAGAATACATTGGTGATAATAGAGCATTATGGAGATTATGTACTGACGATACCATCATTCCGAAGCATAATGTGTTGGGACATGTTATCAAAGCATATAGAGCGTTCAAAACAAAGAATGTTGCACAAACACCTCAATCACCTTCAAAAAGCAAAGATCACACTGATTATGATATTGTGCCACACCAACAAGATGTTTAAGCTTCTTTAATTGTTTTAAAAAAAGGCTTTGTTGAACTATTATAGTCCCCTAAATTTTGTGGGAAATTTTGTTAAGTTTCTTGAGCATTTGTTTTTGAACAGTTTTAGTTACTTTCCAAAACATTATATATGTAAACAGATGGACAAAAAAAGATATTTTTTTGGAGAGTTAAATTTGTTAGGGGAAAAAATGTTTTGGTAGCTTTCTGTTATGGGAGTAGTTGGGAATCTCTAAACTCTACAATCATTTAACATTTTGAATAAAAAGAATGTTGGAAGTATGTCTACTACTTGTTGTGACCTATTTCACACATCACCCCATTGCAAATGGGGATCCTCCCTTTTTCCTGCTTTCTAGGGTTTTTGTTAGTGTCCCGTGGCCTTCTGCTTTAGTATTGCCAAGTTTGTTAGTTTTGAACGGTTTGAGTCTTAAGGATGGAAAGTCAGTTTTTGCTAGCTAAGTGATAACATTGTCTAGACACCGTCAAAGTGCCCAAAAAGGTCAAAGGATGAAGAACGCAATTGATTTGAGCGAATTCAGACAACTTTCTATTTTTGAAAAGTTTGCTTTTTTTGTTTTTTCCTATTTTTTAGGAAGTTTCATTTTTGGCATTTTTAGCTCAATCCCTGGGATGGCTATTTTTAGAAAGTTTTCCCTATTTTTTAGGGATGTTTGCTTTCTGCTTTTTTTTGGAGTGGGGACCTAGGGTTTGCACTAGCACCACTGATCTGCATCGATCATGATTGAAAACTTTCAAGTTTTGACTCAAAAAGCTAAGTTCCTACTTTTTAGGGGTCATGATGATTTGGATGGGTTACCTGAGTGTGGTTTTCAAATATCGTGTTAATCTGGCTAAAATTGAAGAAGTTATTAAATTTTGAGTATTTCTCTAAGTCTTGCTAAGCATGTTTGGTGGTGAATAAATGACAGGGGCTTCTCAAAGTCCGCCCTCATGGAAGGGAAGCATGGCCATGATCTTCATGAAGTCCGCTCCCCTTGGTTCCATAAAGAGAGCAAAGTCTGCCCAAGCATATTAGAACATTTTTGAAAAAGTTCGACCAAGGTGAAGGTGCATAAGTCTCACAAAGTCTGCCCCATGATGGAGAAGGTGCAAGGAAGTCTCAAAAGTCCGCCATGGAGAAGAGACAAAAGTTTGCCCTATGGATGATAGAGATGGTGCAAGGAGGCCAATAAAGTCTGCCATCCATGGTTCCTACAATGTCCGCCCATGATGGAGACTCACAAAAAGTTCGCCTCGAGGAAGGTTTGAAGGTCAAGAGCATGAGCCAAAAAGTCCGCCCTCCAAAGTGAACATGTTTGAAAAAGTCCGCCCAAGCAAAGTGGTGTGTAAGCATGAAAAAGTCCGCCCATGATGAAAATGACACTCTCAAAGTCCGCCATATGCAAGAGGGAGACTCACAAAGTTCGCCCAAGGTGCAAGTGCAATGGTATCTCAAGCCATCCAAAGTGCACATGTTTGAGAAAGTCCGCCCAAGCAAAGTGGTGTGTGAACATGAAAAAGTCCGCCCTCCAAGGTGATGAGTGAGGGTGCCTAACTCCAAAAGGTCTGCCTTGTCAAAGTTGAAGGAAGTTTCTAAGTGTTTGGAGGTCATAGCCATGGTGCAAGGAAGTAATCTTGAGGCAAAGTGTCATCAACCCCTCCAAAGTTCACCCTAGGTGAGATAAGAAGCAAGTAAAAAGTGCATAAGTCTCACAAAGTCCGCCTAAGGAGATGGTAAGTGGTGTGAGAAAGTCCGCCCTCCTACAAAGACCAAGTGCATAAGGCAAGGAAAGTCTGCCCCATGATGGAGAACAAGACTCACAAAGTCTGCCATGTGCAAGAAGGAGAAAAGCCATTCAAGTCCGCCCTTGGTCAAGGAATATGGTGCATAAGAGGAACAAAGTCTGCCTTGAAGGTGATGGCAATAGAGATGAACAAAGTCTGCCCTCCTTGGTTCTTGGAGTTAAGGAAGTCTGCCTAACCTGCATAAAGTTCCTAAACATCATAAAGTCCGCCTTCATGGAGCTCAATATCAGTAAAGTCCGCCCTCCAAAGTCCGCCCAAGCAATGTGGCATGAACCTGATGAAGTCTGCTCTCCAAGGTTTCTAAAACCTTCTCAAAGTTCGCCCTTGGAAGTATTAATGAAGATGATTGTGTAGTGCCTTAAATTCTTTAAACTCTGCCCTAAAAGATGAACAAGTGTGGTGTCATGAGTTGGTTGAAGTCCACCCCACTGATGAAAGATCAAACAAACTCCAAAGTATGCCTTGAAAATGATCAGATCATGGTAAGACCAGGTTTGAAGATGAGATGTTAAGCTGAAGAGGAGTTCAAGTTCAAGATGAAATGATCAGATTTTGGTTAAGTATGAATGAATATGAAGTATGGTACCTTGTCTTGTTCCACCAATCTTCTAAAGTCCACCCTATGCTGGAGTGTGGTGCATTGTTTAGTTCCCTAACTTGAAATAAGTTCGCCCAAGTAAGATATTTGCTAAAATGGAAGACAAGAAGATGATGTCAGTAGAATCTATCATCCAAGTTTGAACTGAGTGCAAATTTGGAAAGTTTTGAAAAGAAGAATATGGAAGATTGAGTTCAATTTGCAAACTAAAGACAAAATTAGAAACATTCTCTGCAGATTCAAAAGACTAGGGAAGGATTAGAAACAAGTTTTGAAGAGATTTTTTGAGTTTCTAATTATAAATTTGAACCCTCGTACAAATATTTCATTCACTCTCTCATTTTTACACGAGGTTCGAATTTCTTGATCAAGTTGAGAGCAATTAAGAGATGTTTTCTGCAGGTAAAGAACATTTTGAGAGAAGTTTTAAGAGTTTTGCAGGTTGAAAGAAGATTTTAAGGGTGATTCCAAGTATAAGTTTGAGATTTTCAACCATTTACCACTAGTTTGCACGCAGATTGAAGGAGATTCTTGACTCTTTTGAAGAGAAAATTCACATATTTATTTTGAGATTCTGAAGGTGACAGGGGTATTCAAGGAAGATTTATTGAGTTTTCAACCTGATTTTCAAATTTTGGATTGAGTTTTCAGGGACTTGGTCTGATTTTCACACATTTTCCAGGATTTGAATCTCATTTCAACATTCTTTTCACATATTTTGGGACTAAGTTGTTCATTTTTAGAGTAGTCAAAGACAAATTTCACCCCCAAACCTTCAAATCAGAATGGGTTTTCAAGGGTTTCTAAAATTCCCAAGTGTTTGTAGCTTGTTGAAAGCTAAAAGTGTTGAGGAAGTGGAGAATCAGAACACACTTTGCCATCAAACCTTCAAAGTTTATGCTCAAAATGAGGATTCTAATTTATTTGCTTTTGGTTTTGTAGGTTTTGGATGATGGTTGAACGCGATGAATGTCTGGATAGCGAAACTTTCGATCATATCAATTCATATTTGTGAGGAGTTATCCAGAGCCTTTTACCCTCCTCCCGTGCAACATAAATTGGCAGTTGAAGGCGGGATCATCGTAGAAAACACAAATGGAGTTTTAGGCCAAATTCAGAGTTGAAGACAAGTCCACAAGCGAGGTTCGTTTGAGCATAAAGATGGCCAAAATTTGGCTAAGTTTGGGAAGAGCTATTATGATGAAGGCCTAGAGGAATTCTTCTCCGAATTAAGGCACCTGAAAGAATCTCAAGGCATCAAGAAAGAAAAGTTCTTAGACTTGGTGTAAATATTCAAAAGAATTTCTAACTTGAAGGATTTTATCTTCTGAAGAATTAAAGACAAGCTCCCAATTAGAACCAGATGGTGACAAGAAGAATCAAATTTCCATACTTGGACAATTTCTTGATACAAATTGGAGAATTCAAGGAAGATATCCAACACGTTGAGGTGGCGCCTCGTCATCTTCCAACCAATCAGATTGTTCCAAGTCAGCATGTCCAGGTTCAATGAACTCGACTTATCCAGAAGCTTCTAGGAGGGCACACTTCACAATGCAACAACCTTCTATTTTCATTGATGGTTCATATTTAGCAAGAAGGACAAGTGTCTCCAAATGTAATTTTCTCATTGGCTGAATGGTAGTTAGTTTTGGGAAACCCTAAATAGGGTTTGTAGCTTTCAATCTAGGCCCTTGATCACTGTTTGATCTCGACCGTTCATTATTTTCTGGAAAACTATATAAGGTTACCTCCTCTCATTTGGCGAGCGTGAGGTTTTTGATATATTGTTGCGTGAAGGTCATTTTTTCAAATAATACATTGCATGTGCGCTTTCTCTTAAGGCTTTGTAATCTCTGTTATTTGAGTGATTAGCTTGGTTTCAATTTCCTCAACACATTAGTTAGAAGTTAATTTAGATTTGCTTTCAAAGTTGTTAGAATTGAATGAAGGATTTGATGAGTATTGATTAACGGTGTATCTCTGCTCATACTTTTGGTGAATGGATGATTTCCATATCACTGTGCAAAGTTAGTCTGAGCCTATCCCTTGTGTATGCCAAAACTTCGATCACAAGCACAACCTGTTGAAGATTGCACCCGCTTTGTGTAGTTGTCCTTAGTGTGGCGAAGCAAAGTGCGGTTTCCCGAGAACACCTAGTTAATATTGTCTCTAGAATTTGTAGGTTTAGATCAGCTTTCTTAACCCTATCTCTTTTTTCCCTTTTTGAAAGTCTAAATCCCGAAAAATCCGAAAAAAGAGAAAGAGCCTAAAATTGATAAATCCATCTAAGTCGAGAAGATTGAAAGACATTCGTAAACATAAGTCCCCCTTGAGATTTTCATTTTACACTACCCAAGTAGCTATCCCACTAAATTCGCTTGTTGGCACATATAGACATTGGAATCAACTATGATTTTTCAGGAGAGGATATAATACCTTCGGGTATCTTATTCTAATGTTTGATAGATGATAAAACGTAAACCAACACATTTTGTGTATCATTCTCATGTGAGTGATAACTATTCTGCAATGTTAAATGTTCCTGAATTAGTTATTATCATACAATCTTTTATTTTTTAAATTAATTTTAATATAGTAAACTGGTTTGTGTGCCAATTTATTATTTTGAATCGAATCCATGCCTATTTTCGTGTTATTATTATTCTAAAAAGTGACCGTATGCTATTTGTTGAATTCCATCTTTCTCAATTTATATTATTATGTCATTCTTACTTTTCTTGCTTTATGATTAAAAGAATATCTTAATAAAAGATTAAAGATTGATTACACGAGGGAGCTTTACCTTAAAAAATTCTGAGGAAAGTTAGGGGAAAGGACCCAGTAGTTGAGCATGTTCCAATTGTTGTGAGGGTTGTTGATACCTTTTGTTCCAAAAATTGAACAAATAAAACCTATTGTTTGAAACAAAAAATATCAATTTTTGTTAGGAAATGTACCAACAGTTGTTAGGAAATGTACCAATAGTTGTTAAGAAATGTACTAATATTGTAAAAAGTAACCAATCAGGTGATGCCACATCGGCTGCACAACTATTGGGGTCTCTTTTGCACGCCTATTGGTCTCACTTTTTTTTGGGGCTGTTTTGGACACCTTGGCAAAAAGCATGCTGATGTGGCATCATATTTGATGATGTGGCCCTGAAACCTTAGTTATAAGCAGGGGACTTGCCAAGTAAGCTGCTGTAAAAAAATCGGAGTGATTCGAAATTTCCAAGTAGGATTTTGAGAAGCGTGAAGTTAGGGTGCACGACTACTGGGTCCTTTCCCCTATTCTAGAAGGAAAATAGCTTGTTGGAAAGTTATTCTAGAAGAAAGATAGCTTGTTGGTAGGTTTGCCATTTAATAAAGCATCGCAAAGTTAAAAATAAAAATACTAGAATTAAATCTGTCAACAATAATTCTAAAATACATTAAATAATAGAAATTGAGAAAGTTCATTTTTCTTCTTCATGTTGTATTTTTTTATGTTTTGATGATGGATTATAGAATGTGATGATAGTAGAGCATGCAATAACGTTTTAAAAAAATTCATTATATCCAAACAACTATACACATTTGAAATAACATTTATAATTTTATAAATAAAAAATAATAATTTGTTTTTCTCTAAAAGACATCTATATCCATAAATTTCATATACTATCAAATTATATAAAATTATTCATAAACACGAGCTGATTATGAAAAAGAAAAAAATAATGTTAAGAATTTAATCTTTTGTAAAGTTGATTTTTTAAAAATAAAATAAAATTCTGATTGTTTGTTTATAAAGGTTGCGACCTATTTCGAGCTACACCATTTTCGACATTAAGCCCTTTTTAAAAAGTTACACTCACACACAATAATGAGTACGAGTATATAATATATGCTATACAAAAATAAATGTCTAATTATAAACAAAATTGGATTAACAAGTTTGTTTTCAAATGCTAGATCATTCTTAATGTCTTTTACTTCGTAAGTTTTTTTGAAGAAATAATGTTAAACCATAATCCTAGATCTATTTAAATCACATTGAATCATAATTAAAGATATTTAATCCAAATCCTATAATAACATAGGATATTTTATAATTAACAACACACTATCTTGATAGTGCATGCAAATTACCTGCGTGTCGCAATGCCGTCTGTCGCCCTAAGGTCGTCTGCGTCTTCAGCCGCCGCCGCCGCTGCCCTAAGGACGTTCGTTGCAGCGAAGCCATCTACCCTTAGGTCGGCTGGTGATTCCGTCCAGTCCCCTGGTGCGGCTGGTGAGACTTTGCTTGGTGCTATGAATGGGAGCTTTGCGGGGGTTTCCTCTATGGATGGTGATATGGTGCATCCAGCGCCCTCTGCTGCTGACCGGGGTATCCGTGGCTTGGGGCCTGTGGCTGTTTCTGTTTGCAAACCTTTGGTTTTCAAGGTGTCTGTTGATATTGATATGGAGATCATCCACACTTCCTCTGTGTTCGAAGCTCATGATCTGATATGCAGGTTTCGGGGTTTTTGGCCAAGCCTTAGCTGCACACTTGGATTTCCCAAAGCTGGGAACCGATCATAAAAGGTTCAGTTAACATTTTTCCTTCAACTAAGCGTTTTTTTCATTGCTAAATTTGAATATGCAGAGGACAGATCGAAAATCTTAGGGATTAATCCTTTCAGCTGGGAGGACAAATATGTTTTGATGGTTAAACCTTGGTTCTCAGGCTTTAACCCATCTATTGATTTATTTAACGAGATTCCTATTTGGGTTAGGCTCCCTAACCTTTCCCTTCATCTATGGACGGACTCTCTACTAGAGGAAGTGGGGGAGGCTTTAGGCAAATTCCTAATGATTGATAAGGAATCTTACCAAATTTATCATTCTACTTATGCTCGTATTTTGGTTAACATTGATGTCTCTAAAGGGCTTCCAGCTGAGTTAGAGATTGAATCTTCCTTGGGATCTTGGGTCCAACCATTCGACTTTGAAGGTATCCCCTTTAGATGTCGAAAGTGCTTCAGACTGGACATGTTGCTGCAGGGTGTGAAACAGATAAAAAGAAAAAAAGATCTGCTTCTTGGTGGAAGGGTGCATCCTCTGAACACTATTTTGTTAAAAAAAAAAGCTTCTCCCAGGTGGTGGCACAGGTTCCTTAGATTGAGGGTACGCCTCTTGTTTCTGGTGTTGCCTAGCCTCAAGAATGTGTGGATGCCTACGATGGCATCCCGAGTGATCGTTTGAAAAATGATGGATCTTCCTCTTCGATGGATGACCCTCATGCATCTCAGATTGTTGTTGCTGTCTCTGCCTCTCTGGGTGCTGGCTCTGTTCCTCCTGATGAGGGTAGGTCCTCTATTCTGGACCCATTCTCTTGGCAAAAGGCTGCTGCTAGGGTTGAGGAGGGATGGATTACTGTTAAAAGTAAAAAATCTAAATTGTCCCAGTCCTCTTTTGATATGACCCTTTGATACCATAAGGGTAGGTCAAATTCTTGATCCTTCCTGGTTGGGTTAGGGCTGCTGGTTTTTTGCAGCCTGTAGATTTTTGGTGGGGGTTAATGTTGTTCCCCTTCTTTTGATTAGTTGGGTCAAATCTCTTTTGTGTTCTGTTTCTTTGAGTGGTCTTTCAAGTTTATTTTTCGGTTCGGGTTGCAGTTCCTTCTAAAACCTATCTTGTAAAGGGTTTCTGGTCCCTTAAAAACTTGTTTTTCCTTAATAAAAAACATAGGATATTTTATTCTATTTTTAAATATTCTATATAACATTTGCTATTAAATTCAGTTTTAATCATAAATATGTGATTTGATTAATCTAGAAATTAGTTACACAATTTTCTTTTTTTTTGCTCGGTAATAATTTATATTTTATTGAAATTCAAAATAATGTTCACATAGTAAAGTTTGTCCAAACATGGAATCCAAAAATCTAAAACTGTAATAAAAAAACCACCCCACCAAAATGGCCTGAAACAACCAACTAGTAACATCTATAGATATTAAAATCGGACTAGAAAACCACCATACAAAACAGGGCACCTTGCCCGTAAAAGTAGAAAACAACAACTCACTGAGCTTTCCTTCGACGATTGCCTCTCACCACCCTGGCTCCATTGCTCTTTGACGACCTTACCGACCTTGGCCGTAGTATTCATGTCGGCTCCTGCTTCGCTTCCGCCTTCACTTGCGCAATGACATCTTCCATGTCTTTGATTTCCACATACAGTTTGAGGGCGTTCCCACCCCTTCTGGCCTCTTGAGAGTGGTGATATCTGCACATGCCTTTCACCCACCTCAGAAATGGGAATAAATCCACATTGCCACCCTGCACTTCGTCCTCTACACCCTCGTGGGCATCAAAACCCACTCCCGGTTCCGCCCAATTCCAAAAAGGAATCCAGACCTATTAGGTAGTCCTCGTGAATGATCGTTTGCATAACTTTTTTCACCATTACCATTTCCTCCCCCAATTCCAACCCCTAAGCCATAATAAGGGCATAAATATCCATTCTGGTTTTAAAACGAAATTTGAGCTGGCTAAAAGCCCTCTCAACCACATATGCTATGCTCTGTGCAAGCAATTCATCATGAAATTTGAACAACTTTTGAAGCTAGCCAAAGTTAATGTCTCCAAAAAAAAGCAAAAATCCGTCTCCTACTTCTCAGAGAGAAATTGGCCTCCATATGTGCTTCAGGACTGTAACCCTACAAAGCGAAATGGCGTACACGAACTTCACAGAGAACTGATTTTTGATAAAAAGCCTTCATACCAATACTTCAAAGATAATGAAAATTAAATAAATGCTTACTCAATGATAAAGGCATCACAACCAAGACTCCGCGTAACACTCAAGTATTGCCATCCTTTCCCTAACTTCTAACATCGTACACTTCGTTCGCGATGCTATTAATAAGAATGTCTGCTTCCACCTCCAGTTTGACATTACGAAAATCCTCCCACCTGAAATCACCCACTTCCGTAAATAGGAGAGCCCACTTGGAAAGAGCATCTGCTTCAGCATTGCCAACACGTTTAATGTGGCTTAATTGGACTTCTTCAAAATTTTCCAACTCCTCTAGGATATTATGGATCCACCTTTGTAAGTGCCATGCATATAAACCTTTCTTCATTAAAGCAAGGATGATAATTAAAGAGTCACCTTCTAGGTGCACTTTCCTAGCGCCATTTCCCAACCTCTTGGCTCCAATGGCCAAAGTATCCCCTTTCCAATTCCAAACTATAACTCTTGCCCTCGAAGGTCTTGTGTTGCCTTTAGAGGCCCCGCCAAAATTTGCTTTCAACCAACCCTCCAACGGTCTTTCCCATTTCACAGGGTCCTCAAATTGGTTGGTTTGAACCCAACTAGGCCCATGGGCCTAGTTACACAAATTTTAAAATGATACGATGAACAAGATTTCTAAAAATTAAATTTCACCACAACATTCTTATTTTAAACAAATAATAGAAAACTATAAGTGTAACTCATATAAATCATGATTGTTTATCAAAGTTAACTTACATTAAAAGTTAGTGTTACAAGACTTAGATGTGTTTGGGATTTGAAATATAGACATTTTTAAGGAATCAAAACTTGTTTCATGCACCTTTAAAGACAATAAACTATTCAAATAGAAAGCTACTTTGAGCATGTACACATGTATACATTGATCACGAGTATAAAAATGAATTTTAATTTTTTGTTGAAGGAAACCACATTTTTAAATATGCAAATTTAATATTTAAAATATTGTCAAATGTATAAAAATTTCATGGATTGTGAAATTCTTGGCATCAAAACAAATATCAAAACTAAAAATATAAGTTTATAGCTTAGAGGAGCTTGAATCACTCATCCAAACATCACAAGTCATGTACTGGCATCTAAAATAGGTCTTGGATAATGATGCAGTCATGATATTTGCTTGTCTGAATGACTAGTGTGTATTTTCAAGTGGGGGATTCGTTATTAAAGTTTTCTTGAAGCTTTTAAGATTGCATGTTTTGTTGTCAAGCTCATTAACAAAGATGATCTATTAAGTAAAAAGATAAATGGTTATGTTCTAGTTTGACCATAGTTAGAATATTAATAGATGTGTGCAGGGCATGATTGATATATTTTTGCATTATGAAAATGGCCTTTCATGGCAAACTATGACTTAAATTGTACTCAACAATATAATGACTATATCATGCCAACTTCGTCTATGGCAATTGTTATATACTAAACAAATTCTCCATGTATGAAACAAGATAATCCTCGCTTGTGGCTTTGATTGTGAAGATGCAAAAATTTGTTATATTGTGAAGATGCAAAAATTTGTTATAGAGGATATATATTTTGTAGATTTTATGATTATGATTCATCACTAGTCTATTATTTTATTGTCAAACCAATGATATCACTTTGTGGGACCTACTTTAGTGAGGTGGCAACTTATATGGTAGGTGATTAGGATGACATGTATTCTAATTTGGTGGAAATAGGCATCCCATTTTTTGGACATCATTGTTGAATAAATTGGTGACGTGTCATAAGTTGTAAGAGTTAAATTATGACAACTACTATGATGAATTATTTTAGCACTATGACAACTTGTATGAGAGAATAAGAGTCACAAGTAGTGGAAATGAGGCAAGTGACTATCTTGCATGTGATATGTGCATTACATGTCAAGTGGGACCTCTTGCATGCATCCAAATGCCTTGCATGTTAAGATTGGTTGCATTTTGCATATGTAGGATAAGATAGGTGCCTTGCATATCCATCTTCAACTTTTCATGCATGCAATGAAGAGGATGATGACATGTGATATTATTTGATATTTTTAAGTGTTCACCTTAGTGCTCTATAAATATGAACCATTTTGGAATAATTGTATGACATTTTAAATATTTTTTTCAAGTATCATTATGGTGTTGGAATCACTCTAGAATTTTGTCATTTTTTGAAGAATCCTATAAAAAGTTGTTCTTTGAGATTCTATTGTAAACATGATTTAAGATAGGTCTTGGGTGATGAAGTAGTCATGATATTTGCTTGTTTCTCGGTAACTATTGTGTATTTTCAAGTGAGGGATTTTTTATCAAAGTTTTCTTGAAGCTTTCAAGATTGCATGTTTTGTTGTCAAGCTCATGAACACAGAGGAATTATAAAGTAAAAAGATAAATGGTTATGTTCCAATTTGTTCATAGTTAGAATACTAATAGTTATGATTGTTCTATGAATTGTTTGTGCATGACGAACACATTTTTGTATTATGAAAATGACATTTCATGGCTACTATGACTTAAATTGTATTCAACAGTACACTGACTATAACATGCCAACTTTATCTATGGCAATCCTTGTATACTAAACAAGTCCATGTATGCAACAAGATAATCCTTGTTTGTGGCTTTGATTGTGAAGATGCAAAAAGTTTGCAACAAGGGATATGTATTATGTAGATTATAGAATTATGATTTATCATTGGTCTATTACTTGGTCTATTATTTTATTGTCAACCTATAATGTCACTTTGTGGGACCCACTTTAGTGAGGTAGCAATCTATATAGTAGATAACTAGGATGATATGTATTTTAATTTGGTGGAAATAAGCATCCAACTTTGTGGACCCCATTGTAGAATAAATTGGTGGTATGTGTCATAAGTTGTAAGAGTTGAACTATGATAGCTACTATGATGTATTATTCTAGCACTATAACAACTTTTATGACAACATGAGATTCATGAATAGTGGAAATGAGGCGGGTGATAGTCTTGCATCTGGTAGGCACATTGCATGTCAAGTGGGATGTCTTGCATGCATGTAGATGCCTTGCATGTTAAGATTGGTTACATTTTGCATATGTAGGATTGGATAGGTGCCTTGCATGTTCATCTTCAATTTTTCATGCATGTAGTGAAGAGAATGATGACATGTGATAGTTTTAGGTGTGTTGATGTTGGAAATAAGTCACACCTGGACCGAAGATGGACTGGTCCAAGAGAGGCCAATAGCTCAGTGGTAGAGCACTCCAACAACGTATGGAAGGTCCTAGGTTTGTGTCCTAGTTGGTCCACGTCTAAACATGGTATCAAAGCTAGGTCCAGGCTAGGAGCCCCTGATTTCACTATAACACAAGTGTTTATACATGGAAAACCTAAATAGGTAAAAACCACGGTGAGATGGGACTCACAAGTTAACTATATGCAGTAATAGATAATTGACCGGTTAAGGTCTACAAAGTGCTCTGCTAGGAGCGAATCCTGTTATAGATCCCAAAGCTTAGTTAAAAGCTATACCCTGTAAAAGGTAGTAGCCTGTAAGGAGTAACCTCAGTGGAGGATTTCTGAATCCAAACTAATGGATCACCTAGTTAGGGGATATGACTGTTGCAATGATTAGAAAACAACAGGTAGTGTGATCTAGTAATATCACAACTTGCTTGGATAGATCCTCTTTTGCGCACTCAACACTTCATTACCAACATACTTTGCAACTTAACACTTCTGCCTTTGCACATAACATATCTCCTTCACTCATACAAAATAATTCATTGTGATGTCAATATATAGACATTAGATTTCATGTCGGCCTCTAGAAATCATACCACAATTAACTAGGTGCAGTGTATCTGGTCAAACAATCATAACTCATCACTAAAATATCGCCAAAACTTGTCGGTAAGGATAACTCATCAGGACTAGTGATAACTCATCACATAATCAATGAATACCAGTTGGAACAATCAACACCAGTTGGAGTTAAACATATAAACCATTTATCCTTTGATGCTCCTTTGATAATTTCCACTGGATCTTCATGTTGATGCCGAGGTAAGTATAATCACTGGTTGTCTCCATGCATATACCGGTTGTCACCATGTACCAGTTAGATATAAACTTCTAATATACCAGTTGTAATATAAAAAAAATGAAGCCACACCGGTAGACATTATGAACATATGTGTGTGTATGTGTTTCATCAATGACAACATATGATGAAGTTTAATCATTACAATCATCATCAAGCCAACAATCTCCCCCTTTGTCATTGATGGCAACACTTAATTTTTTTTTACAGTAATACCACTAAGTGT
This sequence comes from Cryptomeria japonica, assembly GCF_030272615.1. Classification (NCBI taxonomy): domain Eukaryota; kingdom Viridiplantae; phylum Streptophyta; class Pinopsida; order Cupressales; family Cupressaceae; genus Cryptomeria; species Cryptomeria japonica. The sequence goes on from NC_081414.1 coordinate 923,020,558, forward strand.
GCTTACAAATTTTTTTTATACACATATACATATACTCCCCCTTACAACATACATCATACAAAATTTTCAACACACATACATATTTCTACTCCCCCTTTGACAACAATGCCAAATTGAAAAACAATATATATATATATATATATATATATATATATATATATATATATATATATTTGTTTGTATCAAAATGTTTTACATATACAAAAACTTGAAAAAACTGAATCAAGATTCATGCATTGCTAGTCTCATAAAAATAGCATTAAAGTTTCTTTGTTTGTATCAAAATGTTTTACATATACAAAAACTTGAAAAATTGAATCAAAATTCATGCATTGCTAGTCTCATAAAAATAGCATTAAAGTTTCTTTTCATCTGAGATAAAGCATGTTCACACGTTCTCAGTGAACTCAAGTGTAGACATAATCTGAGTATGAAACTCTTCCATTGAATCAAGTGTACAGGTTTCTGGAGTAGCCAAAATAGCTTTTGCATTCTTGTAGGCTCTTTGCAGTATGTCCACTTGGGATGTGAGTAGACTTTTCAATTCCTTAAGTGACCAAAGTCTTTTTGCTTTTTCAAGATCATAGGTATCTAACCTATTTTGCAAATCATCCATAGCTTTGCTAAAAGCAAAAATAGAGTCTTGAAGTGGTACATATGCATTGCATATCTTCTCTATCTCTTGCTCTGTTTCAGTTTGCCTGGTATTGATATCAGAATAAAAGAATGAAACATTAGAAGTAGAGGCAAGATATTTCCCTCCTTGTTCAATAACTTTCCTTAATAAATCTTTATTAAGAGAGAGCAATTTTTCCTATATCAATCTCTTTCATAAGGTGCTCTCCACGCTTCTTCCTATAACTCTTCTCAACATATGATTGCACTGCTTCTTATAGGGACTTAATTTGGTTAGATGCATCAACAACTAATTGACCAAGTTTGCTAATAGGTGTTGTCAAATGCCCTGTAGCAGTTTCCGGTAGTAGACTTCTCAGAATATCTACTGCATTCTGAATGGTTTCAACTTCCATTCTCTGTTCTTTAAGTCTCTTCTTATGTGCCCTAGATTGCATGACAATTGCAATCTTCAACATTTCAGATGTACTCATATTATCAAAAATTATAGGCCTTGAGATGCCTAATGAGTCATCATCATCTTCAATAGTCTGCTATAAAACTAATGATGTTATCGGTTCAGAAGATGTTACCTTAACAATCTCCTCTTTCTCTTGTTCTTTCTCTGTTTGCTGCTCAGAAATCTGTGTATCGACTTTTTCAATGGATTCTTTTTGAACGTCCCGTGAAACCGATGGCAGTTAGGGTTTCACTGGTGGTTCCTTGACTGGTGGAATATCCACTCTTGGTTGAGATGCCAGTTTCTCAAATGAAATAACCTGTGATTCAGTGATTTCAGGTTGCTGCATATCTAGTGCAGTAATGTCTCCAGATAGATCTATAGCATCCTCAATCTCATCAACAAGTATGACTCGTTGGACAATAGTGTCATCCTTCTTCTTGATAGGATAGACAACATCAATTTGTACAATTTCTTCCTCATCCATTTCAGGTCGATCAATAGTATCTTGCCCATCTGTAGAGGAATGTATAAGATCTTCCATGTGTTTGATATTACGAGCAATCTGATGAGTGTCAGTCTCAACACGTTGCACCTTCCCACTAATCAACTTCAATCTTCTGGTTTTATAAGCAAAACGAACTTTGTACTTATCAACCAATTCATTCAGCTCATCCTTTGACAACTCAAGAAAATATTGTACAAATACATCATCTATGATTTTTTTTTCTTTCTTTATTGCTTCCTCCCATTTATTCAAAATAATAGTATACAAGGAATTAGAGATATCCTTTTCAAGATCATGAGGTAATCTATTATAATGGCACAAATAATTGATTACCTGTTGAATAATTTGTTCCTTTTCATCTTCGTTGAATGAATCAAAATGATCTTTGACATTATCAAATCTGTTTCTTGCTAATGTCTTCATTGTCCAATCAAAGGTAGTCTCAGGCTTGTAAGTTGAGATATCAAAAGGCACAATTGCCTTTGGCACTTCCTTTACTTGCTTAGCTGCTCTACCGGTTGCTTTCATTTTCTTGGGTTGCTCTTTAGTATCAGTTCCTTTAGATTCTGCTTGGAGAATTGATTTCCAACCTCTTTTCTTTGATGCAGTCTCCTTCTTTGCATATACTTTAGGTATCGATTCCTTTTTGGTTTGGACACTTCGTGTGACTCTTGTACTTTTTATTACCGGAGGTGATTGCTTAGCTTTCTTCTCCTTACCTTTACCTTTACCACTTATGGATGGAACAATACTGGTTTCAGTTGTTGCAGTATGTACTTGAACAATATCCAATCTATCCTTCTTTTTGTCTACTGGAGATGCCAACAGGTTATTGGCATAACCGATCAATAAGTCATAGTTGACCTCATAACTCATATCTTCCATTTCTTCTTCTCTAGGCTCAATAGCCTCCATTAAACACAAATCAGTGGTAACTATGAAAATAATGTCCTTAGCGAAGTGTTTTACCACATTCTCAGGCAGTCTTACTCTCATACTCATTTTCTTATGGAATTCATTGAAATATTTATTCATGGCAGCAGAGAAGGTGTTTTTCATAGCTTTGATGCTGTTCTTAATCTGGGCAGATACCGATAGATCCTTAGACCATTCAAGATCACCTATTCCCGATAGGAAATTATGAAAATAAAAAAATAGACCAATCAACAACTGTCCAAATTTAAACTTTAGACTGCTATCCTTCTTGATAGACCGAAGATTCAACAATAATTGGCTCCTTATGGCCTCACATAGGTCATAATTAGCATTTTCAGATATCATCTTGTAAGCAGTATGCACCACTGCTAATGGAACACTATTTAATCTGCTAGAATAGAATACCTAGTAGCCTATAACCATAGCTGCCAACTTTACCACTGGGTGCCTGATGTTATTGATAGAAAAAACACACCTATCAGGTGTTGATCCGATTAGAGTGTTTACTGTCTCTTTTGAAATACACCTCAGCTTAGGTACTTCATCGGTTGAGTAAAAACCAGTTACAACTTGAATAGCTTCCTTGGTTATAGTATGAGTCCTTTCTAAATACATGTTTTCCCCATGAACACGACTCAGAAGAATTCAAATGTGTTCTTCAAAATCTTCAAGAAAGTATGCTGCATTATGAAAACCTTTCTCGTAAACCCTAATATATTCTGGTTGAATCTTTCTGTTTTCATTGCGAAGGGATTTCAACTGAGAATATATAGACAATGATCCTAAATCCTCAATTTTGCAATCAATGTAGTTGGACAAATCTCCTCTCACTATGACACCACTAGGAATTTGTGATAAGGCATTATATGACACAATTCGTTCTGCTTTTACAGCTTCCATAGGTTCAGATGTAATCATCAAATTCTCTACTGGTTTAGAAGATGATGCCATTTTAGTTAAACCGGATTCGAAGCAGGATTTTTCAAATAAATACCTTATTTCACGCACTCTGCCTCGTTTACTGGTTGAATACTCAAGTACACACCAGTTTAGTCTTCACCAACCTCCAAATCGGCTTGATCACTCAAATCATGATGCAAGTTCGACTAAAATTAGCTAACAATCCTTTCTTAGCTTTGCAAGTGCTCAAAAATCTTTCTCGTATGCGTTAGGGTAAAAATAACAAAGTGAAAACTCGCTTTTATCCTTTTCACCTACTGCATTAAATGCTCGTCCGTTAGGGTTACAAACCCTAATTACACCGCTTAATACTACATACAATTTGGACAGATGTAAAACCGGTTGATAACCGATTGTTAGAAAGTTATCAAATTTTCATGCATTCAATTTTTCTTACCAATCATTCATGTCAAGGGGTCTGGAAGTGGATTTACTGTTAAGTTCCCCTTAGCCATATTGAAAAGGTTTAGTTCACCGGTGCAGGATTCTCTTCACTGGGTGAAGGAATAATTTCTTCTCCAGGTGAATCATCACTTTTCTTCTTCCATATTCGATTCATTTTTTCTATGGTTTCTTCAATATTGACCTTCTGCTTGCCTTTCCGATCTTTAGAAGGATTGACCGGTTTGCTCTTTTTGGATCTACAAAATTTTGCCAAGTGTTCCGGTTTATGACAGTGATAGCAGGCCATACCAGATGTTCTCCAAGGTCCTGCATCGCCTCTCCCAGTTCTTCTTCTGCAATTCATAGCCACATGACCAAAGTTGTTACAGATGGTGCAAATGACATTTCTTACCTTTTCCATCTCAAATGGACTGAACCGGTTGCCGTAGGGTCTTTGCCAGTTCATGTAGACCCAGTTATCATAGTTTCTCATCTAGTTGTCATTTGGTCTTGGATGCATATGCGGTACTAGATTGTTTGCTCCATATCTGCATTCAACTGATCTATGTCCATATATTTTGCATGTGAAGCAATGACCTTCAAATTTCTTGGACACATACCTAGAATTTGTATTGTAGCTTGCATTTTCATTAGGTTTGTTTCTACAAATATTTGTAGTGTGACCAGGTTTATGGCAAACAAAACAAACAGGTTTAAAGACCTTACCGGTAGTCTTTTTGTCCTTAGGAGCCAAGTTATTCTTTTGAGTGTTGCTCTTGGTACTGGAGGATTCTCCTTTTACAGATGTGTGAAAACCAAGTCCAGAGGTATCGCCATTCATTCTTTGTGATTGAATTTGTTCTTCAAGCAAGGTAGAACTTCTGTTGAACTTTTCAAAATTCCCATTTGCTTTTGTGAGCTGTTTGGTGAGATCTTCATTGTGTTTTGACAGGTTCTCTCTCAGAGATGATGCTAATTCAAGATCTAGCTGTAAGTTCTCTTTTTCTTCTCTCTCTGCATTCAAATGCTCATGCAAGGTAACATTCTCCCGCTTGATCTTGGCAATCTCATGATCTCTTTCCTTGATGAGATCTTCAACAGTTCTCCTGGCTTCCAGTTTCCGACTCATGCGGATAGTAAGACCTTCTAGTTCTCTCTTCAAATTCATCTTTTCACTGTTTAGTTTATCAATTTCCTCAGCTAAAGCATCATAATTGGATTCATCTGAAGAACTATTATCAGATATTTCTAACAGTTGTTCAGTTAGCCCTCTTCTTTTGACTTGAGAAGCTTTCAGTTTGACCCTTAGGGTTTCAAGCTCATTCCTACTAGCCTCAAGCTCTCTAGCCATTTCAAAGTAGCTCATATCCCCCATGGTAGCTTTAGGGTTTCCTTTCAGGCGATTAGGCTTTAAAGAAGTTAGACTTTGATACCAATTGATGGACTTGTATAACATTCACCATAACATAAGTGCTTATATGTGAAAAACCCAAATAGGTAAAAACCACGGTGAGATGGGACTCACAAGTTAACTATCTGCAGTAATAGATAACTGACTGGAAAAGGTCTACAAAGTGCTCTGCTAGGAACGAATCTTGTTAAAGATCCCAAAGCTTAGTTAAAAGCTATACCCTGTTGTAGACGTATAAAAATGACCATATTCCTAAATGAATATTTAATGTTCATTTTATTCTCATTCTTCTATTTAGTTAAATCTAATTTAATTAAATCACCCACATTCTTCTATTTAATTAAATAAATTATTCAATTTATTTATTTAAATTCACTCAACCCCTTTTATATCATTTAATTGAATAAATCATTCTATTTAATTAAATCCCTTCTCTCTACTTTTTAATTAAGTTTACATTTAATTAAATAGTCTACCCCAATTAAATAAATCTAAATTATTTAAATCCCCAACTTGCAACGAAATTGAAATAAAACAATTTATTTTAATTAAATCCTATTATTCCTCACCCACTTGCATTTTCCTACATCTCCCACTTGCATCCTAACCATCTTCCTAAATTCTTCTAGAACCCATCTAATCCTAATCAATTAACCTAAACCCATCAATTATCCCCTTTCCCTAAATTTGAGGTCACTTCTCAAATTTGGAGTAAAATCTTCAAAAGGCATTAAAGCCTTTATGCCTTCAACAAGCTAACTTATTGAATACCCCCAAATTTGGAAGGACTCTTACAAATTTGTCCCCAAAGTCTTCAAACCATTAATTGTTAACTAACCCTTAGTGGGATGGTTAGAGACTTTTTGCCTAACTTAACTCTCATTTAACCCAGGGGTCTCATCAAGCATTCATTGCTTTGACCATGGTTATCCCTTTAACCTTTGCACAAGAGTTTACCCCTTGGGTAAAAGCTTTATCCATTGGATAACGCTAACCTAACCTTAACTCTTACTTTCTAAGGTAACCATGAGGTCTTCTCAAACATTTAATGCTTCTTACCTCTCCTCTCAAGCAATCTTATGTTGACAATTGTCACAATTTCACTGGTGGAAATTGTAAACATGGATTGATAACTTTCAATCCTGACCCTTGATTAGATTCTTCAATCCTGCCATCCATTGCCCTGTTTCTTCTATAAATAGAGCCCTCATTCCTCCATTTTGAGAATCCAAGCTTTTAGTATCATACTTATACTCAATTTTAGCATACATCTAGCCTCTCTTTGTAATAGGAATTAATCTAATAAGCATTTTAGAGTATTTCTATCATCATTAGCTTAAATCATATAACTAGTATATCATGTTAGGATAGTGATGCATTACGAAATGGACAAGGTTAGCAAATGACAAACAACACAAGAAACTAGAAAATCGTTAGTGTTAGTCAATCAAAAACTAATCTAAACAGGCATATCAAGAGAGATACTAAAAACATGAAAGCATATTTAACTAAAGAGGCAAATATGATGAGGTATCTCCAAATACCTCCTAACATGCTCTTAGCTCCTTCTCCCTTGTTCCTCTCCTCTCCAAGTTCCAAAATAGTGTAGCTCTCAGCAGCTTTTTGCACTATGGATGCTTATGGAGGATTGAGATTTTAGTATTGTGCTTCAAATGTAAAATGAAAAGCTAATATTAAGCTATTGACGCTAAAATGATTTATTTTAACCAAAATGACAATACATGAGTTTGCTATATTAAATGCTCTCTAAAATGCCTATAGGTTAAATGCATACAAGTTTTCAGGATTTGGATTATGAAGAAATGAGCTCTATTTATAGGGAAAATGGAGCAATGGATGGTTGAGATTGAGTAATCTCAACAAGGGTCAGGATTGAATGATTTCAAATCCATGTGAGGGCTTTCAATCCAATCCCAAGATGACAAGTGTCAATGTGAGATAGGTTGAGAAGGGAGGGAATAAACATTAAATGCTTGATATGACCTTGAGAGTTAAAGTCAAGGTTAGTTGAATGAATAAACTCTTTATTCAAAGAATAAAGCTTTTATCCAATGGATAAACTCTTGTGCAAATGTGAAAAGGATAAATATGGTCAAAACAATAAATGTTTGGGGAGACAAGTTTGAAATAACCATAAATGGTTATGTAAGAGCCATAAATGGTCATGTAAGAGCCATTAGTGGTCTTGGAAGACTTTGGAGGTTAATTTGTTGAACACACAAAGCATTAAATGCTTTTCAAAGACTTTTTGAAGTCTTTGAGAAGTGACTCCATTTTGCTTAGGAATGTGACAATAATTAGGGGATGGATTAGGTTAATTAGGAAGGGGTTAGAAAAATCTAGAAGGGGATTTAGGAATGCAATTGGATTTGGTGGGTGAGGGATAATAGGATTTTATTAAACTAAAAATTCATTTATTCCAATAAATGTGTGCAAGTTGCATTTGTAGGAAAATGCAAGTGGGGGGGGATAATGATTTAAATAAATATTTTTATTTAATTTATTTAAAAGAGGAATATGGGATTTTAATTAAATAAATAGATTTTATTTATTTAATTGATTGGAATTTGATTTAATAAATAAATTAAAATAAATTGAATAATTTATTTAATTAATAGAAGAATGTTTGGGAATAAATTAATTTAAATATTAATTTAATTAACTGAATGCTAGTAGATTTTTAATCAAATAAATAGCGAATATTTATTTAATTAAGTTGGACAGATTTGTGTGACTACATTTGCCCCTCTTTGAGACGGTGTGGTTTATCGCGTCGTTTCAAAGAAAAACTGGTGTGAAGAAATGCCCCATAAAATGTAAATTTAATGGGTGGTATGCCCCTTCGAGAGATGGGCCCAATTTTTTTGAAAAATCGGGCGATCTCTCGAAAAAGAATGAAAATTGGCAGGGTGTTAGAAGAGAAAAAGTTAGCCATACGAGTGAAAAATAGAAGAAATCGAGGGAAAAAGGGAGAAATGGGGGGCTCGAGAAGTTCACGGGGACCACGGCGGTGAGCAGGGGGAAGTTACGGTGACGGCGAAGGGTATAAATGGGGTGAAAGGGGTGAAAACAGGATCATTTGTGACCGCGACCAGTGTGAAACCAGAGCTCTGATAGGGACATTTTGGAGGAGCGAGCAGCAGTCAGGATGCTGATACCCATTGTAGAGCACAGATTTGAGCAAGTCTGACGGTTCCAGTGCCCAGACGACTATGGACCAGTGGTATGCAAATTTGAAATTTTAATTTTTATGCATTGTTGATACGTTTTTAGTTGAGTCCAAGTTGAGTCAGAGCAAGAGCGCTGGAACTATGGTTTTGACGCTTTTGTTCAATTAACTAGCGCTATGGTGCCGCAATGGCGCTATTGCCCCTTTGTTTGAGCGCTTTTGCAATGTTTTAGCGCTATTACATGCAAGTTTAGGCGCTATTGATTAATAAGCGCTATTGAGTGCTATTGCTTTTAAGTAGCGCTACTGTGTATTTGTTTTAGCGCATTTGTAGTTTGAGCACTATGGGATAGCTTATTGAGCACTTTTGTTAGGGTTGTAGCGCTATTGTTGGGAAACTAACACTTTTGCTGGTAAAATAGTGCTTTTGCTTTAGGATAAAGAGATGCCCCAGTTTGGATGAAGAAAATCTCCCGATGCCAATGATGGATGGATGGCGATGTGAAGTGGGAGTTGTTTTGAACCATAGCAGCCTGATGAGACTTAAGTCATTTGTAGGATAAATGCCCGTCGAAGTCTAGGTTGCCATGATTGCTTACCTGTTGAGACCCGAAGATACTTGATCAAAGTATATGTTGATAGTCTAGATTTAAACTTAAGAAAGTTTGAAAACAAAACAACTGATGGTGATTGATGAATATCCATGTGCAGGAGGAGCTAGGCGTGTTGCAGTTACGCGAGCGACATCCTGCGACACAGGGGTTGCGGGATCGATTGACAGAGGCGGAGATTGATTGCATTGCCGAGACTGGACTATATGAGGTGATGCACATGCCCGTGATTCGTATGAATCACGGATTGATCACAACATTAGCAGAGCGGTGGCACAGCGAGACATGCACCTTCCATCTAGCACAGGGGGAGATGACAGTGACCCTAGAGGATGTGTGGCGCATCCTGCGGATTCTGATTCAGGGGGAGCTGGTTAGATATGACAGATTCTGGGGGACCCTTGCAGTTCAGAGGATTTTTGATGAGGACATGTTCATTGATGATGGCTCCATTGCCTGGGAGGAGATAGCGGCGTTATATGAGCCTCTTCTAGCAGTTTTATCAGGTATCGTGGGAGGACTTCTTTGTCCAGACAGGCGATCACATGGTTTGGCCGTGGGGTGGGGGTAGGTGATCGAGATGATGATGACTGAGGGGACCCGATTTGCGTGGGGGCCGTGCATGCTGGCGCACCTGTACCAGGAGCTCCATGAGGTGGTTTGTCGAGAGAGGGGTTCCTTAGTAGTGGGCATGACGCTGCTGCATATTTGGGCCTGGGAGCACCTACCAGTGACTTGACCAGTGAGTCTGAGATTCCGCATAGTAGACCAGTCGTATATGTTCATGTATAGCGGCATGATGAGTCAGCCCCACCTGGGGAAGTTAGAGTAGTGGTGGCGGGCTTTGGACGATCTGGATGCAGTTATATGGCGTCCATACCTGGAGTGTGAGCCATGGGATGATGATGCAGAGGCACTGCCATATGTGTTTATGACTCGATTCCTCATTGGGAGGACCTCGTACCATGTGGAGAGACATGTGCCTGGGAGAGTGATGAGGCAGTTTGGACGGCAGTAGGGACTGTTCAGTGGATCAGGAGAGTATGCTCGGGTTATTCGGGAGAGGTACACATGAGGGCCAGTGCTACCGTATGATCAGGCATTGGCAGAGTTCTGGACACTGCAGGCGAGGCTGTGGGACATACGATCGAGGGTCGTGGATGTAGGAGTGTCAGATGAGTACACGCAGTACCGGGCAACACACTCGATCTTACGGATATCTGATCTAGCAGAGCCGATCCCGGATTTTGAGGATGAGAGGGGACGGAGACGGAGGAGGGCAGGAGGTCGAGGACGGAGGGCAGGAGGTCGAGGACCGAGGGCAGGGGGAGGAGGAGATGGAGGAGGAGGTGGTGGAGGAGGAGGAGGTGGTGGATTGGGGATGCGGAGTCAGCGGAGAGGGAGAGGTGGACTGCCTCTACAGATATCACAGGGACCATTGATACAGGGAGGAGTTCGGCTGAGTGGGAGGGGGATGGAGAGGGAGATCCCGATGGACAGAGGGGAGGGAGCTACGGGAGAGGGTGGTATAGGTGAGGCCGATATGGGCCACTGGAGATCTGCGAGATCACATGATAGTACGTTTGCAGACCCGAATAGAGGATTTGGAGGCGGAGGTGGTAGCTAGGGATGTGCAACTATTTGCATGGGAATCAGAGCTGGCGGTGGTGTTGCAGGAGAGGGATAGTGCAGTGGAGAGATTGGCAGAGCTGCAGGAGAGAGTCCGGGTCGGAGTAGGAGCACAGGCGGAGATAGACTACTGATGGGGTTTATATGAGCAGGTGGTGCCAGTTAGTCAGCGAGCTCTTAGCTATTCTCAGATGCGGCAGGCTAGATCAGAGCGATCGCAGAGGGTGCAGAGTAGTGGGGGTGTGATGGGTCCTTTGCGGAGGGAGAGATCAGGGGATGCAGGAGTGAGTGGGGGTTCGATGAGGCCTCCACAGAGAGATGGATCAGGTGGTGCAGGCACCAGTGGTGGAGTAGGTGGCGATGGTGGTGGTGGTACAACATCTGACCAGAGTGGCATTTGAGAGAGCATTTTTGCATATATGTATCGTATCATTGTTTATTTTTTGGACTGTATCTTGGATGGCTCTTGGTAGCCGATTTTGTAGACTTCATTGTACTCTGATATATGAGATGATATATATGAGATCCCATATTTTGATGATATGCAGTTGATTATGTATGGATGTTTATGCAGGATGATGAGTTATTGCTTAGATGGATTTGTGTATAAGTATGCATTTGATGAGATGTTTCTTTTATGCATGTATTTTTATGATGATTTATGATGTGGGATATTGACATATGAATGCATGCTTATATATGTATGATTTGTTTTTGATTTTTGATGTAATGCTTTATGTATGTAATGCCATGATGATGATGTATGCTTATGATGATTTATGAACAGGATTTTGGTGTTTCCTATTGCAATATAATGATGAGATGATTGATGTGATGATGTTAATGCAATGGTTGAATGAATGATGTTTATGTATGGATATGCATCTAGATGTTTTTAGATGAATGTAATATGGATAAACAAAATGTGGAGTACAAATATTTATATGATAATGTTTAAATGAATGCATATGTATAATGGATATATATAAAATGGTATGCACCAATGTTTGGAAACAAATGGATTTATGATTCTAAACGCTTAAATATGATTTAAGTAAGAATGATAATGTGATGATACTATAACTTATGGTTTGAATAATTGTACTTTAATGCAATTAAAAAGAGGATAATGAATGCAATGTGAATGAATCCTAAAATGAGCATAATAAGATACTTAAATAAATGGGTGAATGAATGCACTTTTTCACTAATGAATGGATAAATGAATGTATGAAACGATAAATGATAAAGGATAATAAAATGATAATGGATAACTGACACTAAATGAATGCATAGTAAATGGCTTAATACAATCGAAGACAATTTGATCCCACGAATGAATCTAATTATTTATGATTGATGCAATGATGCAAATGATTAATGAAAACTAATGTCAAAAATGAACTATATGCAATGTTAAGTTAAAAAAAAATGACATGAATGTACTTAATGCAAGATGCAACTAAATGCAATGATGATATGACCATGAGGAATGCAAGGTTTTTGAGACTTTGCATGATGCATTGATGATGTATCAGAGTACTCGGTTGTGATTGTATCCAATACCAGCTTTAATGGTCACTTTTGCATATAAAGCCTACATATGAATGAATGAATGGATGGGTGATATGTAATGGAATCCAAGATATAAACAGATGAGATGGAAATGACGATCCATAGTGCTCTATTTTCATCATTGAGCTTTGAAATGTTGGAAGAGAATACAAGCATCTTGACATAATGATTCAAGATGACCTGAGTATTCCTTACATGGATTTTATATAGCAAGTTAATACAAACGACTTGATATAAGGGTCAAGTCGACCAGAGTATTGCTTGCGGAACAGACAAGGATTATCTCCGTTCATGCATGACTTGGATCGTCCTCCTTGATCTTAGGTTGATCATATCCTGAGACAAGTGCATACCGTACTTAAGAGATAAAACCTTTATCCAAATTGGATGAGGGGGGGAGGAACCAGAGGAAGAGCAATGTTTCTGCAAACAAATAGTATATACATAAAGAATAAAGAATAAGGATCTTTGGTAATGGTTCATGCCCATATGGTCGAGGTATATGCTGTAGTCAGCAAGCCGTAACGATCTATGACTGCATTTGGCATAAGATCACGTAGCTTGGTGAACTTCCCATGTAGACACCATTAGTACATGCCCCAGAACTTCATCGGAAATAATGCGCAAACGATACAAAACAATGCTGAAAGATCCCGATACAGATAAACGAACGATTGTACTCACAAATCAACCAAGTATTTGATAGCTTAACATAATTTTCTTGTCAAAGAAAATGTTACTTTTTGTCTTTGTTTTGGTAAGGAAGGATGCATCCTTGTTTGAAAGACAATTTCCGATTTGTTGATGTTGATTGTGTGGTTTGATTGGTAAATGGTCATCGTGTGAGTATTATGTCAATGTTTGTTTTGTATATGTGCGGATGAGTATGTACAAGGTGTTGCCATGTTTTTGTTTGATTTTCGATGGTTTTTCGATGTTTTTGGACTTTGTATTGTTTTTGAATGTTTTTGGATTTTTGTGAGTCATTTTTGAATGTTTTTGGATTTTGTGAGACATTTTTGAATGTTTTTGGATTTTGTGAGACAGTTTTGAATGTTTTTGCCAATGAATCACCAGTAATGTAGAATCCACTTCCATCAACTAGATTTAAAGGTATTGCCCCCAAGTTTAGACATGACTATGAAAAAGTGGGATGCAAGACGCATGAAGTACTATCTCTGTATTGCAGATTAAATAACAAGCCATGGTTTGGATGGATGGATGTTTTTACGAGTGGCGCCTATTTGCCAGGTTTTCACCATCGCACTTACCCAAGGTGCCACCGGAGTGGTTGTTCACCGTTTGGATGCATGATTGTTCTGTATTTTTTTTTGAATGTTTTTGTATTTCTTCAGGACATTTTTCTGAATGTTTTTGATATTTTCTGGTATGTAGGGGAGCCTGATGCTTTGTATAGCTCAGGTATAAAACCATTTGAGGTGCATGCTGTTGATTGGATCTGCGAGCAGTTCTCCTTCTGATGTAGCCAACTGATATGCCCCGGACCTGAAGACGGCAGTGACAACATATGGGCCCAACCAGTTTGATTCAAACTTGCCCTGATGTTCTCTGTTTGGTTGGTTGCGAGGATTCTGTCGTAGAACAAGATCACCTACCTCAAATGTACGAGGTCTAACTCGGTGATTGTAGCTTCTGCTCATGCGCTGTTGATAGGCTTTGAGATGGTTGTATGCAGCTTGTCGCTTCTCATCAAGTAACTCTAAGTCCTGAAGACGTGAGACTCTGTAGGCTTCGTCATCGATGAGATTATGCAAGGAAACCCATAATGATGGTATCTCAACCTCAATAGGTAAGATATTTTCTGCACCATAGACCAATGAATAAGGAGTTGCACCTGTAGGGGTTCGAATGCTAGTTCGATATGCCCATCAAGTTCACCAAATGATGCACTGCGAAATGGACAAGGTTAGCAAATGACAAACAACACAAGAAACCAGAAAATCGTTAGTGTTAGTCAATCAAAAACTAATCTAAACAGGCATATCAAGAGAGATAATAAAAACATGAAAGCATATTTAACTAAAGAGACAAATATGATGAGACATCTCCAAATACCTCCTAACATGCTCTTAGCTCCTTCTCCCTTGTTCCTCTCCTCTCCAAGTTCCAAAATAGGGTAGCTCTCAGCAGCTTTTTGCACTATGGATGCTTATGGAGGGTTGAGATTTTAGTATTGTGCTTCAAATGTAAAATGAAAAGCTAATATTAAGCTATTGATGCTAAAATGATTTATTTTAACCAAAATGACAATACATGAGTTTGCTATATTAAATGCTGTCTAAAATGCCTATAGGTTAAATGCATACAAGTTTTCAGGATTTGGATTATGAAGAAATGGGCTCTATTTATAGGGAAAATGGAGCAATGGATGGTTGAGATTGAGTAATCTCAACAAGGGTCAGGATTGAATGATTTCAAATCCATGTGAGGGCTTTCAACCCAATCCTAGGATGACAAGTGTCAATGTGAGATAGGTTGAGAGGGGAGGGAATAAACATTAAATGCTTGATATGACCTTGGGAGTTAAAGTCAAGGTTAGTTGAATGAATAAACTCTTTATTCAAAGAATAAAACTTTTATCCAATGGATAAACTCTTGTGCAAATGTGAAAAGGATAAATATGGTCAAAACAATAAATGTTTAGGGAGACAAGTTTGAAATAACCATAAATGGTTATGTAAGAGCCATAAATGGTCATGTAAGAGCCATTAGTGGTCTTGGAAGACTTTGGGGGTTAATTTGTTGAACACACAAAGCATTAAATGCTTTTCAAAGACTTTTTGAAGTCTTTGAGAAGTGACTCCATTTTGCTTAGGAATGTGACAATAATTAGGGGATGGATTAGGCTAATTAGGAAGGGGTTAGAAGAATCTAGAAGGGGATTTAGGAATGCAAGTGGGGGGGGATAATGATTTAAATAAATATTTTTATTTAATTTATTTAAAAGAGGAATAGGGGATTTTAATTAAATAAATAGATTTTATTTATTTAATTGATTGGAATTTGATTTAATGAATTAATTAAGATAAATTGAATAATTTATTTAATTAATAGAAGAATGTTTGGGAATAAATTAATTTAAATATTAATTTAATTAACTCATGGCTAGTGGATTTTTAATCAAATAAATAGCGAATATTTATTTAATTAAGCTGGACAGATTTGTGTGACTACAGATAGTATTTCTACTAACCTTGTCATCTTATAATATAGTTTAGCTCATTTGTAGAATCATGCGTAAATAAGATGCATTCATGTTAAAATCAATCTAAAGTATCCCTCATTCTTGCATTCATCATCCCGAAGTCACTTTGCTCAGTGATCTGAGAGCAAAGGCATTGGCTTGAGGGACCTTGTGAGATAGAGAACCATGGAACCCACCTTGGGAAGTTGAGTCATTTCTCATGACTCCATAACTTACACCAAGAAGTCCCATGGGTGTGTGGAAAATTCCTTTGAAATATTTTCACATATTGAGTTTCACTGAACCGCTTTTCTCGCATACATTTCTGGCGCCCACTGTGGGGCATAACCCCATAAATCATATCGGTTTTTGAATCTAACCATCTTTGTAGGTATGTGAGAAAGACAAATCAATGCATTGGGAACATCCCTTAGCGCATCTGGTTAACATTCTAGCGCATCGAGTACACTGTTCAGCGCGTGGGACTCATTTCCTAGCACGTTAAAACCATCTCTTAGCGCATAGAATTTTTAACATTTTTCTTGTAGGTCTCGGTGCGAGAACTTAACAGAACAACGTATTCAGAAAACAATACATCGCTTCCGGTCTTTGTGATAGCGCATCCCAGTTATCCTGTAGCGCATACAATCTTTTCTATAGCGCATCACAGACGTAAGGCAAAAAAAAAATTAATTTGTAACTGAGATTAAATTTAGACTTATATAAGTCCACAAAGCCAATGTTTTTCTAACTGTTTTAATTGATATTTTGCAGGATTTTTAACAGTTTCTTGTAGGGTGGATCTCATTTTTATTTTAAGAGTTACAATAGTTTGAATTTTTTTACTAACTTAGCCAAGTTAGTTAAAAATTTGAAGTATTTTAATTCTTGTTTAAAGGTAAAATTGAACTCACACCTCATTTGGGTACCTAAAAAGAACCACAATCAAAATCTTTCTTGCTTTCATAGGAGAAAAAAATTCCTTTTGGGTTGCTAAAAAGAACAAGACAATCTTTCATTTTGCAAAAGGCGTTAAAAACAAACTCACCATCCTTTGGTGTTTAAAAGGATCAAATTTCAATTTTTGCAAGGAAAAAGAACCACACTTGTTTAAATTTTTCAAGTTAAAGAAGGAAATTCTTTCCCTTTAATCGATTTCTTTTGTTGACCAAACATCGAAGTTTTGCTTTGTTGATCAGGTTCTTTTCCTAGATTAGATAATCATTGATTCGAGGAAATAAAAGGAACACCATGTTTTTGTGGAGGAACATCTCCATATAGATTTTACCAAATCATTGCAATAAAAGGTTAAAAAGAACACTTGTTTTCTTTGCTATGAAAGTGGAAAGAATATGCTCTCCCCTTAACTGGGTGATCAAAAAGCCAAACCATTCTTACGCTTTCAGTGTTTATTGCATTAAATCCTTTAGCAGGCTTGCCCTCTCGAGTAGTTGAAAAAATCTTAAAGCCATTTTTGGCCGGTGTGAGGGGAACGACCTAAGTGGGAAACGACTTTGACGCTAATTGTTCCAACCCACTATAATCAAAAGTGGAAAGTGACGAAAGTCCTTTTCAATGGTTGCACACAACGATTAGCTTTCCCCCAGTATCCTTGAGATACGTAAAGCCTTTGTTTTAAAGGTTGGGAAGCCTCCTAAGGGAGTTTATCACTGACGGTCAAACGGGAAGCCTGATTACAAACTTTAGCATTAGAAACTTTGAGTCGAGTCAGTATCCAAATATTTGTAATATCATAGTGCAAGGGTGGGGAAGAATCCGCCCCCAAGATCGCTCACCATATATCTCCCAAGATAACTACTCAATTGTGAAGCAATTCACTTTGGGTTAATTTCTAGCAAAAGGCAAAAAAATGAGCATCCCCTAGGGGTGACAAGGTTGTTTGAGCTGATAGAGTATCGAGACTAGTGGGCTATGGTATTACTTATGACCCTTGAATAAAGAGTCTAGTTGAAGTGTATTTTGTTGTATCGCAATCTGTTAAAACACTGGGGATTTGAACATAGAAAATGGTTATCTCTTTTGTGTCTTGCTTTCATAAAAAATCATCCACCATCATTGAAAACAAACTTCAAAATTTACAGAAAACCACCAAGTCAAACTACCAGGGCAATTTAGCACGTAAGAACAACATCTTAGCGCTTGGAAACCATATTTTAGTGCTTAAAAGCTTCAACTTAGCGCATTCATTCTGAACTTTAGCGCATCATCAAATCCAAAATTAGCAGTTTAAACTTAGCGCTTTCTGGAAACATTCTGGCGCGTTGAAGCAACAACATAGCGCTTAGAGATCTAGAATTAGCGCATTGAGACCAAAAGTTAGCGCATTAGAAGACCATATTAGCACCTAACCTTTCAGATCAAAGCAAATTTAAACCATCCAGTTAGCGTGTCACAAAGGGCAGCTTAGCGCGTGGAGTCTGTTCTCTAGCGCTTTGAGGAAATTTAGTAGCGCATTGGGTTTCTGGCTTAGTGCATAGTAGAAACTGAGAAAACAGGGGGCAAAACAAAAGCTATTTTTCAAAAATCTAAAAATAGTTTAGGAAGCCTTCTTTCCTCGGCTTGAACTTCATCAAACAAAAAATCCAAATCAAAGTATCAAAACTACTCCAAAAAGCAAGTTCTCCGTAAAACAAAGTTGTCCAAATCCAAAAACTAGTCAAGAGATAAAGCACATCTCTCCTATCAAAATCGGGAAACATCATCACACGTATCAAAAGGTCCTTCAATCAAACGGATTTTTATCCAAAAACATACTTGTTTTAAACTCCAAGTTATCAAATTGAGTTTCCATATCGGGAAAGCTCTTATTCCATATCATTTGACGCGCTCTGTCATGAGGGGGCATCTAAACCTTCTTTTGATAAAGTAAAAGTTAAGTTCCCAAACAAGATATCTTCAATCCAAAACAAATCGAAGGAAACCATTGATAACTTGTGCATGACTAATCCTCATATTCTGAGAAGAAAGAGTATTTATCATAACACTAAGTTAAGGAAACACCAACCTAGTTCTTTGAAACTTGCCAAACGGAATAGTTTTTTATACATCAATCGCTAACTCTTTAAATCTCATCGAACATTCCTCCATCATATGTGCTTGTATCTTCAAGACAAAACAAATGATTTTGACAAGGAACCATTGAGGAGTAGAGCATTTTGTCAAAAATCAGTATTCAGTCAATGCCTGAATCAAGAAGGAAAAATCAATCCAACTTTCTTCCCTGAAGTGTGCATCACTTACAATATACCTCGATTTGAACTACCAACCCTTGAGTAAAACATCGAAGAGGAGTTCGTTCCCTTTGTCACAAAAAGTTTCTACTAGATGCCAGTTGTTACTCGCTCTCAATGAAACAAACAAAACGAAACACAACCAGAGTCCAACATGGATTGAAGATTATCTAATCCTTTCGAATGTCCAAATCTAGAAGACACTGAAATTTCTGAAGAACTCCTCCAAGAGTGTCAAGAAAGCGCTTCATTTTAAAAATTTGTGGAAAGACTCATGGAAAATGACAAGGAAAAATACCTACTCATGCTCACAAGCAAAGGAATTAAACTCCCTGAAGACTTCGATACTAACATATTTAGAACAAGGTCTCAACATTATGCTTATCAAGAACGACAAAGAGAGGAGGAATTAGAGGAGGAATTACGTGACTGTGAGAAAAACATACTTGAGCAAAACTTACCTGAGCAGAATTTACCCGAGCAAAACATCCCTGAGAAAAACATACCACTACACACACCATTCCAAACTAGAAACAATGCAAGGGAAGAACTCTTCCCTCGAAAAAATAATGTGCCTTTGATTGCTCTTACTCAACAAATGCAAATGTTGCAAAGACAAATGCAAGGCATGCAACAAGGGACAATAGTACGGTATACCTTGAATGAAATTTGTCCTTATCCTTTTGACAGGTGGTTAAACATGGTACCTTTTCCCCCAAATTCAGACGTTCCCAAATTTGACAAATATGATGGGAAAAGTGATCCCCATGATCATGTCCGAGAATTCTGCACCATGAGCCTAGGATTTGCTCATGATGACACCTATTTAATGAGATTATTCCCAAGAAGATTGGGAGGACAAACGATGGAATGGTTATCCAAAATCACACCTCTTGTCAGATCCTTTGATGAGTTAGTCAACAAATTCATAACTCAATATTCCTACAACATTCAACATGCCATTACCATGCTAGATGTCTGCAATACCAAACAAAAGAGCAATGAAACATTCATGGCGTTCCTTCAACGTTGGCGATAGATGGTCTTAGATATCCTCGAGATGTGCCTGAAAAGGAAAAGATGGAAATTTTCATCGACAATTTAAATAGCAAGATGATTTACAGACTCAAACTCCAATGCATACTGTGTATGGTGAAAATGGATAACAATAATAATAATATTGAAAGGCTAAATGAATCCAACCACAAAACCCTAGCCTAACAATCAATAAAGATCCACCATAACATATGAAGATTACCTAAGACAATGTAAATAAAACAAAATCACAAAGATTATACCATCACATGTCCAATAGGGTTTGGATCTTCATTCTTCCTATCTCCATTGATCTTGCTTGATATATATTTGCTCTCAGATTTTTATATGCACAAGAGCTCAACAAAGAACGGATTGTGGTTGCAAGTAGGATCGTAGTGTAGCAAGTTGCATGAAAGATCATTAGCATGAGTGATTAGGGTTTGATAATGAAGAAGGCATCTCCTTAAATAGAAGACACAATATGAAATGGAGGGATAAGATTAAGAGGTGTAAAAAGGAGGTCGGCTAGGATTAGAGGGTAGGTAAAGGAAATAATAAAATAATGAAAGGGGTAGGTAGTGTATGAATTAAGAGATGAATGACATGTGTCATGGGTAGAAAAGGTTAATGAATTAATTAAATAAATAAAGATTTATTTAATTAATAGAAGAAGTAGGATAATTAAATAAATAAATATTTATTTAATTTAGGAAAATGATAATTTAAATAAATAAATGTATTTATTTAAATGAGAAATAAGGCTAGAAGAGGATAAATGAATTAATTAAATAAATAAAGATTTATTTAATTAATAGAAGAATTAAGCTTAGATAATTAAATAAATAAAATATTTATTTAATTAGACTGGACAATTTTAGGTGTCTACATTTTGCCCCTCTTTGAGACAATGCGGCTTGTCGCGTTGTTTCAAAGAAGATAAGATGAACTGATACAGAGTTGCCCCAGAATGGGAATGATATGCCCCCTCGAGAGATTGGATGAAAATGTCTGAAAAGATTGCAGACAATCTCTTGATAAGAAAGAGAGGCTAGAATGGACTAACCGGATAAAGTGACAAAGTCATGGGATAAAGAAGACTGTCTCGGGAAATGAAGGCTAGGGGTAGTCTATAAGATAGACCACGGGGGAAAATACATCCTCATTGCCATCTACACATCCACGAGAGCAGAGTGTAGAGCGAAAATAGAGCAGCAACAGTCAGCAGCGATGGCTTTGGTTCATAGATTTGACCGCATTCGCCGATTCCAGAGGCCAGTAGAGGTAGGAGAGCCAGTGAGTACCACAAAACCTCCTTGTACTTTGATGCATTTATTGTTGTCATTAATGCATACTAGGTAATGTAATAAATGCACATTTATGTCAGGAAAGCGCGTTTGCATTTGAAAAGTATGAATTTGCATCTTCTAGGTCAAATCGGCAGTTCTGTGATGAACATACGCTGTCGATTGGATAAGCTTGCTGAGAGGATACACTCAAGCAGGTCCTCTAGGAAGACTAGGATAGATCAAGGCACTTTGTGATGAACAGTGAGTACCAAGATAGAGTACTTTGTGATGAACAGGGAGTACTGAAATATGAGCAGCACTTTGTGATGAACAGGGAGTGCAAATGTGAGTAACACTTTGTGATGAACAGGGAGTGTCACACACGTAGTACTTTGTGATGAATAGTGAGTACCACTAGGATAAATAACAACACTTTGTGATGAACAATGAGTGTCACTAGGGTAGATAGCCATATGCATTTAGATAGCGAGTAGCATTTTGTGATAAACAGTGAATGCCACTATGACTGACATGATTGATTTGTTTGACTGCAGGAGTATTTGCTAATGCTGGAGTCACGGGAGAGATTCCTGTCAACGCAGAGGTTGTGACCTGAGTTGACACTTGGGGACCGAGCTGCCATCAAGGAGATGGGCTTGAGACATGTACTATATGTGCCTAAGTTTCGGGCAAACATGGGTTTGCTGACTGCGCTTGCTGAGAGATGGCACTCTGAGACGTGCATGTTCCATTTACCGATGGGTGAGATGACAGTCACCCTGGAGGATGTATATAGGATTATGTGGATACTGATTGATGGGGAGCTGATTCCGTACGATCGAGACGAAGACAGGGATGCCATTAGATGAGTGTTCTAGGATCCAAGATTGGAGATGAGGGTGGGACACATGGCATGGGATACCATGACATGGATAGGATTAGCACTACCAATAGTGTTGGCAGGAGTGATCAGTGAGTTCCTCTGTATCAGTTTTGTACCATTTTGTATAATGATGTAGACACTTGCAGGTGATTGTAGCCATATGATTTTGACATCATTGTATCATGACACTTTATATATATATGAGATGATTCATCTTTGTGGCAGCTATATGCATGTGTACCTATGTGATGAGATGTTCTTATGTGATGCTTATGATATGGATGCAAATATGTATATGATGCAATGCAATATTTTTTTTTTTTGTTCGTTTATGTTTTATATGTGTATGCATGATGCAAATGTGAATGTAAGTAATGCAGATGAATATGATAATGCAAATGTAAATTGTGCTAATAGGTGTTGTGTGCAGGATGTGATGCAGTTGTGATATCTATATGTATGTATGAAATGCTTATATGTGGTAATATAGGTGCAACTACATGAAATGCAAATGTTTTTGGTGTGTCATTATACTCAGTCATGTGATAGCAGGCTACGCGGACTCGAGAAGGATGATGGAAGTCAATCAAGAAAGGGGGATGGAAGACAGAAGATATGAAAGTGAAAGAGCTTCTTGTGCGTTATCATCATTGAGCTTTATTATGGCAAGTAGGTTATGACAATCGAGGCATATGTTTGACCCAGAAAGTCATTGTACCCATTTGCATGGAGATAAGACAGTCACAAACAAGGAATGCCCCAGTTCAGACTAGACGCACAGTGTCCTCATATCCTTGGACAAGCCATAGCATTACTAAGAGACAATCCACAAACAACAAACAAAATAGGTGACGATACCCCATCCTCGCCTTTCTAGTCAAAGACATCCTGGAGATAGAATCTCTAGTCAGAGACATCCTGGAAAAGCTAAAAGACATGTCACCAAAAAAGATGAAATCAAAAGAAAACCAAGACTCGACACCAACATCCACTGTAGTCCTCAAGTTTAGTGTCTCTTGTCACTTGTATAAGTCTTATTTGATTGTGGTCAAGATGTTCACTTTCACAGAAAGGATAGATAGCATTGAACCATAATGTTGTCTGAGTCTGTTGAAATATTTGATTTGTTGAAGCCCATTGTTGCTGCTGTGTCTCATCTAAAACTAACTGAATCCATGAAACTGATACTTTATTGTGGAGAAGATGAAACTTTATTGCGGATCTGTGATGCAGATGTTGCTTTATTGCGGATTGTGCGCGAATAGACTGAAGAAAGCTAGAAGAAACTGTACTCCTCAAAACATGTGATGTTCTCAGTTCCACACCCATTACTAGACGTAGGATTTTGCCTTAGCCATAGATAGAATCTGATTTATTATGGATGGAAAGGGATGTGAAAAGGGAGGTTTATTATGAATGGCTAACCAATCTTGGGTAGATCAATAACAAGCCATGATGGGAATGGGTAAGTTTATTATGAACGAATAGGTTGTGAGTGTGTGCAAAGTGAAATGATGAAGAGAATCCTGAAGGAGGGAGGAGCAATGTCTCTACACATGGCGCTGGTGACCCAGTTTTCACCATGGTACTTGCCCAGGGCGCCACCAAAGTGGTTTTCACCATTGGACGAAATTATTTCTCTTTACTTTTTTCAATTTTTCAATGTTTTTTGTGTCACAAGGCGCCTGTTTGCCAGGTTTTCACCAAGTAACGATTTTTTTGTTTTATAATTTTTTTTGTATTTTTGAATTTTTTGGATATTCTGAAGAGCTATGTGTAGAACCTGCGAAGGTGCATGCTATTGATAGGATCCTCCAAAGGTTCACCTTTTGAAGTTGAGAGTTGATATGCACCCGATCCATATGCTGCTGTAATAATGTAGGGACCAAGCCAGTTTGGTTCGAACTTGCCCTTCTTCTCTCTGTCTTGTTGATTTTTAGGATTTTCTCTGAGAACTAAGTCACCCACCTCAAATGTATGAGGCTTAACCTTGTGATTGTAACTGAATTGTTCCTTGATTGAATGATGTGTAGCTTGAGTGTTTGTCTTCCTTGATGAAGGAACTGAGATATAATTACTAGTGTGTGGACTACGTAGGCCCATATGTGTGTCACCTGAAGAAGTTTGGGCATCCCTAATAACAAAGTCCTTTGAGTAAGCTCCATTAAAGGTCCATGATGTATCCCTAGAAGGGGATGGATGTGTGGAACAAGTGGAAGAGTTATGAAGGCCTATGATTGTGAAAAGAAGTGAAAGTAGGATAGCATAATGGAGACTTAGGATCAACAAGTATGCTTTTTGACGTAAAATTTTAGAACTTTTTCCCCCAGTTATTTTGATATTAGGGGAGATCAACTCTTGCTCTTTTTGCTTCATAGGATTCTTATCCTTGACTTTAATTTTTGGAGAGTCCAATAGCTTTTGATTTTGATTTGGACTAAAGGACTTTTCTTTAGTTTTGACTTTTAGATTTTTCTTTTCAAAGCTTGATTTTTCATCCCCAATGAGTAAGGGCTTTTGTAATTCTTGTTGATCCAAGTCTGGAAGTGGAGTGGAAATGGAATGAGTAGATGACATGGTAAAGCTATGTGAGTTATCAAGAGGGCTAGAGATATGCTCAATAGATTCTTCGCTGGAACCACTCTTAGGACTATTGATATCAAGAGGTGCTTGCACCACTAGAGGAGATTTGCATTCAGACTTAGTAGCCACAACACTAGGTGGTTCATACCCAATTCCTTGGCATTGCAAATTGTTTGTAGATTGTTCATGTTGACTGAATGTCTTAGGAGACAGTGGGAGTTGATCAACATGAAAGATATACTCACCACATCCCATGTCTTTATTCTTGAACTTGTCTTTGAGCTCTGCTTGTTTGGATGTAGAAGCTTTTAAGGATTCAGGATCCACATACGCTGATGAAGGAACAGCTTCGCGATTGACTGGGATTGTTATTTCTGATTGAGGTTGCAGATTGTTGCAATATATGAATGGATTTGGATCTGCTTTGATGGTCACTTCAACTCCATTGTGTGGAAACTTGATACATCGATGATATGTAGATGGGACTGCGCTCATCTCATGAATCCATGGACGTCCCAAGAGTATGTTGTATGTGAGATCTAGATCAAGGATTTGACAAACCACATCCTTTGTAACTGGCCCAACTCTGAGAGGTAAGGTGACTGTGCCCTTGGATGAACGCTCTTCATCATCATATGCCTTGATGGTGATTTTGTTTGTAGAATTCACAGCTTTGTCGGAATATCCCAATTGTTTAATAGTGCTCAATGTACAAATGTTCAGACCTGCTCCTCCATCTATCAGGACTCGTTTTATTCGATGTTTGTGTATGAAGGCTTCAATGTGTAGTGGTGCATTATGTGGCTGACTTACAGAGGCGTCATTGGCTTCCGTGAATGTAAGGGAGTGTGGAATGGAAAGGTATCCCACCATGGCTTGAAATTGGTCCATGTTTAGATCAGTAGGAACAACAGTATCTCTCAAGATTTTATCAAGAATGGCTTTATGTGCGGGAGATATGCGTAATAGTTCAAGGATTGAAATGAGCGCGGGTGTCTTCCCTAACTGTTCTACAAGGTCATACTCAGGTTTGGTTGATGAAGTGGTGGTGTTTTTAGCTGGAGAACCTTGCAAAGTGATTTTACCTCGACGAGTTGTGACATGACATTCAGAGGTAGGTTCGAAAGAAGATCCAACACCTTTTAGGACAATCCTGGGTCTCTGAGTAGAATTCTCAGATGCTTTGTCCTTGATGATAATAGTAGAGACGTAATTGTCCATCGAGATATTATTGATAGTTGAATCATAGTTGTAAGGTGCTCTAGTATAGTTGGCTTGGTCATCTGTGGCTTTAGCTTTTCCCTTGTCATGTTTTGGGAATGGTTCCTTAAACATCTCATGTTCTTGATTGGATGAGTGTCCCTTAATCTCAATGTCACCTCTATCAATGAGATCTTGTACGATGTTCTTCAGTCGATGAAAATTTCTCATCTTGTGACCCTTGCTCTTATGAAATTCACAATACTCATCATCATTCCACCAATTCGGCTTAACCTTTGGTTCATATGGAGGAAAATCTGGAACTGTGATTACCTTGTTTGCCACAAGCTTCTTGAAAACTGACTCAAGTGGTTCTCCCAATGGGGTATACTTCCTTCGTGATCTAGAAGTTGTTTGAGTATTCACTTGATTGTTTGTAGAACTTGGTCCAGAAAAAATGAATTTGGGTCGCACTGTGTTGGCATCAACAACACCATCATTGATTGTGTTCTTGTTTTTATTCCAAAATCTTGGCTTGTCTTTTCCTTTAAAGTCATCTTTGTTTTCCTTGAATATTTTAACGACTCCTTGTTCAATTAGGACCTTTTCTGTTGCTAAGCCTTTTTCGATAACGTCCTTGAAGGTAGACAAACAAGCTTTCCTTAAGTCATAACCAATCTCTTTGTTAACATTTTGGGTGAACATCTCTACCATTTGTTTTTGTGGAATCTCACAAGAGCATCTGCTGGCTAGATTTCTCCATCTTTGTAAAAATGATGCAAAAGATTCTCCCTCTTTTTGCTTGGTGTTGCACAAAGTAGTGACTGATATGTCTGTCTCTATATTGTAGGAGAAATGTTGAATAAATGCTTCTGCTAGGTCACCCCATGACTTAATACCAGGTGGAAGTTGGGAGAACCATTCCATAGCTTGATCACCTAAGCTTTGTGGGAATAATCTCATCAAATATGTCTCTTCTGCTGCTACCTCAATGCAAGCTGTGAAAAATTGTCTTATGTGTGCCTTAGGATCCCCTTTTCCTCTATACTTATCAAATTTAGGCGTCACAAAGTGTGTAGGAAAAGGAGGCATTGGAATGCTCTTGTCAAATGGATAAGGACATATGTCTCTCATTGTGTATGTTGGCTTCGGTGTATTTATGTCCTCCATTTTCTTTTGTAAGTCCCTGATTTGTTGCTCCAAATTGCTCTTAGGTGGAGATCGACTTCTTGGACCATATCCTATGTTTGAGGTACCCATTGGAGGAGGTGCATGTTGCATATATGGATGATATTGATCATACACATGTTCATATGGAGGAGGTCTGTAATGATGTTGCATATATGGACCACTTGGTATAGATTCATGTTGAGGAACACCATATCTATTTTGTGCATGTATACCATATTCTACAGGCATGTCATATTCCATTGTGTTGCCCCCAAATTTGACATGAGGTTTCCTTGTGTCCAAATTTTGAGCATGCCTTGGAATATCCCATTGCTTTGGTGGTTGATCCTTAGCATTGATATGTGATTGAGCATATTTGTCTGCATAAGACTTCCATAATGGTCTGCGAAGGTAAGTATCATATGTTTGACCATGTGTATGTGGGACCTCTGGTTTTTGAAGCAAATCTGATGGTGATTCAGGTACCATATGTGGTCCTCTATTTCCTCCACTATTAGGTCTCCTTTGATCCATATTGGAGTGCGGTTGTTGCAAAGGTCTATGTTCCATTATTTGAGACATGTCAAAATCATGAGGTATCTTGGCTCCACTTTGTGCCATCATGTGTAAGAAGTATTGTCTATCTCTCCTCATTATTTCTTCAAAAAATCGATTGAAATGGGGATTCATAATGGATTCTTCCACATCTGCTGAATGTACTGAAAAGTTGTCCACATTGTCATTTTGTGTAGCATTGTTGTTTATAGTGTCCATGTTCTCAACATTTGGATTGTTTCTATAGGCATCCATGTCAGGTAATGTAGTATGATCAGAATTGAAAAAGATCTCATTGTCATACTAATAAGAACTCATGTTTGCGGACTCTTGAGCCTCTTTAGTTTCTCTCCTAGATTTTTGAAGACGGGTTTCAACCATGAACTAGGTATTGACCAAGATGTGTGAGACTAGATGAAAAATGGAAAAAGTATGAAAGACCAAGAGTTGGATGAAATGTAAATGAGTCTGAAGTGTACTTGTAATGTTCAAAGTGTAAGACCAAGTATGTATGTAGTAGAGTAGGTGTGACTTCCAAAGAGAGGATAGTTTCTCTTGATGAGGTAAGTTGACCTTGACTCTAAGTAAGACCAAATGAGACCCAAAGGTAAGAAACCTTGATGAGAGACCACTTAGCAAAGTGTAGTTGTATGTAGTGTGTTGACAAAGTATGATGAGGACAAGCAAGTGACCTTTTGACTCAAGTTTAGACAATTGTGAATGTAATGAGAGATGTAAAGCAATGATGGGCTGTGTGAGACCCAAAGACAGGTTGAATGCTAGATGAAAACATGGAGAAACAACCTAGGAAGCTCAAGAATTCTGAAACTGATTGTTCTTGTTTGCTTGACTGTAAAATTTTTCCAATTTGTGAAGTTGTGACCAAATCTGAATGTTTGACTGTTTTTCGTGACAAGAGGACACAATGTTGATGAGGACTCAATGTTTGCAAGTGTTTAGACTCTCCAAGAAAAGTGTGTTGTTTGATGTAAAAATGTTTTGCATACACTTGAAAACACAAAAGACACAATGTTTTGTTGTTTGGTTTTGAATGTTTTGAATGTTTAAAATAAGTCAAGCACAATTCTTATGGCTGGCCAAGACAATAGTTGTTGATCCCACATGAGGTTTTACCCCCGAGGCTATGCTATTCAGAGCGGATACTTAGATGCTTGACCTCACTGGCTCCACCCTCGGCACTCACTTCTCGAGTCAACCAAGCATCAGTCCCCATGAAAACTCCCCATGGCGAACTTTGGATCTCTACTAAGAACCATATGTGTGTGCGCCGCTACCAGAGGTCCGACCTCCTGCCCCAACAACTAGAAGGATTTGGGCTTCTAAAACAAAAAGGTGCTAGTAAGGGCATCCGCTCGTGTGGCCATACATGCGGCACTTTCAGCTCTGTAAATACAGAAGGCTCCCAGCCGGTAGGGGTTACGCCCTACAAATGATCAAATAAATTTGATCAAACGGGTTTATGGGGAGACATAGTGTCGGTATGAACTAATCAGCACACGTTATCCATAGTTTTCACCATGAATACATTTGATTATAGTGGTTCAGAAGAGGTGGGTTTTCCTCGCTACCACTTGGGTCATTCTCTTCTCACTAGTAGTCCTAATGACCACACGGGAAGACAGACCCTCTAAAGATTGAACAAAAAGAGCCTATTGCTCAAGACACAAAAGACAATGATTCAATTTTAGTGCACCAATTGAAGTGTTTGCTAGTCTATGAAAACAAGGCACACAATAAAAATCCAAAAACCCTTGCCAAGGATCTGCAACAAAGATTTATTAGTAGTTTGGATTGTTTGAAATAATCACCCCTTCCTGCAAGCACACAAGTTAGGTAAATTTTAGATCCAAAGACTTTGTGAAATAGGGGCCTTCAATAATGCGTTTTGTTGACCAATTCAAAGATCTGATTCATCATAAAAAAAGACCACCTATAAAATTTCAAGAGATTTCCAGAAATGTAAGAAAATCCAAAAAATTTGCTAATTTGCTCCAAAAATTAATTTTTTAATGAAAAATCATAAAAAATTCATATAAAATGCAAAATTGATCCAAAAAATCTGAAATTTTTACTGTAGAGTCTTGATAGTCTTCCAAACTTGCACAAAAAATTTTCTGGAACAAATCCAAGCAGTTTGTGAGATATGAGTAAAATAATGCAAAACCCTAATTTTCAAAGATCTAATTTTTGAGGAATGATTTTGCATCAAATTTAAAATAAAAAAGAATAGATCCTGTGTATAATCAGAGAGATTTCCAAAAATGTAAGAAAATCTAAAAAATTCGCTAATTTTCTCTCAAAATTAATTTTTTATGAAAAATCATAAAAAATTCATACAAAATTGCAAAATAGATCCAAAAAATATGAAATTTTTACTAGATCTTTCTGATATGTTTCCTGACCTGCACAAAAAATTTTATGTCAAAATTCAAAACGGTTTGTGAGATCTGATTAAAATAATGAAAAACCTTAAGTTTTAAAGATCCGATTTTTAGGGAAATATTTTGCATCAAAATTAAAATCACAAAGAATAGATCCTATGTATAATTATGAGAGATTTCCAAAAATATAAGAAAATCCAAAAAATTCTCTCATTTGCTCTCAAAATTAATTTTTTATGAAAAATCATAAAAAATTCATAGAAAATGAAAATGTGCTCCAAAAATTCTGAATTTTGGCTTGAGAGCTCCTGATACTTTCTTCAACTTGCAAAAAAAATTTGGTACAAAATTTCCTAGCCGTTTGTGAGATATGATTGAATCTCTCCAAGATCTTGATTTTGTGTCCAAAACCCTAGCTGCACAAGGTTATTCTCCAAATTGTTTTACAAAATAGCAATATAGGGTTAGAAAAATCTGCAAAAGACATAGATCTAAGAAAAATCCATGTCCCACGGGGCGTACCAAAATGTTTATGGTGAAAATGGATAACAATAATAACAATATTGAAAGGCTAAATGAATTCAACCACCAAACCCTAGCCTAACAACAACAAAGATCCACCATAACATATGAAGATTACCTAAGACAATGCAAATCAAATGAAATCACAAAGATTATACCATCACATGTCCAATAGGGTTTGGATCTCCATTCTTCCTATCTCCATTGATCTTGCTTGATATATATTTGCTCTCAGATTTTTATATGCACAAGAGCTCAACAAAGAACGGAATGTGGTTGCAAGTAGGATCGTAGTGTAGCAAGTTGCATGAAAGATCATTAGGATGAGTGATTAGGGTTTGATAATGAAGAAGGCATCTCCTTAAATAGAAGACACAATATGAAATGGAGGGATAAGATTGAGAGGTGTAAAAAGGAGGTCGGCTAGGATTAGAGGGTAGGTAAAAGAAATAATAAAATAATAAAAGGGGTAGGTAGTGTATGAATTAAGAGATGAATGACATGTGTCATGGGTAGAAAAGGTTAATGAATTAATTAAATAAATAAAGATTTATTTAATTAATAGAAGAAGTAGGATAATTAAATAAATAAATATTTATTTAATTTAGGAAAATGATAATTTAAATAAATAAATGTATTTATTTAAATGAGAAATAAGGCTAGAAGAGGATAAATGAATTAATTAAATAAATAAAGATTTATTTAATTAATAGAAGAATTAAGCTTAGATAATTAAATAAATAAAATATTTATTTAATTAGATTGGACAATTTTAGGTGTCTACACATACCATCTTTTGCCAAAATGATTGAAAATGGCATCCAAGTAGAGGAGGCATGTGTCAAGAAAGGAACATTGAAATTCTTCAAAGAAGGGACAAATTCATCCAACTCTAATTACAATAACCAAAACAACAACAACTTAGACAAATCTAGGTTCTGGAACTGAAACAAAAACACCGGAAATGAAGGAGGAAACGATCCTAATGATATGAAATCCAATCAACCAGTGTTGGCTTTATTAGGAAATCCTCGAGCTACAAAGAATCCAATAGGTGCTAACCAAGGTACTAACGCTTACGCACCAAATACCAATCAAGATCATCTCAACACAACCAACACGAACAATACCCAAAGCAATAACACCAATTGCGGAACTAATACGAACTCATGAGGTAACACCAACAACTTTCCAAAATGCATCTACACACTATTAGGGCAATCATTGGAGTCAACATTTAGAGAACTCCTGGCAAACAAAATTATCTCCTTACCAACAATCAACAACTTTGAACCACAAATCAAACCACCCTGGTGGAATGACTCACACTTTTGTGATTTTCATCGAAACAAAGGTCATCAAACAAATGATTGCATGAGACTAAAAAACGTTGTTCAAGACATGATTGATAGAGGCGATTTAACAATCGATGGTCTCAAGACAAATGGTGACCATGGATCCTTTAAGAATCCTCTTCCAAACTACAACAAGGATGGAGCTTCAACCTTAAACGATACATGCGGAGCTCGTATCAATCACATATACAATAACACCATCAATCATATATCAGCTGAGGACAATCACGTAAACGTCATTACAATCAAAGACAAGCGTGAACATGGATCCATTAATGTAACCGCCATAGCTCAAAAATATGTCTTGAAGGGACATACGTTAACAACCAACACCCTACCCAAAATGAAATATGATCTAGTTAGTCAATTGCGCAAAACTCTTGCTTAAATATCCATATTGGAGTTGCTAAAACTTTCCCCAAAGCACAAAGACATCTTGGAACAAGCACTATTGGAAACAAATGTACCTCAAGATCTAGATGCTAATAAATTCCAAGCCATGGTAGCTCACATGACAGGGCCTCATAACCTTACCGTTTCTGAGCATGATAATATCTCATTAAGCCATCCTCACAATACTCCACTCCACATCGAAGTCTTTGTTTACAAGCATTGAGTCAAAAGAGTATTAATAGATGGAGGAGCTAGACTCAATATCTGTACATTGAAACTTATCTGTGCATTAGGCTTCTCTGAGCAATCTATTGATCCACGCAAAAAGATCACTATCAAAGCATATGATGATGAAGAAAGATAATCCAAAGGAACATTGATGTTGCCAAGTCAAGTCAGACCAATACAAAAGGACACTATGTGCCAAGTCTTAGACATAGACCTCACATATAATATCTTATTGAGTCGACCTTGGATACATGAAATGCAAGCAATACCTTCTACTTATCACCAGTGTGTTAAGTTCCCCTACAATGGACATGAGATTTCTATATCAATAGATCATAACCCTTTTCAACACTGTAATGCTATGGGGGCAGCCCAAGACAACTTGGCTCCACATAATAGAGAAAAACAAAGTTCCTCAACACCAAATCTCCAGCAAGAAAAGTCTAAACCACTATCTATGGATTTCAAGCAGAAAATGAAAATCAAAGAGTAAGGCATGGGAGAATACTCTTTAGAACCCTTGTGTTTAGCCAACTTACCAGCATCACCTAAATCTCATGGATTACCTACTGCATCAACACATCAAGCAACACAACCCATCACCAAGTTTGATGGCAAATTTATCCAACTAGGCACTCTAGCACGTGAATCAGAGGAAAAAAACATCCTTAGTTGGCTATACAAGGATGAGGAAGAAGACAAAGCATCTACCATGGAAGTAGCTATACCAACACACATGTATGGAAAAGGCTACTTGATCATACAACAAATGGGATACAATGGCAAAGGACCTATCGACAAGCATCAGGAAGGCGTCACAGAACCATTAGATCATCCTTCACAATTTTGTAAAAACAAAACAGGATTGGGCTATGAACACATTCTACCACCAAGAAAGACACCAAACACATACCAAAAACCTTAGTGGAAGGCAAAGAAGAAATACAAGGAGGACTCATGGCAGGAGGCACTATTTGCATCAACAGAAACAATACGCAAGGAACGTGAATACCAAGAAAAAAAGAAACATCAAGAGAAGTCAGTCAATCAAAAGGCAGAAGCACCTTGTGCAGAAGTACATCATATTCAAGAACCAGTTTCAAAGAAAGAAGAATCACCTCCTCATAACATCATTACTCCCTGAGGAGAGACAGTAAATGATAAAATGCAAAGAGTAGAAGCAGGATCTGATATAGAATCAGAGAAAACTATCAGGCTCATATCAATCATCAAAGATTTGTTTTCACCCTATACATACCAGTCCACAACACTGCAAGAATCTGGGATAATACCTCTGAGACTGATTCAAATGAATATGAATGGGGAATTTGTTCCAATGTTACTGAAGATATTGCTGAAATACACCCATTTCTCAAGAAGAACAAGGCACAGAGCCTAGACTACTTGAATTTGGTCAACATAATATCTATGGCGCCAAGGAAAACGAGCAACGACATTACAAGCAAGTCTACATGGAAGATGATTCCATCGAAGACCTCAACAAAATCATTAACTTATTTAAAATCCTGACCAACCACGATGATACCTCCATCCTGACACTTACAACAGCTGAACTGGATCCACCTAATGAATCTTTACCACTTATCTTTCCTGTCCTCATAGACTAGGACGGACCTAAAAATCATGAAATACCAATTTTCCCAAATGATGAATCCATTATCCATTACTTGTGTACCATCAACCGAGAAAAAAACTCTACCAGTGAACAAAGTAACAACATCTGCAATTAGGGGAGTGCCAAGTCTCTTAGTCGCAAAAATGAACAAAATAAAGGATCTACTGCTGAAAACCAGTCAATGACAGCAATAGATCACAAAAAAGTAAAAATAAAGGACACATATGAGGGTGAAAACCTTTTTAAGGCACCTAAAGATGGGAGACTTGACACTCTTCCCAAACATTATTAGGAGCGATCACCCATATTGATTGAGCCTACTAAATCAATCAACATTGGTACAACAGAAGCAACCAAAAACATACATCTAGCAGAATCTCTGAAAGAGGAAGAAAGATTAGAGTTTGTCAAAATTTTCAAAGAAAAGCAAATCAACTTTGCTTGGTCATATGCAGCCGAGATTGATCCACAGTTAATCATGCATCACTTGTCCATTACTCCAGGAGCTAAGCCAGTCAAGCACAAATGAGATAAAATAAATCACTTTTTACCTTTTTATAGGGTAAATGAACATTAGGGTTGCGTGGGAAAGCACATAAATTGCTCGTGATCTCTATTCTAACCCTAACAAACATCATTATCGGGAGATGAATCAAATTAACGGATTCAACATAAACAAAATTTTAAAATGCAATCAAAATTATCAACTCAAACCAAATTTTCAAATTTTTGATTCATCTCCTGAGGGGGCATTATCAACATCATTTATCAAATCTGGGGCACGACATGAACATCTCGACACGACATCACACTGATCATAATCAAATTTGGACAACGCATCATTTTTCTTTGAATCAACATGTGCACACATGTCACTTCAAAGAGGGGCAAAATGTAGACGTATAAAAATGACCATATTCCTAAATGAATATTTGATGTTCATTTTATTCTCATTCCTCTATTTAGTTAGATCTAATTTAATTAAATCACCCACATTCTTCTATTTAATTAAATAAATTATTCAATTTATTTATTTAAATTCACTCAACCCCTTTTATATGTTTTAATTGAATAAATCATTTTATTTAATTAAATCCCTTCTCTCTACTTTTTAATTAAATTTACATTTAATTAAATAGTCTACCCCAATTAAATAAATCTAAGTTATTTAAATCCCCAACTTGCAACCAAATTGAAATAAAGCAATTTATTTTAATTAAGTCCTATTATTCCTCACCCACTTGCATTTTCTTACATCTCCCACTTGCATCCTAACCATCTTCCTAAATTCTTCTAGAACCCATCTAATCCTAATCAATTAACCTAAACCCATCAATTATCCCTTTTCCCTAAATTTGAGGAGGTCACTTCTCAAATTTGGAGTAAAGTCTTCAAAAGGCATTAAAGCCTTTATGCCTTCAACAAGCTAACTTGTTGAATACCCCCAAATTTGGAAGGACTCTTACAAATTTGTACCCAAAGTCCTCAAACCATTAATGGTTAACTAACCCTTAGTGGCATGGTTAGAGACTTTTTGCCTAACTTAACCCTCATCTAACCCATGGGTCTCATCAAGCATTCATTTCTTTGACCATGGTTATCCCTTTAATCTTTGCACAAGAGTTTGCCCCTTGGGTAAAAGCTTTATCCATTGGATAACCCTAACCTAACCTTAACCCTTACCTTCTAAGGTAACCATGAGGTCTTCTCAAGTATTTAATGCTTCTTACCTCTCCTCTCAAGAAAAATTATGTTGACAATTGTCACCATTTCATTGGTGGAAATTTTAAACATAGATTGATAACTTTCAATCCCGACCCTTGATTAGATCCTTCAATCCTGACCATCCATTGCCCTGTTTCCTCTATAAATAGAGCCCTCATTCCCCCATTTTGAGAATCCAAGCTTTTAGTATCACACTTATACTCAATTTTAGCATACATCTAGCCTCTCTTTTTAATAGGAATTAATCTAATAAGCATTTTAGAGTATTTCTATCATCATTAGCTTAAATCATATAACTAGTATATCATGTTAGGATAGTATTGCTACTAACCTTGTCATCTTATAATCTAGTTTAACTCATTTGTAGAATCATGCATAAATAGGATGCATTCATGTTAAAATCAATCTAAAGCATCCCTCGTTCTTGCATTTGTCATCCCTAAGTCACTTTGCTCAGTGATCTGAGAGCAAAGACATTGGCTTGAGGGACCTTGTGAGATAGAGAACCATGAAACTCACCTTGGGAAGTTGATTCATTCCTCATGACTCCATAACTTGCACCAAGAAGTCCCATGGGTGTGTGGAAAAGTCCTTTGAAATATTTTCACATATTGAGTTTCACTGAACCGCTTTTCCCACATACACTTGTAAAAGGTAGTACCCTGTAAGGAGTAACCTCAGTGGAGGATTTCTGAATACAAACTAATGGATCACCTGGTTAGAGGATTAGTACATTGAAGCTTGTTAGAGCTTACCTGGTTAGGGGATTTGACTATTGCAATGATTAGAAAACAACAGGTAGTGTGATCTAGTAATAACACAACTTGCTTGGATAGATCCTCTCTTGCGCACTCAACACTTCATTACCAACACACTCTACAACTTAACACTTTTGCCTTTGCACATAACATATCTCCTTCACTTATACAAAATAATTCATTGAGATGTCAATATATAGACATTTAGATTTCATGTCGGCTTCTAGAAATCATATCACAATTACCTAGGTGCAGTGTATCTGGTCAAACAATCATAACTCATCACAAAAATACCGCCAAAACTTGTCGGTAAGGATAACTCATCATGACTAGTGATAACTCATCACATATCAATGAATACCGGTTGGAACAATCAACACCGGTTGGAGTTAAACATATAAATCATTTATCCTTTGATGCTCCTTTGATAATCTCTGTTGGATCTTCATGTTGATGCCGAGGTAAGTATAATCACTGGTTGTCTCCATGCATATACCGGTTGTCACCATGTACCAATTAGATATAAACTTCTAGTATATCAGTTGTAATATGAACAACTTTGAAGTCATACCAGTAGACAATATGAACATATGTGTGTGTATGTGTTTCCTCAATGACAACATATGATGAAGTTTAATCATTTCAATCATCATCAAGCCAACAACCCCAAGCACACGAGAGGTGTGGATTAAGGGGGGGTGTTGGTGTTGGAAATAAGCCACACCCAGACCGACGATGGACTGGTCCAAGAGGGGCCAATAGCTCAGTGGTAGAGAACTCCAACAATGTATGGAAGGTCCTGGTTTTGTCTCCTAGCTGGTCCATGTCTCAACAAGGTATCCATCTTGGTATTCTATAAATATGAACCAAATAAGAGTAATTGTATGAGATTTTAAATATTTTTGCCAAGTATCATTATGCTATTTGAATCAGTCTAGAATCTTGTCATTTTTTGAAGAATCCTATAAATAGTCCTGCTTTGCGATTGTATTGTAAACATGATTTTACATATAATACATTAAGTTGTACTTTTGGAGTGTAAGTTTTTTCTTTGGAAATATTTTTTCCCACATAAATCTTGTGTTATAGTTTTATTTCTTATTTTCATGTTTAATAAGTTATCTGGATGTGCATCTGATAGTGTAACTATTAAGGGTTCGAAGAAAAAAATTGCATTCCCTCATTAGACTGGTGTAAAAAGTTTTTGCTTACTTTACTTCCTTCCAATTGGTATAAGAGCCAAGCCAATTTTGGTCCCATTTTTGGTTTAAGGATTCTTTGCACTGATCTTATTTTGAGTGGGAACTTGTTGCAGAGTATTTTGTAACCTTGTTGCGGAAAAAAGATGGCAAGCACATCCAAAAGGACCGAGATGGAAAAATTTAGTGGTGGTAATTTTGAGTTGTGTAAGATTAAAGTGGATGATATGCTTATAGAAAATGATCTATGTGTTGCAATTTCTAGTGTTAAACCTACCATAATAAGTCAAGAAGAATGGGAGTTGATGGATTGAAAGCCAAGGATTTGATAAGACTATATTTGGTAGACTCATTTGTGTTGACTGTTCATGAACAAAAGACTGTGACAAACATATGGAAGAAGCTTGGTAAAATTTATTAGGTTAAATCTGTGGTAAATAGTTATTCCTAAGAAAAAAAAATGTATTCTTTGAGGATGGAAGGAGGACTTGCAACTGATAATATGATCGTTGTCTAGTTGTGTTTTATTGGTGTGAAAATGGAGGATGCAGATTGTTGCATGAATTTTTTTGTTTGTTTCTATATTCATGGGATCACCTTGTTATGGGCATTGAAAGTATCGGTACCACATTCAAGATGGATGAACTGATTACATTGTTAAATTTTGAAGAGAAAAAAAATATATTTCAAAATGGCTAATGAGTCCCTTTTTCTTCATGGTATATTGAAGGAGAAAGGTAGGGAAAAGAAGCAAAAAAAGTCAAGATCCAAATCTTGTGAGTGATTAAGTCTCTTGCAAAGTCCAAGGTGAAGTGTTGAAACTATGACAAAACTTGTCATTTTCACAAAGAATGTAAGGAGGAGAAAAAGAAGGAAAACAAGAAGAATGCCCTAATTTCTGATTCAAACAAATCCTCTCAATATGAAAATGAAGCCTTTGTCACAACCTTGTCAACCGATGCATCTAAAGATGAATGGCTTAATAAATTTGTTCCATCTTTTCTCATAACCTTGCATAGGATTTTGTTCTCCAAGTATGAGGAATTTGATAGTGGGAAGGTGTACTTGGGTGACGACTCTTGTCTTAGTATTGTTGGCTGTGGAAGAGTCAAGATTTGATTCTCTGATAGTAGGATGAAGGGGATTGATGGTGAACTATATATCTTTAGTTTGATGTAGAACGTTTATTCAATGAGCAAGTTGAATGATGTAGGTGTGCAAGTAATTTTATAAAATGGGGGACACAAGATGACAATAAGAGCTATGGTGTTTGGGTAAGAACTCAATTTAATTTAGGTGCATGCACTATTTAATGTAATAGTTTTTTTGACAAGCCAAAGAAAAGAGCTTTAGATTCTTCATCCTCATTGTTAGAACAACCAATGAATAAATCTATTGCATCTACTTCCCATAGTCTTTCTTTTTGGGTACCTAAGAGTGCTCATTCTTTGGAGATGAAACTTCTAGCTAAAAAGACAATTTTATGGAACCAATGACATAGCCATATTGGTGAGAATGGTTTTAGAGATATGAAAAGTAAATGCGTCATTGAGGGGCTTGATGATTGTAATGTCGAGTTTGAATTTTGTGAACGTTGTGTTTATAGAAAGAAAAATCATGTTAAAATTTACTCTAATTCTCACAAATCTTTTGGGTTGTTAGATTTAATTCATTCTGATGTGTTTGATCTAGTTGATGTTCTTTTGGTTTCTAGATATATATGATTTATATAACTTCTGATGACTACAATAGAATGACATTTGTTTTTTTCCTCAAGAGTAAATATGACGTTTTTAGTTGGTTTAAGGAGTTTAAAGTCTTTGTTGAAAAACAAAGTGACAAGAAGATTAAATGTTTGAGGACAAATAATGGTGGTGTGTTTTGTTTGGTAGATTTTGACAAGTTTTGCAAAGAGTAGTAAATTGAGAGGCATAAGACAATTCCATACACCCTTTAGTAGAATGAATCTATGGAGAGGATGAGCAAGACATTGAGGGAGAGGGCTATGTGTATGCTAAGTGGAGGCGACATTGAACATAAGTTTTGGACTAAAACTATTGACATTGCTTGTTGTCTAGTTAATAGATTTTTATCATTAGTTCTTGTTGAGAAGACACCCATGGAGGTGTGGTTGGGAAAAAATCTCTTATGAATACATCTGAGTATTTGGTTGTCAGTTATATGCACATGTGCTCAATAAGAAGAGTTTAAATTTAGAGAATAAGGTAGTTAAGTGTATCCTCATCAGTCATTGTGTTGGTGTTAAAGGGTACAAGCTTTGGGATTTAGTGGTTGAGATGGGTTTTTTATATCAAAAAGTGTCATTTATAAAGAGATGAAACCTTCCTCTATTAAATTGCAAATAGAGAAAAAATTGAAATAAAAGGATGTGGTTCATGTTCTACCCACTTTGATTGAAAATAAATTGAGAACACTTGTTGGATTTGATGATAAGGAAAGCTCTAATAGCTTTGAAATTTTAGAATAAGAAGAAGAACCTCAACCTCAACCTCAACCTCAACCCTTGAGGAGGTCCATGTGAGTTAGGAGACAACTTGAAAGATTTGGTTATTCATTGTTGGATTCTAATTGTATTTTTGTTTTGATTGTTAACATTGATGAGCCAATGATTGTAAAGGAGGCTACATGTATGAGTGTTTAAGATCTCTAGATGAAATCCATGGATGAAGAGATGGTTGTATTAAATAATAATAATACATTGGATATGGTACCTTTTCTTGAAAGACGTAAACCCATTAGTTTTAAATTGGTGTTTAATAAAATTTTTGGCATTAAACATGGTAAGTTTTGAAAGGGTATTTACAAATGGGGGGAATTGATTATGGTGAGATATTCTCTTATATGGCCAAGCTAACATCCATTCAATTTATATTATCACTTGTTGTAGCTTTTGATTTAGAAGTTGAGTAGATGGATGTGAAAGAAAAATTACTTCATAATGACTTAGATGAAGAAATCTACGTCACACCTAGAGAATTACATTGTAAAAGGTAAATACCATTTGATTTGCAAGTTGAAGGAGTCTCTGTATGGTTTACAACAACCTCCTATAATGTGGTACCAATAGTTTGACGCATTTGTGTTGAGCTTGGTATTTTTGAGATCAAAATCTAGTCATTGTATTTATTATAAGACTAATGCTAATCACATTCTCATTGTTGCAATACATGTTGATGATATGATTTTTTTTTGAAAATGGTAGAAGTACAATTTTTGATTTGAAGTCGCAACTTTCAACATAGTTCAAAATGAAAGACATAGAGGCTACTAGGTACATTTTGGGAATATAGATAAAATGCGATAGAGTAAGTATGTGAAATTGTTGGGGAGATTCATTGTGGTGGCTTGGAGATCCTTGGTCATTCCTATTTTAGAAAGGATGAAATTATCTATGGAGGATTGCTCACAATCTCTTAATGAGATGGAGGACATGACTAGAGTACCTTATGCTAGTGATATCAACCTTCACAAGTCCTACACTTCAGTGTATTGATTTAATTTATGTCTATGTATTTATTTTATGTCAAATCTATGATGTTAGATTGTGGAACCTACTTTTGTGAGGTGGAAACTTATAGGGTAGTTGATTAGGATGACGTGCATCCTAATTTTTTGGAAATAGGTGTCCCACTTTGTGGACCCCAATGTAGGCTAAATCGCTAATATATGCCATAAGTTGTAAGAGTTGAACTATGAAAATTGCTATGACAAATTATAACAACACTATGGCAACTCATTTTTGTTTGCTGGTCAACTATCTTTTCTATGTTTGCTGTCTCTTGCTTTTTCATTGTGCTTTAATGGCTATCTTTTGATCTAATGTTGTAATGGGTTTCAGGGGCCATCAAAACCTGTTTTCCCTTAATCAAAAACACTATGACAACTTATATGATA
Source organism: Cryptomeria japonica (assembly GCF_030272615.1). Lineage (NCBI taxonomy): Eukaryota > Viridiplantae > Streptophyta > Pinopsida > Cupressales > Cupressaceae > Cryptomeria > Cryptomeria japonica. The sequence continues at coordinate 923,062,141 of NC_081414.1, forward strand.
GTGTAAGAGTCATAACTATTATCTTGCAAGTCGTAGGTGCATTGCATGTCAAGTGGGACCTCCTGCATGAATGTAAATGCCTTGCATGTTAATATTAGTTGTAGTTTGTAAATGTAAGATAAGATAGGTGCCTTGGATGTTCATCTTTATATTTTAATGCATGCAATCAAAAGAATGATGACATGTAATAGTCTTAGGCATCCATCTTGGTTCTTTATAAACATAAACCATTTTGGGGTGTGATTGTATGACATTTTAGTGATTTTTTTTGTATGTATCATTATGATATTGAAATCATTCCAAAATTCCATTGTTGTGTGAAGAATCCTACAAAGAGTTGTGCTGTGAGATTGTATTGTAAACATCATTTTTTTAATTAAATATAAAGGAGTCCAAACAAAGAGTTACATATCAAGCCCAAAGAGGTCGGGCATGTCTAGAGTTAGATAAAACAAGAGATATAACCAACTACAAACAAGATAGTCAATATAGGCAAGTATTACATCACTGCTAACCAAAATACTAATGGCAAAAAAGGACAAAAAAAAGGATCATCCACTAGCTAGCTGAAAATAATGTCACCCTCAGGATGACAGTTGACTCCTACAGGCGGAATCCAAGCAGTACAACCTCGGTCTCCCTCCATCCAGACTTCCACCATACCATCCAAAAATATGCTCCTTGTGAGGGTGAGAGACCCTCCCCTGAAACTGTTCCTCCTCTCGATTGATCAAATCCTCTCTAGCCTGCGGTGCCTCAAGATGGTGGATGAACTTCATCAGGATCTGCTCAAACGAGGTCTTCTGGTGATCACCTCGCTCCCATGTGAACCTATGAGATATCTCTTTGATGTGAACAAAAATGGTAACATCATCCAACCATTTATCATATTTTCCTTCATCCAATTTTATAACCACCGAAATCCGCAAAGAAACAAGATGCAAAATGAGTCTCCTCAGAGACTCAGTAAGATTTTTACTCCTACCATTAAAAACTTCATCATTTCAAAACTTCCACATCAACCATAAAATTTCCAAAGAAAAAAAAGACCAAAAGGAGTTAGCAGATTTCTTACATCCCTTAATGAAACCTAGGACACCATTAATGCAGGCTACATTAACCCTCTCAAAATTAAAGCCAAACAGATTCCAAACTTCTTTGGCAAATAGACAGTCAAAGAAAACATGCTAGCCAGATTCAGGAAGGTGAAAAGTTTGGCAAAGGGTCACATTTCCATTAGAATCTTTTAGGGGGAGCCTATTTAACAACCTCCAAGCAAAAAACTTCTTTTTGGGTTTAGAGGGCCCAACCCACCTCCTATTGAGAGCATTGTCCCACTACACCTTATTCCATTCCAAGTTCCACACAACATTAAGATGTTCAACAATAGAGGAAGAGTCCATAAGGGAATTATAGATAGTTTTAGCCTTGATGCAAAGAAGGGGGGTACTATCAAGACAACCAAAGGAGGAGGGGCAAGAGGGGTTTAGGGAGAAAGGAGGCAAGGAGGTCCAAGGGGAGAGAACATCTTTCAAAAGTACATAAGTTCTGAATTGGGAGGGAGGCTCATTAAACTTGCAAGATAAATCATCCCAAGAGATCAAGGAACCATTATGGAACACATCAAAAAAGGTTCTTATACCACTGCTATGCCATTTTAGAGAAGAGAAGCCTTGAAGTAGGGCAAGAGGCTTGTCCTTATGAAACAAATTCCACCAGATGGATCTATTGGCACTGATACGATTATTATCTTTAAAACAATCATTGTTTCTAATGAATTGAGTCACCATTTCCCAAGCTTTCCATAAGGATTTGAAGATCATAGAGCCACTAGGGGAGAATTCAAACTTACCTCCAATTAAATCACAAAAGGGGAGATTTTTCCACTTCTTAGCCCTCTTCGGGGCCGACATCAAGATGTTCTACCTTAATAGTACTTTCCAAGGTTCATTTCCACAAACTGCCCTACAAATCCACATGGAGGCCAAGACAATCCCTTGGGTTCTGAGGTCTTTTAGGCCCATCCCTCCAATCTCTTTGTTTAAGACAAACCATCCCCATTTAATAGGATGTTGTTTCTGATTTCTCTTTCCATTAGACCACAAAAAAAATCTAATTTTCTTCTGGATGTGATTGAATTGATAGTTGCATTAGAGCCACATAGAGGAGAAGTATATATTATATGAGGAGAGAATCTTCTGGCAGGCTTGATACCTACTGACCAATGAGAGGAAGTTCCTATTCCATTTAGAGAGTTTCTTATCAATTTTATTTCTAATCCACTCCCACATTTCTTTTAAATTAGGGGATACTGAAAAGGGGATACCCAAGAATCTAACTATTTAATTTGGGCTGCCTCATTTCATTGAGAACCTAGACAACCATGTTGGGGGGGAATGGTTCCAACCCAACAAACAAGATTTTTGGAGAGCCACCTTACTACCAGAAGCCATGCAAAAAATACTGATGTTTTCCAACAAAGCAGTCAAGTTATTCTCTTCTAGGGACATCAAAATTGTAGTATTATCAGCGAATTGCACATTGCTCACTTCTTCCTTATTGGGTAGACATATTCCTTTGACCTTGGGGGTGAGATTATTATTTTTAACTAGATAATGTAGAGCATCAACAAAAATAACATACAGAGCAAGGGCAAGAGGACAACCTTGCCTGATAGACCTAGATAGTGAGAAACTGTCTAACCTCATGCCATTCACCGCAATCTTTACATTAGCATCACACAGTAAAGTATGAACCAATCTGTAATATGACTTTGGGAAGCCCAAATTGTGAAGCATTTGTAGTATAAAATCCCACTCAATCCTATCAAATGCCTTCTCAAAATCAATTAATAGCATAGCACTATTTTGCCCTCAAGAATTTGCGTAGTGAAATGATTCCCAATAGGTGACAAGATTTTCTAAGATGTATCTGCCCTTCACAAATTCTGTTTGGGCAGGGCTGATTATTTTAGGAAGAATCTCCTCCAATCTTCCAGCCACAACCTTGGCCAAAATCTTATATGAGACATTTAGGAGGGAAATTGGGTGCCAATTCCTGATAAGTGTTCTATCACCATCCTTTGGAATGAGCTTGATGAGGCCTTGATTGATATCCCTACCAAGGGTACCTCTAGATCAATGACTACCATATATAGTTCTAGCAGATCATTAACAATCCAATTAATTGTTGGCTTGATGATGATTATCATGTATTCATCACTTGTTGTCATTGATGAAACACTCTCACACACATATGATTACATTGACTACTGGTGTAACTTCATTGATTTACATTGTTAATTAGTATGTTTAAGGTCTATCTCTAACCGATACTCTATGTCAACCGGTATGTGCCTAAGAGATAACTTGTGGCTATATTAAGTCAGCATCAAAATGAAGATAAAGATGAAGATGAAGATCAAGTGAAAGATTCCAGGACAACGGTTCACATATTTTGTTCCAACTGGTATTGACTGTTCTAACCGGTATCCATTTTTGTGATGAGTTACCAACACCATTTGTTTGGCAGTCATTTTTGTGATGAGTTATGTTTAATTGTCTAGATACACTGCACCTAGGAAATCATGTTCCTATGGCCAACATAAGATTTGTATGTCTATTTAAAGAGATCTTAGTGAATCATTTTACAAAAGAGAGAACTAATATGGAAGAGGAGATTTATGCGAATACTGATATGCATAAAAAGTGAAATCTTTTGTTGAAGAGATATAAGTGTTTAGATGAAGAGCAATGTTGAATGTACTTAGAATGATCTTATCAAGCAAGTCTTGTGCTACTTAGAACAGATCAAACCCTTCTTGTTGTTTTCTAATCATTACAACAAAATCAAATCCCCTAACCGGGTAAGCTCTAACAAGCTTCATTGTACAAATCCTCTAACAAGGTGATCCATTAGTTTGGATTCTAAAATCCTCCAGCAAGGTTACTCTTATCAGGGTAGTACTCTTAACAGGGTATAAGCTTCTAATCAAGCTCGGAATCTCTAATAAGATTCACTCCTAGCAAGGCACTTTGTAAGACCTTAACTGATCAGTTATCTATTACTGTAGATAGTTAACTTGTGAGTTCCATCTCACCGTGGTTCTTACCTATTTGGGTTTTCCACGTATAAACACTTGTGTTATGGTGGATGTTCTACTTTATGTGGATGCTGTTATTTCATTTTGGATTGCATGTATTTTGTTCAAATACTTGGTTAAGTTCATCTACCGGTTAGTGTTTAAAGTTGTGAGAATTTTCGTGTCACTGATTCACCCCCCCTCTCAGTTCTTTTCAAGACCATCAATTGGTATCAGAGCCTAACTTATTTGAAGTCTAACCACTTAGAAGGGAATCTTGAAACTACCACGGGGGACAAAAGCTACTTAGAGATGGTTAGAGAACTAGAAGCTAGCAGAAATGAAATTGAATCCCTTAGGGGCAAACTGAAAGTCTCTCAAGCCAAAAGTAGAGAGCTATCTGAAAAACTACCAGAAATATCTGATAATAGTTCTTCAGATGAAGCCAATATTGAAGCTTTAGCTGATGAAGTTGAAAAGGTGAATGGTGAGAAACTGAATCTAAGAAGAGAACTAGAAGGTCTCACTATTTGCATGAGTCAGGAACTGGAAGCCAGAAGAGCTGCTGAAGATCTAATCAAGGTAAGAGATCAAGAAATCATAAAGATGAAAGAGGAAAAAGATACTATACATGAAGACTTGATTGCTGAAACAAAACAAAAGGAGAACCTAAAGCTAGATCTTGAGTTGGCATTGTCTCTGAAAGAGAACCTATCTAAGCATAATGAAGATCTTTTCAAAAAGCTTATTGAAGCCAATGAAAAATTGGAGAAGTTCATCAAAAGTTCTACCATGCTAGAAGAACAAATTCAATCATAGAGAATGAAGGGCGATATCTTTGGACTTGGTTTTCATACAACTGAAAAGGGTGAATCCTATGGTACAAAGAACAAAACTGCTTCTAAAGTCAATAAGACTACCGGTAAGAAGGTTTAAAACCTGTCTATTTTGTTTGTCACAAGCCTGGTCATACTGCAAATGTTTGTAGAAATAAACCTAACAGAAATGCAAATTACAATACTAATGCTAGGCATGTGTCTAGAAAGTTTGAAGGTCATTGCTACACATGTGGAATGTATGGGCATAGACATATTGAGTGTAGATATGGATGAAACAATCTTGTACCACACATGCATCCTAGACCAAATGGTGACTGGATAAAGAATTTTGATAACTAGGGTAAACCGGAACTGGCAAAGATCCTATGGCAACTAGTTTAGTCCATTAGAAATGGAAAAGGAAACAAATGTTGTTTGCACCTTTTGTAATAACCTTGGTCATGTTGCCATGGACTGTAGAAGAAGTACATGAAGAGGAAATGCAGGACCTTGGAGATCATCTGGTATGGTCTGTTACCACTGCAACAAACCAGGGCACTTGGCAAAGTTTTGCAGATCAAGAAATAATAGACTGGTCAACTCCTTTAAGGATCAGAAAGGCAAATAGAAAGTTGATGTTGAGGAAACCAGAGAAGATATGAATCAGATTTGGAAAAAGAAAGGCGATGACTCGCCTCAAGAAGAAACTATTCCTTCACTCAGTAAAGAGAATCCAACACGGTTGACTTAAGCCTGTCTAACATGGCTAAGGGGAGCTTAATGACAAAACATTTCCGAACCCCTTTGTAAAATGAGCGAGAAAGAATTTTTGAATTTTGAATTTTGGTGACATTTTGTTGACGTGTTATCAACCGGTATTTCACTTAAGTGGTAAATAAAAATTAGGGTTTGTAACCTAAAAGTGTGAGCATTTATTGCGGTTGGTAAATGGATAAAAACAAGTTTTACTTTATCATTTTTACCCTAACTCTTTCGAAAAAGAAATTTGAAGCGATTGCAGAGTAGAACAAGATTGTCTTGGTGTAAATTGGTGAATTGCTTTGTGATTAGAGAAATGAAGTTGAATCGAAAGTTGCAGAGAGGCGAATGGGTGTGCATTTGAATATTTCAACCGAGAAACAAAGCGACGTGCAAGATACAAGGTATTTCATGTATATCGCTTCGAAACTTGTTTATCAAGAATGGCATCTATTTCTAAGTCTGTAGAGAGGTTGATGATCACTGCTGAGCCTGAGGAAGCTCTAAAGGCAGATGAAATTATGTCTTATAATGCATTATCACAAGTCCCGAGTGGTGTTGTGGTCAAAGGTGACTTATCCAGCTATATAGATTGAAAAATAGAAGATTTAGGAACTCTACACATCTATACTCATCTGAAATCACTTTGTGATAAGAATGGAAAAATTGAAGCAAAATATGCTAGGGTTTTTGAAAAAGGGTTTCATAATGCCGCATATTTTCTCAAATATTTTGAGGATGAACACATAAGAATCATCTTGAGTTGAGTCCATAGAGAGGATATGTATTAAAAAAGGATCCATACAATAACTAAGGAGGCTATTAGGGCTGTAACGAGTTATTGCTCAACCAGTGAAATTCCTATGCTAAGAAGAATTTCAAAGGACATTGTCTTCAAGCTAACCGCTACATCTGATAAGCATGCTTTCTCTATCAACACTATTAGAGACCCTGTGGTGAAACTTGCAGCAATGGTGATAGGCTACCGTGTATTCTACTCCAGTAGACTTAACAATGTTCCATCTGCAGCAATTCACACAACACATAGAACGATTTTTGATAATGCAAAATATGATATTTGTGAAGCTATCAGAGACCAATTATTTTAAAATTTGAAATCTATTAAGAAGGACAATACACAAAAGTTCAAATATGGTCAGCTGTTAGCCGGGTTATTTTTCTATTTTCAGAACTTCCTACCGGGTATTGGAGATATTGAATGCTCCAAGGAACAACCGGTCAATGCATAGATCAAGAACAACATTAAGGCTATGAAGAATACCTTTTCAGATGCCACGAACATGTATTTTAATGAATTCTAGAAAAAGATGAGCATGAGAATGAGGCTACCAGAAGATGTGGTAAAACACTTTGCAAAAGACACAATCTTCATGGTTACCACTGATTTTTGCTTGATGCAAGCAATTAAACCTAGAGAAGAAGAGATGGAAGATATGAGCTACGAGGTCAATCATGATTTCTTGGTCAACTATGCTAATACCCTGTTAGCATTGCCTAAAGATAAAAAGAAGGCAAAATTGGACATTATGGCAGTCCAAGTTACACCAACTGAAACCGGTACTACACCAGTAGCTAAAGTGAAAGGAAAGCAAAAGAAATCTAATGAAAAGTCTCCTGTGAAAAAGACCACAAGGGTGACTCAGAGTGTCCTAACCAAGAATGCACCAACACCTAAAGTATATGAAAAGAAGGAGAGTGCACCAAAGAAGAGAAATAGGAAACTGATTTTGTAACCAGAGTCTGAGGGTACAAATTTTGAAGAAGAACCAAAGAAGGAAAAAGAAACCAACAGAACACCTAAGAAGGTAAAGGTAGCGCCAAAGGCAACTACACCTATAGATATTTCTACCTACAAACTTGACACAGTCTTTGAGAGGACAATGAAGTCATTAGGAAGAAATAGGTTTGACAATGTCAAAGAACATTATGATTCTTTTACTGAAGATGAGCATAAGCAAGTAATCCAGCATGTATTAACTTATTTGGGTCACTACAATATATTTCCACATGATTTGGAGAAATATATTTCAATCTCTTTGTATAATACTTTGTTAGATAAATGGGAGGAAGCAATTCAATTAGAAAAGAAGATTATTGATGACATATTTGTACAGTATTTTCCCAATCTATCATCGGATGGAATTAGTGCTTTAACTGAGGAATACAAATCATATTTTGATTCTAAAATATGAGGACTGAAGCTTCTTAATGCAAAAAGGCCAGTTGTTGAGTCTGAGACACATCAGCTAGCCCGTATAATCAAAAAAAGGGAAGAAGTCATCCACTCTAGCAATAAGGATGATACTACAGACGATGTTCCTCGACCGGAAATGGATGAAGAGGAATTGTTCAAGCTGACGAAGTCTATCCAACCAAGAAGAAGGATGATTCCATTATTCTTGTTGATGAAGATGTTTAGGACACAATAGACCTATCTGGAGACATTACTGCACCAGATATGGATCCTCCTACAATCACTGAAGTACAGGTTACATCAGTTGATCAACCGGGTAATCAACTAAAAGTGGACAATGAACCAACAACTGAACAACTGGAGAAACCCCAATCTCCATCGGTCATTGAGACTACTCAAAAGGAGTCTACTAAGGAAGCTATCACTCAGCAAACTGAAGATACAACAAAGAAGAACACAGAAAGAGCCATCGTTAAGAGTGTACTCCCTGAACTAGCGAAGCAAGAACTTCTTGATGATGATGATGAAGACTCTCTAAGTATCTCAGGACCTACTGATATGAATACCTTGAGTGCATCAGAAATGATGAAGGTTGCTAATGTTATGCAATCTTGAGCACACAAGAAGCGACTGAAAGAGCAAAGGATTGAAGCAGAGACAATCCAGAATGCAGTAGAAATTTTGTTTGGTTTACTACTGGAAACATCTGTTGCACATCTTCCTACCCCTATCAGCAAACTTGGTCAGTTAGTTGCAGATGCATCTAATCAAATCAAATCACTTGAAGATGCTGCTCAAATGTCTGCTGAGAAGAGCCACACAAAGGCATATGGAGATAAACTGGCTAAGAATATTGAAAGTGGTAAAATGGCTTTATCTCATAATGGAAGTCTATCGAAGAAAGCTATTGAATATGGAGGGAAGTATCTTGCCTCTACCTCCAATGTTACTTTCTTTTATTCTAATATTTCTAAGAATCAAGTTGAAACCAAGTAGGAAATAGAAAGGTTATGCAAGGCATATGTCCCACTATAGGACTCCATTCACGCCTTTAACCGGTCTATAGATGATTTGCATGACAGATTGAACATGAATGATAATGAGAAGGCTAAGAGATTTCGATCTCTAAGAGATCTCAAATGTCAGCTCACCTCACAGGTCGACATTCTTTAGAGAGCCTACTCCAATGCAGAAGCTATTCTTGCTACTCTTGAAACCTGCATGCTAGACTCAATGGAAGAATTCCATTCCCAACTGATGTCTACATTTGAGTTTACTACTAACATATTAGAATCATGGGAAAATGCTTTATCCCAGATGAAGTAGAATTTAAATAATATTTTTATGAGACTAGCCAATGCATGAACTTTTTTTAAATTGTAATATATGCTGAACACTTTGATACAGATTTTCTATATATATGTATATATTTTACTTTATCATTTTGGCATTGTTGTCAAAGGGGGAGTAATAATATGTATGTGTGTTTTTGAAAATTCTGTATTTATGCATGCATTAAGGGGGAGCATTGCATTAAACAAAAGGGGAGTATGAGTACATATGTATATACGTTGTGTATGCACACTTAGCGGTATTGTATTACTCAAATTTTTCTAAGTGTTGCCATCAATGCCAAAGGGGGAGATTGTTGGCTTGATGATGATTATTATGTATTCATCACTTGTTGTCATTGATGAAACACTCTCACACACATATGATTACATTGACTACCGGTGTAACTTCATTGATTTACACTGTTAACCGGTATGTTTAAGGTCTATCTCTAACCGGTACTCTGTGTCAACTGGTATGTGCCTAAGAGATAACCTATGGTTATATTAAGTCGGCATCAAAATGAAGATAAAGATGAAGATGAAGATCAAGTGGAAGATTCGAGGACAATGAATCACATATTTTGTTCCAACCGGTATTGATTGTTCTAACCGGTATCCATTTTTGTGATGAGTTACCAACACCGTTTGTTTGGCAGTCATTTTTGTGATGAGTTATGTTTAATTGTTTAGATACACTGCACCTAGGAAATCATGTTCCTATGGATGACATAAGATTTGTATGTCTATTTAAAGACATCTTAGTGAATCATTTAACAAAAGAGAGAGATGATATAGAAGAGGAGATTTATGCGAATACTGATATGCATAAAAAGTGAAATCTTTTGTTGAAGAGATATAAGTGTTTAGATGAAGAGCAGTGTTGAATGTACTTAGAATGATCTGATCAAGAAAGTCTTGTGCTACTTAGAATAGATCAAACCCTTCTTGTTGTTTTCTAATTATTACAACAATATCAAATCCCCTAACTGGGTAAGCTCTAACAAGATTCATTCTACAAATCCTCTAACAAGGTGATCCATTAGTTTGGATTCTAAAATCCTCCAGCAAGGTTACTCTTAATAGGGTATAAGATTCTAATCAAGCTTGGGATATCTAATAAGATTTGCTCCTAGCAGAGCACTTTGTAAGACCTTAACCGGTCAGTTATCTATTATTGCAGATAGTTAACTTGTGAGTTCCATCTCACCATGGTTTTTACCTGTTTGGGTTTTCCACGTATAAACACTTGTGTTATGGTGGATGTTCTACTTTATGTGGATGCTGTTATTTCATTTTGGATTACATGTATTTTGTTCAAATACTTGGTTAAGTTCATCTACCGGTTAGTGTTTAAAGTTGTGAGAATTTTGGTGTCACTGATTCAACCCCCCCCCCCTCTCAGTGCTTTTCAGGACCATCATTAACATTGGCCTTATAAAATGACATTGGAAAGCCATCCGGTCTTGGGTACTTGTCATTACTTAGGGAGGAGATATCCCATTCTATTTCTTCCTTGGATATAGGTTTCCCTAGGTGAAAACAATCATCTTCCCCCAATTTCCTTAGGACCAAATTCTTAATAATGTCTCTAGCTTTAACTTGATCTTCCCCCAAAGTTTTAGACATAAAAAGAGATTTATAAAACTAGGCAAAATAGGGGAAAGGACCCAGTAGTCGTGCACCCTAACTTCACGCTTCTCAAAATCCTACTTGGAAATTTCGAATCACTCCGATTTTTTTACAGCAGCTTACTTGGCAAGTCCCCTGCTTATAACTAAGGTTTCAGGGCCACATCATCAAATATGATGCCACATCAGCATGCTTTTTGCCAAGGTGTCCAAAACAGCCCCAAAAAAAAGTGAGACCAATAGGCGTGCATTAGAGACCCCAATAGTTGTGCAGCCGATGTGGCATCACCTGATTGGTTACTTTTTACAATATTAGTACATTTCTTAACAACTATTGGTACATTTCTTAACAACTGTGGGTACATTTCCTAACAAAAATTGATATTTTTTGTTTCAAACAATAGGTTTTATTTGTTCAATTTTTGGAACAAAAGGTATCAACAACCCTCACAACAATTGGAACATGCTCAACTACTGGGTCCTTTCCCCTAGTTAAGAATATCTTGAGGGTCTGTGACACTTCTATTATCCTCCCATATGCCGTATATTCTGTCTTTGGCATCCTTTATTTTAAGCAACCGAAAAAAGAACCTAGAGCCCTTATCACCTGCATCAAGCCATTTGACTTTGGCCCTAGTTTTCCACCCCATTACCTTGACATTTTGAATCTTTCTCAGCTTATCCTTGGTGCAGACTAAGTTATGGCTGAGCTTCTCATCCTCAAGGTTAGCTTGAAGTTAAGATTCTGCCTTGGATAGAGCCTCTTGCCAGTGTAATTCAGATTTCCTGTAATCCTTAGCCTTCTTCTTACCCACAGTTTGGCATAGATTCTTCCAACTCCTAATATTTAGATTCCATCTCTCACAACATGAGAGAGAGAAATTACAAACCTTATTGAAGACTCTGATAAATCCTATGGCACATCTAAGGTCCTCATCCTCCAAAAGTCTTGTATTTAGAATGAAAGTTTCAACTATAGGTGGCAGAGTATGGTCACATTTAGAGAGACCCAAGGAGATTTGGATAAGGTGATGATTAGATAATGTATAAGGTATATCAAATATTTATCCCCTTTATCATCCATTAGGCAACCTACCATACCGGTATTCATAAGGAGTTTTATCCTTACCTCTTTTAACCAATATCCGGTTCATTGTGTAGACAGCTGTGCTGACAAATTCTCTCCAGAAAGTCTTAGCAACACCTCCTTGTATTAGCATAGTTCTAGCAGCTTCAACAATTGACCGATTTTTCCTCTCTGCAATACCATTCTTCTATGGTGTTCTAGGTGCATAAAGCTGCATCTTAATTCCATTGTCTTCACAGTATCTAGTGAATTCCTCTGAAGTAAATTGACCACCTTGATAAGTTCTTAAGCACTTTATCTTCTTACCACTCTCCTTTTCAGCTAAGGCCCTAAATGCCTTAAACTTACTAAAGGATTTTGTTTTTTCCTTCAAGAATGTGACCCACATCATTCTTGAGCAATCATTAGTGAATATCATAAAATACCAATCACCTTGAATACTCCCAGTCCTTATTGGTCCACAAAGGTCTGTATGAACCAAATCTAGCAAATGTTCTGCTGAGAAATATTTGCTCTTAAAAGTTGAGGATGTCATCTTCCCTAACTGACATTCCTTACACAGAGCATTCATTGGCTTGTCCAACTGAGGCAAACCTCTTACCGATTCGGACTTACTGACTTTAACAATGTTATCAAAATTTACATGACAAAATCTCTGATGCCAAAGCCAACTATCTTCTACTATAGCAATTAAACAATTGTTGACTTTAGGATTTAGGTGAAACAAGTTACCTTTTGTCTGTTTGTCGGTTACAATCAGTTCACCTTTTCTCCCATAGATTTTGCACATTCCATTCTTGAATTCTAGTAGAAATATATATGATCAAAAGAATTCTAGTCGAAAACTATCACAAAAGCATATATGATCAAAGGAACACACACAACCACAACATAGAGTATCAATCAACAAGTCTTTTTAAAAAAAAAAAAAAGGTCTTAGGCCTATAATTATATTAACAAAAAAGGATAAGTTACAACTATACAAAACCCATAATCATAGTATATGGAGAGGGTAGAGAAAAAAATTTCTGCTAAGGGACACAAATAGATACAAGTATGTGATAGCGATTTTTGCTGAGTATGAACACAAAGATACACTATCTGAATAAAATATGAGCAAAATTATAGAGACCGAACTAGTAAGCCATATAAAACATAATGTTGAACTAGTAGAGCCTAAAACCAATTGAAGACATAGTTGGAGAAGTTAATCTTGCACATTAGAAGCACCATCTTCAATCTCCATTGTGGTAGAGAATTGACAACGATAGAGTGAGTGGTTTCTATGGTTGAGGAGAAGGATGACAACCTAGTAGACATGGATGCATTTGTTTCATAAAGCATCACCCAATTTTGCTTTGTGAGCTCTTAGTGTCTTGAGGAGCACCCTCTCATCATGTTCAAAGAGAGCTCATTTCATGGCAATGTAGGACCTAAGAAAGCCTATCTTCTTGTTTAGATCAGAGTGTTTGAAAAGACCACCAACCTCAACAAAAATAGAATGAAGATTATAATCTTTAATTGAATTATGGAATGTAGTAGCTAGGATGAGGGAATCCTTCACATACTCCACCGCCAGCTAACATACATTCCATACGATTGAAGCAGGTCCATGATATTTGAAAGAAAGCATGACATGAGCCATGAGAGAAAGAGGAGCCTTGGGGATGAGGTCTAAAGAATCTCATCTCCCACAACTATCTTGATGGTGCATTCTACCCGATTGCGATTGAGAGAGAATACTGAACCAAGGAGCTCAGAATAGATGTTCCAAGACTTAGGGTATTAATTTCTTATGTAAGGAACATTAATCTTGGTAGTTAACGCAACATTCTCTATGGGATGAACAGGGGGATGGCAAAGGCTAAGAAGGTTGGTAGAGAGGGCATTATAGAATAATCAATCAACATGTCAATCATTGTACTCCATAATACGTTATTATATATTAGTGAATGGAAATATTTTATTATATGGGTATGTGCAGGATCATGGTTTGTCAAAAGAGGCCCTTAAGTGGCAATGAAATTTCAGAAAATTAGAGTTATGCAACTTGACATGAAAATTTGAATAAGTTATGTACATTATTTTTAAAATAAGAAGAGTTTCTATAGAAAATTGAATGTAGTTTCTAAGCCACTAGTTGTTTTTTGGATTAAAAAAAATCCTATTTGATGAAAATTTCAAATTTCAATGCAGTGGTACTAAAATTTTAGGAAAAAGATAAGAAGTAGGCGTATGTCTGACCACCCTAATCACAATAAAATCATAATATTTTTTTATAGGATTTATAATATAAGTATTAGACTCATGTCCGGATGTGACACATATTTTTTTATAATTTTTTATAAAGTAAATAATTATTTATGAATTTTTTACTACAACTTTTCAGAAATTCAGAAACTCCTACGTCCGACCACCTTAACTTGGTCAAAACCTTATGAAATTCAATTAATTTTTTTTTTCCCTATACTGTTTGAAAGTTATGAGTGTTTTTCAATTAGTCTATCAATTAGGACTTTTGTTAGAATTCAATTAGAAGATAAATAATAATAATTTATTAAAATCAAAATACGACATGCCTTATATTGTTGGAAAGATGAAAATGTCCTTAAAAAACCCTTTTCATTTTTATCAATTTTGGCTATAAAAACAGTTAGCCACCAATGTAAAGTCTGGAAAATAAAGGAATACTGAAAAAAAATGTTTTTTCAGTTGACTTTCTAGGCTGGTCACTTCCAAGCCAAATCCAAAAGCAAACTCGAGCCAAATTTCAAATTTCAAATTTGTACAACAGAAATCGGATATCCGATTTTAATAATAAAATTCAATAACTAAATTTGCACATAATTAATCTATTATTTATTAATATATTAATATATAATATATTAATAGACAATATATTAATTTATAAATATATCAGTATATGATATTAGGGAGAGGAAGGGGGAGAGGGGGGAGTGGGGGAGAGAGAGAGGGGGGGGGAGAGAGAGATATTAGGGGAGAGGGAGGGAGGGAGGGGGGAGAGAGAGAGGGAGGGGGAATGGGTCATATTGTGTCCTATGACCCCTTAGGTGTCAAATTTTTGTAAGCAATATTGACATTTCTTTTTATATTGTAATAATGGTTCATCTTGCCACCTTATGACACACTATGACCCATTAGGACACCATATGGTGTAAGTAAGGAAAAATGTTGTAAGCCTTGTTTCTCCATACATTTGCAGTGTGTCCTTCCTTGAGACAATTAAAGAAAACAGGTTTGAACTTTTTCTTACCTTTATACTTTGATGTCGGTTGTTTCTTTGATGCTACATCTTTTTCTCTAGAGGTCTCACCTTCTTCATACTTAGAGAAACCAAGTCCAGTGGTATTCTTTACCATTTTTGCTAATTCAAGCTTTTGTTCTAACTTAACAATGCTCTTATTGAATTTGGCAAGTATTTCCTTTGACTCAGTGAGTTCTTTGGTAATAGCAGCATTGGACTCCCTCAAGGTTGTATTCTCAGAAATAGCCAAGTTTAGTTCACCTTGCATTTCCTCTTTTTCCACTTTTCTTTCTTGGAGATGAGCGGTAAGTGCACTGATTTCTTGCTTCAGCTTGGAGATCTCATGATCTTTGTCTTTTATTAGATCTTCAGCTTTCCTCCGGTTCTCAAGCTCTTGACACATATTGATAGTTAGTCCTTCCAATTCCCTTCTTAGGTTGGCATTAGACTCATTTAGTTTTTCAACTTCTTCAACTAGGGCATCCATGTCCACTTCATCAGAGGAACTGTTTTCAGTTAGCTCCATCAGTTTCTCAGCATGCTCGCTCCTTTTTTCCACAGAGGCCTTATACTTGACTTTGAGTTCATCATAGGCTTTCTCAGACTGAGTGAGCTGATGAGTAAGTTCCCTCAGAATGTACTCCCCCATATCTCTTTCCAAGTGGTTAAACTTATAGAAAATCTTGCTCTGATACCAATTGATGAATACTAAGACGGGGGGGGGGGGGGGGGTGAATTAGTATACCAAAAAATACTGAACTTAAACACTTAAACAGTTTAACAGAAAATCGGTATAACAGTTTTACTAACAAACCAGTTAACACAAATGCAAACCAAACAACAAATAAGGCATTCACCCACAGAAGCACAATCACCATAACACAAGAGATTTTGACATGGAAACCCAAATGGGAAAAACCACGGTGAGATGAAAATCACAAGTAACTATCTGTAGAATAGTAACTAGACCGGTTAAGGTCATACAATGTTCTTCACCAGAATAGATCCTGTTAGGAATCTCAATCTCTGTTAGGAGATAAGTCCGATTAAAGACTACCTTGTGAGAGGATTTCAGATCCACAGATGTGAACCACCTTGTTAGAGGATTTACAAAGGATTTTCTGGGCCTACCCTGTTAAGGGTTTTCGACTTGTCAAAGATGTGAGTAATCAGCAAGTGAATGATCTAGCAAATAGCACAGTCTACTTGGTTAGATCCATGATAGCTCATTGCTAATGCATTTCAGCATTACTTCAGTCTTCAGTAAATCCACACTCTGTTACAACACACAAACTTGATCTTCTCTCCTAAGATCACACATACAAAAACTCATTAACCACCAAAAACCCTAACAACCACCACACTTAAAACCCTAGACATGATGTCCTTAAAAAAGGAATCTAATTTCATGTTGGTCCAATAGGATTATATTGCAAGTTCCTAGGTTCATTGCATCTAGACACATTTGATAACATGACACAAATCACCGTCAAAGTGTCAGTGGATGGTAACTCATCACAGAGTATTATCGATTCATACAATTTTACCGATTACCGGTTGGTACCTCATCACAGACTAATACCGGTTCAAACATTAAACTGATTACCGGTTGTCCAAAAATGAAGACTGAGAAAATGATAACTGTTGCTTCAATTTCTTCACTCCGCTTGAGATCCTCGAACCGCTTGAGGTCTCCATACTGCTTGAGATTGGTAAACACTTTCTGCAAAACACCGATAGCCTATAGACTATAATGCAATACCGGTTTGGAACAAATACCGATTGAGAATAACTTATACATACAAAAAGTGATCTCAAAGCAAGTGTGTGTTCATCAATGACAATCACAACATAAACATAAAAAATGCCAACAATCTCACTGATGCAATTCATGTAGGGCTGATAGGGATAAAAAATGCTAAGGTAGACAGACCTTTTGGGTGGTATTATTTTCTTATGCATATGTTTTTATTCAAAGGTGTTGATTATTTTGCTAAGAAAAAGGACCTGGTTAAGGAGAAGGATGGTGAGGAGACGCCTATTCAATTGTGGAGCACAATTTTGTCTTGGGACAGAGAGGATGCAAGTTACTTAAAGTTTGATAGATGTTTTGCATCCAGGATTAGGATCCTCTTGTGCTCACAAAACCCTAGGATCCCCAAAGCTCTCTTAGAGTTCCTTAGGCCTAAGGAATTCACTGAAGATATCAAGGTTGTTCATAATTGGGGTGATATATACTTGTACCCTGTATCTATTGTGTTTGGAGTTTATGGTTTTAGAGGAACTCCATATTTGCTCCCCTATCAAGTCCCATTGAAGATAGGAATTGTGGAGGTCCTGAGGCAAATCGGGGGTGTGCAAGAGGCATAATTAACAAATAGGGAGAAAGGGACCATTTTCCCAATTGTCACCATGGCACATCAATTTGTAATCACCAAAGGTGGTTGGAAACATTTTGATGATTTCTTTCAACCCTACAGGTTGTCTACTGCAGTGTCAAGGTTTGCTGACCCTGAAGATTTCTTTAATGGCATGTTCAGGAAAAAACTGTATGTAAAGGTAGAGCACATCAGTTCCATTTTCCTGAGGATATGATAAAAAATGAATTCAATCTAGGTGAACAGGATTTGAGAAAAGAGAAATGGATAGCATACAAAAGGGCTCCTAATTTTATCCACCAATTTGATAGCAGTTATGACCCTTTGTCTAGTTTTACTCCCTTTGAGGAGAAGGCTAAATTCTTGATACTATATTTTGAAGATTTAATGCAAACCTTGAAGGAGAAGAGGGAAGTTATAATGAGAAATGATCCTGAAAAGGCTAAGCTAGTTCTAGCAAAGCCTGCCTTTGCTAAGGCCATCCCTCATGGTGAGTATGTGATGCACAAGAGGCCAAAATATAGTGTGTTAGTGCCAGTAAATAGTTAGCCCTCTACTTCAAAAGGGAGAATAGCAATAGAAGATGTCATTAACATCCAAGATTCCCCTAAAAGGAAAAGGGTGGGAAAAGAGGTGCAAACAGGTGAACCTTTATATTCTCCATCCCAATCCCCAATCCATGTGGGAGATGAACATGCAATGGATGAGAAATTATTACAGTTAGGAAGTCTTGGGGAGATTTCCTACACTTATGAGGAAACACAAGAAGGAATTCCTGAAGAGCCACCAAGTGCTGAAATGAACTTGTCTACATATGAGTTTAAATGAAAAGAGTTAGACCCTGCCATCAAACATGCAAGTGAAGAGTTTCTGGCTGATAATAATTTTGTTACAATGGGATCTTTTATGCAATTTGTTTGGAGGCAATATATTGAACAATTCAAAGCAATATGTGAGAAGAGGAAGAATGAGTAGCCCCACAAAGATGCAAATACAGTGGAGGAGGAAGTGAAACAAGAAATGATGGCAGAGTTCAAAACCATTACTCCTAAGCAGGGGAGAGAAATGGTAGCAAAATTTGGTGTGCTAATTCTTCCTAAGTGGGAGATAGTAGATACCTTAGTGCTTGAAGTAGTAAGGAAAGAAACCAAGCCCTTGGAAGGAGTGACATTCAACAAGGACAATGCTGCTTTGGTCATGTGGTCCCCAAGGAGGGATGAGAGTAGAAGAAGGAAGGACACTTTAGAGTCCATCTACCTTGGAGGTATGATTGTGAAGAGAGTGTAGGACACAGGGGTGGTAGAAGCTGCTAGCACAGTTATAGAAACAACAAAATTCAGTGTGGCAGTAGCTGAGAAGGAAGCTAAGGAGAAGGTTGATCTCTAGGTGAAACTAGAGACAATTTTAAAGGCTTATAATGAGGCCAAATGGGAGATAGGCACCAGGGATAGTATAATATCCAAATTAAAGAGTCAATTGGTAGGGCAATACCAGAGAGGTGAATCTTCTACCCTAATGATTGCCTCTTCTCCAGCAAGACCTCCACCCACCAGTCCCATCATTGAATTTCCCCCTTCTCCTATGTCCTCTAGTTTTTAAGCAACTGAAACCATACAAGATGAAATGGAAAATTTAAAACAGGCTCAGGCCTTGTTTGCAAGTAAATATGAAGAAAAGGTCAGAGGCACAATTTTGAAGTTTGCTGACACAATCGAGCTTTCATTGTGTACATTTTTATGAAAAGAATTGTGAGCATATTGACTGATTTGAAAGAAGATAAGGCTACTCTGGAGACAATTTTGAATAAGTGGATGCCTAGGGAAGTGGAGTTGGAACTTATGTGTTCATCTTATGAAGAGGCAGAGGCTAATGGAAACATCAAATCCACTTGTGAGTTAGTAAAAGGAATGACTAAGTTAGCATAAGGAAGAGATGGTGTAGAGAGAAAGGCTAACTTGTACAGGAAGGAATATACTGAACAAAAGTTTGAACTATTTCCTGGGGGTTTTGTTAGTCCAAATCAGTTGAAGGATAAATAGGTGTGGCTTGATGATATAGGAGATAACTTGTCCCAGAGGATAAATGAAGTCATCAATACAGATGACACATCTTTATTTATCTGAACAATTGAAGAAATTGAGAAGATAAAGTCACATTATGTTTTTTTGGAGTTAGAGGTTAAGAAAATAAGAAACACATGGAAAAGGTTGGATAAATTGAAGAAGAAAATTCTTAATTTCTCTTGGCCTAGTGATGATGTGTTCCAAGGGTGGAAAATAAAATACACGGTGCAAGAAGTGGAGGTTCAAGAAGATCCTCCAGCGGAATAACAAACTTAAAAGCCACTAGGATTGAAAACAACTTGTAACTTCTTTTTGAAGAAAATTGCAATTGTAACAAACTATTCTTAGGAAAGTTCAAAGATTTTTTTGCATCCATATTATTATAAATGGATACTAGGACTTAAGGATAGATCATCACAAGAATTTGTAAAGAAACTCTTCTGAAATATATCTAGGGTTTTCTGGTTCTTTCAGAAATTACCTTGAGTTATGTAAGATTTTCAAAATGAATATGAATATACAGATCAAAGCTTTTCGGGCCTAAATCTTTGTTGTCTTCTGGTGTGCATTCATTAGTTTCCTAGTTTCATTTGAATAATTTAGGGTTATTCGATTGAATATGGATTGTAAGGCAATCTTATAGATACGTTTCTGGCTTTTCTCTTCATGAGAGGAATTAAATATGCGTGAAATATCTCTGTCAGTAAATCAATTGTTTGTTGCTTTGAATTTGATAAATGGTTTTAGTTTAAAGGGAAAGAACTTATATATATGTTAGGAATGTATAGGGTTAAAGATAGCCGAAGTGATGAAATGTATGAGAATGTTCAAATTTGGAACTCTTGTTTGATTTGGGTGACTTTGTAGCCTGGATAAGGCATTGATATCAGTTGTGGAATTCTTTCTATCTTTCTTGGGATCAAGAATAAAATGAGCACAAGTTTTCTTAAATGTTTTAGTTTTATTGAGGTGATGAGGTTCATAGGTTTTTAAGCACTGGTTTTACTGTGGATCTTGTGTTGAATTGTGAAGGTATTCACAAGAGGTATACCCACCTAAGCTTAGGATAAGCTTAAAGTGTAGAAGGTTTTGTAGAAACCTTGTTATATGTTATTCTGTAGTTCTATTTTCTTGTTTTCTTCTCCATATGTGACAGAGGCTTTGAATTTTCTTATAGAAGGGATTTGGGAAATCAGAATTTGAGAACAACAGGGTCTTATGATTCTTTGTTCCTCTTTCTTGATATTCAGTTACTGTAGAATTTTCTGATATTGTCGGAGTAAGTGGTTCAACATTCTATTCTGGTAAAAGGTGTTACCAGTTCAATTGTGATCATTTACACTACCCATTCTTGCTCATAAATTCTGATTTGACTTCCATTCTTCTCATCCACCTTGACATTAGCACTCTCTAGAATTATATGCAATCAGTAAACCAAACTATATCCAAGATCCAAGATCCAACAAATCTTTGTTGGTTAACCTTCAAACTAACTTCCAAAGATCTGAAATAGGCTTTTAGACCACTACCAGGGGCATCGCAAGATCTGTCATCAATTTGCCTCCCCCTAAGGTGAATGCCTTGGTTGCTAGATGAGTTTCCTACTGGTGCAGGAACATTCTTCTCTGTCGGTTGAGTAATCGGGTTATATCCTTCAACCAAATGAACATATAAGGCAATTGATTCTTTTGGTTGAGCCTTAGACTTCATAACCCACTTCTTCTTATGCTCCTTCTGAGTGTTATCAACCTTATGATTTCCCTTCTCATTAGCTTTATAACTTCCTGATGGTGGGTTCTTGCTTCTACAAAATTTAGCAATATGTCCCACTTTTTTGCATGCATAACAAGTGACATTTTTCTTCTAAATTGCTTTACTGTAACCTTGACCATTCCTTGACCTGAATTGAATAGCCATGTGTCCAAAATTTCCACATGCATGGTATTTCACATTCATTCTACAATCTTCTATCCTGTGACCATACTTCTTACAATTTGAACATTGACTAGGAACTGCATTATTATTTTGATTTGCTCTATTTCTACAATGCCTAGCCATATGACCAAATTTATTACAAACAAAGAATCTACCATTAAATTTATGTGCATTGAGCTGCCTTACCGGTGACCTCAGATTCCGGTTGACCTTCTGATCTTCATTTGCAGTACCAGAGCTTTCTTCGTGCTCAAATCCACGACCTCTAGTATCTCCAATGTCCCTCTAATCCTTCAATAATTCATCAAGCTTAGTAGAAATAACCTTGAACTTATATTTGTATTCATTTGCAATAATCATATCATCTCTTAGGATTGTTACCATTCTTTCCAATTCTTTCTCATTGTTCTGTGACAACACCAATTTAGTTCTCAACACATCATTCTCATGAACCAACCTAATGCATTCCTCAAATTTGTCTTTCAGAGATATAGAAAGATTTTATTCATTCTTCTTCTGGTCTTCAATCTCCTTATACATCCTCATAGTTAGGGCTTACATTTCATTCCTCATGACAATAGTCTCCTTACTCAGCTTCTGACATTGTTCCTTAAGGGCATCCTTCTCTTCATCATCCAGATTTTGTAAAAGTTCCTTCCTTTTATCTTGGGTAGATGACAACCTCTCCTGTAGAGTAAAAATGAATTCCTTCGTAGATCTCAACTCATCTTGCATCTTCATGTTCCTCAATCTTTCAACATCATATTCTTCAAGAGCTACTTGAAGTTCCTTCCTTAAACTTATCTCCATAGATTCTGGATACATGATCTTCCTCAAGTTGTTAGACTTACTCCAAGGCACCAGACTCTGATACCAATTGTTGGGATTCAAGAACACAGAGGGGGGTGGGGTGAATCGATATTCTACTGGAATGAAGAAATTTAACCTTATTAATACAACAACTCAGAAACCGGTAAATATAACAGCAGATAACAATAAGCAATAACACAACCACAAAGATAAACACCATAACACCATAGATTTATATGTGGAAAACCTCAAAGAGGAAAAAACACGATGGGATTGGAGAAACACAATATCTATCCACTGATTAGATGAATAAATATTACAATAAGGGGCCTGCACATGCAGGAAGGTGAACAACCTAGAGCACACTGCTCATCATAAAAGGAGTCTCACTGAGTACATAAAACATCAGACAACAATCCATAATGAAGATTGAACTTCAAGTATAGCATCTCTCATGCTCGAGTATAGTTCCAGTTAAGTTCAATATCGAAGGTCTAAAACCTCTTCCACAAACCCACCTCGATCACCTATGATTGACCAAATCCTCTACATGAATGATTACAACATTATTCGCATAATCCCACACCTTACATGATCTCCTATGGTCTACAAAGAGATCTTACACATATTTATACCAACCTAAGACCTACACAATTAGGTCGACCACCTAAAAGATATTACAATAAATTCATAACTTAAGCCCATAATTAAATGATCAACCAAGTCGACTTAGGCCAAAAACAATGTAAACCAGTCCTTAAATCCCGTTGGTAACGCATCAGGAACATCCTCGAACATGTTACAAAAACTGGTCCATAATCTAGAAGAATAACCACTGCACCTATAATAGGTCACCATAAACCAAATGAAACACCACGAACAACTGGAACACGAACATGATAACCATCAGCATCCTGAATCCCTACTAGAAGCCACACCAACACCACTTATGCATAATATCAAAAGATCTTCAACAAAGCTCTGTCGGTGAAACCCTCACCGGTAACCAAAAGGCTTACTAGAAGAAGTGATAGCTTCCAGATCATCAAATACCGAACCAACTAAATGTGATACACATCAAGAAAACATGAATAGCCAATCCAAACCAATTCCATAGACCAAAGCATACTAGAGCATACCGGATCAATATGATATTACCAACAAGAAACCAATCATCCTATTGGGTGCAACTAGATACCAGTAAACAACCAAAGCAGCCAGTGTTGAAATCAATGACAAACATCAATGCAACACATAATCAATTCCTCTAAAATGCCAAAAACCAATTGTTGAACACAAGATACCACTGATAGGGGGGTGAATCAATGGTTTCCAAACTTTAACCTTTTAATCCTAAGTATGTGTATCGGTTGGAAGATCTAATCACAAAGTAAACATATTGGTGAGAAAGGGGATGATAACACAAATGCAACCACACACAAAAGGAATATCACATAGCATTGGATGTACGAGGAAAAATCAACATGGGAAAAACCTCAGTGAGAAATGCTACTGGATTCTACTACTCCAATCCAGCCTCACAATAAAACAATGGTTACAAAATTTAAGGCACCAACCCAAGGAGCACCACCCCTACTTTAGTGCACCAACCCAAGGAGCACCAACCCCTGATTTAGGGCACCAACCCTTGCACTGAGCTCCAACGCAGTGATTACAATAACATATTTTAAAACAAAGGTAATCTCTCTGTTACAAATGAGTTTTGTAACCTCTGCAATCTCTTTTGTCTGTTGCAACCTTACCGGTTCATCCTCTACCTCTTCTCTACCAGAACTCTTCTCTCTATCAGTTCTTTGCTCACTCGAACACACTATTGCTAACCACCACCAGTCCTCTTCACTCTGATCTTTACTAGTTCTTAGCTTACCAATAAAGAACTGCTTTGATCTTGTCTTGCTGGATCTCCTCAACCACTCATACTTCACTACTTCCCTCTTTGCAACCTTCTTACTAGTTGGAACACTACCAGATCACCCCACTGTCAAGCTCAATGATAGTCTATCAGTTTCCTTACCATTGCCAATTTATCTCTTCTTACTGATTCTTTCTCAAGCACTCAGTCACCTTGATCTTTGATGAACTCTTTGACTGGTTGGCTCTCTACTGCACTTTCACTCTTTGATCTCAAATATCCAACCTGCAACATCAATATTCTTCGGTCTTTAGTCGACATATTTATACTTGAGTTTTACCACCATGACCAACATTCAAACCTTTGGTGCACTAGGGTTCCTTCATCAACTATGAGGAATATCAAATCGGATCAGATCTCTTCTTTGAGATAGTCAACCTACCACCAATCATCTATCACCTCCAATCACACTACTTCCTAAACACTTTTGCTATTTTTAGCAAATACAACAACTTTTTCATCCTGCACTTGTCAACCATGAAGAATGAGTTCGTGGTCCTCTTCACCAAATCCGATCAACACCTGCACCACCTGCATCAATCAGTGAATCACTTAGTTCTTCAGTCTGCATCAAGCCGCAAACCTCTGCAACTCACCCATGATTTTCGGGGTCTACCATAAATGCAAACTTAGTCAGAAACTACCTCACCAACTCACACTTCATCGACCATAACATGCATGACACCTATGTCCTACGAGTCATCATTGTCAGCATGCACCTTGGCTTGGTCACCATGTTGGTTTAGACTCTATCATTGACCAACACACGACCGAATTCATCTACCGGTTCACTAACCCTGTCGGTTATACCCTAACCGGTCAACCTTCAAGCTTGTACTTGGTAGCTCTGCCCATGGAACACCTTTATCGGTCACCAAACATATCAATCCACCATATGCTCATCTTCATCAGGTAGGAGCACATCACTTAGCCTCTTTTCTCTTGTACCGGTTTGCATACTTACCCGTAGCCAAGTATATTGGTGTTGTCAATGAAGGACTTCAAGAGCCTGAGAATCAGAATAATTCGAAGACTCTGAGGTATGTAAAAATGAATCACTTTGAGAATCAAATTATTGGTAATAAGAACATGGGTGTGATGACTAGGAGAAGACTTGCTGCTGAGGAGATATGTCTAATTTCTAAGATTGAGCCTAAAGATGTTGTTGAAGCATGTAAGGATGAGAATTGGATAAAAGCTATGGAGGAGGAGTTGAATCAAATTGAAAAGAATAACACTTGGGAGCTTGTTCTGAGACCTAAAGACAAAAATGTGATGGGAACTAAATGGGTGTTTTGGAATAAACATAATGAAGCCTATGAAGTGGTAAAAAACAAAGCAAGGTTGGTATGTAAGGGATACTCTCAAATGGAAGGTATTGATTATGAAGAAACTTTTTCTCCTGTTTCTAGAATTGAATTTGTTAGATTCTTGCTTGCATATGCTTCTTATAAGAATTTCAAGGTTTATCAGATGGATGTCAAGTCAACCTTTTTGAATGGTGATCTTGAGGAGGAAGTCTACATTGAGAAACTAGAAGGATTTTCTTTATTAGATGGATACATGGTATGCAGATTGAAGAAAGCATTGTATGGACTGAAGCAAGCACCTAGAGCTTGGTATGCAAGATTAGATACGTATTTGATGAAGTTGGGATTTTGTAAAGGTACTACTGATAGTAACTTATACTTTAAGGTTGAGAATGATAATATTTTGATTGTTGAAGTATTTGTGGATGACATTATTTTTGGAGGAAATGATGATTTGAGTATGAAGTTTGTTGATGATATGGAAAAAGAATTTGAGATGTCTATGATAGGTGAGATGATATTCTTCTTAACATTGCAAATTACTTAGACCGGTAAAGGTATTTTCATTTCTCAATCTAAGTATATGAAGCAATTGTTGAAGAAATTTGGGTTAGCTGGTACTAAACCTGTTGGAACTCCGATGGTGACTGGATGCAAGTTATCTAAGAATAGTGAATCTTTGAATCAAACCTTGTATATATATATGGCTAGTGGACTATTGTACCTGACTCAGACTAGACCAGATTTTATGCATATTGTGTGTCTTTGTGTCAGATTTCAAGCTGATCCTAAATAGACTCATGTTGTTGCTATTAAAAGAGTTTTCAAATACTTGAAGGGAACTATTGATTATGGGTTGTGGCATCTGAAGAATGATGATTTTATACCTTGTGCCTATACTGATGTTCATTGGGGAGGTGTTTTAGATGACCAGAAGAGCACTACCGGTGGAGATATATTTTTGGGGAAGAAATTGGTGTCATGGGAAAGCTTGAAACAAGATTCTATATCTTTATCTACTATTGATGTTGAATACATTGCAGTTGCTACAAATTGTACTCAAGTAGTTTGGATGAAATAGATACTGAAATAAATTAGAGTTGTGTATGATGAACCTATTGTTATTTACTGTGATAATTTAAGTGTTATAAATATTTCCAAGAATCCATTACTGTATTCTAAAACTAAGCATATATCAATTAAGTATCATTTTTTGAGGGAGAAAGTTAGTGATGAATAAGTAAAACTAGAGTATGTATCTACAAAAGATCAGATTGCTGATATTTTTACTAAGACTTTGCCTACAGATACATTTGATTATTTGAGAGATAAATTAGGGGTCTTTGCCCCTCCTGATGAGAACTAGGTCCATTGAGATACATAAATTCAATGAACTTTACAGTCGTATCTCTTTATTTAGGTTGATGAGTTGATACTGCTACTTAGCTGGAGTAGTTAGTGAGTTATTTCAGAGCAGTGAATTTATTCTAAGGGAGATATTTTTCTTTCTAGTGGGGAGAGAAGCTTAAATTTTTTATATCTTTGGCATTGTTGTCAAAGGGGGAAAGAATCATGTGAAAAGCTATTTTATCTTTGGAGATTCGTGTGCATGATCTTATGGTGATCCTGTTGGATTTTGCTGATGTTGATATATTCCTTTGCATTGATTGTTTTTCACATTTATATATTTCAATCAATGCTAAAGGGGGAGATTTTTGGACATTGTTGCTACTAGGATATATTATTGTCATTGATTTCAACATATTCCTATGTTTTGTAGAGAATTGTTTCAGTGATACGGTGATTGCATTTGTGGTTTTGGTCTTTCTGCTCAGTGGCTGGTAGAGTCTAGTTTTTTATCTGGTTAGCTCTGGTATGATCATATCTTGTGTTGCAGATTTGGGAGAATTTTTTGGATGTTCGTGTGTATCTTCGTTTCAAATGGCTTGTGATTTGATGCTCTAGAATCTATTTTTCCTATGTGAGTTGCTGTTGTTGAGTGTTGTTGAATGTTAGCATGTTGATCGATGAAGATTTGCATAAGTGGTATTGGTGCAGCTATTGTGGATGGTTCTAATGTGCTTGTTGGTGTTTCCTAATCATCTCCTATTTGTTCTGGTGGTCTGCATTGATTATTGTGTGAGTTATTGATGATCTTCATGGTCTGGTGACATTATTCATATTATGTAGTATTCTTGGTGGTGTAACGTGTTGCAATTGATCTTTGTGAGATTTCCAGTGATGATGCATGTTTGATGAGTTGATTTGGGTCCATGCTATGTTTTCTATGGCATTAAATTGGTCCGATGGTTGATTTATGTATTGTGTGATATAATTTTGTAATTAAGTGTTATGGGTTTGGCTGACCTTGTAGTCAAGGTTGGTGATATATATAAATAGGTGTAATATTAATGTAATTTAGGTGATAGGTGTTAAATTTGCATTATCAAAGATTTTTATGCAAGAATAAGTGAATTCATCTTTTGGTGTGGTGTGTTGAGCAGAGATTGGTGAAGTACAAACATTTGAGCTTAATTGAAACTATCATCAGGCATTAGCAGATGCTATCTTTGTAGTTCATTCTTTTTGAATTGTAGTTTGAATCTTTTTGTAAGGTAGTTAACCTTACCTAAGGGTTGGAGCCTTATGGGTTATTGTAATTCTAGCAGTGAGCTCTAGGCAGTTTGCCTGAATGCATGTTAATTCTCCATTGCAATATTTACACATACTACTGCAAAGAATTATCATATTGTGGGTAGGTTCCCACTATGGTTTTTCCCTTAACTATATTTTCAGTGTAAAAAATATTGGTTTTATGTGTGTTTTGCAAGGTGTGCATACTTTGTCTCCTTGTAATGTGCAACACAATGCTCGGGCATTGATAGGTCGATCTTTTGGTGCAATGACAACCAAACTTTTAACAAGTGGTATCAGAGCTTGGTCACAGGTTGAAACCCCTCACTTGCATTGTGGGGGGGGGGGATTGTTGCAAGGTGTGTGTCCTTGTAATGTGCAACACAACGCTCAGGTTTGTGACATGGCTTAACTACTTCTTGTGGATTCTATAAATCTAGTGGTTGTATCGAGAATTTATAGGTCTATCTTTTTGTGCAACGACAACCACACTTGTAACAGTGTGTTGTTGATATTACTGTTATCTTTCTTTTTGCTGCAGTTGATTAGATCTGAGATTATGCTTAATTGATCTAAACTGGTGAAAACTGATTCACCCCCCTCTCAGTTTTCCTTCTTGTTGTTTCCAACACACTTATTCAAATCTTCATCAATCAGTATGCTAACACTCAAGAACACTTAACAACATCTAATTGGATAAGAAAGATAGATTTGGGAGCACCAAATCATGAACCATTTGAAATGAAGATACACACTAGCATCCCAAACACTCTCAAATCTGCAATACAAGATATGATCATACTGGAGCACAACGGATCAAACACCAGAACATTGCAACACTTAACACTAAAAACCAGTATCCATACCAGAATCCTTAACTCGGCCAATTCATCACATAGCATCATGGAATAAAATTTTGTCAAGTATCTCTAGTTGATTTAGCATATCAAACAGATAAAACAACCAGATCAACTCTCTGCAATCACCATATCACCAAAAAAATTATCTACAACACCGAAACATAGGAATATGTTGACATCAATTACAATAACATATCCTAGTAGGAGCAATATCCAACACAATGCAGTGGAGATAGAAAACACCAAAATAGGGGTTTTACTAAGGAAAAACCCCATATAGCCATAACCATATCCCTTTTATATCTTACAGGTGCAGCTATAAGTTTTTGACAGCGATGGAAAATTCAAAAGACACTTAGCATACAAAGATACGTCATCACTACAATTTTAAACTAGAAAACCCTAGACAAGGGTGTTGCAACTATTTAAAACTAAGTCAAGTTTATAGGCCTATTTCAAAATTTTGCTCTGTATGTCAGAAAGGCACCTAAATGAGTCAGTTTGAAGGGCCTAGTTTGCGAGAGGGCAAAATGGAGCCAGTTGATTTTCAGAGGGTAAGGCTCAGGATTCATGTCCCACACCTTTAACTTGGCCTATTCAGTGATGTGCAACTTTCATAATTCAATTTGGATAAGTTTATGAGGTACCCAGGGTGAGCTAAAAGTGCATTTTAGGCACAAATGCAGTTTTTATTGAGTAGCCTACTTTGAGCGATTACATCTTTTGCCCTATTGATCGTCATGGAGAAATTCAAAATGGATTCAATTGTATGCATAAATGTGAGTTAGCCTACAAAATTTCAAGTCTTGACGAATCCATTTGCTCAGTTTTTGAAGTCAAATCCATTTGCAGTTTGTGTGTTTTGGCAAGTCCCTATTTCGACAGCTAGTCAGAGCCCTGTTTCGCATAAGTGTAAAATTTGCCTCAGTAAGTGTCATGCCATAATGTTTGTTCCAGGCTAATATCAATATAAATGAGGAGCTACGTTTCAAACTTCAAGCCTCTGTCAATCCGTTTGATCAGTTTTCAAAAGGGTTCATTTAGCCATCATTTTCAGTCTTCCGTACTTTCAATGTAATATCAGTTAATGTAGCCATTTTCATGAGCACACCATTTGCATCCTATCAGTCTGGTGATTGAAATGAGAATTCTAAGTTTCAATATGTAATTTAAGGTACCTATGTTTCAAATTTGAGGGCCTACGGAGGTCGTTTGATATTTTTGAGAAAGGCGTCATGTGTTGCCAGAACATTGACTTCGTCAGGTCTGTAGTGTCGACAAAACCAGTTGGCCATTTTCGCCGATTAATATCTCTTCACTCAGGACTCGTATTGAGAAACTGTTTGGTAGATTTCATGCTTGTATATCAGAGTACACGCGTGTCAGATGGCGAGCTCCAGAAAGGTGTTTTGATAGGTTTGAAAAATACGTCTTCGCGATTAAACGCAAAAACATGGCGTAAGTGCCAGAAAGTTGCAAAATGCAATCTGATGATCCAAAAATGATGTCGATCATTTCCAGAGGTATGGGTAAGGTTCCTGAAGCTTTTCAGAAGTCAGTTGCATGAAAACAAAATTTTTTTTAGTCGGACCCACTTTGGGGTCCGACCTGGCTCATGCTCGTGCATTGTTTTGTTGGCAATTGTTTTATTAAGAGGCGATTTTGTTTCGTTATGTGGAAATATAATTGAGAGGCTTTTATGAAGCTTTATGGTTTTGAAAATTGGGTAAAAGGATGTCAATATATCCAGAGCAACCAAGAGAGGAGCAACATCTTTGGCATCACAAACATTGGATGAAGTCCTTGTAGCCTCATGGCCATTAATGTCATTGACAGAGTAGTGTGAAGGTAATTGAAACATGGAATAAATGAAATTTGATCAAGCATCTTTCCCCTTTTGTGTGGATGGCCATAAAGGCAGTGATGATTGTGAAGGGAGGATGCTGACAAAGGGGAAAACAATGGTAAGTACCAAACATCCCAATTCCCTCATGTGGCAGATTGGGCACATTGAATTTTGTGAAATGCAAATGGTGTATAACCAAATCCCATGGCCAAAGACTCCCCTGTGTTGAAGTTAGAGAGGGCATCATCGAATGAAACATAATGAAACTTGCAAATGTAACAATGCTATCCTCTCCTCCCTTGGCTGTGATTTTCTGTGGTGATGGCCAGGTGTTGGAAGTTTGTAGGATGCAGAAATTTTCTCAAGCAACAGAAGAGGTAGCGTGGGCATGTTTGGAGCTGCATAAACTTTGAGGTAAATGCTAGCATAGCATCCCCCCACGTGAAGCTCTAGCAGATGGTTGAAAACCCCAGCATTCTCCCTCATGTGGCATGGCTAAGAAAGGGTAATGGAATGCAAACAACAGTTGACTCCTTGCGTGGAGTTTTAGAGGCAGAAAAACCAGAACAACAGTGTCCTCCTCCTCTCACGTGCCTTTTCATCCTCTTGGCTATGATCTTCTTTGGTGCAGGTTAGGCATTGGAGTTTGTAGACAACAGTAGAAGCATTCAAACAAATGCAATGGTTTTTTTTTTAAAAAAAAAGGGAAACTATGACTATTGCTTTAATCCTCTCTACCGTGAGCTCTTGTATGGTCTTTGACTATGGGCAATGACAAATAGAAAAGTTCGCAGACTTCCAATTTCAATTCCAGCATCCTCCATGTCCTACTGTGAGGTATAAAGTATTCAATTATTAGTGGCTTTTAGCATTGTCAATTGGCAAGTAGAAGGTGTTATAACCTCCAGCGAATGCAAGAAGCAGCCCCTGTGTTGGGTGAAAAAGGTATTGGAAGTTTCAAGTGAGTGCAACAACAGGTATAGATCCAAGTTCCCTCTGTGGCGTAGTGTAGGAGGCAACAAAATTAAGTTTCAGCACAAGCATTTATCACCATTAAAACCCAGGAGGAAAGCTTCAAAATGCAGCTACAGGCAAAACATAATATCCCACATTGACTGGGAAATGGTCTATTTTAATGTTTATAAGAAAATTCACACCCAACTATAATGTGAAAGCCTCTGGGCTTTTGACGGACGGTGCCTATGGGCGCCCAAGGTGGGTCCATGCGCTGGCATGGATCCCGAGGCCATGGAGGAGGTGACTGAGCGGTGGCTAGGTGGACCCCACACAGACACACTTCTCGAGTCAAACCGGCAAATTTTGTAGAGAAGGGTCAGCTTAACCAGTGAGTAGGTTGCAGAGGATTCGACGAAGCACGTGATTTCGCGGGCCGAAGATGCACGCGAGTTACACCCTGTGAAATGGCAAAAAAGGTAAAGATCGTGCATGTTTCGCGAGATCGGATGATCCACGCTGTTTCGCAAAGGAAAGTTGTTCGCGAGTTAAGGTCCGCAAAACAGCGAAACGTGAAATGGCGAAAATGCAGCATGGTAAAGGTCGAACAAGTTTGGAGTAGATCGATGGCCTGTGCGGTTTCATGGAGTGGAGATGCATGCCGGATAAAGGCCGCGAAATGGCGAAAGCCAGGTGGTACACAAGTGGCAGGTGCAGTCAGCGGTCCAGCAGGTGGGCCTCGATGAGGTGGTGATGATGTGGTGTAGAGGTGGCACCTAGGTGGATGACAAGAAGCGGACACGTGGTGGAGTGACGAGGTGTCATCTCAGGTGGCACCTAGTGGACCCCATCGACCAATCAGGTCCCACGACGTGGCAAGGCATCAGGCCAAATGGGAGCAAATAATTAAAATTAAAATCATGTTTATTATATAGTGTAGACTATATTGAAAATTCAAAAATTTAAGTGATGTGCACATGTTGAGGAATTAATTCGCTCAGGGCTCCATTTTTGCTCAAAATATGAAGTGTTATATATTGTCGAAAAGCTCTCGGAATGAGGAATTCGGTCAAGCAATTAATTTTGACAAATGTGGGATAGTTTGGGAGTAGTTTCTATGGGAGTGAAATTCAGTTAGAGAGGAGATACTTGGCAATTTCAGTTGCAGATTTGATTTTCTTCCCTCTCCTTCTTATTCCCATTTCATCTCATTTTGTAGGGGTTCCAGAAATTTGGAGAAGGGCTCCATATTTTCATGGCTTCCAATTTTGAGTTCTTTTCAAAATTGTACAGGGCAATGTCATTTTCCAGAGAATAGAGTTTGATTCTTGCTGTAGATGTTTTGCTACAGGTTCTTGTGTATGTAAGGCATGCACAAATTCACACAAAATTTGTCTCTGAATGTGTATCTCTTTGTTATAAGTTGAAGCCTCAAGGAGGCTGAAGTTTGTCAATTTCGAGGAAATTGTTGTGGTTGTTTGCAGGCATTCTTCAAGGAAGAATTTAAATTCTGTAATAGATCATAGATAATGGGATATATATTTTCAGATCTGATGATTTTGTGAGGGAGCTGAGTAATGCAATTTTGTAAGGCATTAATGCAGGGATATTTAATGATGAAGGTGGATTTGCAGTACATGCTTTCATTTACAGTTTGATATATGACTCTGTTGCCCTTGGATAAGGCACTGGTCTTGCAAGTTTGGGGACGTTTTCAGATCAAACAAATCAAAGACAAATCTATTTCCCTTTATGTTTAGGGGTGTGTTCTTCTCATTCCAAGCTCTATTTTCATTTATGATTTATACAGATCTAGCCAATCTACAGTGTGTTTCTAGATTTGGTGAGCTTGTGAAATGATCTATTTGCTTAGTGTTGATGCAGTTATGTGTTTGTAATTGTTGTATTCAAAGCATCAAAGGGTGTCCCCCCCTAGGTCTAGTAGAACCTGAAGTGCAGGAGGATCAATTAGGGTCCTATGTTATGTTGTCCAAGCCTTGATGTGTTTCATAGACTGAAATTGGCCATTTCATAGAAGGATTGCAGGTATACTTGGGTTATCACTTTTGGTGAGCAACAAAAATGGTGACTCTGCTGGGGAATCAAATGGATATAAATGTTTGATTGATATGGTTAGAGGTTGAATGTGTTCCTAGTCTTGTCAATTTCATATCCAACCAGTCTGTCCATTGTGTATGCACAAAGTGTAAATTGATTTTATGGCGAAGACAATGTTCCTTGTTTTGGATCTGCAAGTATCCATAAGTTTCATGCTATTTTTTATGAAAGGTAACAGTAAATTGTATTTGTTCAAAGTTGTAAGAAGCTCTTGCAGTTGGATACGAACTTCTCCCCAATTCCTTATTGGGTGGCGACTCTGTGGTTTATACCAGTGTTAAATAGCTTGGAAGAGTGTTGATTGCAGCAAGATTGAAAGATAAACAAAGAATTAAATAAGTGTTGGATGGCATTCTGCTGTTCAAAATATCCTCTATGCAAGAGGTGGCGACTCTGATGTAAAAGACAGTTCTAAAGTGTGTAGTAAATCTCCAGATCTACAAGTCTTACAACTAAAAATCTCTAGGTATTTTCAGAGGTTTCAAATGCAAAGATGTTTGTTCTGAAATTCTGAATGTGTAATGTAGTTTTTCCATTAAGTGAACAACACTAGTCTAGAGGGAAAGAGGAATCACAAAATTGATTTGTATATTTGTGCTGCTAAATATTCAGTGTATGTTATCTTCCGTAGTATGCAAATTTGGAAAACCTTATGTCAAGCAATGTTATGAATAGATTAGAATAAGGATACTTGCTTGAAGTTTTTATCCAAAGTTATATAATCATTTGTGGGAGTAGGAAAAAATGAGCAGTGAAGTTTTTCAACCTCGTGTATTTCCACATAGAGCCATGCCTGGTGAAGTGTCACAACCGTATAATAGGAAAAGTTTCATTATGAAGTATTATGCTGCTCTAAACTTTGAAGGTATTCTGGGTTACCCAAATCCCATACCTACAGAAATCAGAAAGTATTTTCCTATATTCAGTGGGAAAAAATCAGAATTAGCATGTCAACACGTGAAAAGAGTTTCAGATTTGATAGGAGAATTTGAAATTTATCAGGAAGATATATGCATGAAATTGTTTGTTCAGTCATTGAAAGAAGATGCAAGAGATTGGTTTTCTTTTTTGCCAGTGAATTCTATTACCTCATGGGAAGAATTGATTTCAGATTTCATGGATCAATTCGATGAGAAGGTGAGTGATTATGACTTGTTGAAAGAATTCACTTATATACAAATCAGGGAAGATGAATTGGTACCCACATTTAACATCAGATTTTCACAAGCATTGACTAAAATTCCAGAAAGTATAAGTTTGATGATATGGTATGTCTGGATATTTATATGAGTGCTTTTGGTAAGAAGATGGGTTTCCTATTGAGAAACAAAGAACCTAAAACCTTGTATGATGCTTTTAACACAGCTAGGGACATCGAAAATAATTTGAAATTTGGGATAGCCAAGAGATCTGTGTCTGCTGTAGTTTCTTATCAAAATGCCTTCAATGGTGAAATACCATGTGAAGCTCAACCAATCATTCCTTGTCTAGGTGCATCAAGCTTTGCAGTTCTGAAAAGTTTTGTTGATGCATGTGTTTCAGATTTAAATGAGAGTCAAGAACCTCTGCTGTTAATGCCGGTCTCCTCTCACAGTGATGATGGAATGATTAGTGTGCAATGTTGTGATAATGCTGATATGGAGATTGATATATACAAGGGATATGTACCATTTGATTTGTATGCCGGTTAATGTGACTGCAAATTATCAAGTTAACCATGCATCTCCTAAGGTTAACAATAATGAAAATTATGGTAATGATGGCCATCGATCTTCAAATGTTACTGATGTATTTGATGTTCAAATACCAAATACTAAAGGATCACCAAATGTTGTTGATTATGTAAGTGAAGTTGTGCAATATGATGAAAATCAGATTTTGGTTAAGTGATAAATCTGAAAATGAAAATGTGAATGATGCTGATAATGTGTTCAGTGCAAGTATACCCAGTGATGAATGTGTTTCAGAATGGAGTGGTGTTGCTGATTATGAGGACAATGAGTTCTATTCACAGCACCTTGAAGGTATGCAAATGAACAATGAAGATCAATTTCAGAATGAGAATGATCTTGGCACAAGTGTTTCACTTTCTTTTGATCAGCAAATGAATACCAGTCATGCAGCTGAAAGTGGTTATGAGAATTCTTATTATTCATCTTGTGAAGATGATATAATGGAAGACCAAGTTATGTACCTTAGTTATGAATCTGAAAACGAAAGTGTTTTTGAAGATAAGAATGTATGTGACAGTGCTGATAATGTTCTATTTTCAGATTTAAATGAACCCACATTTGAATGCTTTCAGAATTTCAAGTACCATGATGAGGATGTGAATGTTGATAGTATGCTTGAACCAGATTTGGAGTTCTTTGCTTTTGATACAAATATCCATGGTGCTAATTTCATTGATGAGAATGATGAAGTTTCCCCTTGTGCGGAACAAATTTGTAATGCTGATGTCATTCCGAACAACAGTAGCATGTGTTGTAAAAAATTACTTCATGATGAAGACAAGAGGCATGGGTTGTGTGATGATTATTTAAGACCACAAATGGAAGTGTTTCAGGTAGATGTAAGCCTGAATGAGGAAGACTTAGTTGAGGATTTGCTTCAGCCGGAGGTATGCATTCTTTTCCATGAATGGGATATTGAGAATGCAAAAGTTTTGAGTTTGATAAACAAGGAGAGTATAGAGTGTGATCAACATAGTGAAGTATCACATCCGGGTTGTAACATTTATGTTCCTTGTTTGCATCAGTTGATTAGTAATGCCCCTCATTCTATGAATTTAAATGATAACAAGGTGAGTGTTGATAGGAATTGCAATGTTGAGAATGAATGTTTTATTTTTGAGATTCAACATGATGTATTTGCAAATGGTAGAATTGATTGGGATAGTGAAGTGTATTGCAGCTTGTGGGAAGGCCTCTATTGTGATTTATCTCATGATTTTACTTGTGATTACAAAGTTCAGAATCAGACCAAAGGTAAGCACACTGGTTGCTACAGTGATGAGACAAAAGAGGTGGATTTTAAAAGTTATGCTCAATTGTTATTGAAAGGTGCCTTTGTTTGGATCATGGTATTAAGTGATGAGAATCAAATTTTTGACATGGGTAAATACTGAAGATTGTTTGAGCAGTTTGTAATCAGTTGTCAGTTTGTTTGTATCTTTTTTATAGTTGCTTTGCTTCAGTTGTGTGGTTTTCAATAAAATGCCCTGCTGTTTGGGTAAAATAAGGAAGCCCTATTTTTTGAAGTGAGATGAGAAGAGAAGAATGATCCATTTTCGGGTGGTCTGCTTAACCAAAGATATCTGGATTCTTGTGTTGATCTTGCAATCAACCATCCCCAGTCAAAGCCACTATTGGGACTATTTAAAACTGAGTCAATTTTATAGGCCTATTTCAAAATTTTGCTCTGTATGTCAGAAAGGCACCTAAATGAGTCAATTTGAAGGGCCTAGTTTGCGAGAGGGCAAAATGGAGCCGGTTGATTTTCAGAGGGTAAGGCTTAGGATTCATGTCCCACACCTTTCATTTGGCCTATTAAGTGATGTGCAACTTTCAGAATTCAATTTGGATAAGTTTATGAGGTACCCAGTTTGAGGGGTGAGCTGAAAGTGCATTTTAGGCACAAATGCAGCTTTTATTGAGTAGCCTACTTTGAGCAATTACATCTTTTTCCCTGTTGATCGTCATGGAGAAATTAAAAATGGATTCAATTGTATGCATAAATGTGAGTCATCCTACAAAATTTCAAGTCTTGACGAATCCATTTGCTCAATTTTTGAAGTCAAATCCATTTCCAGTTTGTGTGTTTTGGCAAGTCCCTGTTTTGATAGCTAGTCGGAGCCCTGTTTCGCATAAGTGTAAAAGTTTCCTTAGTAAGCGTCATGCCATAATGTTTGTTCCGAGATAATGTTAGTATAAATGAGGAGCTACGTTTCAAATTTCAAGCCTCGATCAATCCGTTTGATCAGTTTTCAAAAGGGTTCATTTAGCCATCATTTTCAATCTTTCGTACTTTCAGTGTTATATCAGTTAATGTAGCCATTTTCATGAGTGCACCATTTGCATCCTGTCAGTCTGGTGATCTAACTGAGAATTCTAAGTTTCAATATGTACTTTAAGGTACCTATGTTTCAAATTTGAGGGCCTACGGAGGTCGTTTGATATTTTTGAGAAAGGCATCATGTGTTGCCAGAACATTGACTTCGTCAGGTCCGTAGTGTCGACAAAGCCAGTTGGCCATTTTCGCCAATTAATATCTCTTCACTCGGGACTCATATTGAGAAACCGTTTGGTAGATTTCATGCTTGTATATTAGAGTACACGCGTGTTAGATGGCGAGCTCCAGAAAGGTGTTTTGACAGGTTTGAAAAATACGTCTTTGCGATTAAATGCGAAAATGTGGCGTAAGTGCCAGAAAGTTGCAAAATGTAGTCTGATGATCCAAAAATGATGTTGATCATTTCCAGAGGTATGGGTAAGGTTCCTGAAGCTTTTCAGAAGTCAGTTGCATGAAAACGAATTTTTTTTTAGTCGGACCCACTTTGGGGCCCAACCTGGCTCATGCTCGTGCATTGTTTTGTTGGCAATTGTTTTATTAAGAGACGATTTTGTTTCATTATGTGGGAATATAATTGAGAGGATTTTATGAAGCTTTATGGTTTTGAAAATTGGGTAAAAGGATGTCAATATTTCCAGAGTAGCCAAGAGAGGAGCAACATCTTTG
Organism: Cryptomeria japonica; assembly: GCF_030272615.1. NCBI lineage: Eukaryota > Viridiplantae > Streptophyta > Pinopsida > Cupressales > Cupressaceae > Cryptomeria > Cryptomeria japonica. The sequence continues at coordinate 923,100,906 of NC_081414.1, forward strand.
GCATCACAAACATTGGATGAAGTTGTTGTAGCCTCATGGCCATTAATGTCATTGACAGAGTAGTGTGAAGGTAATTGAAACATGGACTAAATGCAATTTGATCAAGCATCTTTCCCCTTTTGTTTGGATGGCCATAAAGGCAGTGATGATTGTGAAGGGAGGATGCTGACAAAGGGGAAAATAGTGGTAATTACCAAACATCCCAATTCACTCACGTGGCAGATTGGGCACATTGAATTTTGTAAAATGCAAATGGTGTATAACCAAATTCCACAGCCAAAGACTCCCTTGCGTTGAAGCTAGAGAGGGCATCATCGAATGAAACATAATGAAACTTGCAAATGTAACAATGCTATCCTCTCCTCCCTTGGCTGTGATTTTCTGTGGTGATGTCCAGGCGTTGGAAGTTTGTAGGATGCAAAAATTTTCTCAAGCAACAGAAGAGGCAGCGTGGGCATGTTTGGAGCTGCATAAACTTTGAGGTAAATGCCAGCATAGCATCCCCCCACATGAAGCTCTAGCAGATGGTTGAAAACCCCAGCATTCTCCCTCACGTGGCATGGCTAAGAAAGGGGAAAGGAATGCAAACAACAGTTGACTCCTTGCGTGGAGTTTTAGAGGCAGCAAAACTAGAGCAACAATGTCCTCCTCCTCTCACATTCCTTTTCATCCTCTTGGCTGTGATCTTCTCTGGTGCAGGTTAGACATTGGAGTTTGTAGACAACAGTAGAAGCATTCAAACAAATGCAATGGTTTTTTTTTTTTTTTTAAAGGAAAACTATGACTATTGCTTTAATCCTCTCTGCCGTGAGCTCCTGTATGGTTTTTGACTTTGGGCAATGGCAAATAGAAAAGTTCGTAGACTTCCAGTTTCAATTCCAGCGTCCTCCATGTCCTGCCGTGAGGTATAAAGTCAATTCAATTTTTAATGGCTTTTAGCATTGTCAATTGGCAAGTAGAAGGTGTTATAACCTGCAGCGAATGCAAGCAACAACACTTGTGTTGGATGAAAAAGGTATTGGAAGTTTCAAGCGAGTGCAACAACAGGTATTGATCCAAGTTCCCTATGTGGTGTAGTGTAGGAGGCAACAAAATTAAGTTTCAACACATGCATTTATTGCCATTAAAACCCAGGAGGAAAGCTTCAAAATGCAGCTATAGGCAAAACATAATATCCCACATTGACTGGGAAATGGTCTATTTTAATGTTTATAAGCAAATTCACACCCAACTATAATGTCAAAGCCTCTGGGCTTTTGACGGATGGTGCCTATGGGTGCCCAAGGTGGGCCCACATGCAGGCATGGATCCCGAGGCCACAGAGGAGGTGACTGAGTGGCGACCAAGTGGACCCCATGCAGGCATGTTTCCCAAGGCAAACAGGCAAATTTTGCAGAGAAGGGTCGGCTTAACCAGTGAGCAGGTTGCAGAGAATTTGAGGAAGCGTGTGATTTCGTGGGCCGAAGATGCACCTGAGTTACACCCTGCAAAATGATGAAAAAGGTAAAGATCGTGCATGTTTTAGGAGATTGGACAATCCATGCTGTTTCACGAAGGAAATTTGCTCGTGAGTTAAAGTCAGTGAAATAGCGAAACACGAAATGGCAAAAATACAGCATGGTAAAGGTCGAGTAGGTTTGGAGCAGATCGACGGCCTGTGCGGTTTCGTGGAGTGGAGATGCACGCCAGATAAATGCCATGAAATGGCAAAAGCCAGGTGGCGCACAAGTGGCAGGTCCAGTCAGCAGTCCAGCAGGCGGGCCCCAGTGAGGTGGCGATGATGTGGCACAGAGGTGCACCTAGGTGGACGATAAGCAAGCGGACACGTGGCGGAGTGATGAGGTGTCATCCCAGGTGGCGCCCAGTGGACCCCATCGACCAATCAGGTCCCACCATGTGGCAAGGCGTCAGGCCAAATGGGAACAAAAAATTAAAATTAAAATCATGTTTATTATATAGTGCAGACTATATTAAAAATTCAAAAATTTAAATGATGTGCACATGTTGAGGAATTATTTCGCTCAGGGCTCCATTTTTGCTCAAAATATGAAGTGTTATATATCGCCGAAAAGCTCTCGGAATGAGGAATCCGGTCAAATAGTTAATTTTGACAAATGTGGGATATTTTAGGAGAAATTTCTACGGGAGTGAAATTCAGTTAGAGAGGAGATACTTGGCAATTTCAGTTGCAGATTTGATTTTCTTTCATCTCCTTCTTATTCCCAATTCTTCTCATTTTGTAGGGGTTCTAGAAATTTGGAGAAGGGCTCCATATTTTCATGGCTTCCAATTCTGAGCTCTTTTCAAAATTGTATAGGGCAATGTCCTTTTCTAGAGAATAGAGTTTGATTCTTGCTGTGGATGTTTTGCTGCAGGTTCTTGTGTATGTAAGGCATGCACAAATTCACACATAATTTGTCTCTGAATGTGTATCTCTTTGTTATAAATTGAAGCCTCAAGGAGGCTGAAGTTTGTCAATTTCAAGGAAATTGTTGTGGTTGTTTGGAGGCATTCTTCAAGGAAGAATTTAAATTCTGTAATAGATCATAGATAATGGGATATATATTTTCGGATCTAATGATTTTGTGAGGGAGCTGAGTAATGCAATTTTGTAAGGCATTAATGCAGGGATATTTAATGATGAAGGTGGATTTGCAGTACATGCTTTCATTTACAGTTTGATATATGACTCTGTTGCCCTTGGATAAGGCACTGGTCTTGCAAGTTTGGGGATGTTTTCAGATCAAACAAATCAAAGACAAATCTATTTCCCTTTATGTTTAGGGGTGTGTTCTTCTCATTTGAAGCCCTATTTTCATTTTTGATTTATACAGATCTAGCCAATCTACAGTGTGTTTCTAGATTTGGTGAGCTTGTGAAATGATCTATTTGCTTAGTGTTGATGCAGTTATGTGTTTGTAATTGTTGTATTCAAAGCATCAAAGGGTGTCCCCCCCTAGGTCTAGCAGAACCTGAAGTGCAGGAGGATCAATTAGGGTCCTATGTTATGTTGTCCAAGCCCTGATGTGTTTCATAGACTGAAATTGGCCATTTCATAGAAGGATTGCAGGTATACTTGGGTTATCACTTTTGGGGAACAACAAAGGGAATTCTAGGTACCATTATCCTCCTAGAATAGCCTCATACCTAGCAAGGTCCCAATTCCATGTCTCAGAATTTTGGATCTAGGTTTTTATGTAGAAATTCATCATAGGACAAGGGTATTCAGGATGATCTTGTTTGTCAAATTCAAGTCAAATTACAGGCACAAGTGCACCTCTAAATTTCTTCTCTATTTCTGTAAATATCTTGTAGATTCTATAACTATATCAAGTCATTCCACTAGTTCACCTGTTTAGACCTCCTTATTTAAGATCATAGTCACCTTGCATTCACAAGTCAACTCAAGTTAATTTCTAATAACAATAAAAGAATATAAACCCTAATGTTTTTCTTGAGCCTCTTTACAAGAATTGGTCAAGCATATTCCCATCCTTGTGTACTTCCATATTCTAATTCTAGGGTTTCATCTTGTTGTAAGGTTGATCAGAACGAGCTATTTATATTTTGTTATTGATGTCAACAAGCTTTTGTTGTCATTAGTGACTGATTGGTATTTAAGTGATGTTGAGTTCTTTGTGTAGTTGTTAAGCTATGTTTGGAGATGATATATTCTAGATTTGGTGATTAAGATTGATGTCATGAGGAGGTAGTGTTTACCAGTATGCTTGAGGGTGTTTGATAGTGTTTTCGTATGAAATACATCATCTTCATTTCTCCACGTTATGGTTTCTGGCATTGCATTTTTAGAGTTACGTTATTAATGTTCTTAGCTTCATTCTATTTAGTTGGAATGTGTTCTTGGGCTTTAGAAGCATGATTTTCAAGTTTGATGGTGTTTTACTCTAGGTTTGGCCAACCTTAGGTGTTTACACTTCATATTGTTTCTTTGATGATTATTGACTATTGTATAAAGTGTTTGATTATTATTTTGGTCCTAATTAAGATGATTTGTGATCCACTTTACATTCTTTTCCATCATAAGAGTGTTTAATACTGACCTAATTTTAATTGTATTCTGTTAAGTCGCTTAACCGACCTTGGGAGATTTTGCATAGGTGAGGATGATATGAGAGATTATGTGTGTGTGAAAGAAAGTAAAATGTGTTGAAGGTGTATGAAATAGGATCTATCTTCTTGAATTTTTGATGGTTGATGTTGAGTTGGTGAAAAGTATTGAGTAAAGTGAGCTTTCATGTGTTAACCACCATAAGCATTGAGTCAAAGGTATCTATAGATCTTGTAGTTGCAAAAGTGCATTTGTGGAAAATTATCTCTTTTTTTTCTTCTTCATTGTGGAAATGAGCCTCTCTTTCTTTCTCTCAGGTGATGAGTGTGCTTGTGTGTGAAAAAGGGTTTGTAGTTGCAAGCACAACACTTCAATTAAGTCATTACATGTATGGTTAGTAAATAATAATCAATCAATAATAAACCATAACAAAGCGACTAATTGCCTTCTAAAAGATGCGAGTATAAGATTGCTCTCAGATTAATGACTAGACTACACCAAGACGAAGGATTTAATCTATATGATATTAATTATATGGATGCAAGATGGATGAATAATTCAAAGAAATAACAGATTCAACCAATATGGATTTAAGCAATAATGGATGCAAATAATCTAAAAAGAACAATTATCTTCAATGACTCCAGAGCAAAATTAGCGTGATAATAATCTCCAAGTTTGTTCTTAAAAATCTCTGGGGTAAATTGGAATGAGATCTGAAAGCTGAATTTATAGAGAATTACAAGAGAAAAAGCTCAATTTAGGAATAATTGAAAATAATTGAGAAATAAGGTTCAGTTAACCTTGAGATAGATTCCAATTATAGTTTAATTGAAATGCATTCAAATAAGAAGTCCAAGTTGCATTGGAAATAATAATAAATTAATTCCATGCATTTGTGATAAAAATAGATAATTCTTTTATTTATTCAAAAAAGAGTCTTTTCAATGCAATTGAACTTCTTTTTCTGAAAAGCTTTGAGTTCTAATTTTAGAGAATAATTCAATAATTCAATTTAATTGCTTTTCTGATTTTAAGCTCTAAATTTAGAAAAAGAAATAATATCTCAAGTTTGATTTCTCTCTCAATTCAGTTCTTTTTGTTTAATTTCGATTCAACTCTTGCTTTTGTAATTAATTCCTCTTTTGTAATAAATTAATTCCTTTTGCATGATTAAATGACAAATTTATTAATTAATTAAATATGAAAAGATATTTAATAAATTAAAATAGGATAATTGATCAAAATGATATTCTTGGAAATGATTCAATTAATTTTATGAATATTTAATTAATATTGAGTAATTGATTGCCATGTGATATTTGATAATTGAAGAATTAATAATGTGCTCAAGGTTGATTTAATTGCCTTTGGTTAGGACCTTGGTGATGTTGTCAAGATTAGGGGCTCATGGTTTAGATGACCATTTTTAGAGTATTACATTTGCCCCTCTTTGAATTAATGTGTGAGCAACGCGTTGGTTCAAAGAATGTGTGATGTCTAGGAGATGCCAGTTCTGAACTTGATTGATCATGAACTAGATGAAGAGCAAGGTTTTTAGCTTGATTCGTAGAAACAAAGCTGAATGATGTCTAATTAAAGTGATATTGTTCCCGAACTTGATTGAACTTAGGAACGATAGAAAACAAAAGATACCGAACTTGAACTTGATTGATCAAGAAGCAGATCTTACTGATCTAGAACTTGATTGATCTAGACACAGTGAGTGATGATAAAAATCGATCTTGAACTTGATTGATCAAGACATGATGAAGATAAACTATCCAGCTTGATCAAGAAACGAATACTGAACACCTGCTTAGATTGAGCGTATGATCAAAGATACTCTTTAAACTTTTGATTGAGTTAAAAAAAATAATTAGCTTGATGTAAAGTGATGAAACTGATTAACGTTAAGAGACTGATTCAGAAAAAGACAAATATCATCTTGATTTGAAGTGTTGAAACTGATATGCCCCTAGCGATTGATTCGATTCAGATGATCGAGAGATCTCAACTTGATGTGAAGCGATGAAGCTGAGATGCCCCTTAGCAAATAAGAATTGATTTTCTTTAGTTGAAAATATTTTTGCTCGACTTTTGATGAATATTTGAAAATTTTTCTCAACTTGTGAGATATGAAGTCATAAGGTCGTGAGTATGCCCCCTTGGGAGAGAAATTGAAAGATAACGAGGGTACATGATAGACAATTGTTGGCGATAATAAGTTATTTGAGCACAAATTGATCCTAAGGATTTTTTTTTGAATATTTGGCATTGATTGATAATAAATTGAGCGCAAAGTTGTTGTGTAGAATTGAAATTGATATTCAGCGTTGAAATTGAGCGCAATTTGAAGAAAGAATGAGCATTTGATAAAAAGAGTGCTAAGTGGTCCAAATTGTGAAATTGACTAACAAAATGATGTTGAATTTTGATTTCGATCTCGAAAATGGAATCAAGATGGTCAAATTAGCTACGGGTACAATTTTCATGTCCATCGGAGCAAGTTGAAAAATTAGGGTTTTGGCTATATATGGGACAAGTGTCATTTTCAAATCATTTTAACCCTCCAAGTTTAAAAATTCAAAAAGCCTTCTACGAAGAAAATGGTGGTCCCTACTCGTTAGCATTGATTCAAGCGCTAGAGATGTTATAATTGACCTCGAAACTATGAGCCAACGGTAAGTGATCGATCTAAAGCCTCTTTATTTTTTCAATTTTGAATTTTTTGGTTCATTTTTCAAGTTTTTGGCATGTTTGGGGTTGGGTTTCACATTTTATCGTGGGAGGAAGGATCTTGTCTCATACGAGTAACTGTTAAATTTTCTTTTGTCGTTTAAGGCCATTAGAATCATCTTTTGAGCCCTACCCTTGTTTCGTACAACAGGTCTATAAAAGACCATTTTGTCATGCGGAGTCCAATAAATTGTCATCTGGGGTTGTTTTATCGTACGATGGTCAATCCTGACTCGTACGAGATTCCACCCTTTTGTGTTTTGTCATTCAGGAAATAGTGAGCATTTTTGAAGGTCTAAACATGAAATTTTGATTTTGCATTTGACTTAGTTGGATTGTCATGATGTTTTACTTCTTCTGTAGACTTATTTGGAAATTTTTCTGATGCTTCGTTGTTGGGTTTTTGCAGGTTCGATTATCTCCTGTGCTTTTCAGATGCGTTTATCCTCCTACCATGGCATTAGTACAACATTTATCTGAGGTTGAGCAGGCTCAGGTTGATTTATGTGGTTTGACTCATCTTCTTGGTTTACCAGATATCCGTGTGAATTACGGTATGCTCATGACATTGGTAGAGCGTTTCCATTCAGAGCATAACATGTTTCATTTGTCGATGGGGGAGTTGACTATCACTCCTGAGGATGTATACAGGATCATCCGTATCGCTTTTGCCGGGGATAAGGTGGATTATGATTCAGGACACCTCCCAGGATTACAGGCAGTGAGGCATGTCTTCAGGGATCTTGACATTTTGACTCGTTCCATTAGTTGGGACCTATTGATGAGAAAATATAGCGAGGAGTTTCCTCTGGCATGTGTTCTAGCAGGCTTCTTCGGCTATTTTCTGATGCCAGATAGAGGGCAGCAGGGTTTCCAGTGTGGTTGGGGTAGGATGCTGATTATATTGATGGAGACCCCTCAGAGGCTTGGCTGAGGTTCTTGCTTGTTGGCTCACATGTATCACGAGATGCATGAGATTCTATATAGAGATGGTAGGAGCATGGCCACAACTGTATATATTTTATAGGTTTGGGCTTGGGAGCATCTTCCCGTTTGTCAGCCGATAGTAGATGATAGTAGAGAGCTTGGGCAACCAATTATATATAGGTATGTTGGTTATATTACACAACCCCATCTGGGCAAGACAAATTTTTGGCAGCGATAGTTAGATGATTTGATAGCCATAGTATGGAGACTATGCATGGGCTTAGAGCCATGGGACGACTGGTGGTTGGTTCACAGGGACATTTTTGTCACGCACCCACTTATTGGGAGATCACAAACTATTGTTGAGCGATTTGTTGTTTCTCGAGTGATGAGGCAGTATGGCCAGCCTCAAGGGATATCCCAGGAGTATACAACTTATGCACGTTATGTGGATGAGGAGAGACAAGGATGGTCTCCACGGTTGTCTTATGCCTTGGCCATGCAGGAGCTGAATGGTCTACAATGCCTCAGATGGGACTATATGGACGATGTTGCGGATGCGGGGGTATTACCCCAATACAAAGAGTGGTTCCAGTAGCATCCTTTTCCTAGGTTTACAGATCCAGGTGAGTAGGCGCCTCACATAGAGGATATTGAGGATGATGCTCCCGTGCCAGGACACAGTCAGAGGTAGGGCCAGAGATAGGGATAGGGACAGAGAGTCAAGGCTCCGAGGCGGACAGGTAGTGATCCTGGTGCTAGTAGCAGCAGGGTTCCAGTTGAGGGTGGACAACAGAGGGGTGAGGGCAGATCCCTTGGGAGAGTAAGAGTGAGATTGGGTAGAGCTGAGGAGGAGCAAGAAGATTTGAGACAAGTCCGGTAGTGGAGGGATGAGCAGGGTGGTACTGGAGGTGGAAAGCCTGCGAGAGAGCAGGGGACAGACGTAGGGTGATCGATGAGAGCACGTCTTGTAGAGCTGCAGTCACAGTTGATAGTGGCTTAGACTCAGCTGGCAGAGTGAGATCGTCAGCTTACGAAGCTGAGAGAAGAGCGTGATCATCAGGTCGAGGCGATGAGAGCAGAGCGAGACACCCTCCAGTAGGAGGTTTTGCATCAGAACAATAGGGTAGCCTACTATGTTGCAGCATATAGCGTGGCAGTTCCAGTAGCACAACAGGTGATCCCCTATTCACAGTATATGGCATGCTCAGAGGGAGCTCGGGCACCTCGACAGGATCACGGTCACTAGGCTCCTCCTCCACCAGGTGATGAGGGAGAGACCCAGAGCTAGATATTCTTTTTGTTGTCTCAGATATTTTTTTGTAGACACACCCATTTTTTTGTAGCCTATATGATTCTTGCTCTGATGGGAGTTTGTATATGTCATTCGACATCATTTTGTACTCTTAGACTTGACATGATATATATACGAGATCTGATTTGACTTCATCGTACTTGTGCTGATTTGTTTATGAGATGTCTTTTATATGCTTTATTCTATATGTATGCATTTCTTTTCAATATGAATGAATGTAATGCAAATGATTATAGATGTCTATTTTTGTTTCTTTCCATATGCAAATAAATGAATGTGCAACTAAGTAATGAATAATGCAATTTTTTCATTTTTCTATGCAATAAGATGAATGCAGATGAGTGAATAATGAAATGTATGATTAAATGTTATGTATGCAGCTAAAACATCTCAAAACACAAGTAATCGATCGAATAAATGATGATAAATAGACCACTTAGCGTAAGAAATGATGACGCTTTCAGCTCTCATTCAGAAGATAAAGAGATTATTACCATACCAAAATCACTCTAAATTCACAAAAATGTAGAATGATATGCAAAATGCAACCTAAACCTAGTCACTGAATTTAAAATGCTTAAGATTCATCACCGAGCATAACGAACACAACAAGAAAGTTAGAGTTCCTTTCTTTTTCAATGTGTAATATGTATTATCTTGTCCGCAATGACCATTTTTTCATTCATATCCTTGGATAGATTTCGCAGGGACCTGAATTGCATCATAAAGAAATTCTCTCAAAACAAACAAAGAAATGATATGGACCTCCCTGTAGCATACAAATAAGCGGAGTCGAGGTATGTGAGGCGATTTCACCTTGTTGTGAAGGCTCTTATCATAGACACCCAACTAATTTAGATGTTTCCAGATCATTGGGATCATTCCTACAAGCAGAAAACAAAAAAAATATTATGCCCCTGTAGACATCTAAAAATGGTCAACGCTTGCGGAGTCATACTTTAACATTTGCGCATTGCCTTATTTTAGGGTTTTTGCGTTGCATTAACATTTCTCCTATGTTGCACACTTGGTCTTTATCATTTGTGAGCATCGAGTCCTTCTTCTGCATTCTTCATTTGTCTCGCTTTCGAATTTGGTCTTATCGATAACAATCTTTAGTCATGATTTTGGTCGATCTTATCCTATCGCATCAATGTGCATGCTCATTTGGCATATTTTGACATCGTCAATTCGATTTCATTTTGGACATCGTCAATCCTAATCAATGATGGAATTAGGGTTTTGTCCTCTTATCAATCTTATCATTTTGCGATAGATTTCTCGTTGATTGTTGTCATTTTCAATCTTGTCGTTTTGCGATCGATTTGTCATCGATCGTTGTTCTCTTTTCAATCTTGTCATTTTGGCAATCGATTTGTCATCGATCATCGTCCTTCTCAATCATGTCAATTTGGATCAATTTGTCATTGTTCCTCATCAATTGGCACATTTATCAATCAAATCATTTATCAGCATTGGTCCTTTGTTAGTCATGATCAAATTGAATCGACATCAATTATCTTTTGTCAAGACCTAATTGTCATCCTTGCATTTCTAATTCATCTTCTAAGGTTTGATGATTTATTCATTTAACCTTGTTTGTCATTTTCCCTCTAGGTTAAATAATTTATTTATTTATCCTAAGTCTTCTTGTCACAATTAAATATTTGTTTGATGCTCTCATCCTTCTTAGGGTGATCAGAAATGATATGGACCTCCCTGTAGCATACAAATAAGCGGAGTCGAGGTATGTGAGGCGATTTCACCTTGTTGTGAAGGCTCTTATCATAGACACCCAACTAATTTAGATGTTTCCAGATCATTGGGATCATTCCTACAAGTAGAAAACAAAAAAAATATTATGCCCCTGCAGATGTCTAAAAATGGCCAACGCTTGTGGAGTCATACTTTAACATTTGTGCATTGCCTTATTTTAGGGTTTTTGCGTCGCATTAACATTTCTCCTATGTTGCGCACTTGGTCTTTATCATTTGCAAGCATCGAGTCCTTCTTCTGCATTCTTCATTTGTCTCGCTTTCAAATTTGGTCTTATCGATAACAATCTTCAGTCATGACTTTGGTCGATCTTATCCTGTCGCATCAATGTGCGTGCTCATTTGGCATATTTTGACATCATCAATCCTAATCGATGATGGAATTAGGGTTTTGTCCTCTTATCAATCTTATCATTTTGCGATAGATTTCTCGTCGATCATTGTCATTTTCAATCTTGTCATTTTGCGATCGATTTGTCATCGATCATTGTTCTCTTTTCAATCTTGTCATTTTGGCAATCGATTTGTCATCGATCGTCGTCCTTCTCAATCATGTCAATTTGGATCAATTTGTCATTGTTCATCATCAATTGGCACATTTATCAATCAAATCATTTATCAGCATTGGTCCTTTGTTAGTCATGATCAAATCGAATCGACATCAATTATCTTTTGTCAAGACCTAATTGTCATCCATGCATTTCTAATTCATCTTCTAAGGTTTGATGATTTATTCATTTAACCTTGTTTGTCATTTTCCCTCTAGGTTAAATAATTTATTTATTTATCCTAAGTCTTCTTGTCACAATTAAATATTCATTTAATTGGCTAACTAATTCTTCTCTCTTTTTGTGAATTAATTAAAGAATGAAAAATTATTAATTAATTTACCTAATTTTCCAATTTACTAATTTCTCCTGATTTCTAATTCATCTAATTTCAATTCTCTCCTAATTTTCTCCTAATTTCATGGGAATGACATAGCAAATTTGTCATAATTTGTCATAATTGACAATCAATCAATTTTGACATAGAAATTTGTCATAATTTTGTCAAAATTATCAATCAATCAATTTTGCATAGAAAGTGCAAATTTGTCATGTTTGTCATTCTTGGTTTGCAATTTCCATTTGAATCTAATTCATGCTAATCTTGTCTTTTCTCCAATTTGTCTATAAATTGGATGAATTTCTTCAATCAAGGTCCTTGATCCCTGGTCGAATCAATCACGCTTCTAGTATTCTTGTGCTATCGTCTTGACAATCTTGCTTTCACATTATACTCATGCACTTGAAGGTGAGATCTACAAAACAAAGCTATTTGAAGGAGAAAGAAGGACAATGGAGCCACATGAAGGAGACATTCAGATCTGCATTTGGTTTGCTTAAGTTTTTAATCTTGAATGTTTTGTTTTCATGTCTTTATTGGATGTAATTAGGATTGATCATTGCATTTGAGCTTTCGTGATTGAGCTATGACTAATAATATTTGCTTTGATGATTTCCGATTTTCTAGCTACATTAATTGGTGAACCTGACGTGAACTAACCACTTAACTATGTTTTTGAGTGCTTTTGAGTTGATTTGCAGGTTAAAAACCCAAGAAACAGGGTAATGCAGGGTTTTCTGGGAACTTCTGTGCCTGTGTCAAGCATTCTACGCCTGTGTCAAGGACAATCTATGCCTGTGTCAAGCATTTTGCACCTGTGTGAGACATTCTGCGCCTGTGTAGGGACAGAAACAGTGGTAAAAAGCAGTGTTTTTTACTTGCAAATTGTTCTGTTTTGCATGCTGTTTCTGCTTTTTGGTTTTTTGGTACTGATTCTTTGTGCAACACCTTGGCATACACATGACAAAGACAACAAATGAAACTACTAACACATTTTATGTAGGTTCGATAGTTTTGGAGGTTGCCTTGGACTACAACTAAACTTTGTGTTTGTAATTAATATTTAGGCACCTAGCATTATTTCTAAATAGGATGGAATGAATGTATGTTTGCTTTGATTGTTGAGTTTTGACATTGGAGTAGGAGAGTATGCTCTCATCCTTCTTAGGGTGATCAGAAATCTAGATCTTTGATACCATGCTGATGTTTTTGATTGTGTGTCACCTTTAGAGGGCCTGCCTTCCTGACCATTTGCTTTTGCAAGCAAGTGACAATCGTGAGAAGGGAATGACCCAAAGTGAGTACGGCTAGAATACCTTGACATTCTAACTCACTATAAACAAATACCTGATGGGCGAAAGCTTTGAAGGAAGGGTTACATGGGAATTGCAGTTACTTGGGAAGTGATGACCCTTGAACTCTTTCTCATATCAACATCTAAGTAGGACCTCAAGGTCTAAATCGTGCTTACGCGACTACATTTGTTTGGTATCTTGGTGGGCTTAATGTCTCAATCATGCTTGTGTGACACCAAGGAGTAATGCTTAACAAAAATCCTTACTAAACACCTTGTATTTAGAGGCCAAAAATCCTTCTAGTTGCTTGAGAAGGACAAGTTCGGATACTTGGAAGAGATACTGAGTTCGCCCTGGGGACTAATGCTTGGCTACCCTGAGAAGTGAGTGTCGTGGAGGGGAGCCCGTGGGGTCAAGCATCTATGTATTCTCCTTGAATCCCATAACGAGTCTACCTCTCAAGTACCTAATTTCCTTGCCTACCATAAGAAATGTGTGAATGAGCATGATTGTCTTGATTCTAAGTTGAAATATCTTGTCTTCTTTGCTTGTCAAAAGTTGAATTGCATCTCATTTCAAAAACAAGACAAATTGATTCAAAAAAAGGTTAAACCCAAGAGTATTTCATTCAACAAAGTTCAAAACATCTTCAAACATGGTTGTCAAATATTTTTCAAAATCTTGTCTCAACATTCATGTCACTTAGATTTAGGTTCATCCTAGGTTTGCATTTTGCAAAGTCATTGTCAAGTACCAAGGTTAGGTTTCATCTAGGTCATACTCCTTTGCATATCAATAAGGGTCACCCATTTGCATGTGTCCTCTTGCATTAGAGTAATACCATTTTCATACATTCACATTTGCATACCCTAGGTCTCTTCATTAAGTTTAGGTCATTATCATATCATATTGGGGTTATTTGCATAGTAATTGTCCCTTTGCATATAGTGTCAAAACTAGGTTTTGTCATACTTGAGTAATCCAAATCTTTGATAAACCCTAAGTCATTGTTAGGAAGCCTAGACCTTATCGAACCTTTTCTCTTTATGTAATTATTGTCATTTGGTCAAACCTAGCTTAGTATCCAAGCATATAGGGGAGACATTGTCATTTTGCCCTTTTGTCACTTGGTCCTTTGTCCTTTGAGGTCTAGACATCATTTCAATTTCCTAAGGGTCTCTTTTAGATTTGTATTCCAAAAAGTTTGTCAAAATATTTAAAAACAACCAAAAACATAGATTGCATTCTTGCCATAGATTGCATTTTCATCTATTTAGTTTGCATTTAGTTGCATATCATAGATTATTTTTGAAAAATTCCAAAAATATTGCATTTGCATAGTGACATGCCTGTTGAAACAAGGTCAAAATCTAAGAAGATGGGCAAACCAACATATCAACCCATTGACAACATATCAAATTCACAATTTCAAACTAGTCAAATAGTACAAATTGAAGGTTCATCAAACACATCATTACCACCATATGGAATGGTTCAACTTGGACCACCTCCATTATATGAACCAGTGTTTGTACCTATGAAACCAAGACATGGGAGTGTTCCAACAACTCCAAGAGGAAATGCACCTTTCGATTGGAATCAACCAAACCTGCAACATGAAATTCAAACATTACATGAGGAACAAACCCTTTCACAAGGATTTGGTTCAGATCAAGGCATTCAATAAGAAATGAATCCAAATGTCCAACTAGATTCTTCATCAGATTCTGATGCTTCTGATGATGTTGATATGTTCCTTCAAGATCCAAAGTTGACAAAAAAGATGGATAAATTCTTGAACAAGGTCTTTAAGATGTTCCCACAAAAATATCTTAACATGATGAGTAATGTGACCTCCTCAAGTGAGCAAATCAATGTGCAAAAACAACAAGGCAGTGAGCTGTTAAGTTTCTCTTTGCATCCAAATGAAGAAAATATGCAACAAGAAACTCAACCTACCTTGATGAGTAAACATGCTTCAAAGGCATTGACAGTGACTATTCCTCAAAAGTCATCATTTGAGACAATAAATAATCCATTATTCAACACAACACATATAACACAAGATCAAATGAAGACCACACAAATATTGACAACTATCCCTCAACAAGAAGTGGTTCCTTACATGCATAAAATTGGATCCAAATCTAAGATGCAAGAAAGCTTCACGACTAGAATGCCTGATATCACCAATGTCCAAAACAATTCCACGAGGCAACAAAGTTCTTATGTCCCGTTAAGCTCAATATATTTGCCAAACACTATTGCGACAGATCCTTCGATAATGGCGACACAAAGAGCTACGAATAGTGGTTTGCATCAACAACAATTGTTGCAACAATTGAGTAATACACAAAAGGTACAATCGAATGTGCAACCAAGCAATAATCAACAACAATATTGCATTCAACAACCAATTGCAGCGCCTTCTGCCCCATTACAAGTTAATGCAACTTGCAATCATCACAATGGATTGGACAAACAACATAGCAAGTTAATGCAAGTGCCATACCCCATCTTAAGGAGAAACAACAAAAACCACCCAAACAAATTTTTTTGCAAATGATGGGATTTACACCGCGACAACAATTGGCACAAAGTCAGCAAATTCCGATTCGTCAGCATCAACAACAACATGTGCCTCAATATGTGCCAAGACAAACAAGCTATCATACTTCACAACCGCAATTGGCGCCTGTGAAATATCAACAACACCCTCAATTGCAATATCAACCTAGGCTACAGGATGCACAACAACAAAGTCAATATCAAGGCATGACACAACCACAACAACAAGAGATGTACCAAGAACATTATATGCTGGAGACACCAAAAATGGCCATTTCAGAGCATCAACAACTGATCGGAAACATGATGTATCGACAAAGAGTACCCACCGGGATTAATGATGGACCTCCAAAATCTGATACAATTGCGCAACAACTTGAGAAATTGCAATGACAAGTTGACGCATTAGAAACTAAAGGAACAAAGAAGTTGTATACAGATCAAGATTTATGTCCTAATCCATTTGACAAGAGCTTATACATGCCTCCATTCCCTAAACATTTTGAGGCACCTAATTTTGAGAAATATAAAGGGAATGGCAATCCAAAAGATCACATTCGAGCATTTTTTGCGGCATGTACTGAAGTAAGTTATGAGGAAACATATTTAATGCACTTATTTGCACGAAGTCTCACAGGACAAGCCATGGATTGGTATTCGCATTTGCCAGGAAATATAAAGACTTGGTCTGAATTGGCTCAAAAGTTTATATCTCACTTCACATTCAACATCAACAGTGACGTGACCATGTCAGATTTATGCAGCACCAAGCAAAAGCAAGGTGAGCCGTTAGTGACTTTCTTGCAATGATGGCGAAGCTTGTATAGTCGTTCTTCCCTAGATATACCTGAAGAACAACAAGGGAATCTGTTTATCCAAAATTTGGTCCTAGAAATGATGTATGAACTAAAATTGAAAAGTCCCAGTACTATAGAGAAACTCATTAAGAAAGGGATGAACATTGAAACTGCTCTTGTAGCCAAGGGAATCATTAAGCTTAACAAAGACAGTGACAACACAAACAATTCAGGGGACAGAAATAGATTTTGGTATAAAAACAAGAATGTCACTAATGATGGAGTTGTTGATGGAAGAGCGGTGAATGCAAATCAGCCCCCATTCACAATAAAAAAATTGAGTGTTCCTAATATGTCAACTATGGAACAAAATCAAACACCAGTGAGCAATGTTACTCAACAACCGCAATACCAACAACATACTCAATAATACACTCAACAATATAATCAACAACAAGGCTAGCAACAAAACCAGCAACACAAACCTTTCCAATCGAGGGATGGGCCTCCTCGACATTTTACGCCATTGGGAGAGCCTATTGAGTCAGTAATGAAACAATCAATACAAGCAAAATTTATTAAGCTACCAGATATCAAGGCAGAACCAGTGGTAAAACTGCATTGGTGGAATGATAATGCATACTATGAGTACCATCGGTCAAAAGGACATAAAATAGCGTCATGTTTTCAATTGAAACATATGATTCAAGACTTTTTAGAGAAAGGAGTAATTGAGGTAGATCCACCCAACGTGACCTCTAACACTGATCATACCATTTTCAAAACTCCTTTACTTGATCATGACAAGGGTAAAGCATCTTCTTCAAACTCTACCCAAACAACAAAATATGCAAATACTGGTTATAATAATGTCATCAATTGTTTTCAAATGTCAAATGAGTATGTTTCCACCCTAAGAATAAAGGGACAAGATCCTTCTTGCGCACTCACCACTCGTCGATCCAAAATAGTCCTGAAAGGAGCTCCTGCAGCTCCCCCCAAACCAACTCCTGCAAGTCAGTATAATCTCTTGGATCATCTAGGAAAGACACTTGCACAAATATCAATCCTTGAGTTGTTGAAAATGTCCCCCATGCATCGTGCAGTCCTAGATAAAGCTTTAATTGAGTCCACTATCCCGACAGACATTGATGTTGACCAGTTTCAAGCCCAAATTGGACATCTAGCTATTTCCCAAAATGTCACATTTTCTGATAATGATATCTCACCTAATAAGCTCCCTCATAATGATCCTTTACACCTTGAAGTCTTTGTCCATAATTGCAAAATCCGACGAGTCTTGATAGATGGCGGAGCGGGTCTTAATATTTGTACCTTGAGAGTGGTCATTGGCCTTGGTTATACAGAAAATGACATTGATGCTTCTAGAAGAATAACAATCAAAGCATATGATGATGCTGAGTGCCCATCTAAAGGGATAATTACCTTACCTATCAGAGTCAGTCCAATGACAGAAAACACTTTCTTGCAGGTCTTAGACCTTGATCTCCCTTACAATATGATTCTTGGCTGTCCATGGATCCATGCAATGAAAGCAGTTCCATCCACCTATCATCAATGTTTAAAATATCCTTACAATGGAACTGAGATAACAATTCCAGGAGATCCTAATCCATTTCAATTTTGTGCTACTTTAAAGGATACCCCTCAACAGCAAGTCCCTGTTAATAGAGAGGCCAAATCACATAGTTATGTGGATCCTAATGAATTGTTAGATGCTGTCAAAGGAAAATTGAAGATACAGGACCAAGGATGTGGAGAATATTCAATGGATCAAACATTCCTCATCGAGAATTTACCAATATCTCCAAAATCATATGGCAAACCATATTTGTTGCAAAAGGAACCTAAGGTAGTCATTCAGTATCAGCACCCCACTACATTTAGACGATGGGGTGAACTTGACAAAGAAACTTTAGATGATGATGTCATAGATTGGCTTTATAAGGATCCAACTAAGATCCCACCTGTCAAGTTGCCAGTGGAACAGTACGGCAAAGGATTTACTATGCTGCAAAAGAAAGGATATGACGGCTGCAGTGGCTTAGGCTTGAACAAGAACGGAAGGCTAGAACCTGTTATACCCAAGATGCGACCTCCAACTTTAGGGTTAGGTTTTGTATCATTGCAAATTGGATCCTCATCTAACAAAGTGACCACATGTGGAAAAGGGTGTAACTCTGATGATGAAATAACACCTGAGGATACCTGACCCGAAACTGATTCCAATGAATGGGAGTGGAGTTCTTTTTCTTCTAGCTCCTACGCCCTTGACAATATTTTCCTTGACCTTGATAATTTGCTTATGGAAGACAAACATGAAATAACTCTTCTTCCTAAAACATGTCCTAATGCTTGGATAGAGTCATTCTGGGATCCAAGCTCCGAATCAGATACAAGTAGTTCAGACAGTGATACCACAGATGTTTACATCTTTACCATCTCAGTCCTCTCTCTCCTTAAAACCAATGATGACATGCCCCTTGTCTATCCCTAGCTTATCCAATATGACCAACAAGAACCACTCACATTGGACTATTTTCAAAATGACGAAGCAATTGCAGAGTTCCTTGGACTACGGGAAGGCATACCACAAGGTGATCATAAGGCAGGATTTGCTATTGATCTGGATTCCACAACATATTTTGGGGAGTCAACTCCATCTTCCAGTCATCAAAATGAAAAAAGAAAAGAAAAAATACAAAATCAAAAGAATAGGTCTTTGAGTGAAAACCGTAAGGCACTCTTTGATCATACAAAAGTAAAAATAAAAGACGTACCTGCCGGTGAAAACCTCTCTGAGGCGCCCAAAGGTGGAAGAGTGGACATACCCCTATCAAGTCAAGATAAATCAACATTGCTTGTGGAAATGACCAAAGAAATCAATTTGGGTACACCTGACAACCCTAAGGTCATTCATTTTGCTGCTTCTCTATCAAAATAGGAAAAGATAGATTTTGTTAATTTCTTTCTTGAGAAGAAGATCAGCTTTGCATGGTCCTATGCAGATATGCCTGGCCTCGATCCAGAATTAGTTCTTCATCACTTGCCATTAAAAGCAGATGCCAAGCCTGTCAAACAAAAACTCAGAAAGATGCATCCCCAGGTGGCTCTTTTGGTCAAGGTAGAACTGAAAAAATTACTGGATGTGGGCTTTATTAGACCCATCGATTATGCAGACTGGATTTCAAATTTGGTACCAGTTAGCAAAGTAACTAAGGGCATCATAATCTATACAGATTTTAGGGATCTCAATAAAGCATGCCCTAAAGATGATTTTCCACTGCCAAATATCGACATCATAGTTGACATGACTGCTGGATATGAGATGCTCTCATTGATGGATGGTTTCTCCGGCTATAACCAAATTTGCATTGCTCATGAAGACCAACATAAGACTGCATTCATGTGTGCTTGGGGTACCTACTATTGGAATGTGATGCCCTTCGGTCTTAAAAATGCAGGCGCAACATATCAAAGAGCGATGACGACAATTTTCCATGATTTCATGCATACTTTGATGGAGGACTATGTTGATGACTTATTATGCAAATTTGTCACAAGAGATAGTCATTTAGCCATCTTGGGCCCAATCTTTGACCGAATGGAGACCTACAAGCTCAGACTCAATCCAAAGAAGTGTGTCTTTGGTGTCACAACTAGAAAATTACTAGGGTACATTGTTTCTCATAGAGGCATTGAAGTTGACCCAGCCAAGGTTAAAGAAATAATGGACATGCCTCCTCCTTCTAATCTCCATCAACTACGTAGTCTGCAAGGAAAGCTCCAGTCAATCCGTCGGTTTATAGCTCAGTTGGCCAACAAATGTCATCCATTCCAGCATCTATTGGATAAAGGTGTCGCTTTTAAATGGACTGCGCAATGTCAATCAGCCTTTCAAGCTCTCAAAGACTATTTGTTGTCGCCGCCTATTCTAATGCCTCCTATAGAAGGAAAGCCATTTATATTGTATATTTCTGCAACTGAAACGGCACTAGGAGTTCTCTTGGCCCAACAGGATGAGAATGGCAAAGAGCGAGCTATTTATTATATCAGCCGGACACTAGTAGGCTATGAGTTGAATTATTCAACTATTGAATGGACATGCTTAGTAGTGGTCTTTGCAACATAGAAAATCCGACACTATATGTTAAATCACCAAACATTGCTGGTTGCAAAAATTGATCCCCTAAAATACTTGCTTAGCAGAGCAGCTTTGATGGGTCACCTAGCAAAGTGGGTTATGATCCTCAGTGAATTTGATATTGAGTATATGGAGCGAAAGGCGATAAAAGGAGAAGTCATAGCAGATCAACTTGCAGAGGCTCCAATTTATGATGATCATCCCATGTTGACCAATTTTCCAGATGAATCAGTCTTTGCTCTCACATCTTCTAATGAATGGAAGTTATACTTTGATGGATCCCATACTAAGTTCAGGTCCGGAGCAGGCATCTTGTTTGTCACCCCTCAAGGTGATGCTATTCCCAAGTCCTATAGAATCACTTTTCATTGTACCAATAACATTGCAGAGTATGAAGCACTGGTCACAGGACTCCGAGTAGCGATCCACTGGAACATCACGCATTTACAAGTCTATGGAGATTCTCAATTAGTCATCCGACAAGTGAATGATGACTACGAAACAAAAGATGAAAAGCTTATTCCCTATAAGCATATGGTAGATTTCTTCAAGACAAAATTCACGGCTATCCATTTCAGTCAAGTTCCAAGAATGTAAAACAAGTCGGTAGATGCGATGGCTACAATTGCTTCCATGTTGAATATGCCCCACAATATGGACAAATGTGAATTTTTGGTTGAACAGTTGCTAGTCCCTTCTTTTGACATTTCGACAGCAGATGTGAAGTACATTCTTGTTGGTCCTAACTCCCCATGGTACAATGATTTATATCAATATTTTAAATCCCAAACCTTATCACCTAACCTTTCCGCTAACCAACGCCGAGCCTTCATCCGACAGACAGCCAAATATGTCATCATTGCCGACACCCTTTACCATCATTCCTTTGACCATACCCTTCTTAGGTGTTTGGATTCTAATGAAACACAAATGGCTTTACATGAGGTTCACGATGGTATATGTGGGGGCCATTTCAATGGTCTGAGCTTAGCTAAAAAGTTGATTCGTGCTGGGTATTATTGGCCCACTCTGGAAAAAGATGTTCACGATTTTGTTAAGAAGTGCTACAAATGCCAGATCCATGGAAATTACATTCATGCACTAGCCCAAGAGCTTCATTCTATCATATCTCCGTGGCCCTTTTCTCAATGGGGATTGGATCTTATTGGCAAGATTCACCCGACATCTGCAAATGGACACAAGTTTATCATTACAGCCACAAAGTATTTTACAAAATGGATCGAGGCTATCCCCATGACCTATATCATTGGTGTGCAAATTTCAAAATTCCTATTGAATTATATCATATGCAGATATGGGGTTCCCCTTGCCATAGTCACAAATAATGGTCATCCCTTCAAGAATAAAGATGTCAAGGAACTTTGTGAAAATTTTCATATCCAACACCATTTCTCCAGTCCATACTATCCACAGGGTAATGGTCAAGCCGAAGCATCAAATAAAACCATTATCAAGATCCTGAAAAAGGTTGTCAATGACGCTGGTCGATATTGGCATGTACAGTTGAATCCAACACTATGGGCCTATCGCACTTCTATCCACACACCTATTGGCGCAACACCTTATTCCTTGGTGTATGGTGTGGAAGCCATTTCACCCTTGGAAGTGGAGATTCCTTCCTTGCATGTTTCCTTGCAACATCTGATTGATGATGAGATGCACAGAGTCTCTCGGTTGCATCAGCTTGAGATGTTAGATGAGAAACATCAGACAGCCCTGACACATTTGCAAGCATATCAAAACCATCTCTGTCGCTCTTATAATAAGAAGGTCAAAGGGCGACACTTCGAAGTGGGAGATCTAGTTTTAAAGGAAAATCCTAAGAATGCACAGTCTACTGACATCATCAAAGGCAAGTTTGAACCTAATTGGGTTGGGCCTTTCATAGTGAATGCAGCCTATGGCTCGGGGGCATATCAGCTCGCCACTCCAGAAGGTGAACCTTTGTCTGATCCTGTCAATAACATGCACCTTCGCAAGTACTGGGCATAATTTTCTATCAACACTTCTTCAAGTATGATCCTGAAAAAAATACAAAAAAATAAAAAAAACGCAAAATACAAAAAAATAAAATAAAAAGCAAAAAAGTGTAGCGTCGTAAATTGTACGCACTTGATAGGGTGGTACAATTTCACACCTAGTTTAGCACCCGCCTTAGTGCATTTTACATTCTGCATTGCATTTCTCCTTAAGCACTTAATTAATCAAATTAATTAGGTCTAAGGTCCTATTTCATCATTCCCTACATCATAAAATTGGGCCCTTTTCACTAAAGCGCCCCCTTCGCATTTTATTCCTCCAATACACCACTTAATCAAAAACCCTAATTAAGTCCTATTTCAAACTTGGGGGCTTGGTTTCGGGGTCAAAACATCTCGAAATCACCTGTAACTTCGGGATTCTCTCTAAAATCATCATATCCAATGGCCCTGAAAATTTGGTGAAAAGTTGTCGGGACCATGGCGCCCGGAGTGCAACATGGTCCCGGACATTTTCCCCAAAATTTTAGGAGCGCGATCCAATCATAAAATAAAGCTTAACCCCAAGAAATTGGCGGGATATTCAATCTCTAGGTCGGCCAAAATACGAATTTACGACCTAGGGTTTCATACATAAAAGCTCTCTTTCCTCATTTGAGGGGATCAGATTTTTTGTTTCCAGGAACTTCATATGCAGCGAAAGGGAAGATCTTTGAAGACTTCAACACCTTACAACATCTTTCTATCAAGCATCTATCAAATTCATTCATCCACTTAGGGCTTGGAAGACATTGAAGAACAATAGGAGATTACCGACTAAAGATTGGCTTGTACTCCTCCCTTGAGGATTGGGTATGATTTCATGTTGTTTTCATGTCTTTACATAAGCTTCAATACATCATTTATTCATGCTTTAGATCACTTTGCATCTTGATTTAGAGCATTTACGTTATCATTTACAAGCAATTAGGGTTTACTTTCGAGGTTGCTCTAGTTTGCTTTCTTGCATTTTAGGACCTTGCACACACACTAGGTCTGCACACACAATACATTTTACAAAACAACTTGGCTATTCGTGGAGGTGGAAATCACCGAAGCGGGGGTTTGACTAAGGCAAAACCCTATATAGCCGCCCATACACCCTTTTCCAGATATCACTGCAGGTTTCGGGATTCAGACGACGCCGCGGGATACAGATCCGGAGAAAGAAGGTCAAGACAGCACTCTGTATCAAATTGCAGAGTAGAAGACTGGGACAGGAGCGCTGGGTGCCCTGGTCCTGCCAGGACAGGGGCGCTGGGCACCCTGGTCCCTGGGACAGAGGCGCTGGGCGCCCTGGTCCTCCAGACAGATACTTTGTAGACAGCTTTTCGACAGTGTTCCAGAGTGCAGAACAACAGTTTCCGGTGCAGTTTTCAGGACAGTGGCGCCCGCGCCCCCGTCCCGAACATTTTCAGTCCGATTTTGACTCTGGGTACACATCTGCATTCTTATTTCATCCTTGTATTTACAGGTGTTCATTGTTTAATCTCAATTCTGCAATCTTGTTATTAGTTCATACTTGCATTTTGGGATTAGGGTTTGAACTTGCATTACTTGATCTTACAATTTCAACAAGGGAATAGAAATCCTAATAGATATCCCATGGCTCTCTCTTTCACCAAAAGAAGTAGCCAATTGTGCGATATCTCTAGGCTCTTTCGTATTCCGTAATGTGTGTCAAAAGGTAGGATTAGGGCATGATTAACCTAGTCTCACTTTTTCCACCACACATTTTGGTGAACCTGACGTGAATCTATCATTGCTTCCTCTTGCATTACATTTGTTAGATCTAGATCTAGATTTAGTGTGTTTTCATTTCATTTTCATTAAAGAGAAAAAAAAAAAAGTGTGTTTCTTTGCATTGTGTGTTTAAATTTTATGCAATCTTTTCAAAATGTCAGATTTTTATTTGCAAAATGTTCATGCTTTTGATGATTATTATGAGTATAGCCAAGACGAATTAGATGAAGCTTTAGATGAGTTTTTAAACCCTAAAGATGCCAAACCTTCATTTTACCAAAAACTCATAAACCTTGTTACTATGCCATTTAGGTGTGATGAGAAAAATAAGTCGAATGATTCCTCTCAAGGATACATTCCTATCAACTCTTCCCCTGAATCTAGTAACATGGTTGTTTTCAATAATCCCCTCTATGAGGAGATGTCTCCTTTTGAATCAAAAGACAAACCTTTTAACCGATATGATCATGCTTTGTTGGATGATGCTCTTGATGACTTTGTGGCTTTATCGAAATCTTTAAACAAGAACAAGGCCTCTAAATTGGTTAACATGATAAACTTGAATGAACATAATAAGCCTCTCTTTGAAGTCCAAGGTGCTTATCCTTCTCCCACCTTTCAAGTTCTTAAATCACCTCTCCTTACTGTCCAAGGAAGGTGTGATCATGATTCCTTTCGTACCCCGAATAAACCAATCATCACCGTGCAAGGAAGAAAACCTATAAGTCCTTACAGTTATGCTAAACAAATAACTAGAGAGAGTTATCATGCGGTTGCCCATACTTATCATACTAGAAATAATAGGCAACCTAATCCTCCTCCTGTTATTCCAGTTTCCCTTCCTAATCCTCAACCAATTCTTCCTCAAGCTCCCCGTATTTCGCAAGTTATGGGTAAGGAATATGATCTCATAGAACAACTTAAAGCTACCCCTGCTAAGATATCCCTTTGGGATTTGATTCAAACTTCTTCCGCTTATCATGGAATGTTACAAGATGCCTTGAAAGATTTGAATGTTCCTCCACTGAATACATCTAGTAATATAGCATCTTTTGTTAACTCTGTGATGAATCCTAAAGCTCAAATTGTGTTTACCCAAGATGAGTTTTGATGATTGTGGTTATTGAGCCTGACTCTCGTCCCATTCGTGGCTTTGACAATGTAGCTAAGACTTCATTAGGTATCATCATCTTACCTCTCATAGTGGGACCTATTACTTTGCCTACTCCTATCCATGTTATGCCGGGAAATTTAACATATAACTTGTTATTAGGGAGGCCTTGGATTCACAGCATGCAAGCTGTCCCCTCTACATTGCATAGACAAGTTAAATTCATTTATAACAATAAGACATACACTTTGATGGGTGATACTAATTTTCAAGCTTGTCTACAAACATCTACTTCCAAAGGGAGTTCTTCTAAGCCATCCTCGTCTAGTGATGACTCTTTAAACAAGAAACCTATCGATGAATCCTCACTTTCCGATGATCGGAATTCTTTGGATGAGTCTGGAGCTCCTGAAGAGGATCCTTCTCGACTTGAAACTACACATAAAAAGGATTTTGATCTTGAGAAGGTTCTCGTAGAGGATGATTGGGGATCTCTTGATTTTAACCCTACTTTTGTAGGTGAATATAAGGTTCCTTCTAGAGAAATTAAAATTGAAAAGAAGGAAGAAGCTGAAAATCATAAAGTTGAAAAGAAAGAAGAAGCTAAAAATCAATCAACCTTACCTGAATCTATGAGTAATAATTTTGTGGCCGCTTCTCAAACTTCTTCTCCTCACATCTATAATTATGAAGAGTTTGATTCTTTGTCTTATGAAAAACCACCTTCTCTTCCTGAAATGGCTGATCATTATGGTCGTGGTTTTCGCATTTTTGCTAAGCATGGGTATCATGGAAAAGGTTTTGGTGCTCATGAACAAGGGATAAGAGTTCCTCTAGAGACTAATTTTCACAATTATGCCTTTGGACTTGGCTATAATCCTTGCAGACGTACTAAAGCTTCTAAAAGACCATGCATTAGTGTTAATGCTATTTCTACATCTCTATCAATGCAGCACCCTGAGTATATTGATGGGGATCCTTTGGGTGACTGTGCTTTGGATATCTTCCCTACCGATGATGCTTTAGCTGAGTTCTTGGGAGCCTATGACACTCTTCCTCGTTATCATCACAATAGGGGACTCCCTTATTGTTTGAACACCGAAGCCTATTTTGGAAAAGAGATTGATAATGATGAGATTGTGAAAGAATTCCCTTAGTTAAAGGACACTCCTCAATAAAGTAATCTTCTCATAAGTGATACCACTGATGTTAAGATAGATCTTTGCAATAAAGAGAAAGTTATTAAAATTGGAAAATGTTTGGATGCAGAGGAACAGAAACAATATGAAGAACTATTGCATGAATTCCCTGAGATCTTTGCTTGGACATATTCTGACATGCCTGGTATAGATCCTAAGATTGTTACTCATAATATTGTCTTAGTTCCTGATGCTAAGCTCGTGAAACAAAAGATTCGAAAAATGAATCCTAAGGTGGCTCTGCTTGTTAAGGCTGAGATTGAAAAATTATTGGAGGCTGGATTTATCTGCCCTATTGACTATTCCCCATGGATTTCAAATATTGTCGCTGTGGCTAAACCAGATAACAAAATAAGAATGTGTACTGACTTTCGAGATTTGAATAAAGCTTCTTTAAAAGATGATTTCCCTCTTCCAAACATTGACATGATAGTTGATTCTACGGCAGGACATGCCTTGTTATCCTTCATGGATGGTTTTTCGGGCTACAATCAAATTTTTATTAACCCTCAAGATCAATTCAAAAATGCTTTCACCACTCCTTGGGGTACGTTTTGTTGGATAATGATGCCTTTTGGACTTAAAAACGCCGGTGCGACTTATCAACGAGCGATGACCCTTATCTTTCATGATTATATGCATAAGATTTTAGAGGATTATGTTGATGATATTTTGGCCAAATCCTTTCTTCGCATGGATCATGTTAAAATCCTTCGTCAAATCTTTGAAAGAATTCGTAAATATCACATGCACTTGAATCCCCGAAAATGCGTTTTTGGTGTGGATAGTGGAAAACTATTAGGGTTCATAGTTTCGCATCGTGGGATTGAGGTGGATACTAAGAAAATAGATGCTATTGTCAACATGCCACCTCCTAGAAATGTGTCTCAACTTAAAAGCTTACAAGGAAAGATTCAAGCTATTCGTAGGTTCGTGTCTCAGCTTGCGGATCGTACCTTTCCTTTTACTCAACTTCTTAAAAAGGATATCACTTTTCAATGGAATGAGGATTGTCAGCAAGCATTTGAAGATTTAAAAGTGTATTTGGCTAGTCCTCCTATTCTTCAACCTGCTGAACCTTCTAAACCCTTCCTTCTGTATACAGCTGCTTCCTCTCATGCTCTCGCAGCCTTGTTGGCACAACATGATAAAGATGGTAAGGAATGTCTGGTTTATTACATAAGTCGTACCTTACTCGATTATGAGACCCGATATTCTATGATAGAAAGACAATGCTTGGCCTTGGTATTTGTGACTCAGAAATTGAGACATTATCTTTTGAATTCAGAAGTCCATGTCATGGTAAAGTTTGATCCTTTGAAGCATCTTTTCTCTAAAACTGATTTATCAGGACGTCTAGCTAAGTGGGTTATGATGTTAACTGAATTTGACCTTAAATTTGTTTCACAAAGAGCAATTAAAGGACAAGCGTTGACCGATCACTTAGTTGAGGCCCCTTCACCTTTCTCCTTCCCTAACCCTGAGTCCTTTCCTGACGACTTCATTCTTTCTATAGAGAAAGATGAAACTTGGGAGTTATACTTTGATGGCTCTAAGTGTCGTATGGGATCGGGGGCAGGTGTTGTTCTGATTTCTCCTACAAAGAAGTCCATTCCTTTATCATATTGTCTAAATTTCCTGTGTACCAAGAACATTGCTGAGTATGAGGCTCTTATAGTGGGAATAAAAGCAGCCTTAGCTCTGAATATAAAACACATACATATCTATGGAGATTCGCAATTGATTATAAGACAAGTAACAAGAATATATCAAGCAAAACAAGACAAATTATCACAATATAAAGACCTTGCTGTCTCTTTATTACAAAATTTTGATTCTTATACTATGGAACCCGTTCCTCGAAAAGATAATCGACATGCGGATGCAATGGCATGTGTGGCTTCTCTGGTATCTTTAGAGGACCCTGTGGTTGATCTTAAATTCATTATTCACAACCTTATTTCTCCAGCTATTGTAGATGATTCTAGCCAGGTAACATGTTGTGACTTTGTAGACTCAGACGAATGGTACTCGCATATCGTAAGATATTTGACTGATGGTACCTTTCTTGATTCCGCTAATAGAAATACTAGGGCTAGAATCCACAAGCTGTCTGCTAGGTATATCATTCTTTCTAATGTCCTATACCGAAGGGGTTATGATGGTCTTCTCCTTTGTTGTCTTAACAAGTCAGAAATCCCTGTTGCTCTTGAAGAGGCACATTCAGGTGCCTGTGGGGGGCATTTTGGGGGCAAATCCTTGGTTCATAGATTGCTTCGTATGGGATACTATTGGCAAACTATGCAGAAGGATTCCTTTTCATTTGTTAAAAAATGTCATCAATGTCAACAACACAATAATCTGATTCATGCTCCTGCCCAAGAACTCCGTTCTCAAGTAGCTTCTTGGCCTTTCTCCGCATGGGGTTTGGATCTTATTGGAAAAATCTCTCCTCCTTCATCTCAAGGACACACCTTCATTATAACCGCAACAGATTACTTTACAAAGTGGGTAGAAGCTATTCCCCTTCGCTCTACTACTACTGAAGTGATTTGTCAATTTCTTCTAGAAAACATTATTTCTCGATTCGGGATACCTTCCACTATAATCTCAGATAATGGGACATCATTTAAGAACAAGGACGTGAAGAAATTCCTTGAGAAGTATCATATCAAACATCGATTTTCTACACCTTACTATCCTCAATCAAATGGCCAAGCTGAATCATCCAATAAGATAATTGAACAAATTCTTCGCAAAACCGTGAATAAGCATGGTAAGGATTGGAGTAACCAGCTGATCTATGCTCTTTGGGCTTACCGAATGAGTGTACGAATTGCTATGGGAACTACTCCTTATAATCTTGTTTATGGTGCTGACGCTATTATGCCCTTAGAATTAGAGATTCCATCACTTAGGGTTTCTCTCAAAGGTATAGTAGATGATGACTCTTATAGAGAACAACGACTTCAACAGCTTGAGATGCTTGATGAACAACGTATAAACGCTCTTGAGCATATTCAAGTGTATCACAAAACTCTACAACGAAGCTATAATGATAAGGTCATTCAACGTTCCTTTTTAGTAGGCGACTTAGTCCTTTATGAGAATCAGCGCAATGTGAATGCCTTACCTGCAGAAAAGGGAAAATTTAGTCCTAATTGGCTTGGACCATATATCGTTATTGAGAATTATGGATCAGGTGCTTACAAAATAGCGGATGTAGATGGTACGCCTCTTAAAGAACCTATTAATGCTATGCACTTGCGTAGATATTATGCTTAATTCTTCATTCTTCATCTATCTTCCTTTTCAATTCTTCAACATTGGATAATATGTTAGTATCTCTTAATTAAAGCAAAATAGAATTAAATATTATGTTGTTTAATCTATATTGCTTCGTTCCTGACAAGCGTGTCTTCTTACTTTATAGTTTGTCTTGAATTCATTTATGTAAATTGTAAAAGATTTACATTCCTATTATGCTAGCATATTATACAGTGTCTTTATGTGTTAAGTAGAATCGTATCATGTTGTGTTTAAATTCAGAATTAAATCACATTAGTTATATGATTCTTAGACTTAATGCATATGTCTTCCTTATCATCAATGTAGTACTTGATTAAATATTTAATTAAGTCACACATGTATCAATTTAATCATGGAGCATTGAGAAATCAATCACATAGAAATTAAATTCTGAACATACATGTACATTTACCAAATGAATTAGATTTAATCAAAACAAAATATACATTGTTTTAAGCATTAAAGATAACACATTTGAGACAAAGAGAAGCATGTATATATATATATGTGGATCGTATACAAAAACAGGTCACTGTATATCCAAAATGTGACCTCTCTTTTACATCATAAAATCATCTCCTATCCCTAGGGCTAGTGGCTGGAGAGTGTTGACTGGACGTTCCCTCCTGATCTGGCCGTGAAGGTGGACCCATGGGTGTGTAGCGCGATACAGATCGTGAGTGACTCCGAGAGGAACTCCTGCGATCCCTATCCATAAGGATCGCACGATAGGTGGTAGCCTCGGCCTGAGCTGCTGCTAGATCTCGCCGCGCCTGCTGGAGGTCCTCTGATAGGACTCTCTCTCTCTGCTGTGCCCGCTGGACGTCCTCTGATAAGACTCTCTCTCTCTCCCTCCATATATCTACCTGTACTCGGAATGGGGAAAACAAGTCCTCATGCCGACCCGCATTCCCCTGAGGCCTATAGGCAATCTGTGAGGAACTGGGGATCTGTGCTATCATGGAAATGTCTGTCATTGCCTGCTGAATCAGGGAATGCCACTCCTGCACATTAGCTATGGCAGTAGAATAGATTTTTTTTTGTTAGTACCATTCTATATCATCAAAACATTAATCAATCAATATAAAACTACTATACATGGATCTCCCTCACGCCAATAGGGATCATGATATGGTACCATCTATGCCTGGGCACCGCTAGGCTCCCCTCGCTCGAATAATCTGTGCACAATGGGTGTAGGCTGGACGGTACTAGGAACAGGTCTCTGTATCACGTCATGTTCCCCCTGTTGGGGAATAAGAGGTGGATCCAGAGCTATGGTATTGTCTCCTGAATGGTGGGAAGCTGCATCCGATTCCTCCTCATCATCTCTATCCTCCTCCTCGTCATCCTCATCCTCATTCGCATCATCACCTGCATCTCCCTCATCCTCCTCTCTATCTGTATCCTCCTCCTCCTCCTCCTCGGCACTAGACAGATTGCCTGTAGGTGGATCAGGATCTCCCACCTCCTCATGATCCTCTCCCTCCTTTGGCTCCTCTGACCTGGATCCCTGGTCCTCGTCTTGGTCTCCATGTCTCCATGTCTCCATGGGCCTGGATAGCCTGTCGGATGATCTGGTGAAAAGATAGGACCTGGATATGATCTCATAAACCATGAGACGTACCTGCACCGTGCTCCAGGCTCTGCAGAGTAGTCAGTGAATACATCCTGATCAGATCCCTCTAAGTCTGTAGTCTCAATGTCATCTACCGTCGGTCTCGCTACTGCTCTAGGTCTGGGAAGGACCCGTGAGTGTCGAGTATAGATGGGCACATCGGCTGGAACACATTGCTCTAGCCTGAACTGCCTCCGTACTCGGTCGAAGTAGAAAGGGACTATGATGTGTGCATATCATCCTCACAGTAGGCGGTTCCTCTGTAGGCATGCTAACTGTCTCTCCATACCATCCCATCTGTGCATCTGTAGGTAAGGTCTCCACACTATCACCTCGGATGTCAGTCTGTCAAAAATCACTCTCCAATATAACAAATCTCCAAATCTCCACTCGCTGGTAAGTGGATAAGCGAACACCCTAGGTCACTCGCTCGCTGTACTCAGCGGAAAGCCGACAGGCCTGGTGCATGTGAAGTGCTCTAAAATCCACACCTGCAGAAGTGTGCATGTCATCAAACTGAACCCCTGTCCGAATACATACTCCTCAAGGTCGTGATAGAGATGCGCAAGCATACTCCGACCCCAAGCATACACTCTCCTGTGTCTCTCCATCGCTCTGATACACCATGTGAGACCCCCATGCATGTGCGTGCCTCGCCCATTAGGGCAGACTGCTAGTGCTATGATGGCTATCATAAGGCATCTCAGAAGGGGTACCTCCCCTATAGGATGTAAGAGCCAGCTGACCATGATGCGACCTCTCGTCTCGCTCGACATGACTCTCCCTATGCAATACATCTGCTCTCTCTGATGATCCTCCGCTGATCGATCGGTCGCGTATGTAACTGTCGCTCCTCTGATAGGAAGATGAAGTATACGGTATACATCCTTGAGTGTGACTGTCAGCTCTCCTACTGGAAGGTGAAAAGTGCATGTGTCAGGATCCCATCACTCCATCAAGGCCATCAGCATCGCAGGATGAAATCGAATGGCTGGCATGAGAATCACAGACCACAATCCCACAATCGATAGTGTGTCTCTCTCTGACTGAGTCAACCGCGGAATCTGATCTCGCAAAGTGCGAAGAATATGTCCCGCTGTATGCTCTCTCATGTACGGGAGACCCTGCAACATCAAAACATGACTGTAATCAGTACTCGATCATCAAGAACGCTAATGCAAACTATCATACATTGTATGCTAGCCTTGTAACCCCTTGCCAGGCCCTGATTGGGGACCATGGCGCCCTGTCAGGGACCATGGCGCCCTGGGGGGACCAGGGCGCCCCACAGGGACCATGGCGCCCTGGGTGGGCCCCGGTCAACCTTCAAGGCCCACATAAGATCACAAAAAAGTCAAAATGTGAAAGAATCAAAAGTCAAACATTCAGTCAACTCACCTCGTCCAGTGGCTCGTCGTCGATCACGGCCTGGCGCAGGATCTCGATCCTCGTGGGATGCTCCGGTCGTCGTGAAGGCATGATGATGGCTATGTGGGCTCCGCTGCACTGAATAGTATTCTGAAATCAACAAAGTGATGAATACAAGTGTCACTTTCGAGGTATATACTCTCGTTTGCTTATTCTTACTTTTTGAAACCCTAATTCTCCTCTGTCATTCATTTTATCATAACTTGAGTTTGGGAGATGCGATTTTTGAACCGTTTGTTGCGTTGGAATCATATTTTCCTTCCCCTACTCTCGGGATGTTCCAAAAAGTGCTTTGATGAAGCCTATTTAGTGAACACCCCTCATCAATACTCTCTTACACAATTTGTCGCAAGTAAACATGCTACCCTGTTTCACCTCCCTAATAAGCAAGTCGAAACAAGGGGGGGCATATAGCTACTCACAGATTTCATCACTTTCCCTAGTAAGCATTAGGTGATTTTGTGATCTAACGTGTGTTTTGTAGGGTGCGGTTCCTAACTGTGTACTGCAGATACCGCTGGGGGCTTCGTCTGACAACTTATGGATATATCCTTTTTCAAATAATGTTTACTTTTCTGTACTTTAGCTTGCATATGCACGTAGTACTCATATGACCGCTAAAGTGGGGGCTAAATGTAGCATCGTAAATTGTACGCACTTGCTAGGGTGGTACAATTTCACACCTAGTTTAGCATCCGCCTTAGTGCATTTTACATTCTGCATTGCATTTCTCCTTAAGCACTTAATTAATCAAATTAATTAGGTCTAAGGTCCTATTTCATCATTCCCTACATCATAAAATTGGGCCCTTTTCACTAAAGCGCGCCCTTCACATTTTATTCCTCCAATACACCACTTAATCAAAAACCCTAATTAAGTCCTATTTCAAACTTGGGGGCTTGGTTTCGGGGTCAAAACATCTCAAAATCACCTGTAACTTCGGGATTCTCTCTAAAATCATCATATCCGACGGCCCTGAAAATTTGGTGAAAAGTTGTCAGGACCATGGCGCCCGGAGTGCAACATGGTCCCGGACATTTTTCCTGAAATTTTAGGAGCACGATCCAATCATAAAATAAAGCTTAACCCCAAGAAATTGGCGGGATATTCAATCTCTAGGTCGGTCAAAATACGAATTTACGACCTAGGGTTTCATACATAAAAGCTCTCTTTCCTCATTTGAGGGGATCAGATTTTTTGTTTCCAGGAACTTCATATGCAGCGAAAGGGAAAATCTTTGAAGACTTCAACACCTTACAACATCTTTCTATCAAGCATCTATCAAATTCATTAATCCACTTAGGGCTTGGAAGACATTGAAGAACAATAGGAGATTACCGATTGAAGATTGGCTTGTACTCCTCCCTTGAGGGTTGGGTATGATTTCATGTTGTTTTCATGTCTTTACATAAGCTTGAATACATCATTTATTCATGCTTTATATCACTTTGCATCTTGATTTAGAGCATTTACGTTATCATTTACAAGCAATTAGGGTTTACTTTCGAGGTTGCTCTAGTTTGCTTTCTTGCATTTTAGGACCTTGCACACACACTAGGTCTGCACACACAATACATTTTACAAAACAACTTGGCTATTCGTGGAGGTGGAAATCACCGAAACGGGGGTTTGACTAAGGTAAAACCCTATATAGCCGCCCATACACCCTTTTCCAGATATCACTGCAGGTTTCGGGATTCAGACGACGCCGCGGGATACAGATCCGGAGAAAGAAGGTCGAGACAGCACTCTGTATCAAATTGCAGAGCAGAAGACTGGGACAGGAGCGCTGGGCGCCCTGGTCCTGCCAGGACAGGGGCACTGGGCGCCTTGGTCCCTGGGACAGAGGCACTGGGCGCCCTGGTCCTCCGGACAGACAGTTTGCAGACAGCTTTCCGACAGTGTTCCAGAGTGCAGAACAACAGTTTCCAGTGCAGTTTTCAGGACAGTGGCGCCCGCGCCCCCGTCCCGAACATTTTCAGTCCGATTTTGACTCCGGATACACATCTGCATTCTTATTTCATCCTTGTATTTACAGCTGTTCATTGTTTAATCTCAATTCTGCAATCTTGTTATTAGTTCATACTTGCATTTTGGGATTAGGGTTTGAACTTGCATTACTTGATCTTACAATTTCAACAAGGGAATAGAAATCCTAATAGATATCCCGTGGCTCTCTCTTTCACCAAAAGAAGTAGCCAATTGTGCAATATCTCTAGGCTCTTTCGTATTCCGTAATGTGTGTCAAAAGGTAGGATTAGGGCATGATTAACCTAGTCTCGCTTTTTCCACCACACAAAAAGATAAAACCAAAAAAAAAAAAAAAAAAAAGAGAAAAAGAGAAAAAAAGTAAAGAAAAATGATTCACCCTCTAGTGAAAACTTGGCAAACAGGCGCTATGCGTAATGAGATCATTGCTCCGTCATCTATCATGACCTCTAGCTATCTTTTCTCTCGGCCGATTTATCATGTCTATCTTTGTCTTGACCCAATGTTCTGTTCCAGGCTTGGGATTGGTCAACATCATTGTCTTGCATACTTCGGTTTCTTGTACATATGTCTTTCAAATGCGCATTGGGTGCGTTCCCCTTGTCCTGAAATAATTCAAAAAAATTGAAAAACTTCCTAAAATAATTCAAAAAAATTGAAAAATGTCTTGAAATAATTCAAAAAAAAAAAATTGAAAAATGCCCTGAAAAAATTCAAAAAAATTGAAAAATGTCTTGAAATAATCCAAAAAAATCAAATAATGTCCTTAAAAAATCTCTAAAAATCAAATACTATCCTGAAAAAAAAATCCCTAAAAATCATATAAAGTCCTGAAAAAATGAACACAAAAAAAATTGTAAAACTCGAAAAACAAAACAAAAATATCCCCCCTGTGCATAGACAAATCACTGAGCATCCCTCCAACGACACACAATCCAACACTACACTTTACTACAAATCACGCCTTAACAAATGAACTTTTTCAATCAAACCAGACATTCAAACTGATCACAATTGTCTTCTCAATCGAACGTCAGCATCAATATGATTTGTCATTGTCACTACTAGCATGGGTCTTATATAGGGTGTGGTATGCTCGAAACTGGACTGTGTCCTGTCTTAGACGGGGTACCGCATGTCCTGAAACCAGACAGCATGATCGTCCTATCAACACTTTCAACTTTTGACAATGAAGATCAAGATGTTTGTTTGACTTGTTGAAATTAGCGAGTCTTATCATTTATTGATTTATCTTCGATCATGTTCCTATGTTGCTTGATGATGTCACTAAGTGATTTAGAGTGACCGGGATGGTTCATGGTCTCTTTTTTGTTATGTTTGCTGTTTGTGGAATGTTTGTTACAAACTAGGGCAACTGTATCATTGGGTGTCTGAGATAAGTACGTTCTCTTTGTGAGCGCCGCACATACCTCGACCCTTGATGTAGGCACCCTAGGATGCTTCACTCATTCATTGTGTACGATGTGTCTGTCTTTTGCAAAAGGGGTTGCATTCCAGCTCTGGCCTTCAATGCCATGATGCTCTGCATCCGCTTTGCTACAATAAATAAAGGTTCTCACTTATGTGAATATGTGAAAACAATTTTTCCTTCATCTCTAACTGTCCTCTATCTAATTTCTACTTACTAACATTTCTTCCGTCAGTCTTGGTAGTCCGTTTGATCCTATCATTTTCTATCATTCTTATTGATCAATTGGCCTCTTTTCTGGATATTTCCGACCAATTCCTCGAGGGGGCATGCATATGTCATTGTTATTGTTTGGGGCATTTTCATTATTGTTCTTTGAAACAACGCTTAAAATCGCATTGTCTCAAAGAGGGACAAAATGTAGACGTCTAAAAATGGCCAACGCTTGCGGAGTCATACTTTAACATTTGTGCATTTCCTTATTTTAGGGTTTTTGCATCGCATTAACATTTCTCCTATGTTGCGCACTTGGTCTTTATCATTTGCGAGCATCGAGTCCTTCTTCTGCATTCTTCATTTGTCTCACTTTCAAATTTGGTCTTATCGATAACAATCTTCAGTCATGACTTTGGTCGATCTTATCCTGTCGCATCAATGTGCGTGCTCATTTGGCATATTTTGACATCGTCAATTCAATTTGATTTTGGACATCATCAATCCTAATCGATGATGGAATTAGGGTTTTGTCTCTTATCAATCTTATCATTTTGCGATAGATTTCTCATCGATCGTTGTCATTTTCAATCTTGTCGTTTTGCGATCGATTTGTCATCGATCATTGTTCTCTTTTCAATCTTGTCATTTTGGCAATCGATTTGTCATTGATCGTTGTCCTTCTCAATCATGTCAATTTGGATCAATTTGTCATTGTTCCTCATCAATTGGCACATTTATCAATCAAATCATTTATCAGCATTGGTCCTTTGTTAGTCATGATCAAATTGAATCGACATCAATTATCTTTTGTCAAGACCTAATTGTCATCCATGCATTTCTAATTCATCTTCTAAGGTTTGATGATTTATTCATTTAACCTTGTTTGTCATTTTCCCTCTAGGTTAAATAATTTATTTATTTATCCTAAGTCTTCTTGTCACAATTAAATATTTATTTAATTGGCTAACTAATTCTTCTCTCTTTTTGTGAATTAATTAAAGAATGAAAAATTATTAATTAATTTACCTAATTTTCCAATTTACTAATTTCTCCTGATTTCTAATTCATCTAATTTCAATTCTCTCCTAATTTTCTCCTAATTTCATGGGAATGACATAGCAAATTTGTCATAATTTGTCATAATTGACAATCAATCAATTTTGACATAGAAATTTGTCATAATTTTGTCAAAATTATCAATCAATCAATTTTGCATAGAAAGTGCAAATTTGTCATAATTTGTCATGTTTGTCATTCTTGATTTGCAATTTCCATTTGAATCTAATTCATGCTAATCTTGTTTTTTCTCCAATTTATCTATAAATTGGATGAATTTCTTCAATCAAGGTCCTTGATCCCTGGTCGAATCAATCACGCTTCTAGTATTCTTGCGCTATCGTCTTGACAATCTTGCTTTCACATTATACTCATGCACTTGAAGGTGAGATCTACA
Source organism: Cryptomeria japonica (assembly GCF_030272615.1). NCBI lineage: Eukaryota > Viridiplantae > Streptophyta > Pinopsida > Cupressales > Cupressaceae > Cryptomeria > Cryptomeria japonica. The sequence continues at coordinate 923,138,978 of NC_081414.1, forward strand.
AAACAAAGCTATTTGAAGGAGAAAGAAGGACAATGGAGCCACATGAAGGAGACATTCAGATCTGCATTTGGTTTGCTTAAGTTTTTAATCTTGAATGTTTTGTTTTCATTTCTTTATTGGATGTAATTAGGATTGATCATTGCATTTGAGCTTTCATGATTGAGCTATGACTAATAATATTTGCTTTGATGATTTCCGATTTCCTAGCTACAACCCCCAATCCTTGCTCCTCTTAGTCACAATAGACTTCCTTGAGTTACTCAGAGGGATAATAATCGAAAACCAATATAAAAGAAATCATACAAAGAAAATGTTCATTCATAGCTCAAACTATTTAGTGATTGTTTTTCGTTATGTTGTTTTGCTTGTTTACTCAGTGATAAAACCTCTTTTGTAGTTAGGAGACAGGTGACTGACTCGGAGTGGACAACCAGGTTTCACTGACGGAAAGATGACTTGGTTGACATTGCTTAGGATATGTAATGTGTTCTATCGATTAACCTAAGACTAGGATGTTGATCAGTTTCAGTTCATGAGGGTTCCAACGAACCAAGATGTCACAAAAGTGACTGAAAAATATGTACAAGCAAAAGCAAAGATGCATGAAAACGGGAAATGCCAATGTTGCGTTGATAGACGAAGCGCTTGAATACAAGAGGCACCTATTTGCTAGGTTTTCACCTAATTGACAGTGATGTATTTATTTTTTACCAAGGTGCCTGTTTACTAGGTTTTCACTAGGGTATTTTCTCTCTTTATATATTTTTTTTGTATTTTTGTATTTTTTTTTTTATGTATTTTATGATTTTTCTGATATTTTTTATTTTTTTCAGGACTTTTTCCAGTTGTACATGTTGATAGCATAGAGAATGCTAAGCGAAGAATTTATTCAAGTGGATGGTGTTAATCAATTCACGAAGCTGTTCTCCTTCCTAATTTGAGAGTTGATAGGCACCAGAGTCGAATACTGCAGTAACAATGTAGGGACCTAGCCAGTTGGGTTCAAACTTCCCTTTGTCGTCTCGAAACTGCTGATTTTTAGGATTTTCTCTCAGAACTAGGTCACCAACTTGAAATTCTCTTTGTCTAACTTTCTTATTATATCCTCTAGACATTCTCTTCTGATATACTCTGAGATGATCAAATGCCACTTGTCGATGCTCATCCAGCAATTCGAGCTCTTGCAATCTAGATATTCTATGATCTTCATCAGTAACAAGACCTTGCAAATAAACTCTTAGAGATGGTATTTCTACTTCAATAGGTAATACTGCTTTGGACCCATACACCAAAGAGAAAGGTGTAGCCCCAGTAGGTGTTCCGATACTTGTTCTGTAAGCCCATAATGTAGGATTGAGCTACAGATGCCAATCGTTCCCAGATTTGTTCATTGTTTTGTGCAAGATAGTCAGTAGGTTTTTGTTAGATGTCTTGGCTTGTCCATTACCTTGAGGGTAATATACCGATGACCAGTGTTGTTTTATTTTGAATTTCTCACAAAGCTCATCTAGATCTTTATTCTTAAACTATCCTCCATTATCAGTCACGATGGACGAAGGTATCCCATACCTACAAATAATATAGTTTAGGATGAACAAGGTGACTTGTTTACCAGTTGCTTTGATGAGTGGAATGACCTCTACCCACTTGGTGAAATACTCTATGGCCGTTATGATGAATTTATGTCCATTAGATGATGCAAGATATATCTGACCAATGAGCTCAAAGGCCCATTGCTGAAAAGGCCAATGTGTAATGAATGGTATGAGATCCCTTGCCAGGGCATGTATGAGATCTCCATGAAGCTAACATTTCTCACAAGTCTTAGAAAATTTGATGGCATCTTTTTCCATGTCTGGCTAGTAGTAGCCAGCCCGTAGTAGTTTTTGAGCTAAAGTAAGACCATTTGAATGAGATCCAAAAATACCTTCATGAACTTCCGATAACGCATGTTCAGATTCTTCAGTTTCTAGACATCTAAGCAATGTACCGTCCAAACCTCGTCTAAATAAATCATTAGCTATAATAACATACCATGAAGCGTTTCAAGTTAGGTTTCTTTTCTCATTACGAGTAAGGTTTTTTGGGATAATTTGGTCGCATAGATAGGAGTAGATGTGGCTGTATCTGGATGAGTCATGTCCAATGATAGAACAATTTACTTGGGTGTCAGGGGAATCATAGGCCTGGTAATGTAACTCTTCCACCAGGAATTCAAAGAAAAAATTGGACTATTGTAACTCAGGTATAGATGCCAAGGTGGCCATAACACCGACTGCTCTGTTTGTGGATCTAGGAATCTGCAGGAATGATACAAAAGAAAAGTACTTCTTGAGATCATCCACCATCCTCTTGTAAGGCATCAATTTCTCATCTCAAGTCTAGTATATATCGTTGATTTGGTTAACTACCAGCTGAGAATATCCATAGATATTCAATTCAACAACCTTCCATTCAACAACTAGCTTCATTCCATTTACCAAAGATTCATATTCCGCAATGTTGTTTGTGCAGGGGAATATAATCTTATAAGACTTTGGGATTGAATACTTATGAGGAGTAATAAACAATATTCCAGCACCAGAACCATTTTGGGTAAAGGAGCCATCAAAGAAAATCTTCTAGGGTTGTTGAGTAAGGTGCATTATTGATTCATCTGGAAATTCTATATGTAGCGATTGAGTGTCCTCAAGTGGAGCTTCAACAAGTTGATCAGAAATTACGTATCCTTTTATGGCTTTGCATTCCATATATTCAATGTCAAACTCTGTAAGGATCATGACCCATTTCGCCAATCTTCCTGTGAGTGTTGCCTTATTGAGAAGATATTTGAATGGATCAATTTTGGCCACCAGCTTGACTGAATGTGCTAACATGTAGTGTCTCAATTTTTGTGGTGTAAAGACTAATGCCAAGCACGCTTTTTCTATTATAGTGTAGTTCATTTCATAAGACACCAATGTCCTACTAATGTAATAAATAGCTCGTTCTTTTTTGTTGTCATCTTGTTGTGCCAGAAGTGCCCCCAGTGATGAATCAGTTGCTGATATATATAAGATTAGTGGTTTACCCTGAATCAGTGGCATCAATATCGGTGGATTTGATAGGTACTCTTTGATTTGTTGAAGATGTTGTTCACACTGCTGATCCCAGTTGTATATTACTCCTTTTGTCAATACCTTTGTGAAAGGTTGAGCTTTGTCTGCTAGCTAAGAAATAAAGCGTCTGATGGATTAGAGACATCCCTATAGACTTCTCATTTGACTGATGTTCTTCGAAGATGACATTTCCATTATGGCTTGGACTTTCTCAAGATCAACCTCGATTCCGTTCTTTGAAATGATGTAGCCAAGTAGTTTACCAGATGTCACTCTGAATGCACACTTCTTTGGATTTAATGGAGTTTGAATTTTTCCATTTTGTCTAGTATAGGACCTAACTCTTGAATATGCGTTGATCTCTTCATAGTCTTCACTAAGGTGTCATCAACATAATCTTCCATAGTCTTATGCATCATATCATGAAAAATGGTAGTAACTGCTCTTTGATAGGTTGCTCTTACATTCTTTAGCCCAAATGGCATGACGTTCCAACAAAAGGTTCCCCATGCATAGGTGAAAGCTGTCTTTTCTTAATCTCTGGGAGCTATTTTGATTTGATTATATCCAAAGAATCCATCCATTAGTGAGTACATCTCATACCCAGCAGTCATGTCGACTATCATATCAATATTTAGCAATGGAAAGTCATCCTTCAAACAAGATTTGTTGAGATCTTTGACGTCTATGCAAAATCTGATGGATTTGTTTGCCTTCGACATAGGTACTATGTTTGAAATCCTTTTGGCATATTCTATAGCTCTGATGAATCCATCTTTGAGTAGTTTTTCTAGTTTAGCCTTGACCAGCAGTGCCACATTTGGGTGCATCTTACAGAGTTTTTGCTTAGCTAGTTTTACTCCTGGTGTAATTGAAAGATGGTGCATAATGAGATCAGGATCCAAGCCCGACATATCAGAATATGTCCATGCAAAGTTTATTTTCTTTTCTGAGAATAGATGAGTGAACTTCTTCAATTGTTCTACTGATAGTGATTGAGCTACATGAATGATGTGTGGTGTCTCTTGACTCCCAATGTTCACCAACTGAGTTGGCACGATCAATATGGAAGACCTCTCCTCGAAATGACTTGGTAGTATATCAAGTATCTCACCTTCAGGCGCCTCAGATAGGTTTTCACCTTTAGGTACATCCTTTATTTTCTCTTTTTTAGAATCTGACACCACCACAATGTGGTTTTCGCCATCAGATATTTTATTTTTATTTTTCTTGTTTTTGCGACTAAGATACTTGATATCCGCTTCAGTCACATTTTCACTCTGTTCACTAGTGGAAGAGTCCATAGGTTCAACTGCATTGAGATAATAGGCTAACTTATAGTCATTGGAAAAAATAGATATATTCATGGGCTTGTTTTGTAAAGTACAGTCAATCAATTCGGGATGTACTAAGGATAAAGTTTGGATAGGTTCAAGAGTGTTCACGGTATTGTTATCACTGTGGCAGATCGAAAAGTTGAGTTCTAGAAGAATACCTTGCGTAAGTGTCTCGAGACCAGGAAGTGTCAGATCATGATTATTAAAGTTCATGTTAATATTTAGTTGATCTAATCCAATAAACATACTTGTAACATCGTTCACTATGCCAGACTGGACGTCATATCATGGTTGAACAACGATAAGATCAGTAGATAGATTTTCATTGTTTGTATTAGATGATTTTGAATTTGAGGCTGAGTAGATATTGTCCTAAATAAGACTATCATCAGAGTCATCAGATGAAGTTTCCAAGTCTTTTTCAAGTGATTTAGTAAGTGTATGTATGGTATCAACACCAACATCTTTAATACTACAAGTTCCTTCATGTTGTGGTTCATTTGTCATTTCTATCTGACACACCTGTTGACATGATCTTGATGTTTCTATGATTTGCTGCCATGTACTCTATTTAGATTCTGGTTCTTGTTTTGTAGCTTCCAACTCTTCTTGTGTAATGCTATACCTGATTTGTTCTATTTTAGCATAGGGGTACATAGATGAGAAGCTTTCTGGTATTCTTCCTTCTTTTAGTCCTTGTTCATAATTTGCTTGTCTCTTTTGTCTAATTTCCCATATTCTTTCTCTAGTTTTATGCACATCAACTCTTGAGTATCATCCATGACACCGCTAGACTCTTCTAGATTTTCTATAGTGGATGTGTCTGAGAGGTGGTCAGGACCCCATTCATACTCATTTGAGTCAGTCTCTGAATCGTCTACTTGCTGCTTGCCATTATATGTGATTGGAACTTTTAGTGGTGCAAACAATTCTCTGATTCTTACTACTTCATCTCTTATATCTTCTGGGACCTCAACTTCTTGTATTATTGTAGATGACACCATCAAAGCTTGAGCGCTGACTATTTCTTCTTTCTTGATAGTTGATTCCTCTTTCTCTTTTCTACACTCTGCTTTTTTTTGTTGAGTGTCTACTTCCTGTAATGTTGAAGGCGATATCCTTTTCTACCACTTAGACTTAGAAACATGTTTTTGGTCTGATGTCTTTTTTCGGATTCTATCCTAGTCCAGCCTTATCATTTGTAGATTTTGTTTGTAGCTGAATTGGTTCAGTAATACCTTCCTTTTGTTTGCCTAGAGGACCAGTACCTGAATACCCCATGCATTGAATCATCTCGTAGCCAGGACCATATTGGTTTGAGGAAATCTCACAATGTCGTACCTCCTCATTTTGACTATCTTCCTTAAAGAGCCAGTTAAGAACAACATCCTCTTCTATTTCATCCACCAGGGAGGTAGAGGACTATACAAAGAGACCATCATACATGGTCTTCAGAGCTGATGTTTGTGTTCTCATAGCCTATGATGGCTTGCCCAACTATTTTGGTGATGGAGGGAGATAAACTAATGAAAGTACCGGTTCTATCTTGTAGCCATCCATGCCAGTATTTGTAATCTTCAATCTCTTTTCTAAGTCTTTCATTAGTGTTTCTGGATCTTCATTTGTAGAGGCTACCGTATTATGAGGCACAAAAGCATCTGCACCTTTTGTCAATGCATTACAGATGACATTCGTATCAACAGGAATACTGACTTCAGCTCCGTTATAAGGAAACTTTAAGCATTGATGGTATGTGATAACTTAATGATGAATGAATAGTACCAAACTGGTACTGAGAGGGGGGGGTGAATCAGTACAGACAAAAATGCTATCTTAAACCGGTTTGTCAACTAACACTTATGCACTGACAGACAAACAACAACACCGGTCCTTCAACAGAGTTCAACTGACAAAACCCAGTATAACTGAGACAAGCAAAGACCAGTTGACACTTATCTTCTCATATAATCTAACTCTTCATTCCCATTTCACCCTAATGCATGAACAAGAAATCTACCATCAAAAATGTACATATTACTGCAAGATCAACATGCATCACCACTTAACAGAAAACAATCATAACATCACATGAAGAAAGAATCACACTTGACACACATATTTTTCACATGGAAACCCAACTGGGAAAAACCACGGTGGGGATGAATACCCACAAGCTTATTTCTGAACTCTTTAGAAGTCCACACTGTTAGGAGCCTTGTCCGGTTAAAGATAGATACAATAGGTTATGTTAGGAACTGATCCTGTTAGGGATCACCCAGTTAAGGGATGGCTACAATACTTGGTTAAGGGTTAAACCCTGTTAAGGGTTAAACCCTGTTAAGGGTTAAACCCTGTTAAGGGTACCTTGTTAGAGGATTTCAAGAACTCAATAGCTAAAGGGTATCAATGACTCAGTAGCTTCGAGTTACCCTGTTAGAGGATTTTCAAAAAGCCGGTTAAGGCTACCCTGTTAGGGGATTTCACAACTGTTGAAGTGGTTAAAGATAAACATGTATATCAATTACCTGATAATAGCACTCAATGCTAATGCAGATCCACCTAAGCTCCTCTTCACCTTCAGCACTTACACTCTGCAGATATGACTTCTCTCCTCTGGTCTGGCAAGAATCACATATCTCTTCTCTTAAATACACACAGACAACTTTTGCCAACAACTTTAGAAAGAAACACAACATCAACCTTATAGGACAACAGACAGGTCAGTAGCATAAACCCTAAACCCTAGACCTGTTAGGTTAAGGAATTCAAATAGTTCAATCTTGATCATTGATCATACTGTATTAAATGCAACAGATCTTGAATAAATCTCAAGACATTCTCCATCATTCATTATCCACCGATTTCATGGCAGCTGATAATCCATCACGTGTTTTCACTGTTTACAAACTTCGCACATTCTTGAGGTAGATAGGGATAGTCTTCTTCATGCAATATCCTTCATGCGCACAAGGCTGTCGTGGCAACATGATCTATTCTTTGTTATACTGCTAACTCATCACACAAAGATCATCGATTGAGTCACACAGGCTTGAGGTACTCCAACCAGAAATCCTGAAGTGGAAACTACCTACCAACTGGTAGTCATACAATGCTTCCATGTGCCGGTTCCATGGACTACATGCTGGTTCACCTTGACATGTCGGTTCATCTTGAACAAATATACCGCTTTACTTTGGCATATATATCAATTCTCACATATGCCGGTTCTCTCTTCATATCACATATTGACATCAATGAAACATGCAATATCATTATGTCCTCATACCAGTTCACATAATGCCAACAATCTCCCCCTTTGGCATTGATGGCAATATACAAAGATATCTCTCTGCTAACTCATCATCTCCCCCTTTTACAACAATGCCAAAGTGGAAACATCCCTGTTCCATTATGTTGCTCCCCCTGAGGATTAGCATCCTTCAACACATCAATCAACAAAAAAAAATTGACTATGCAATACCTGACTGATGTGGAACAAATACTTTTAATTTACCTCCTGAAGGGGCAGTACCCCCAATTCACCTCTTAAATACACAAATGTAGTCTTTGGGAGAGGCTTGGTGAATATGTCTACTAACTGCTCCTTACTGGAAACATGTTCCAGTGCAATCTCTTTATTCTGAACCTTTTCCCTCAAGAAATGATACTTAAGCTCAAAATGCTTGGTTCTAGAATGTAAAACCGGATTCTTTAAAATATTGATAGCACTTGTGTTATCACATAATATTCTTACCAGTTTTGATACAAGAATTTTGAAGCCATTTAATACATGCTTCATCCAGATTGTCTGAGTGCAGTTCATGAAAGCTGCAACATACTCCACTTCCGTTGTAGACTGAGAGATACAACTCTGCTTCTTACTCATCCATGAGACCAGTTTACCACCAAGAAAGAATGCACCACCGGTTGTGCTTTTCTGGTCATCCACATTACCTTCCCAATCAACATCTGGGAATACTTTCAGGTTGAAATCATTGGTGTATGGGTACCACAATCCATAGTCAACTGTTCCCTTCAGATACCTAAGAATCCGCTTGACTGCAACCAAGTGGGATTCTCTTGGACTTTTCTGGAACCTTGCAGTAATGCCAACTACATGTGCAATATCCAGTCTCATATGCACTACATAATGCAACTTACTAATCTTTGATTGGTATTCCTTCTCATCAACCAATGTGGAATCATCCTCTTTTGATAATTTGCAACCGGTCACCATTGGTGTACCAACCGGTTTGCTATCTTCCATGCCAAAGGTCTTCAACACTTCTTTGACATATTTGGACTGAGTGATAAAGAGTCCATCTTTCATCTGCTGGATCTATAGTCCAATGAAGAACTTAATCTCCCCTATGAGTGACATCTCAAACTCTTTCTTCATCTCATCAGCAAACTCATGACTCATCTTGTCATCTCCACCAAAGATAATGTCATCAACAAAAACCTCACAGATCAAGATCTGATCTCTTTCAGTCTTCAAGTAGATATTGCTATCTTCACTTGTCCTCTCAAATCCAATCTTCACAGGATGGGAATGTAGATGTTCATACCATGCTCTAGGTGCCTGCTTTAGACCATATAAGGCTTTATGTAGCCTGCACACCATATCACTGTCTTCAGATAGGGAAAACCCATCTGGTTGCTCTATATACACCTCCTCTTCAAGTACACCATTTAGGAATGCAGATTTTACATCCATTTGATATACCTTGAATCCTTTAAAAATTGCATATGCAAGAAGCATACAAACTCCTTCCAATCTAGCTACAAGGGCAAAGGTTTCTCCATAGTCTTCTCCTTCTTCTTGAGCATATCCTTTGCACACCAATTTGGCTTTGTTCCTAATCACTATGCCATCCTCATTCAGCTTGTTTTTGAACACCCATTTGGTTCTAATGACATTTTTATGCTCCGGTCTGGGTACTAAGGACCATGTACCATTTTTCTCTATCTGGTCAAGTTCCTCTTCCATTGCCTTGATCCAGTCTTCATCTTTATGAGCCTCTTTGAATAATTTAGGCTCAAATTCAGAGATCATACATGAGTTTTCTTTGATATTTCTTCTTATGAGGATTCTTGCATCCTTATCTCTTATGATCTGCTTAGGATCATGATTCAGCTTGACATACCAAGGAATAGTCTTGATTGGTTCTTCTTGCTTTTCCTCTTCATCCTCATCTTCATCAGTATCAGCATTCATCGGTTCAGGAACATTATTACTGGTACTTGGTTGACTAACAACCGGTTCCCAGAAGGTTGCAACCAGTTCATTTACTGCTTGCTCACTGTCGGTTTCCTTAGTTTTCTCAGAGGATTCATCAACTCTTACATTGATACTTTCCATAACTCTCTGATTCCTATTGTTGTAACACTTGAGAGCTTTACTCTTGGTGGAATATCCTAGGAATATTCTCTCATCACATTTAGCTTCAAATTTGCCCTGATGTTCACTCCTCTTGATGTAACATTTTCTACCAAATACCCTAAAGTAGCTAACCACAAGTGTCTTACCTATCCAATACTCATAAGGAGTTTTGTCCTTACCTTTCTTGATGAGTACATGGTTCATTGTGTAGACTGCAGTGCTTACCGCTTCTCTCCAAAAGGTGTGAGCTACCTTTCATTGAATCAACATGGTGTTGAAATGTGGCGACTGATTAGTAAATTACTAAAAAGGCCGACTTTGTTTGTTGCCCTAAAAATGCATGTTATAAGCGGCTGGGATGCTTAAGGCATTGGAAGGTTGATGTACTATTTTTGCTGGATAATAAGAAAGATTGGACGACTGTGTATGGTGGATGTAACCCATTCTAGGTGAACCACGTTAAATCTCTGTGTTATCTGTGTCCTGTTTTATTTCTTTATCTTTTGTATTTAAATCTACATATAATTGTTAGTTCATATTTGCTTCGGATTTGCTTGAAACCCTAACAATTGGTATCAGAGTGAGGTTTTTCTGTAAATTGGCAGGACTTTTAGATTTGAGTGGGAGCAATGGAAGATTCCAAATTCAAGGTCGAAAAGTTTAACGGCCAGAATTATCAGTTATGGAAAATGTAAATGGAGGATTACCTGTATCAAAAGGATTTGTGGCGGCCATTGGAAGGAAAGGCAAATAAACCGACCACAATATCAGATGAAGAGTGGGACATTTTAGATAGAAAGGCACTGGGATCCATTCGATTGTGCCTTGCATCATTTGTAGCATTCCATATAACAGAAGCAAAAACGACTGTAGATTTGATGGCAACATTGGCTAAGCTATATGAGAAACCCTCGGCTTCGAATAAGGTATTTCTTATGAAGCGTTTGTTTAATTTGAAAATGAGTGAGGGAGGATCTATAGCGGAGCACTTAAATGAATTTAATACAATTACCAGTCAATTATCTTCAGTAAAAATTACCTTTGCAGAAGAGGTTAGGGCTCTCTTGATTTTATGTTCTTTGTCAGAAAGCTGGAATAGCTTGATTATGGCTGTAAGTAACTCTGTCTCTGGTAAAAATACTTTGGTATTTGATGATATTGTTGGTGTTATCCTAAGCGAGGAAATGCGAAGGAAAAGCACAGGTGAGACTCCAACATCATTCGGTAGTGTTTTGAATGTGGAGAACAGAGGAAGATCAAAGGAAAGAGGAAAAGGCCCTGGGAATGAGAAGTCACGAGGGAAGTCAAAGAAAGGACGCTCTCAATCTAGAGGAAAGAAAGATTGCTGGTACTGGGGAAAGCCTGGTCATCTAAAGAAAGACTGTTGGTCTCGAAAAAACAAAGAAGGAGACAAAAATGAAAATGATAGTAAGGAAGCTAATATTGCAAGTAATACTTTACAAGATGCTTTAATCTTATGTTTGGATAATGTTAATGATTCCTGGGTAATAGATTCTGGGGCTTCATTTCATGCTACACCCCATAGAAAATATTTTCTAGATTATGTTCAAGGTGATTTTGGACAGGTATATTTGGGTGATGATGAGCCCTGTCAAATTGTTGGAAAAGAAAAGATAAAGATCAAGTTGCAGAATGGTAATGACTGGTTTCTGCAGGAGGTAAGACATGGTCCTAATTTAAGAAGAAATTTAATTTCTGCAGGGCAACTAGGTAGTGAAGGTTGCATAGTTACCTTCTTAGAAAGTATGTGGAAGGTCACTAAAGGATCATTAGTAGTAGCTAAAGGTGCAAAGGTAGGCACATTATATCTGTGTACTAGTAACACTTACTCTACCTTAGTTGCTACAGATAAAGTTACTGCAGGGACAACAACAATAAATGTTGCAAGAACAGATTTGATAATGTGGCACCATAGGCTTGGGCACATGAGTGAGAAAGGGATGAAAATCCTTCACTCCAAAAATCTATTGCCAGGACTAAAGAAGATTGATTTAGAGTTCTGTGAAAACTATGTTTATGGTAAACAGAAAAGAGTCAAATTTCTCAAGGTTGGGAAAGAGAAGAAGAGTGAGAAGTTAGAGCTTGTACATTCAGATGTATGGGGACAGGCTTAGGTATCATCTCTTGGTGGCTCTTGTTATTATGTTATTTTTATTGATGACTCAACCAGAAAAACATGGGTATATTTCCTAAAACAAAAATCAAATGTTTTTGAAACTTTTAAGAAATGGAAAGCTTTGGTTGAGAATGAGACAGGAAAAAAGTTGAAGTGTCTCAGATCAGATAATAGAGGCGAGTATTGCAGTAAAGCATTTGAAGATTACTGTTCCTTAAATGGGATTCGAAAGAAGAAGATAGTTCCAGGAACTCCACAGGAAAATGGTGTGTCAGAGAGAATGAATAGGACCATCATGGAACGTGCAAGGAGCATGAGATTGCATGCTGGATTGCCCTTACATTTTTGGGCAGATGCTGTACATACTGCTGTCTATTTGATAAATAGAGGACCTTCAACCCCTTTGGATGGTGGTATTCTAGAGGAGGCATGGACTGGTAAAAAGGTAAATTATTCTTTTCTAAAAACTTTTGGTTGCGAAGCTTTTGTCCATGTTGATAAAGAAAACAGAACCAAGCTTGATGCTAAATCTAAAAAATGTACCTTCATTGGATATGAGATAGATGAATATGGCTATCGGTTATGGGATTTTGAAAATAAGAAAATAATTAGAAGTAGAGATGTTATATTCAATGAGAAGGTTATGTATAAAGAACAGATGCAGGAAAAGAAGCATGAACAGGACAAACAAGAATATGTGGTGTTGGATGAGATTCCTGAAAATGAAATGCCACAGGTACCTGATGCTCAGCAACAACAGATTGTCCCACAAACTCCTGCAAGTGTTAGACGTTCTATGAGGACAAGTAGACCCCCTGAAAGATTTTGTCCTTCTTTGTATTCTATTTTATTAACGGATTCTGGTGAACCAGAAGAGTATGAAGAAGCAATGCAGGTGGATGCCAAACAACAATGGCAGCTAGGCATGAAAGAGGAGATGGACTCCTTGATGAAAAATAAGACTTGGGACTTAGTCCCTTTACTTGCAGAAAAAAGAGCCTTGCCTAAAAAATGGGTTTATCGGCTTAAGGAGGAGGAAGGAGGTCAGAAAAGATATAAGGCCAGACTTGTGGTAAAAGGTTTTGCATAGAAAAAGGGTATAGATTATGATGAAATATTTTCTCCAGTTGTAAAAATGACTTCAATTAGAACTGTACTGTCTTGTGGCTGTAGATGATTTACATCTTGAACAATTAGATGTCAAAATAGCTTTTCTCCATGGAGATTTGGAGGAGGAAATTTACATGTTGCAACCATAGGGATATGAGGTCAAAGGTAAGGAGAACTTGGTGTGAAGGTTGAAGAAAAGTCTGTATGGCCTAAAGCAAGCACCCCGACAATGGTATATAAAATTTGATAGTTTCATGGCTGAACATAGTTATCATAGATGTCATTCTGATCATTGTGTATATTTTAAGAGATTTGATAATGGCAGTTATATTATCCTGTTGCTTTATGTTGATGACATGCTTGTTGCTGGGTGTAACATGCAACATATAAATGATCTTAAACAGAAATTAGCCAGGTCATTTGCTATGAAGGATTTGGGTGCAGCTAAGCAAATTTTCGGTATGAGGATTACACGGGATAGGAAAAATAGAACCTTGAATTTGTCCCAAAGTGAGTATATAAAGAAGGTGTTGAAAAGATTTAACATGCAGGATGCAAAAGTAGTTAGTACACCTTTGGCTAGTCATTTCAAATTGACTAAGGAGATGTGCCCAAAGGCACAGGAAGAGGTTAATAAAATGTCTAACATCCCGTATTCATCAGCTATTGGTAGTCTGATGTATGTAATAGTATGCACAAGGCCAGATATTGCACATGCAGTGGGAGTTGTGAGCAGGTTTATGAGTAATCCAGGTATGGAACATTGGAATACTGTGAAATGGATTCTTCGGTATTTGAAAGGAACTACTATGAAGGCATTATGTTTCAAAGGATCTAATGCTGCTCTAAGTGGATTTGTTGACTTTGATCTGGCAGGTGATATTGATTCACGGAGGAGTACTACATAGTATGTTTTTACTATAGGGGGAACTGCAACCAGTTGGATTTCTAGGCTGCAAAAGGTTGTTGCACTTTCAACCACTGAAGTTGAGTATGTTGTTGCTACAGAAGCCAGCAAAGAGATGATTTGGTTGCAATGTTTTTTGAAGGAATTGGGTCAGACACAAGAGGATAGCCCATTGTATACTGATAGCCAGAGTGTAATTCATCTTGTGAAGAACTCTGCTTTTCATTCAAGAACAAAGCACATTCAGCTCAGGTACCACTTCATCCGGACTATTTTGGAGGAGGGTCAGTTATGGCTTGAGAAGATTCACACAAGTGAGAATCCTATCGATATGTTCACAAAGGCAGTTCCACAGGAGAAGCTGATTTCTTCATCAGTTTCTGTTGGTCTTCTTGATTGATAATTGTGGAATTTATACCAGTCCAGTCCTAGTGTTTTATCCAGCGGATGTTGCATGTACAGTGGTGTCGTGTAGTATCAGTCTCCAAGTGGGAGATTGTTGAAATGTGGTGACTGATCAGTAAAGTACTGTACACTCAGCATGTATCCTCGTCGGGGTCCGGGGCCGGGCCGGGCCCTGGGCAGGGGTTTGGGGGCGGCAGCCCCCGAGAAATTTTTTTTTGCCGTTTTTCCTTGATGAAAACCGACATTGTAATAAAACCCTAAAAAGGCTGACTTTGTTTGTTGCCCTAAAAATGCATGTTATAAGCGGCTGGGATGCTTAAGGCATTGGAAGGTTGATGTACTATTTTTCTGGATAATAAGAAAGATTGGACGACTGTGTATGGTGGACGTAACCCATTCTGGGTGAACCACGTTAAATCTCTGTGTTATCCATGTCATGTTTTATTTCTTTATCTTTTGTATTTAAATCTGCATATAATTGTTAATTCATATTTGCTTCGGATCTACTTGAAACCCTAACACATGGTTCTAGTTGCTTCAACCATAGTCCAGTTATTCCTCTCTACTAGGCCATTCTGCTGTGGAGTCTGGGGGGCAGACAGTTGCCTCTTGATGCCAAATTCTTCACAATACTTGTTGAATTCACCAGAAGTAAATTCCCCTCCTTGATCAGTTCTGAGGCACTTGATCCTTTTACCGCTTTCCTTCTCCACTAATGCTCTGAAATATTTGAACCTCACAAAGGCTTTAGACTTGTCTTTCAAGAATGTGATCCACATCATTCTTGAGCAGTCATCAGTGATAATCATGAAGTACCTATCACCCTGCACACTTCTAGTTTTCATAGGACCACACAAATCAGTATGCACAAGATCAAGAAAGTTGTCAGCAGTGAAATATTTACCTTTAAAGGTTGAGGAAGACATTTTCCCCAATTGACACTCTCTGCACAAGGTATTATCTAGTTTTCTTAGCACCGACAACCCTCTAACAGCCTTGATCTTACTAGCCTTCACAATGTTATCAAAGTTTACATGGCAGAGTCTCTTATGCCATATCGAACTATCATTAAATTTAGCCATAAGACATGTACTTATATTTGCATTCAGCTGAAATAGGTTACCTTTAGTCTGCATACTGGTAGCCACAATTTCACCATTCTTTCCTTTTATTCTGCACACTCCATTCTTGAATTCTAGAGTGAGACCACTGTCATTCAGCTGGGCAACACTCAGAAGGTTGTGTCTGAGACCATCAAGCCAATATACATTGTCAGCACTACTCTTTCTATTTAGAGAGATGGACCCTCTGCCTTTGACCATGCATGGTGCATCATTGCCAAAGTGAACCACACCACCATCATACTCCTCCAAGGATAGAAACTTGCTCCGGTCACCAGTCATATGGTGAGAATAGCCACTGTCAATGTTCCACTCATTAGAATTATCAAACTGGGAGACAAGAGCCTTCTTGTCTGACACATCTTCTTTGACATCAACAAAAACAATATCTTCATTTTCCTCATCCTCTGATTCTTCATTTTTGACACCTTCATCAATTGCCACAAAATAGTTTATCCGGTTTCCTCCCTTGAATTTCTTGAACCTTTCTGGTTTGTCCTTGTTATCGCCATTAGGACAGTTTATAGAAATATGTCCTATCCGGTTACAAGAAAAGCATTTCAAAGGTAGCTTACCTTTGTATTTACCGGTTCCCTTAGGAAGCTTCCTGGCAAGGAGAGCTTCAAAATGTCATCAAAATCTCCTCATCATCCATTTCTCTGCTTTGTCTAGGTTCACCACTAGTGCTAACTTCTTTTCCTTTCCTGGATGGTATAACAGAGGCTTTAAATGCTGATTCAATCTTTTGAACACTGCCATCAAAACTATTTAGCTCATAGGCTGTCAACTTGGCTATGATGGATTCCAAGAATATCTTAGTCTTGTCTATTGATCTCAGCTCTCAAATAGCAGCAACCCTTATTGCATAGACTGGCAATAGGGATCTCAGGACTTTTCTTACCACAGTGGAATCTTCCATTTTACCACCTGCACTCTTGATATCTCCAACAACTATTTTGATTCTTATTCCATACTGTTGAATGGTCTCACCTTCAACCATCCGCATATCTTCAAACTTCCCTCTTAGGCTTTCTTCCTTAGCCTGTTTTACATGTTCATCACCACCATAGATATTTTCAAGAGCATCCCATACCTCTTTGGGATTTACCTTGTCCTGAACATCAATAAACTCAATGTCAGATATACTACTAATAAGGGCTTCCATCACTTGCCCATTTTCTTGTATCTCTCTCTTTTGGTCATTGGTGAGAGTACCGGTAGGGGTAACATTGACATTCTCAACATAGCTCCAGTGTTGAGCACCCATGCTTCTGATGAATATCTTCATCCTATCTTTCCATATACTGAAATTTTTCCTGTTAAACTTTGGACCTTCCCTCTTCATCATTTGACTGGGATCTTTACCTCAAGCGGTTAATCTTATAACATAGAGGACCTGGAGGACACTCTAATACCAATTGATAACTTAATGATGAACTAATAGTACCAAAATGGTACTGAGAGGGGGGGGGGTGAATCAGTACAGAAAAAAACACTGTCTTAAACCGGTTTGTCAACTAACACTTATGCATTGATAGACAAACAGTAGCACCAGTCCTTCATTAGAGTTCAACCGACAAAACCCAGTATAACTGAGACAAGAAAAGTTCGGTTGACACTTATCTTCTCATATAATCTAACTCTTCATTCCCATTTCACCCTAATGCATGAACAAGCAATCTACCATCAAAGATGTACATATTACTGCAAGATCAACATGCATCACCACTTAACAAAAAATAATCATAACATCACATGAAGAAAGCATCACACTTGACACACATATTTTTCATGTGGAAACCCAACTGGGAAAAACCACAGTGGGGATGAATACCCACAAGCTTATTTCTGAACTCTTTAGAAGTCTGCTTTGTTAGGAGCCTTGTCCGGTTAAAGACAGATACAATAGGTTCTGTTAGGAACCGATCCTATTAGGGATCACCCAGTTAAGGGTTAAACCCTGTTAAGGGTACCTTGTTAGAGGATTTCAAGAACTCAATAGCTAAAGGATATCAATGACTTAGTAGCTTCAAGTTACCCTATTAGAGGATTTTCAACAAGCCAGTTAAGGCTACCCTGTTAGGGGATTTCACAACTGTTGAAGTGGTTAGAGATCAACAGGTATATCAATGACCTGATAATAGCACTCAATGCCAATGCAGATCCGCTTAAGCTCCTCTTCACCTTCTACACTTACACTTTGCAGATATGACTTCTCTCCTCTGGTTTGGCAAGAATCACGTATCTCTTCTCTTAGATACACACACACAACTTTTCCCAATAACTTTAGAAAGAAACACAACATTGACCTTATAGGACAATAGACAGGTCGATAGCATAAACCCTAAACCCTAGACCTGTTAGGTTAAGGAAATCAAACGGTTCAATCCTGACTGTTGATCATACTGTATTAAATGAAATAGATCTTGAATAAATCTCAAGACATTCTCCATCGTTCATTATCCACCAATTTCATGGTGGCTGATAATCCATCATGCGTTTTCACCATTTACAAACTTCACACATTCCCGAGGTAGATAGGGATAGTCTTCTTCATGCAAGATCCTTCATGCGCACAAGGCTGTCATGGCAACATGATCTGTTCTTTGTTATACTGCTAACTCATCACACAAAGATCACTGATTGAGTCACACAGGCTTGAGGTACTCCAATTGAAAATCCTGAAGTGGAAACTACCTACCAACCGGTAGTCATACAATGCTTCCATGTGCCAGTTCTCATGACTACATGCCAGTTCACCTTGACATGCCGGTTCATCTTGAACAAAGATACCGCTTTACTTTGGCATATATATCGGTTCTCACATATGTCAATTCTCTCTTCATATCACATATTAACATCAATGACAACATACAATATCATTTTGTCCTCATTCCAGTTCACATAATGCCAACAGTATGTTGATGGAACTGCCTTCATTTCATGAATCCACGACCTGCCCAGTAAAATATTGTATGACAAAGGAATATCAAGTACCTGGAAAAGGACATCTCTCTCTATCAGTCCCACTTTGATTGGTAATGATACCAGACCTTTGGAGGTCCTTTCTTTTTCATCATAGGCTTTTATTGTTATTTTCTTGTTGGGATCAATGACATTTTCAGAGAATCCTAGTTGTGTAAGCAGACTGTAAGTACAAATATTCAACCCCGCCCCTCCTTCTATCAAAACACTTTTGACTCTGTGTTTATGGATCATGGCTTCAATATGAAATGGTTGGTTATGTGGATGATTTAGTGAGTTTTCATTTTCTTCAGAGAAGGTCAGATAGTGAGGTGAAGTCAGATGACTCACCATAGACTGAAACCGATCAATGTCTAAATCTTTTGGAACATTAGTGGTGAGCAATGCTTTGTCTAGAATTTCTTTGTGAGCAGACGAGAGTTTTAACAATTCAAAAATTAAGATTTGAGCATTTGTCCTCTTCAACTGTTCAACAACACTATATCCAGAAGATGATGGTGAAGTTAAACTTTTAAATTTGTCCAAGGTTGATTCTTTTTGTTTGTTTGGCAAGGCTAGTGGGTTTAATGTTGCTTGAGCTGGATTGGAAGAACTAGCTCCTTGGAGAGTGACTTTCTTTTCAGAT
Organism: Cryptomeria japonica; assembly: GCF_030272615.1. Lineage (NCBI taxonomy): Eukaryota > Viridiplantae > Streptophyta > Pinopsida > Cupressales > Cupressaceae > Cryptomeria > Cryptomeria japonica. The sequence continues at coordinate 923,158,086 of NC_081414.1, forward strand.
CGAGTCAGAGCTCTTGCATATCATGATTCATTTGGTTTATCTTGAACTATAATCACATTGCAATATTTTGATTGGGAAGGCTCAATCATGTTGATGATGTTGTCATTGCTGGTATAAGTATAATTTACCTTGGCACCTCCTTTGGTCTTTGAAGAATCACCTTGTTCGTAAACAAGCAAAGGGTCCTTAAATGCTTTATGATCAGCATTGGTCGGGTGATTCCCAACAACAACTTTACCAACATCTATGAGATCTTGAATCTCATGTTTTAGCTTCATGCAATTATTTATGTTATGACCCTTATTCTGATGAAAGTCACAGTATTCATTTTCTCTCCACCTTCTTGGTTTGACATCTGGATCATATGGTCAGGGTTTATTTGGTAGTGCTATCAAGTTGTTTTCCAACAAAGTTTTGAAAGCGGATTCATACAATTCTTCGAGAGAAGTAAATCATGCTTAGGTTTGGAAAGCCAAGGCTTTTCTTTGAACCATTCTTTTGTTTTTTTTGGTGGATTTTCTGTTGTAGCCTCAACAGCTTTAAGTTCTTGTGTACCACTAGCCAAGTTGAATATTGTGGGCTTTGTGTTAGATTTAACAATATCTACTACTCCATCATTAACAACATTCTTGTTGTTGTCTATGCCAAATTTCCAATACTTGTTCTTCTCTTTAGAGCTAGATCCTGGTTGTGTTTCTTTCCAAGGTGAGATATCTCCCCTTTTTTTTAGCACATCTTCCATTCAAATGGCATTATCTACCATTTTGTTAAATGATGGGTGTACTTGCATTTGTATGCTATATTTCAGTTTGGGGACCAAGTAATCGACAAATATATACATTTTCTCAGAGTCTGGGATAGGTCGACAATACCTAGAAAACATCTTTCTCCAGCGTTGGAGGAAAGTAAGAAGAGGCTCCCCTATTTTTTGTTTAGTATTGCAAAGTTCGATCATAGTCACAAGATGTCGAATTTTGTATGAGTACTATTGTAAAAATAGCTGGATTAGTTCTTCAAATGTTTTTATTCTTTTGGGTAGACTTGAGAACCATTCCATTACTTGACCCCCAAAACTCCTTGGAAAAAGGTGCATGAGGTACGTTTGATCGTGCATGAACTCCATACAGGAAGCACAAAACTCTCTGACATGATCTTGAGGATGTGGGGTACCATCATATTTATCAAATTTTGGGATCTCCACTCGTGAAGGAAATGGAGGCATGTATAGATTCTTGTCAAATGGAAACGGACATATTGTTTCCAAAGAATATTGTTTTGGGGACTTATCCTTATTCTTCAATTCTGTGACCTCCATCCATAAGGCTTGTAATTGTTTGTGTACCATGAGTATAGGCGATTCTTCCTTTTTAGTAATGAGTGTCTGAACATCATATCCAGTAGGAAGTTTAGCACCTTGTTTTGCTAGTTCTAAGAAATATTCTTCCTTCTCTCGGGTCAGGATAGCTTTCATCATTTTTCTAAAGTCTTTGTCCTTTTGATAGTCAAGGATATCTTTTTCTGGAGGTTCTGTGTCTTCGTCAACCTCACTTGATGAGGAATCATTGTCATTTTTGGGAATGTTATTATCGTCCTTGTTTCCATCATTGTGTTCCATCTCATACATAGTGGGAGATTCAGGCTCATCAAAAATTGGTCCGCCTGATGACGACAGTATGTCAACGAGTGGATCCTTCATGCAGAATGGATTATCTTGATATTTGAAGGGTTTTTCTTTGTCTTTGGCTTCTTTCTTATGAGAAATCCTAGTTTGTGTAGGAATTTTTATGGATTATTGTGACCGAAAGTTGTTTGTGATGCAGAGGTCAAGATCAATTTCAGAGCTAGTTGTTTTGTTATAGTATTATTTGAGAGAAACAACTGAGATTTAGTCTGGTTTCAAGAAAGATCTATCCTGTATAAGACGTCTATCTAAGTTGATTCTAAGAGTAGTGTAAGATTCGGTCTGGTTTCAGGAACAATCTATCCTGTGTAAGACGTTATCCAAGTGACTTAAATTTGATAGGTAGTTGATTGAACTAGCTAAAAGATGATCGACCAAATCATGCAACGCAAATGGCAGAGGTACACTGTCTTGATTTGTTTATGCTTAGGATGATGATAACCAGGAATATGTTCATTGTAGACTGCCTTTAGGCAAGTTTGACTGTTCTATTCTGACAAAACCAGAGACTTGTACGACAGGTTTTTCTGAGCCGGATGACAATTTAGCAGATACAGGACGACAACAGTTATGTTTCGTACAAGTTGCTATCTCATACTGTATGACAGATGGGTATGTGTAGGATGAAAAAAGACTTAGGGCAGTTCTGTTTGGTATGACATAGGACACAGAGCCAGATGATAGATGAAATGACTCGTACGATACAGGATCTGACACAGGATGACAAATGACAAAACTCGTACGAGAAAAGATGTGAGTTAGGACGATAAATAAGAAGACTCGTATGACTGTTCATAGGGCAGAGACTTTAAATTTTGAGTTTTTTTGATTGCTGAGTATGACAACTGAGTATGACCAATTCTGAGATGGACTGATTTTTGACCAGGATATACTAGTTTTGGACAAAATTTTGACTTAGGATAGACAAGTTTTTGACATGGACAAAGTTTCGACTTAGGATGGACTAGTTCTGACACGGACAAAGTTTCGACTTAGGATGGACTAGTTTCTGAGATGGACAGAGTTTCGACTTAGGATGGACTAGTTTCTGACATGGATAGAGTTTCGACTTAGGATGGACTAGTTTCTGACACGGACAGAGTTTCTAATCACTAAGTTGTTTCTTGTCTTCTCCAATTTTGGTATTCCAGTTTTTTTTTTCGAGGATGAAAACACACAAAACAAGTAGTATGTATAGTAACTCCAATCACAACATGCAAACCCTTAGGAATTTGGTTAGGAAAGAAAACCTTTGCTTGTAGACTCAGGTACACACCCAATAGCTAAACAGAATAGGGTCGCTGAGTCTCATGCAATGGATTCTCAATGCCGTATTATTCGACTCCAAATGCTAATGGGGGCATGAAATGACAAGTATCTTGGGAGAGTTACTATCTCTCTTGCACAAAGATTATCCCCCTTTCGGAGATGAACTAGGTAGCTTCTAATTTTCAATTGGAACTAGTAAGGGATCTATTCGACGTGTCAAGGTATAAACTCAATTAAGAAGTCTCCCAGCCTTGAAAACCAAGGTTTAATACACCTGAGGGTACGGAGGAGAGCTATTCCCGAGCACTGTCGTTGACTTGATTTTCATCAAATCACGTTTATTTTATATTGGGTTGGAGTACTTGGCGTTTAGCCGTTCCCCTCACACCAGCCGTAACGGCTTTAAGAGTTTTTCAACCCCTCGGGAGGGCAGGCCTGCTAAAGATGTACAAATCTCAAACAAAGAAAAAGCCTCAAGGGTTTGGATTTCTAATTATCTAGAAAAAGACGAGCATACTCTCCTACCTCTCAGAATCTTCTAAAAACATGAAATACAGATTTGTTCTTTAACCAGATAGCAATTTAGGTTCCTAAAAATGAATTGAAATAATACACGATGTTTGGTCGATTTTCCTTAGGAAACCCGCAAAGACAACGAATCAGTAGTCATATTGTCTTTGTACGACAAGCATATTCTTCGACAAACATTCTGCAAAAAATGATTAGGCTGTGAAAAATTCTAAGATAGACAGGTAAACAACTAGGGTCAGTCATCAGAATAATCATTTTGATCAGAAAACCAAAATCATGAAATTTGCCTTTTTAACCAGAAAATACAGAGTCGTACGACAAAGTTTTAGCTCGTACGATACAGGATCCCCTCTCGTACGATACAAGATTCCTGCTCGTACAATACCTACAGTTTATTGTTTTAGACTGTAAATATTATCGTACAAAATGTACAGACGAAAATCCAAAAAATCTGAAATCTGGAAAATAACAAAAAACAAAGCAGTTAGTCTTGGAGGCCGAAAAATGTAGTCTTCTACCCCACGGAGGGCGCCAGAGATGTGTGTGTGAAAAAGGGCCTGTAGCTGCAAGCACAACACTTCAATTAAGTCATTACATGTATAGTTAGTAAATAATAATCAATCAATAATAAACCATAACAAAGTGACTAATTGCCTTCTAAAAGATGTGAGTATAAGATTGCTCTCAGATTTTAATAAGCAATACTAGTGACTAGACTACACCAAGACGAAGGATTTAATCTATATGATATTAACTATATGGATGCAAGATGGATGAATAATTAAAAAAAATAACGGATTCAAGCAATATGGATTTAAGCAATATGAATTTAAGCAATAATGTATGCAAATAATCTAAATATGGATGCAAATAATCTAAAAAGCACAGTGATCTTCAATGACTCCAGAGAAAAATTAGCGTGATAATAATCTCCAAGCGTGTTCTCAAAAATCTCTGGGGTAAATTGGAATGAGAGCTGAAAGCTGAATTTATAGAGAATTACAAGAGAAAAAGCTCAATTTAGGATTAATTGAAAATAATTGAGAAATCAGGTTCAGTTAACCTTGAGATAGATTCCAATTATAGTTTAATTGAAATGCATTTAGATAAGAAGTCCAAGTTGTATTGGAAATAATAATAAATTAGTTCCATGCATTTGTGATAAAAATAGATAATTCTTTTATTTATTCAAGAAAAGAGTCTTTTCAATGCAATTGAACTTCTTTTTCTGAAAAGCTTTGAGTTCTAATTTTAGAGAATAATTCAATAATTCAATTTAACTGCTTTTCTGATTTCAAGTTCTAAATTTAGAAAAAGAAATAATATCTCAAGTTTGATTTCTCTCTCAATTCAATTCTTTTTGTTTAATTTCGATTCAACTCTTGCTTTTGTAATTAATTCCTCTTTTGTAATAAATTAATTCCTTTTGCATGATTAAATGACAAATTTATTAATTAATTAAATATGCAAAGATATTTAATAAATTAAAATAGGATAATTGATCAAAATGATATTCTTGGAAATGATTCAATTAATTAAATGAATATTTAATTAATACTGAGTAATTGATTGCCATGTGATATTTGATAATTGAAGAATTAATAATGTGCTCAAGGTTGATTTAATTGCCTTTGGTTAGGACCTTGGTGATGTTGTCGAGATTAGGGGCTCATGGTTTAGATGACCATTTTTAGGGTATTACAATGAGACCTATAGCACAGAGTCTTTCTTTGTAAAAATCACCTTAGGTGTTCATATCTTGAGAATATATTCTTTGTGGTTTTTCCCCTAATAGGGTTTTTCCATGTAAAATCTACTGTCTCATTATGTATGGTGTGTTATGATATTTCATGCTCATATCCTTTATGGATTATGTGTAAAGGTTAAGTTGTTGCAGATCTTATTTAAGAAATAAGTTTATAATTTTATACAACCGATTCACCCCTCGATTTTTTTGTGTGTTAGAATATTCAACAATTGGTAGCAAAACTTTGGTTCCTTAGAGAAGAGCTCAACCACTTATGGAGATCTTGATGACACACAAATTGACAATCCCTATGTTTGATGGATCTGACTATGCTTTCTGGAAATTGAAGCTGCAAGGTTACCTAATTTGTCTTGGCTATGAAGTGTGGAAGTCTATTACAAAGAAGTATGTTAAACCATAGACTAGGGTGAACACTCCAGATGGGATCAAGTATTTTGAAGACAATGAAAAGGCAAGTTATGATTTATTTAGTGCTCTTTCTAAGTTTGAATTAACAAATGTTGTATCTTTGGGATCTTCTAATGAGGTTTGGGATAAATTAGAGAAGACTTACGAAGGAGATGATATTGATAAAGAAGCTAAGTTGAAAAATTCTAAAACTAAATATGAATGCATGTAGATGGAAGAAAAAGACAATATAACTAGCTACTTGTAGAAGATATATGATGTTTTAATGAGATTAGAGGTCTTGAAGGTAACTTACCCAAAGATGTAGTTGTGAAAAAGGTACTCAAATCTCTTACTAAACCCTATAGCTCCAAGGTTTCATAAATAGAAGAATAACATAATCAAAATAAGTATACTAGAGAATACTTATATGGATCTTTACTTTCTTTTGAGATGAAAGAGTTTGGTACTACTAGTGCAAGAACAAAGACAACATTCAAGGCTACTACATCAACAAAATATGAGAAATTTGATGAAGAAAGGAAACGAAAATTAAAAAGGTAAATTGCTTTAAATGTTTTAGCTGTGGAAAGATAGCTCATTATGCTTCTAGATGGCCTGACTAAACTACAAATCAAAGGAATAAAGATTTCAATGGGAAATTAAATAATAAGGCTTATTATGTTAAAGAAGATGCAAATATTTCAAATGTTGAATGCGATTATGAAGAAGATAGTGAATGCTTGTTCTTGGATATAAAGGAAGAATCTTGTTCTACTAACCCTATTAAAATTATGAAGGAAAAAAAATTGAAAGATGTTGCTAAAATAGAAGGTATTATTGTATATTCTTTTCATGATAAATGAGATAGAGATGAATGGATTTTTTATTGTGGATCCTCAAATCATATGATTGGTGACAAGAGTAAGTTTTTAAAGCTTGAAAAATTTGATGGAGGGGCTATTAGATTTGGAGATGATTAAACAACTAGGATAGTTGGACTTGGTTCAATCATCTTTGAGGGCATACATAATACTGACACTATTTTTACGTTAAAGGATTGAATCATAACCTTTTGAGTGTTGGTCAAATGTGTTGAAATAGATATAATCTTATTTTTCAGGATGATGGATATGAGATCATAAAGAGGTCCAAACCTCTAATTGCATCAGGAAAGAGGATAGATGGAAATGTATATGGTTGAGGATTGTTGGTGGATATTGCCTAATGGTGCACATTACTGAGAGTTGGCTATGGCATTGGAGTATGTGTCACATTAATTTTAATAATTTTGTGAGGTTCAGTTCAATTTAAGTTGTGATAGATTTACCAAAGATCACAAAACTTGCTAATTCTATTTGCAAAGAATGTAAAGTTGGAAAATAAACAAGGAGAACCTTCAAAGTTAAGGAACAATCTTCTACTAGATTGTTGGAGTTAGTGCACACAGATCTTTATAGACCGACCATAACTATAAGTCAAAAAGGTGACAATTATTTTATGCTCTTAATTGATGATTACTCTAGAATGACCAGGGTTACTTTCTTAAGAGAAAAGTCTGAAGATCTAAAAAAGTTTAAGAAATTCAAGGTCATGGTTGAAAATTAGATAGACAAAAGAATCAAATTCTTGAGGTCTAACAAAGGTGGAGATTTTACTTCTAATGAATTCAATGTTTTGTGAGAATCATGGGATAAGAAGATACTTGTCTGCTCCTAGGAAACCTCAACAAGATGGTGTAGTTGAAAGGATGAATAGAACAATTCAAAATGTTTCTATAACAATGATGAATGAATCAATCAATCTTATAGGAAATCTACTAGGAAGAAGCAATACACACTACAATATACACTCTTAACAAATTACAAATTAGAAGGAATCATGAAAAGACATCTTATGGACTTAGGTATGGAAGGACTCCATCCGTGAAATATTTAAGAGTATTTGGAATTAAATGCTATATCAAAAGAGATGAAGAAAATTTGGGAAAGTTTGATGCAAGAGCTAATAAGGTATTTTATTGGCTAATCTACTAAAAGAAAATCCTAAAAATGTTACAACGAAAGACTAAGAAGAATTGTTGAAAGTAAAAATGTGAAAGTTGATGAAGAAACTTCAAGGGAAACAATTGTAGAGATAGGATATGAATCTAACCAGTCTATAAAAAAAACATAAGAAAAGGATAAAGAAATAGAAGTACGTGATGATAAGGAAGATGCTCCAGAAATTGCTCCTAAGGCTCTAAGATATGTGCAGATGAATCATTAAGAGAAATAGATTATTGGAGACAAGAATAGAGGTGCCATCACTAAAATTAAAGTTGTTGAAGAGCAAGTGAACTTATGTTTAATTTCAAAAATAGAACAAAAAATAATAAAGGATGCTTATAGTGATCAACATTGGATGAAAGCTATGGAAGAAAAATTGGAATAGATTGAGAAGAGTCAGACATGGGAACTTGTCCCAAGATCATCTGATAAGAATGTGATAGGAAGTAAGTGGGTGTTTTAAAATAAATTGGATGAGGATGGTCACATAGTGAGAAACAAAGAAATACTTGTATGTAAAGGCTACTCCCGGGAAGAAGAAATAGATTTTGAGGAGACTTATGCTCCTATAGCAAGAATGGAAGCTATCATAATTTTTTTAGATTTTATAGTACACAAGGATTTCAAGGTCTATAAGATGGATGTGAAGTCTACATTTTTTAATAGAGAACTGAAAGAGGAAGTATGCATTGAACAAGAATAAGGATTCAATCTATCAGACACTATGGATATGGTCTGCAAACTAAAGAATACACTATATGGATTGAAGAAAGCTCCAAAAGCTTGGTATGCAAGGCTTGACATATGTTTATTGAAGAAGGGATTTCAAAAATGTACTACTAAAATCTTTATTTTAAGGTTGTAGAAAATGACATCTTGATTGTAGTTTTCTATGTTGGTGATATAATATTTGGAGGAAATGATGGTATGCACAAGAAGTTTTTTGATGAGATGCAAGAAGAATTTGAAATGTCTATGATTGGGGAGATGAATTTATTTCTTGGTTTAAAAGTTAATCATAAGTATGATGGTATATTTATTTCACAATCTAAGTATGTTAAGGTAATGTTGAAGAATTTTGGAGTGGAGAATGCTAAACCTGTATGTACTCCTATGGCTAGACTGGTTGTAAGTTGAGCCAATATTTTGAATCACTAAATATTGATCAGAGCATATATATAGATCTATTATTGGATGACTGCTACTAGACCAAATATCATGCATACTATTTGAATTGTGGGTAGATTTCACCAAGACCCCAAAGAAACACATGTTGTTGTTGTGAAAAGAATTTTCAAATACCTGAAAGGAACAAAAAACTATGGTCTATTGTACCTAAAAAGATCCAATTTTACTTTGATTGCCCACATAGATCTAGATTGGGTTGGCTGTGTGGATGACAAGAAAAGTAATAGTGGGGGTGATTTTTTCCTTGGAACCTAGTTGGTTGCTTGGTCAAGTAAGAAACATGATTCAATATCTTTATCTATAGTAGTTACTGAAGCTGAGTATATTGATGAATACTAAGAGGGGGGGGGGGTGCACTTAAATAGTCTAAAGATAAACCAGTAAAACAATTTAACAAATAGACCGATTATCACACATGCAAATAAAGCATTCACCCACAAAAGCAATACAACCATAACACAAGATATTTGACGTGGAAACCCAAATGGGAAAAACCACGGTGAGATGGAACTCACAAGTCACTATCTGTAGAATAGAAACCAGACCGGTTAAGGTCTTACAATGTTCTTCACCAGAACAAATCTTGTTAGGAATCTCAATCTCTATTAGGAGATAAGTCTGATCAAGGACTACATTGCTAGAGGAATTTAGATTCACAGAGGTGAACCACCTTGTTAGAGGATTTTACAAAAGGCTTTTGGGCCTACCCGATTAAGGGCTACAAACTTGTTAAAGATGTGAGTAATCAACAAGTGTTTGATCTATCTAATAGCATGGTCTGCTCAGTTTGATCCTTGATAGCTCGTTCTTAATGCACTCCTGCATTACTTTAGTCTTCTACACATTCATATTCTTTTCAACTCCTCAACCACCTTAAACCCTAGCCACAACATAAACCCTTTCAGTAACAACCTAAAACCCTAGACATGATGTCCTTTTAAAGGAATCTAATTCAATGTCGGTCCAATAGGATTACATTTCAATTTCCTAGGTTCAATGAATCTAGACATACTCAATAACACGACACAAGAAGCACCGCCAGTGTGTCAGCACCGTCAAATAATCAGTGGATTGGTAACTCATCACAAAATGCGGGTTGGTAACTCATCACAGAGTATTACCGATTCGTACAAAATCCTGGTTGTCGGTTTGACAAAAATGAAGATTGGTAAAAATGTGTTATGCCGCTTTAATCCCTCGTACCACTTGAGGTCAACATGCCGCTTTAGATTGGTAAACACATTCTGCAAAACATCAATAGTCTAATGACTATAATACAACATACTTGCAACATACCGGTTGAAACAAATACCGGTTGTGCTTTAACTCATACATATAAAGAGGATCTTAATGCAAGTGTGTGTCCATCAATGAAAATCACAACATAAACATCAAAAATGCCAACAATCTCCCCCTTTGGCATTGATGGCAACACTTAGGAAAATAAAATTTTGACATCTAAGCGTTTTACCACAAAATCATGCCATTAGAAAAATTGCTCCCCCTAAGCATATACACTATCCCTTAAGCAATATAATGTATAGCAATTTTGCATACAGAGCATAAACATTGAGATATCAGAGCATATAGTATATGTCAAAGCATATAGAAAAATTTTAAATACCAGATACTTCTCCCCTATACTTCTCCAAAATAGAATACTTCTCCCCCTTTGCCAACAATGACAAAGTACCGCTAAACAACCCTGTTTCCATTTGATATATAAAAATAATAAAAGTTTATGACAATAAGGAATAATACTTGTCAAAAATAGATTTATAGTCCTGCAAGAATTGCTTCATTGATAAAGACCAGGGCTCAAGTAGGGAGGTGGCCACCTCTTTCTCTGTTTGCATCTGGGAGACTTGTTCTTCCATGACATCAACTGTGCTCATCTCCTGTGTAATTGTCAAGGCATACAGGTTCAGATAACACTTTTGAAGAATTTGCAGACGTGGAAGTAAAACCAGTTGTAGCTCCTACAAATCTCTAGACTGTGTGTTGATTTCTTGCTCCATTTTGGCAGACTAGATATGAAACCGGTGAATGGTTTGCCCATAAGTTGTGAAGGAATCATAGGGTGGCTTGAATGTGCTCAAGTAAGACTATAAGTTTGTTTAAAGCTTTTGCTTCTGAGCTAGCACATCATCATAGAACAGATGGGGTTGGCAGATTTTGCTAAGTAGCAGATTTCCCTCATCCAAAGTGTCCCTTATATCCTTTTGGTCTTTTTGTAATTCACACCGGAGCTCATTCAACTTCTTTACCAGAGCAATGTTAAGAGATTTTTGGTGCTCTTTCTTGACATTTGCCTCAACTGCTTCTTCCAGGCTCTACACCTGATCATCCACTACTGTGCATAGTGTAGATGTATAAAAATGACCATATTCCTAAATGAATATTTTATGTTCATTTCTCTATTTAATTAAATCCAATTTAATTAAATTACCCACATTCCTCTATTTAATTAAGTAAATTACTCAATTAAATTCACTATACCCATTTAATGAATAAATCATTTTATTCAATTAAATCCATTCTATCCACTTTTAATTAAATTCAAATTTAATTAAATAGTTATTCTAAATTGAATAAATCTAATTTATTTAATTTCCCCAAATTGCAACCAAATTGAATTAAATTAACTTTATTTCAATTAAATCCTATTATCCCTCCATCCACTTGCATTCTCCTACATCTCCCACTTGCATTCTAAAACCTATTCCTAATTTCTTCTAAACCCTTCTAATCACTTCTAAATTAACCTAACCCATCTTCTAAACTTTGTCACATCCCTAAACAAAGGGAAGTCACTTCTCAAACCCTCAAAGTCTTCAATAACCATTAAAGGCTCCAAGTCTCCAACAACTTTCTCTTACAAACCATTAATGGTTAACTCAACCCTCTTACATGGTTAGAGACTTTTTGCCTAACTTAACCTCCATGTAACCCAAGGGTCTCATCAAGCATTCATTGCTTTGACCATGGTTATCCCTTAATCATTTGCACAATAGTTTATCCTTTGATTAAAACCTAATCCAATGGGTAATCTTAACTTAAGCTTGACCCTTACCCTCTAGATAACCATGAGGCCTTCTCAGGAATTTAATGTCTCCAACCCCTTTTTTCAACCAGTCTTATGTTGACATTTGTCACCATTTCATTGGTGAAAATTGCAAACATGGATTCCCAACTTTCAAACTCAACCCTTGATTAACTCTTTCAATCCTGACCATCCATTGCCCTATTTTTTCTATAAATAGAGCTCTCATCCCTCCATTTAAAAAAAAAATCCAAGTTTGTAGTATCATACTTATGCTCAAATACATTCAAACTTTCATTTCATATATGCTCATCATTTAGCCTCTCTTTAAAATAGAAATTAACCTAATATGCATTTTTAGAGTATTTCTATTATCATTACCTTAAATCATTAACTAATATAGTATGCTAGGATAGTTTGTTTACTAACCTTGTCATCTTATAGTTAGTTTATTGCATTTCTAGCATCATGCATAGCTTAGGATGCATCTCATATTAAATCAACAAAAAAAATCCCTCGTTCTTGCATTTGCCATCCCTAAACCATTTTGCTCAATGATCTGAGAGCAAAAACATTGGTTTGAGGGACCGTGTAAGATAGAGAACCATGGGACCCACCTTGGGAAGCTAACTGATACTTCATTACTCTATAGCTTGCACTATGAAGTCATGTGAGTGTGTGAGCAAGGCTCCATAGAGCTCTGTTTTTCACATATTGAGTTCTATCGACCCGCTTTTCCCGCATACATTTCTGGCGCCCACCGTGGGGCTCTACCCCATATATCTAATCGGTTTTGAAATATATCCACTTTTGCAGGCATGCGGGAAAAATGAATTAGCACGTTGAGCTAACTGTTTAACGCATCCGGTTAACAACCTAGCGCATTCGGTTCACTGTTGAGTGCGTGGAGTCCATCATCTAGCACGTAAAGTCCATTTATCAGCGCATAAGATTACTAATTTTTCCTGTAGGTTTTGGCGCAGGAGAAAAACAGAGCAGCGTCTTGGGTGCACAGAGTAGCGCATCCCGAGGATAGTATAGTGCATCATTGGCTTATTGTGGCGCATTACTGTGATTTTGTAGCCTGTACAGTTTTTTCTATAGCGCATCACAACCATTGTAACCGAAAGTTAGAAATTAGACTTGTAGAAGTCCACCGAGGTATCTAACTGGTTATTTTGCAGGTTTCTAACAACTTCATTGCAAATAGGAGCTTCATCTTAAGATTAAGATAGTTAGATTTTTACTAACTTTCCTAGGTTAGTTTAAAATTTCATTTTTCTTTTCTTAAAATTGAACTTACCTTGTTTTTGGGCTATAAAAAGAACCACTATCAAAAATTTTCTTGCTTTCATAGGAAAAAACCTTTATTTTTAGCTCTAAAAAGAACCTCACCATCCTTTGGTGCATAAAAGGATTCATTTTTAAAATTTTGCAAAGGAAAGAACCTCACTTACAAAACTTTTGTTCAAAATCAAAAGAGGGAAGTTATTCCCCTTTTCCGATTTTCTTTTGTTGACCACATCGATAAATTTTCTTTTGTTGACCACATCGATAAATTTTCTTTGTTGACCAGATTCTTTCACTAGATTAAATAATCATTGCTTTGAGGAACTAAAAGGAACAACATGCTTTTCTTGGAGCAACATCTCCCAGTAGAGGTTAGAAAATCACTGAATTGAAGGTTTAAAAGGAATTTTTGATTGCCTTGAATCGAAAGAGGAAGGTATATGCTCTCCCCTTAACTGGGTGATCCAAAAAACCAGACCTCTCTTAAAAAGCTTTCTTTCCTTCAAAGCATTTACATCCTTTAGCAAGCCTGCCTTCCTGAGGAGTTGAAATCAACTCTTAAAGTCATTTATGGCTGGTGTGAAGGGAACAACCTAAGTGGGGAATGACTTTGATGCCAAGTATTCCAACCCACTATAATCAAAAGTGAAAAGTGATGAAAGTCCTTTTCAATGGTTGCGCGCAACGATTAGCCTTCCCCCAGTATCCTCGAGATACGTAAATCCTTTTTTCTAAAGGTTGGGAAGCCTCCTGAGGGAGTTTATCACTGACGACCGAACATGAAGCTTGATTATGAGCGATAGAAATATAAACTTTGAACCGAGTCAGTAACCAAACATTTATAACATCATAGTGCAAGGGTGGGGAAGAATCCGCCCCCAAGATTACTCACCATATATCTCCCAAGATAACTACTCAACTATGAAGCAATTCACTTTGAGTTAATTTTTGGCAAAAGGCAAAAAAATGGGCGTCCTCTAGGGGGTGACATGGCTATTTGAGCTGATGGAGTATCAAGACTAGTGGGCTATGATGTTATTTATGACCTTTGAATAACGAGTCTTTCTGAAGTGTATTATTCATATCCAAACCTGTTAAAACATTGAGGATTTGAACACATCCTCGCAGAACATACACTTTTTGTTAGATTAGGTAAAATGGCTGTACTTTTTGTGCTGTGCTTACATTTATTACTTCAAAAAATCATCCATCTAGATTGAAAAACTCGCGATCAAAACCAAAATTTGCAGAAAAACCAACTGAAGGAAAAAATAGGGCAGATTAGCGTGTGAGGACAACTCCTTAGCGCGTAGGGTATTTCAATTAGTGCATCAAACCATCCAGTTAGCGCGTCTGTTCCAAACAGTAGCATTTTATCCCAAAAATCAGAACAGTGTTAAAACATTTAGCGCATCACAGAAACAGTCTAGCGCATGGAAGCATCAACTTAGCGCGTAGCAACCAAACATTAGCGCATCAGGTTTAAAAGTTAGCGCGTCACAGACCCAGGTTAGCGTGTAACATTTTAAACAGGCAGAAAACAAATTTTTGAACAGTCAAATATTTAGCGCGTGTCTGGGGGCAGCCTAGCACGTGTGGTCATTCTTTTAGTGCGTGGAGTAATTTTGGTAGCGCATTTCATCTCTGTTTTAGCGCTTAACCAAAAACATATAGATAGAGGGCAAAACAGTGAGGAATTTAAAAATTTTTGAAAACATTTTCAGAAGCCTCTTGTCTTTGACAACGTTTTTCATCAAAGCGGAGTAGCGAAAACAAACCATTAAAAGCTATTTCTTGAGCTAAATTGGTGTCAAAACAAACGTTGTAAAAATCCAAAACTGATCGCATGATAAAACATATCTATCTTATCATAATCCGGAAACTTCATCATAACTATCAACAGAATCCTTTACCATCTTACGGATTTCAACTCAAAAACACTTGTTTAAAAATTTCAAGTTGTCAAATCAAATCTCCATATCGGGAGGCTTTTATCCATATCATTTGATACACTTTTTCGTGAAGGGGCATCTAAACCTTCATTTTGATAGAGTAAGACTTGAAATTTTCCAAACAAGATCAACTGAATCCAAACAAATCAAAGGAAACCATTGATAACTCATGCATGACTAATCCCCATATTTTGAGAAGAAAGAACCTTTATCGTAACATCACGTTGAAGAAACAACAACCTAGTTTTCCCAAATTCATCAAGAGAAATAAGTTTTTATACATCAATCGTCAACTCTTCAAATCTCATCGGGTATTCCTTCATCACGTCAAATGTTATATCCAAAACAAATCCAACGAATTTGACAAAGAGCCTTTAAAAAAAGGGCATATTGTCAAAAGTCCGCTTTTAATCAAATCATAAACCGTAGAGGAAGGATCAATCCAACATTCTTGCCCGACAAGTGTATCACTTATAACACATCTCAACCAGAACCACCCACCCCCGAGCAACATATCAATGAGGATTTTGTCCCTTTCATCACTGAAAGTTTCTACTAGAATGCCTGTTACTCGCTCTCAAAGAAACCAACAAAGCGAGACACACGCAGAGTCTAGTATGAATCGAAGGTTGTCAAATCCTTTTGAAGGTCCACACCTAGAAGAGACTGAAATTTTTGAAGCACTTCTTCATGAATGTCAGGAAAACCCTTCATTCCAAAAGCTTGTAGAAAGGCTTATGGAAAATGACAAAGAAAAATATTTGCTCATGCTCATAAGTAAAGGAGTAAAACTCCCTGAAAACCTTGACGCAGATATGTTTAGGACACACCCTCAGCATTATGAATATCAAGAATGACAGTGAGAAAGGGAAATCTATGACCCTGAACAAAATATCCTGGATCAGAACATACCAGAACAACATACACCACTGCAAAACATCTCGGATCAAAACATACCGGAGCAACATACACCAAGACAATACCTTCCCGAGCAAAATATACCGTTCCAAACACCATTTCAACCCAGGATCAATACAAGGGAAGAACTTTTCCCTCGACAAGACAATGTACCTTTGGCTGCCCTTACTCAACAAATGCAAATGTTACAAAGGCAAATGCAGGATATGCAACAAGGGACAACAGTACGGTACTCTTTAAATGAAATCTGTCCTTATCCTTTCGACAGGAGATTGCACATGATCCCTTTTCCTCCAAACTCAGATGTACCTAAATTTGACAAATACGATGGCAAAAGTGATCCCCATGATCATGTCAGAGAATTTTGTACCATGAGTCTTGAGTTTGCTCATGATGACACCTATCTGATGAGGTTATTCCCAAGAAGCTTGGGAGGACAAACAATGGAATGGTTATCCAAAATTACACCACCTATTAGATCGTTTGATAAATTGGTTAACAAATTCATAACCCAATACTCCTATAACATCCAACACACCATAACCATGCTAGATGTCTGCAACACCAAACAAAAGAACAACGAAACATTCATGATTTTCCTTCAACACTGACGACGTATGGTATCACGATATCCTTGAGATATTCCTGAAAAGGAGAAAATGGAGATCTTCATCGACAACTTGAATGATGAAATGAGTTACAGGCTAAAACTTCAATGCATACCGTCTTTCACTAAATTGATTGAAAATGGCATTCAAGTAGAGGAAGTGTGTGTCAAAAAGGGAACACTCAAATTCTACAAGGAAGGAACAAACTCATCAAACTACAGTAACTAGAACAACAACAACTTGGACAAATCTCAATTTTGGACTTGAAACAAAAATGAAGGCAACAATGACTCACATGATCCCAAATCTAAGCAACCAGTGCTTGCATTATCCGAGAATCCTCAAAATATGAAAAATCCTAAAAATGCTAATCCAAATGCTAACACATATGCACCAAACACCGATCAAGGACAACTCAACACAAGCAACACCAATGATACTCAAAACAAAAACATGAATCTAGGACCTAACAACAATTCACGCAACAACACGAACAATTTCCAAAAGCGTGTCTTCACACCACTGGGGCAATCACTAGAATCAGCATTCAGAGAACTTCTGGCAAACAAAATTCTCTTTTGCCTGCGATCAGCAACTATGAACCCCAAATCAAACCACCTTGGTGGAATGATTCACACTATTGTGATTTCCATCGTAACAAGGGTCATCAGACGAACGATTGCATGAGATTGAAAAACATTGTGCAAGACATGATTGATCGAGGTGACTTAACGGTAGATGGTCTCAAAACAAATGGTGATCATGAAGCCTTTAAAAATCCTCTTCCAAATTACAACAAAAATGGAGCTTCAACCTCAAATGATACACGTGGAGCTCGTATTAACCATATCTACAACAACACCATAAATCACATATCAGCTGAAGATCATCAAGTAAATGTCATCACCATCCGAGATCAGCGTGATCATGAATCTGTTAATGTGACAACCCGAACTCAGAAATATGTCTTAAAAGGACATACTACGCCTACAAATACTACACCAAAAATCCAATATGACTTGGTTAGCCAACTACACAAAACTCCAACTCAGATATCTATACTAGAATTGCTGAAACTATCATCGAAGCACCAAGACATATTGGAACAAGCACTATTGGAAACCAATGTACCTCAAAATCTGGATACAGACAGATTTCAAGCCATGGTCACCCATATGACTAGACCTCATAACCTCACCTTCTTAGAGCATGACAATGCTTCCTTGAGTCATCCGCATAACACTCCTCTCCATATCAAAGTCATTGTTTGCAAACACTGAGTAAAAAGAGTCTTAATCGATGGAGGAGCTGGACTTAATATATGTACTTTAAATCTTATCTATGCATTAGGCTTCTCAGAAGAGTCTATTGATCCCTGCAAGAAGATTACCATAAAGGCATATGATGATGAGGAAAGGTCCTCTAAAGGAACCGTGATGTTACCTACTCAAGTGGGACTAGTGCAAAAGGATACTATGTGTCAAGTCTTAGACATAGATCTCACCTACAATATTTTGTTAGGGCGACCCTGGATACATGAAATGCAAGCAGTAACCTCTACGTATCACCACTATGTCAAATTTCCTTATGACGGACAAGAAATATCCATATCTGCTAATCACAATCCATTTCAACATTGCAACGCAATGGGGGTAGCCCAAGACAGTTTGGTTCCTCATAATAGAGAAAAGCAAAGATCCTCAACATCAGATCTACAAATGGCAAAGCCCAACTCATTATCTAGAAACTTCAAACAGCAAATGTAAATCAAAGACCAAGGTATGGGAGAATACTCTTTGGAGCCCCTATGTTTGGCCAAATTACCAACATCACCCAGATCTCATGGATTGCCTACTACATCAACACATCTGGTAACTCAGCCTATCACCAAATGTGATGGTACCTTCATCCAATTGGGCACTCTAGCACATGAATCAAAAGATAAGGATATTCTTAGCTGGTTATACAAAGATGAGGAAGAAGATAACAGAGCAGTTGCTCTAGACATTGTTCTACCTACACACCTATATGGAAAAGGATACTTAATCATGCAGCAAATGGGATATGACAGTAAAGGACCTATTGGGAAACGCAAAGGAGTCACTGAACCCATAGATCTTCCTTCACAGCCTAGTAGAGACAAAATAGGATTGGGTTGTAAGCTCACTTTCCTATTAAGAAAGCCGCCCCGCATAACTACGAAACCTCAATGGAAAGTAAAGAAGAAGTACAAAGAAGAATCCTAGCAGGAAGCACTCTTTGAGTCAGTAGAAACAATCCGCAAGGCATGGGAACGTCAAGAACAGAAGTTACATCAGGAAAAAATTCTCAGCCACAAGAAGGCCATATCTGCAGCAGTAGCTCATGCTCAAGATCCACTATTTCAAGAACAAATAAAATCATCTCAGGATACTATTATTTCTCCCTGAGGAGGCACAGTCTATGAAAAAATACAGAAAGTAGAAGCAGGATCTGATACCGAGTCAACAAAAACTATCAAAATGGTATCCATTATCAAAGATTTGTTTTCACCATACAACATACCAGTTTACAACATTGATAGAATTTGGGATGATGCCTATGAGACTGATTCCAATGAATATGAATGGGGTAGCTGCTCAAATGCTACTACAAATATCCCTAATGATACTGACACCATACCCCTTTCTCAAGAAAAACATAACGCAGAAGATAGACCTCTTGAATTTGGACCACAGAACATCTATGACGCCAAGGAAAGCGAATGGAAACATTATGAACAAGTCTATATGGAAGATAATACCATCGAAGACCTTGATGAAATCTTGGACTTCTTTAAAACCAAGAACAATCACGATGAAACCTCTGTCCTAACACTTATAGTAGCAGAACTTGATCCACCTAATGATTCTTTACCACTTGTCTTTCCTGACCTCATCGACTGGAATGAACCTGAAATCTATGATATACCAATTTTCCTAGATGATGAATCTATTATCCACTACCTATGTACCGCAAATATGGAACCAGGCTCTACTAGTGAACAAAGTAACGATGTCTGCCAATCAGGGAGTGCCAAGTCTCTCAGTCGCAAAAATAAACCAAATAAAAGATCTGATGCTGAAAACTAGTCAATGGCAGCTCTAGATCACAAAAAAGTAAAAATAAAGGACACATCTAAGGGTGAAAACCTTTTTAAGGTGCCTAATGATGGGAAACTTGACACTCTTCCTGAGCACTTTCATGAGTGATCACCCATATTGATTGAGCCCACTCAATAAATTAAGATTGGTACCACAGAAGCAGTCAGAAACATACACCTTGCAGAATCTCTGACAAAGGAGGAAAGATCAACATTCATCATTTTCTTTAAAGAACAACAAATTAACTTTGCTTGGTCATATGCCGATATGCCCGGAGTAGATCCACACTTGATCATGCTTCACTTGTCCATCTCTTCAGGAGTTAAACCAGTCAAGAAAAAGCTACGAAAGATGAATCCACAAGTGGCACTCATGGTCAAAACTGAACTAAAGAAACTATTAGATGTCGGATTCATTTGACCCATTGACTATGCATAATGGATTTCCAACATCGTTCCAGTATCAAAACCAGATGGTAGTATCAGAATATGCACTGACTTTAGAGATGTCAACAAAGCTTGTCCAAAAGACGACTTTCTTCTGCCCAGTATCGACATAATTATAGACCTCACAGCAGGACATGCAATGCTCTCACTAATGGACGGTTTCTCAGGGTATAATCAAATCAAAATAGCCCCGGAAGATCAAGATAAAATAGCGTTCACCTGTCCTTGGGTTACATACTGTTGGAATGTTATGCCTTTTGGCTTAAAAAATGCAGGGGCCATTTATCAAAGATCAATGACAACAATCTTTCATGACATGACGCACACATTTATGGAAGATTACGTAGATGATTTACTAGCTAAATCCTTCACTAGAGCGGAACATCTCAGTATCCTAACAAAGATCTTTGATCGATTAGAGAAATTCCAAGTCAGGCTCAACCCTAAGAAGTGTGTCTTCGGGGTTACATCAAGGAAGTTACTAGGCTACATAGTCTCAGCTAAAGGTATTGAAGTAGATCCAGCAAAGATACAAGCCATTATGGAAATGCCACCACCAAAGAATATCAGTTAACTCAGATCTCTACAAGGATGACTTCAATCAATCAGGCGATTCATCGCTTAGCTAGCAGATAAAAGTCTACCATTTAACCATTTACTACACAAAAATGTACCATTCAGATGGGAGACCAAATGTGCAGAATCTTTTTACCAAATCAAATAGTACCTGATGAATCCACCATTTCTGGTACCACCAGTCGCAGGAAAGCCACTTATCTTATATATCTCAACAACAAATATATCGCTGGGGGCACTATTGGCACAAGAAGATCAACAAGGAAAAGAACGAGCCATATATTATATCAGTAGGACATTGAATGGCTATGAACTCAACTATACATTCATTGAAAAGGCTTGCCTAACAGTGGTCTTCGCATCTCAGAAGTTCTGACATTATATGCTAGCACACACAATTAAGTTAGTTGCAAAAATTGATCCTCTCAAATATCTACTTAGCAAGGTAGCTCTTACAGGTAGATTGGCTAAATGGGTCATGATTCTCAGTGAGTTTGACATCCAATACACAGAAAGAAGAGCCATCAAAGGACAAGCAATTGCAGATCAACTAGCTGAAGCACCGCTACCAAGAAAACAAACTATGGCGATTGAATTTCCGGACAGGGATGTTCTTTCTCTTTCTACTAAACAATGGACTCTATACTTTGATGGATCCAACACCCAACACAGTTCAGGTGCTGGTATTCTTTTCATCACTCTAGAAGGACACACTATACCAATATCATATAGGCTTATGTTCCCATGCACAAATAATGTGGCTGAATATGAGGCATTGGTTATAGGTGTAGCGTCGTAAATTGTACGCATTTGCTAGGGTGGTACAATTTCACACTTGATTTAGCACCCACCTTGGCGCATTTTGCATTTTGCATTGTGTTTCCCCTTTAGCACTTAATTAATTAAATTAATTAGGTCTAAGGTTCTATTTTATCATCTCCCATATCATAAAGTTGGGCCCTTTTCATTAAAGTGTGCCCCTTTCATTTTATTCTTCCAATACATCATTTAATCTAAAACCCTAATTAAGTCCTATTTTGAACTTGGGGGCTTGATTTTGGGAGTCAAAACATCTTGAAATCACCTGTAACTTCAGGATTCGCTCTAAAATCATCATATCTGACGCCCCTGAAAATTTGGTGAAAAGTTGTCGGGACCATGGCACCCGACGTGCACACGATCCCGGACATTTTTCTCAAAATTTTAGGAGCACAATCCAATCATAAAATAAAGCTTAACCCCAAGAAATTGGTGGGAGATTCAATCTCTAGGTCGGCCAAAAGTTGAAATTAAGACCTAGGGTTTCATATAAAAGAGCTCTCTTTCTTCATTTGAAAGGATCCGATTTTTGGGTTTTCAGGGACCTTCTATGCAGGGAAAGAGCAGATCTTTGAAGACTTCAACAACATTCAACATCCACCCATCAAGCATTCATCAATTTCATTCATCCATTTAGGGCTTTGAAGATATTGAAGAGCAATAGGGGATCACCGACTGAAGATTGGCTTGTACCCCTCCCTTGGGGTTGGGTATGATTTCATGTTGTTTTCATGTCTTTGCATAAGCCTCATTAAATCATTTGTATTCATGCTTTAGATCACTTTGCATCTTGATTTGGAGCATTTACATTATCATTTTCAAGCAATTAGGGTTTACTTTCTAGGTTGCTCTAGTTTGCTTACTTGCATTTTAGGATCTTGCACACACACAAGGTCTGCACACACACTACTTTTACAATACAACTTGGCTATTTGTGGAGGTGGAAATCACCAAAGCAGGGGTTTGACTAAGGAAAAACCCTATATAGCCGCCCAACATACCTTTTCAGATATAAGTGCAGATTTCGGGATTCGAAGGACACCGCAAATTACAGATCCGATGGAAGCAGACCGAGACAGAACTTCACACCAAATTCCAACCCAGAAGACCAGGACAGGGGCATGGGGTGCCCTGGTCCTGCCAGGATAGGGGCGCTGGGCGCCCTGGTCCCTGGGACAGTGGCGTTGGGCGCCCTGGTCCCTCTGTCAGACAACTTTTTAGGTTGCAGAACAATAGTTTTAGGAGTAGTTTCAGGGGCAGAATCAGGACAGTGGCGCCCGCGCCCCCATCCCAAACATTTTCACTCAGATTTTAGCTCCAGGTACGCATTTGCATTCTTGTCTTATCCTTGTGTTTACAGCTTTCCATTGTTTAATCTCAATTCTGCAATCTTGTTATTAGTTCATACTTGCACTTTGGGGTTAAGAATTGAACTTGCATCATTTTATCTTTCAATTACAACAAAGGAATAGAGACCCTGATAGGTAGCCCATGGCTCTCTCTTCCACAAAAAGAAGTAGCCAATTGTGTGATACCTCTAGGCTCTTTCGTATTCCACAATGTGTGTCAAAAGGTAGGATTAGGGCGTGTTAGCGTAGTCTCACTTTTTCCCCTACACAATAGGCATCAAAATGGCCGTCGAATGAAAAATCATAGAGTTAATGGTCTACAGCGACTCACAACTAGTCATCAATCAAATCAACAATGACTATTAGACAAAGGATGACAAGCTGCTACCCTACAAGCGAATGGTGGATGACTTCAAACAATATTTTGTGCACATCACCTTTGAACAGATACCAAGGTTGAACAATAAAGCAGCCGATGCAATGGCTACTATCGCTTCATTACTACAAATTCCAGAGCAACAAAGTCATTATGAGTTCTTGGTAGAGCAACTGTTCTCCCCAGCTTATGACCACTCTGAATCCCATGTTATCTATGCCTTGACTGGTTCAGATTCTCTGTTATATGGACCAATCTATGACTACCTTAAAAACAATATTTTACCCATTGACCAATTCCGTAACTAAAAACGTAATTTTATCCGACAAGCTGCCCGTTATACCCTTACCGCTGATAATTTGTATTGTCGAGGTCTAGATGGTACTCTTCTTCGTTGCCTTGATCGTATTGATTCTGATTCCGCTTTACACAAGCTTCATGAAGGTATTTGTGGAACACATTCAAGTGGGACTACTCTTGCTAAAAATATTCTAAGGATGGGATACTACTAGCCTACAATGGAGAAAGATTCATATCACTTCACCAAGAAATGTCCTAAATGCCAGATCCATGGCAATCTGATACATGCACTAACACAGGAGCTACAACCATTTACAACATCCTGGCCCTTTTGTCAGTGGGGACTAGACTTAGTTGGCAAAATTCATCCTTCATCTTCAAATGGACACAAGTTCATTATAACTACAACAGAATACTTTACCAAGTGGATAGAAGCAGTTCCCATGACCATAGTAACTGGGAAACAAATTGCCTCTTTTATCTTAAATTATCTAATCTACAGATATGGTATTCCAAGTTCAATCATCACAGATAATGGACAACCTTTCAAAAACCAAGATGTACAAGAACTATGTGAAAAATTCAAAATCCAACATTGGTTCTCTACACCATACTACCCACAGGGAAATGGTCAAGCAGAAGCATCTAACAAGACAATACTAAAGATCCTAAAGAAAACAGTGAATGATGCAGACAAAGATTGGCACGTACAACTTAATCTAGCACTTTGGGCATACAAAACTAGCATCCGCACACTACAGGAGCAACACCATACTCATTGGTATATGGATCAGAGGCCATTTTACCCCTGGAAGTAGAAATCCCATCTCTCAGAGTCTCTTTGAAAGGTTTAATCCCAGATGAAGAGTATCGAGTTAACTGACTACAAGAACTTGAACTATTAGATGAACGACGTCGGCATGCTTACACTCATCTCAAAGCATATCAACAACGCATGTGCAGGAGCTACAACCATAAGGTCATCCCTCGCAACTTCAAAGTTGGTGACCTAGTTCTCAAAGAAAATCCAAGAAATCAGCAAGATCGAGAAAAGAAAGGGAAGTTTGAACCTAATTGGTTGGGTCCCTATGTCATCATATCAGTCTATGGATCAGGTGCCTATCAGCTAACAACTTTAGAAGGAGATGTGCTCGCCGAACCAACTAACAACATCCATCTGAAGAAGTACTACACTTAAGTAGCCTAATGCACAGAAAAAGCCAAAACAAGCAAAAAAAAAATTCAAAAAAATCCAGAAAAAACAAAAAACAAGGTACAATATAAGCAACTAGTGAAAACCTGGTAACAGGCACTATTGTGAAAGAACGGCTCCTCTATCTATCTCCATACCATTTTATCCGTATCCTTAAAACACTATCGGCCATCGCCTGACACTTAGCACATATCCATTCAGGACATACTTAGCATAGTCACTATCCTAGTCTATCCATATATATCCTCTTACCACATTCCACCATGGCTTGGACATCACTGTACATATTAACATCAAGAGGCACACTCAGCCAGGGGCAATAAATCGTCAAAACTTGCGGACATTCAAGACATTAAAACTATTTGCAAAACTCAGAAACATTGCATCCAACAACCAAAACTACACTTCATCGCAAAGCAAAACAAAGAAACACAAAAATACCAAGGATGTATGATTTTCTGAAGTACTAAATGTTGCATTATCGCATAAAGTCTTGACTATTTTTGCATTTTGAACTTTTTCAAATTATTGGATTCTCTGCCTTTTCTCACTAAATGCTTCGAAGCTAAAGATCATGGGGAACTTCCAATATTTTCTTATTTTTTTGTTTGGGAGGCGATCACTTGTACTGTATGAATACTTGCCTCGAGACGTGATACATCAAATATCACTGAAGGCATGATTCCACTTCACACATACAAATGATTTAATCTTGTCTGTTTATACGCAATCCGCACTCAGGTTGTCCTGGTTCAATTATACCTTGACGCTTGTGCTATCTTGCAAAATCAAATATCATGTAAATTTTTCTCAGGTCATTATGGTTCAATTATACCATTATGCCTGTATAAATTTTTAACATATCCTAAACAAATCAATGCTCAATGATGATACTTACAAAGAAAGCAAACAACATATGGTTGTATCAGGATGACAAATGCAGAATGGGGATGCTCCAAAAACAATTAATTGCATATCATTTTAACATAGTTGCATATCATTTTACAATTAGTTGCATATCATTTCATAATTAGTTGCATATCATTATCATACATCTCATTTTCAAGATACATCTCACAGCATATCATTATCATACATCTCATTTTCAAGATACATCTCACAAACATATCAAAACATACATCTTGCATCATACATTATATCATATATTTAAGCATTGCATCATCATAAAGTAAAGAACAGAACACATAAGCACATACATCCATATAACACACCACATGATCAAAGATAATGATGCTGTATATATATATATATATATATATATATATATATATATATATATATATATCTCCAAAAAATGATCAAAATGTACAAAATCTATCATCTCTATGTCTAGTACAAAGAATACAATGATAAAAAATACAATAGAGACCACGTCTCTCAAGTATGGCTATCCCTTGATGGGGATGGTCTGGCTCCAAATGTCCCCACCCCTAGATCTCCAGGGGGATCATGTCTCGATGGCCCTGTCACACCTCGGCTCTCGGACCGTGACCCAATATCTCGAGATCGACTAGATCTCGACTGTGTGAAGCTCTGTACTAGGCGATCCCTGGGTACCGTAGCCTCATAATGTCGACAATAGTACTCTGCCTCCTGAGCTCTCAAAGATAGCTCTCTTAGGGTGTCTCTCATCAGACCACCCGCCGCTGCTCTCTGCACGCTCGCTGCAAGCTCCTCCGCTCGACCCCGCCGCTCTATCTCCATGTCTTGCTCAGTGGTCAACTGCGCAATCTGCCGCTGATATGTCAATACCTATTCTTGTAGCTGCTGTACAGTCACCTGTAGGGTCCTAATCTGTGCATCCTCAACATGAATGGGGATCCAAACCCGTAGCGGTACCTGTGCCAGGGCATCTCCTCTAACTCTGCCTATCCTCGATGTAGGAGGTGGTAGCACATCTGTCCTCCTCCTCTGCACTGGCCGTGTCGCCTCGTCCGTCCCCCCCACTGTAGCTAATACCTCTCCCACCCTCCCCTCTCCACCTACTCCAAGGGCCAACCCCCCTCTCCCTCTAACTCTCACCACCCGTCTCACTGCTCTCTCCAAACCTCTATCTCGCCTCCACCAGTCTCCTCTCCCTCATCGTCCTCCCCCACCATCTCCATCATCCTCATCATCTCCACTTCCCTCATCATCGTCGTCATCAAATGACAGCCACATCTCCTCTCTATCTGAAATCCTCGCCACTGCCCGCGCAACGAACAATCTCACGAACTCATCTGTCATGCCCGCATCCAAAATCTCTGGGGCATAATCCCATATCTGACCTGCCAAATCGACAAACTCCTCCACAGCCACCGCACTATCAATAGTCAGACCCCAGTCTGGTATTTCCTGCCTCTGCTGTGCATACAAGCAGGCCCCATAAATCATGCTTTGATCAAAACATCACATTCATATCTATGCATAATTTGAAATATCGCCAATCAAAATAAGTTATAACAACACCATATTGGACAAATCAATCAAAACCATGACAACAAAACACAGCAAAGCACCAATTACACCTATCCTAGCAAACCTGACTTTATCCTATCAATTTTTCTCATTCAAAAATCACCCCATCTCACAAAATTTTCCTGATGCGCTAAAACAGATTGTCTATGCGCTAAAATACACCCATGCGCTATGCTATTTTCTCCACGCGCTAATCTATTTACCCTATGCGCTAGACTGCCTCTACGCGCTATCCTTTTTCCCCAATGCGCTAAAACCTATTTATGCACTAACCTATACCTTGCTGAC
Organism: Cryptomeria japonica; assembly: GCF_030272615.1. NCBI lineage: Eukaryota > Viridiplantae > Streptophyta > Pinopsida > Cupressales > Cupressaceae > Cryptomeria > Cryptomeria japonica. Next base: position 923,185,736 of record NC_081414.1, read on the forward strand.
GCTAACTATTTGACCCTATGCGCTAGGTCTACCCTACGCGCTAAAACCCCTTAGCCATGCGAACCCCTGTGACCCTTATGCACCAGGTCTTTCTCACGCTAACCTAGAACTTCTATGCGCTATCCTATGTTCAACATGCTCTACTTTCCTACCATGCACTAACCTAGAACTTCTATGCACTACACAATTTGTTTCGGACGTAGCCCTAAAATCACACTTTATGCGCTACATAAATTTTTGTATGCACTAAATTACGGCTTTGATGTGCTAAACCGATAAAACTGAATTTCAAAAATAAAAAACTGACCAAAAATGACAAGATAAAAAATCAAAAAAGGGTCAAAAGTGTTGACTTACTAGTGGTCCATATGCGGCAGGTCTCTGGTACCTCCGAACGCGCTCAAAACGATGCCTGGAATACAGAATAGGCATTTTGACTTCTCTCCAAATTCTCTTTCTCCAAAATCAACAATGCACAAATGAATCAAATCAAAGCACTTTTCCCCTTTTATAGGAGGAAAATGAAATTAGGGTTAGGGAACTAGGCATGTCATTTGCTCGCGGTCTCCCTTATACCCTAAAACATGTAAATTATCGGGAGATGAATCAATTTAAACATTTCACATAGACAAAATCATACACACCAAACACAAATCACCAAATCAAATCCAAATTTTAAAAATATTAATTCATCTTTCGAGGGGGCATCACCATCAAATATCGAACATGGGGCATCACACATCAAATCAAATCTGGGGCACGACTTGAAAATCATAAAAGCAAAAAAATTTCATTTGATCATAAATCATGATAACACATCATTTTCTTTGAAATAACATGTGTACACACGTCACTTCAAAGAGGGGCAAAATGTAGACGTATAAAAATGACCATATTCCTAAATGAATATTTTATGTTCATTTCTCTATTTAATTAAATCCAATTTAATTAAATTACCCGCATTCCTCTATTTAATTAAGTAAATTACTCAATTAAATTCACTATACCCATTTAATGAATAAATCATTTTATTCAATTAAATCCATTCTATCCACTTTTAATTAAATTCAAATTTAATTAAATAGTTATTCTAAATTGAATAAATCTAATTTATTTAATTTCCCCAAATTGCAACCAAATTGAATTAAATTAACTTTATTTCAATTAAATCCTATTATCCCTCCATCCACTTGCATTCTCCTACATCTCCCACTTGCATTCTAAAACCTATTGCTAATTTCTTCTAAAGCCTTCTAATCACTTCTAAATTAACCTAACCCATCTTCTAAACTTTGTCACATCCCTAAACAAAGGGAAGTCACTTCTCAAACCCTCAAAGTCTTCAATAACCATTAAAGGCTCCAAGTCTCCAACAACTTTCTCTTACAAACCATTAATGGTTAACTCAACCCTCTTACATGGTTAGAGACTTTTTGCCTAACTTAACCTCCATGTAACCCAAGGGTCTCATCAAGCATTCATTGCTTTGACCATGGTTATCCCTTAATCATTTGCACAATAGTTTATCCTTTGATTAAAACCTAATCCAATGGGTAATCTTAACTTAAGCTTGACCCTTACCCTCTAGATAACCATGAGGCCTTCTCAGGAATTTAATGTCTCCAACCCCTTTTTTCAACCAGTCTTATGTTGACATTTGTCACCATTTCATTGGTGCAAATTGCAAACATGGATTCCCAACTTTCAAACTCAACCCTTGATTAACTCTTTCAATCCTGACCATCCATTGCCCTATTTTTGCTATAAATAGAGCTCTCATCCCTCCATTTAAAAAAAAATTCCAAGTTTGTAGTATCATACTTATGCTCAAATACATTCAAACTTTCATTTCATATATGCTCATCATTTAGCCTCTCTTTAAAATAGAAATTAATCTAATATGCATTTTTAGAGTATTTCTATTATCATTACCTTAAATCATTAACTAATATAGTATGCTAGGATAGTTTGTTTACTAACCTTGTCATCTTATAGTTAGTTTATTGCATTTCTAGCATCATGCATAGCTTAGGATGCATCTCATATTAAATCAACAAAAGAAATCCCTCGTTCTTGCATATGCCATCCCTAAACCATTTTGCTCAATGATTTGAGAGCAAAAACATTGGTTTGAGGGACCGTGTAAGATAGAGAACCATGGGACCCACCTTGGGAAGCTAACTGATACTTCATTACTCTATAGCTTGCACTAAGAAGTCATGTGAGTGTGTGAGCAAGGCTCCATAGAGCTCCATTTTTCACATATTGAGTTCTATCGACCCACTTTTCCCACATACACATAGAAGCTTGTGTTTTGCTAGTGATGATTCAGTGTTGGGAAGATTTGTACCGGGTATCAAATCGGTAAGTGTGTCCATAGCCGCTTGAATTATATCCTGCTCCTTCTTCCTTCGATTGATTTCAAGGTGCTCTTGAGCAACCTTGATGCTCTGCATTAGCTCCGATTCACTTGCAGACTGAAGATCTATAGGACTGGAGAGGTCAGCCGGTTTCGCTTGACTTTTGGTTGCCTTAAGAGTTTACATCTGGGTGCTCTTCGCTGCTTCTCCTGCCTCTTCCTCTTTCTTCTTCTCCACTTCTCTCCTCTTCTCTGCTTCCTTGTCCTCCCCAGCCTTTTTCTTTTCTGCTTCCTTCTTCTTCTCCTATTCCTTATCTTCTTTTTCCTTCTTCTTCTTTTCATCTTCTAGCTTCTTTTTCTCCTCTTCATCCTTCTTCTGCTTCTTCTCTTCATCTTTCTTCTTCTTCTCCTCTTCATCTTTCTTCTTCTTTTCCTTTTCATCTTTCTTCTTCTTTTCCTCTTCATCCTTTTTCTTTTTCTCTTCATCCTTTTTCCTCTTCTCTTCTTCTTCCTTTTTCCACTTCTCTTCTTCATCCTTCTTCCTCTTCTCTTCTTCTTCCTTTTTCCTCTGCTCGACCTCTTTCTTTGTTGCTTCCTGACTATCCTCAGCTTTCTTCTCATGTTTAGCCTGTTGCTCTTGACCTATTGCCTCAGATGGTATCTCCTTGGTAACATCTTCTCCATCCAGGGCATCGACATCAATAGTGTCGACCGGTTCATCAACCAGATTTCCTTCATCATCAAATGGTTCATCTAGTTTGGATATAACTAGTTCTTTCTCAGTTTGCCAGTTGGCTTCAGCCAATCGATCCATCTTTAGAGCATTTAGGGCGTGAGTGTGTGTATCCTTGAGCACTTCCTTACCTTTTCCTTCTAGTAACAGGAGTCTTCTTCTCATGAAGAAAAGACCTTTGTACTTGTTCATTACATCGAACAGTTCCGAATTTGATACATCAGGAAAGTGTTCAGCAATTTTTTTTTCTCTTATTTCCTATTCCTGCTCTATGGGAATGCAACATTTATTGTCTAAGGACTTATACAAAGAATCCAGTGTTTCAGATCTAATTTCTGAAGGGGACCGGTCATTAATACATAAATATTAAATTATTTCTTTTTCCACCGCCTCCTTTTCATCATCATTAAAGTCATCAAAATAATCAATTAAATCATTCAATAATTTTCTCCTAATGTTTTTGATAGTTCTTTGACAATGTGTCAAAGGTTTGTAGGAGGAGATATCTATATTTACCAGTGCTGAAGATGCCGATTCATTCTTTGTCTTCTTTCTTGTCTATCTCGCCTTCTTGGGCTGCTCCTCAGACACAGTTTCTTCTAAGTCCGGAGAGTTACTTTTCGTCTTCATTTTCCTCTCAAAGACTTTAGCTGGTGCTGCTTCTGGTTTCTTTTTGGCTAGCGACCACTTGGTCACTCTTGGTGTTGTAGTAGTAACTGGTGCTGATGCTGCAGGCACTGCCTTTGCCTTCTTCACTGCCAGTTCTTTCTCTTTCATTGCTGGTGGTTCCTCAGCTGGTGCTATCCTCTCTAGGTAGGTGCCAATTATCTTCACCTTAGGATCAAGTGGTGAGACAATAAGGGTAGAGACATACCCTTCCAGCATGTTGTACATCACCTCATAGCCCATTGGCTCTACTTCTTTCATTCTAGGCTCAACAACCTCCATTATGCATTTGTCCACCCGGATGGTGAAATAGATGTCATCTTCATATTTCTTGATGATATCACTTGAGATCCTCATCCTTTGACTCATTTTTTGTTTGAACTCGTCAAAGTACTTGTTCAGAACTTTAGGATAACCAGTTCCCACTGCTCACAAACTTTCCTTTATCTGTTTGGTAATCGGTTGGTCCACAGACCACTGAATGTCTCCCACTCCTGGGAAGTATCCTTGAAAGTAAAAGAACAACCCAACCAATAGTTGTCCAAATTTGAACCTCAATGCATTATCTTGTTTGATTGATTTTAGGTTCAATAGGAGTTGCCTCTGCAAACCGGTGCATAGGTCAAATTATGCATCCTCCTTTATCATCCGGTAAGCGGCATTTACCGCTGTAGCAGATACAGAGTTAATCCTGCTGGCTGAGAATGTCCGGTATCCAATCACCATACATGCATATTTCACCATATCATCCTTGATTGAATTGACTATCATGCCACGTGAGTCACTCACTGAACCGGTGAGCTTGGACATTTCAGTTTTGTTAACAGTCCTTAGGGCTGGTACTTCCCCTGTATTGCAGAAATTGGTGTCTGCATGAATTGCCTGCGGTGTGATATCATGCATCCTCTCCAGGTACATTTTTTCACCATGGACTCTACTCAAAATTATCCTTATATGATCCTCTGTAAAGTCTTCTAGGAAGTATACAACATTATGGAGTTTCTTCTTCTCCAAGATACTATACTTCGGTTTGATTTTCTTATCCTTTCCACAAAATAGACCTAGTTGGGAGTGGATGGCTAGAGACCCTAGGTCTTCAATCTTGCAATCTATGTAGTCAGAAATTTCCTCTTCTACTATCACTGTAGCTAGAACTTGTGATAGGGCATTATACTTTGACTTCCATTGAATAAAACTTTCAAACTCAATAGATGCACTAGAACTGGTATGAGATGCGGAAGCCATTGTAGAAATTTTAAGAACTTGATAAATACCTTTTAAAACATGCAAATTTAGGGCTTTCCGATTATCCTTTAATCCTCACTTCGTCAGTAGCTGAATCACCGCTTTGTGTTCTCCACTTGACCGTTTGCTTATTTGAATTTGAATCTCCTTCGCGGTTTCTCAATATCTCCAAAATTCTACTCAAATTGCCTTTTCGTCGCTCTGCCCTTTGAAAAACTTTTCTTCACTCAAAAACTGATATTGGGAAATGATTTCAAAAATGCTTTTAAAAATAGCCCTCACCTACCATCATTAATGCTCCTCTATTAAGGCATAAAACCTAATTTGCCTTTTTACCATTTTCGGTCTTTTGCCAAGCGACAGGTATCATATACCGGTTAAGGTCTTTTGCCGGTATAAACCTGGGGTTTGAAAACATTTTGTCATTTGCTCCCCCTAAGCCTTTTGAAGCTTAGTTTGCCAGTTCCGATATTTCCACACTAAGTGCAGAAACTGGTTCCTCTTCCAACATTACTGGTTTCCTCTTCCAGGTTTTGTTCATGTCCGCTTGAACTATTTCAACATCAATTTCTCCTTCCTGAGTGATCGGTATATCATCAGATATACTCTTTCTGCTTCTGCAGAATCTTGCAATGTGACCCGGTTTGTTGCAGTGATAGCAAAACAATCCAGGTGCTCTCCAAGGTCCATTCTTCATGTTTCCATTCTTCCTTCTGCATGTTGCAGTAGTGTGACCATGACCATGACAGATCATACAATTTGCTCTCCATCTGGTTGCCGCTTGATAGCCACCGCTTCTTGGCTGATGATTGAAGGCATTAAACCGGTTGTGATTCTGGTTCACAAAAGGTTCAGGACCAACTCCTTGGGTCCTCTGAGGATATCTTCCAGTGTCATTCATGATAGACCTGCATTCAAATGCTCTATGCCCATACTTGTTGCATGCATAACAATGACCATTGAACTTACTGGATCTAGGTACATTGTTAATAAAGTAAGGAAAATTATTGTAGGCTTTGCTCCTACATACATTGGTGGTGTGTCCTTCTTTAAGACAGTTAAAGCAAACAGGTTTGAATTTTTGCTTACCTTTACCTTTGAATGCCGTTTGCTTCTTTGATGCTTCAGCATTTTCTCCTGAGGATTCTCCTTCCTCATGTCCAGAGAAACCAAGTCCATTGGTATTCATTACTGGTCTAGCTGACTCAAGCTTTTGCTCTAGCTTGACAGTACTTTTGCTAAACTTAGCAGGTATTTCTTTTGACTCAGAGAGTTCTTTGGAAATAGCAGCATTTGTTTCCAATAGGTTTTCATTCTAAGAGATGGTAGTGTTCAATTCTCCTTGCATGTCTTGCTTTTCCACCTTGCTTGCATGGAGTTGAGCATTTAGGGCACTCATCTCTTGTTTCAACTTGGAGATCTCAAAACCTCTTTCTTTCACTAGGTCTTCAGCTTTTCTCTGGTTCTCAAGCTCTTGACACATCTAGATAGTCAGTCCTTCTAACTCCTTTCTCAGGTTGGAGTTTGATTCATTCAACTTATTTACTTTTGCAATTAGGGCTTCCATGTCTGCTTCATCTGCAGAACTATTTTTAGATAGCTCCATTAGCTTTTCTGCATGTTCTCTCCTTTTTGCTTGAGATGCCTTGTATTTGACCATAAGATCATCATAGGCTTGCTCAGACTGAGTGAGCCATAGAGTAAGTTCCCTCAAGGTGTATTCCCCCATATCTCTTTCCAAGTGGTTAAACTTATAGAAAGGTAGGCTCTGATACCAATTGATGAATACTAAGAGGGGGGGTGAACTAGTATACCAAAAAACACTACACTTAAACACTTAAATAGTCTAAAGATAAACCGGTAAAACAGTTTAACAGATAGACCGGTTATCACCCATGCAAACCAAAATGCAAATAAAGCATTCACCCACAAAAGCAATACAACCATAACACAAGATATTTGACATGGAAACCCAAATGGGAAAAACCACGGTGAGATGGAACTCACAAGTCACTATCTGCAGAATAGAAACCAGACCGGTTAAGGTCAAAACGGTTAAGGTCTTACAATGTTCTTCACCAGAAGAGATCCTATTAGGAATCTCAATCTCTGTTAGGAGATAAGTCTGATCAAGGACGACCTTGCTAGAGGATTTTAGATTCATAGAGGTGAACCACCTTGTTAGAAGATTTTACAAAAGGCTTTTGGGCCTACTCGGTTAAGGGCTACAGACTTGTCAAAGATGTGAGTAATCAACAAGTGTTTGATCTATCTAATAGCATAGACTGCTTAGTTAGATCCTTGATAGCTCTTTCTTAATGCACTCCTGCATTACTTCAGTCTTCTACACATTCATATTCTTTGCAACTCCTCAACCACCTTAACCCTAGCCACAACATAAACCCTTTCAGCAACAACCTAAAACCCTAGACATGATGTCCTTTTAAAGGAATCTGATTTCATGTCGGTCCAATAGGATTACATTTCAATTTCCTAGGTTCAATGAATCTAGACATACTCAGTAACATGACATAAGAAGCACCGCCAGTGTGTCAGCATCGTCAAACAATCGGTGGATTGGTAACTCATCACAAAATGCTAGTTGGTAACTCATCATAGAGTATTACCGGTTCATACAAAAAGCCGGTTGCCAGTTTGACAAAAATGAAGACTGGTAAAAATGTGTTATGCCACTTTAATCCCTCATACCACTTGAGGTCAACATGCCGCTTTAGACCGGTAAACACATTCTGCAAAACATCAATAGTCTAATGACTATAATACAACATACTTGCAACATACCGGTTGAAACAAATACCGGTTGTGCTCTAACTCATACATATAAAGAGGATCTTAATGCAAGTGTGTGTCCATCAATGACAATCACAACATAAACATAAAAAATGCCAACATATATTTCTTCTACTACTTGTTGTACTCAAGTAATATGGATGAAGAATATTGTTTGATGAACCTATTTCTATCTTTTGTGATAATACTATTGCAATAAACATTTCTAATTCTAATCTAGTGCTGCATTCAAGAATAAAATGTATTTCAATTCAACACCACTTCTTGAGGGATAAATTTTTGGAGAATGAAGTAAAGCTTGATTATGTGCCTACAAAGAAACAAATTGTTGACATATTACCTAAAGCACTTGCTAAATATACTTTTGAATATCTCTTCGATAAATTGAGGGCTATTGTTAGGACCCAGGAGGCAACTGAGGTGGGGGGGTGAATCAGTTGTCTATTAATTTCAACCCAAATATAACTTAATCAAACTTGATACTTATTCCCAATTATCTGACTTTCAGAGTGATTCAGTCTGACATGCCTGGGTTTATTTACTTGTTGCTATTCTTCAGTCACTGTGGAATTCTTTGATGATGCCTGTATGACTGGATCCACACTCTGTACTGGTGCACTCTATATTGGTTCATTTATGATAATCTAAACTACCTATTCAGAATCTATAGACCTTGAATTTCCTCTAAAGTGTTTATCTATCTTCACATTTGCACTCTCAATGATCTTCTGCAATCTTTTATTAAAACATCTATATGCCTTGCTCTTATATTAACAACCAAGAAATATTACTTCATCACTTCTAGTATCAAATTTACCAACATACTCATCTCTCCTAATATAACATTTGTTTCCAAATATTCTAAAATATTTAAGAGGAGTATTACCAAACCATAGTTCATAAGGGGTCTTACCGGTTTCACCTTTGATGTGAACTTTGTTGAAAGTGCAAACCGTTATATTCACTGCTTCTCTCCAATACACATGTGGTAGATTTGCTTCCAATATCATGCTTCTAGCTGCATCCAGAATAGTTTTGTTCTTCATTTCAACAATTCCATTCTACTGAGGTGTCTGAGGTGTTGATAGTTGTCTTTTGATTCCATTCACTTCACAGAATGTATTAAACTCCTTAGATGTAAATTCTCCTCCTTGATCTGATCTCAAACATTTGATTTTCTTACCGGTTTTGTTCTCTACCATTACCTTAATAGTTTGAATTTTCCAAAAGCTTCTAATTTCTCCCTGAGAAAAGTAACCCAACACATTATAGAATAATCATCAATAATTAGCATAAAGTATCTATCTCCCTATAGACTTCTTGTTCTTGCTGGACCACACAAGTCAGTATGAGTTAAATCAAGAACATTATTGGATTTCTTAGAAATACTCTTAAAAGTTGTTCTAACTTACTTTCCCATTTGACACTCCTTACATACCAGATTATGAAGTTTCACAATCTTAGGTAAATCCCTTACTACCTTAGTTGAACTGATCTTTACAATGAAATTAAAATTTACATGACAAAGTCTCTTATGCCATAACCAACTTTCATCAATATGTGCAATCAAGCATGCCTGTTCACTGTTATAAAAATGAAAGATTTTACCTCTAGTCTGATTATCGATTGCAATCTCCAATCCAGTTCTATTCATGATTTTGCATTTACCATTCTTGAATTGTAACTAAAACCCCTTTTCAACTAATTGACCAACACTCAAAAGATTATGCTTCAAACCTTCAACATAGTAAACATTGTCAATATTGTGCTTACCATCAAAAGATATAGTGCCTTTTCCTTTGATCAAACAAGCTTTATCATCCCCATGTCTTACTAGACCTCCATTATATTCCTGAAAAGATAAGAATTTACTTTTATCACCAGTCATATGATGTGAACATCTTGAATCTATAATCCATTCATCTTTTTCTTTAATTTTAGCTGCCAGGGCCTGCTCTACCAATGGAACAATAGGTGTCAGTTAATCTTCTTTTATTGCAACAAAATCCCATCCATTGTCTGTCAGTTATTCATCAAAATCATCAGTAACTCCTTCATCAACATAGTAACATGATTTATCTCTGTTCTTCGTAAATCTGTATCTTTGATGTTCAGGGTTAGGCTTATATGTCTTTTTAGCTTCTTCTCTCAATCTTGCAAGTCTATTAGGACATCTAGATACCATATGACCAACTTTATTGCAGTTAAAACATTTGAATGGTGCTTTACCTTCATACTTACTTTCAATAGGACCTTTTGTTGGCATTATGTGAACTGACATGAAGACATAATGACGTTGTATGATTGTCACTGATGTCAATATGTGACTTAATGTGAATCGGCACATGTGATAAGAGAGTGATAGGTGAGGAGAGAGGAATTGACATATGTATGAACCGGTTTACATGCCAAAGTAAAGCGACATATTTGTTCAAGATGAACCGACATGCAGTTATGGGAACCGACACATGGAAGCATTGTGTTACTACCGGTTGGTAGGTAGTTTCCACTTCAGGATTTCTATCTGGAGTATCTCAAGCCTGTGTGACTCAATCGGTGATCTTTGTGTGATGAGTTAGCAGTATAATGGAGAACAGATCATGTTGCCATGTAAGCTCTATGCGCGTGAAGGATCTTGCATGAAGAAGACTATTCCTATCAACCTCAGGAATGTGCGAAGTCTATCAAATGATGATAACGCGTGATAGGTTATTAGCCGCCATGAAATCGGTGGAAAATTGACGATGGAGAATGTCTTGAGATTGATTCAAGATTGTTGCATTTAATGCAGTATGATTCCACGGTCAGGATTGAACAGCTTGAATTGCTTAACCTAACAAGTTTAGGGTTTAGGGTTTTTGCTATCGACCTGTCTGTTTCCTATAAGGTCGATGTTTTTTTTTTTTCTAAGGTTGTTGGCAAAATTTGTAATTGTGTATCCAAGGGAAGTGATACGTGATTCTTACTAGACCAAAGGAGAGAAGAGATATCTGCAAAGTGAATGTGCAGAAGGAGAAGAGTAGCCAAAATGGATCTGCATTAGCATTGAGTGCTGTTATCAGATTATTGTAATTTCTGTTGATCTTTAACAACTTCAACAGTTGTGAAATACCTTAATAGGGTTGCCTTAACTGGGCTTGATGCAAAATCCCTTAACAGGGTAGTCTTAACAGGCTTGATTCAAATCCCTTAACATGGTAACTCGAGGTTAATGAGTTCTGAGAAGGTATAGAGCTCTAGAGATACTTTAGCTATTGAGTTCTTCAAATCCTCTAACAAGGTAACCCTAACCCAGTTTAACCCTTAACCGGGTATTATAGCCATCCCTTAACCAGGTGATCCCTAATAGGATCGGTTCCTAGCATAACCTATTGTAATGTCTTTAATCGGACAAGGCTTCTAATAGAGCAGACTTTAAAAGAGTTCAAAAGCAACTTGTGGGTATTCATCCCCACTGTGGTTTTTCCCAGTTGGGTTTCCACATAAAAAATATGTGTGTCATGTGTAATGCTTTTATCTTGTGATGCTTTGTTTTTACATGTTGAGCATATGATGGTTCTATGTTTTATGCCTATCTATAAAACATATTGAACTCACTGTTATGATGATCTGATGTTAGTTTACCTACTCATGCATGAGAGCGTAATGGTACTATAGTATTGAGCTAAGAGGAAAGCTTAGTGAGTGACCGGTTTATGATTGTTTGAGCTATACTGGATGTTATCGGTTGCACTCTGTTTTAACCAGTATCCCTGTTTGTCAGTCATTTGGAGTATTTGCTGTAAAACCGGTTTTGGACTGTATTTCAGTTTGTACTGATTCACCCCCCCCTCTCAGTACCAGTCTGGTACTAGTGGTTCATCATTGAGTTATCAATTGGTATCAGAGCGCTCCAGGTCCTCTATGTTGTAAGCTTAAGCACTTGAGGTAAAGATCCTAGTCAAATGATGAAGAGGGAAGGTCCAGAGTTTAACAGGGAAAATTTTGGTATATGGAAAGAAAGGATGAAGATATTCATCAGAAGCATGGGTGTTCAACACTGGAGTTATGTTGAAAATGTATATGTTGTCCCTATCGGTACTCTCACTGATGACCAAAAGAGAGAGATACAAGAAAATGGGCAGGTCATGGAAGCCCTCATTAGTAGCCTATCTGACATTGAGTTTATTGATGTCCAGAACAAGGAAAATCCCAAAGAGGTATGGGATGCTCTTGAAAATATCTATGGTGGTGATAGCATGTAAAACAGGCTAAGGAAGAAAGCCTGAGAGGGAAGTTTGAAGATATGTGGATGGTTGAAGGAGAGACCATACAACAGTATGGAATAAGAATCAAAATGGTTGTTGGAGAAATCAAGAGTGCAGGTGGTAAAATAGAAGATTCCACTGTGGTAAGCAAAGTCCTGAGATCTCTGTTGTCAGTCTATGCAATAAGGGTTGCTGCTATTCAGGAGCTGAGATCAATAGACAAGTCTAAAGTATCCTTGGACTCCATCATAGCCAAGTTAACAGCCTATGAGCTAAATAGTTTTGATGGCAATGTTCAAAAGACTAAATCAACATTTCAAGCCTCTACTATACCATCCAGAAAAGGAAAAGAGTCTAGCACTAGTGGGGAACCTAGTTAGAGCAGAGAAATAAATGATGAGGAGATTCTGATGGCATTTGAAGCTCTCCTTACTAGGAAGCTTCCCAAAGGAACTGGTAAATACAAAGGTAAGCTATCTTTGAAATGCTTTTCTTGTAACCAGATAGGACATATTGCTATAAACTTTCCTAATGGCGATAAAAGGGACAAACTAGAAAGGTTCAAGAAATTCAAAGGAGGAAACCGGAGAAACTGTTTTGTGGCAGTTGATGAAGGTGTCACAGATGAGGAATCAGAAGATGAAGAGAATGAAGACATTGTGTTTGTTGTTGTAAAGGAAGATGTGGCAGACAAGAAGGCTCTTGTCTCCCTATTTGACAATTCAAATGAGTGGATCATTGACAGTGGGTGTTCTCACCATATGACTGGTGACCGAAGCAAGTTTCTATCCTTGGAGGAGTATGATGGTGGTGTGGTTCACTTTGGCAATGATGCACCATGCATGGTCAAAGGCAGAGGGTCCATCTCTCTGAATGGAAAGAGCAGTGCTGCCAATGTGTACTGGGTTGATGGTCTTAGACACAACCTTTTAAGTGTTTCCCAACTAAATAATAGTGGCCTCACTCTGGAATTCAAGAATGGAGTTTGCAAAATCAAAGGAAAAGATGGTAAATTGGTGGCCACCAACATGCAGACCAAAGGTAACCTATTTCATCTGAATGCAAATGTAAGTACATGTCTTATGGCTAAGCTTGATGATAGTTGGATATGACATAGGAGACTTTGCCATGTAAACTTTGATAACATTATGAAGGCTAGTAAGTTCAAGGCAGTTAGAGGGTTGCCGGTGCTAAACAAATCGAATAATACCTTGTGTAGAGAGTGTCAATTGGGGAAAATGTCTTCCTCAACCTTTAAAGGTAAATATTTCACTGCTAACAACTTGCTTGATCTTGTGCATACTGATTTGTGTGGTCCTATGAAAACTAGAAGTGTGCAGGGTGATAGGTACCTCATGATCCTCACTAATGACTGCTCAAGAATGATGTGGGTCGCATTCTTGAAAGACAAGTCTGAAGCTTTTGGGAAATTCAAAGCTTTTAGAGCATTAGTGGAGAAGGAAAGCGGAAAAAGGATCAAGTGTCTCAGAACTGATCAAGGAGGGGAATTCACTTCCGGTGAATTCAACAAGTATTGTGAAGAATTTGGCATCAAGAGACAGTTGTCTGCCCCTCGAAATCCACAATAGAATGGCCTTGCAGAGAGGAATAACCAGGCTATGGTTGAAGCAGCTAGAACTATGTTAATTCAAGGAAAGGTAGCTCACACCTTTCGGAGAGAAGTGGTGAGCATTGCAGTCTACACTATGAACTGGGTACTCATCAAAAAAGGTAAGGACAAAACTCCTTATGAGTATTGGACCAGTAAGACACCTATGGTTAGCTACTTTAGGGTATTTGGTAGCAAATGTTACATCAAGAGGAGTGAACATCAGAGAAAATTGGAAGCTAAATGTGATGAGGGAATATTTCTAGGATATTCCACCAAGAGTAAAGATTTCAAGTGCTACAACAATAGGACTCAGAGAATTATGGAAAGAATCAATGTAAGAGTTGATGAATCCTCTGAGAAAACTGAGGAAACCTATAGTGAGAAAGCTATAAATGAACCAATTGCAACCTTCTGGGAACTGGTTGTTAGTCAACCAACTACCAGTAACAGTGTTCCCGAATCGATAAACGCTGACACTAATGAAGATGAGGATGAAGAGGAAAATCAAGAAGAACCAGTTAAGACCATTCCTCGGTATGTCAAGTTGAATCATGATCCTAAGCAGATCATAGGTGATAAGGATGCAAGAATCCTTACAAGAAGAAAGATCAGAGAAAACTCATGTATGATCTCTGAATTTGAGCCTAAATCATTCAAAGAGGCTCATAAAGATGAAGATTGGATCAAGGCAATGGAAGAGGAACTTGACCAGATAGAGAAAAATGGTACATGGTCCTTGGTACCCAGACCAGAGCATAAAAATGTCATTGGCACCAAATGGGTGTTCAGAAACAAGTTGAATGAGGATGGCACATTGATTAGGAATAAAGCCAGATTGGTGTGGAAAGGATATGCTCAAGAAGAAGGAGAAGACAATGGAGAAACCTTTGCTCCTGTAGCCAGATTGGAAGGAGTTCGTATGCTTCTTGCATATGCAGCTTTTAAAAGGTTCAAAGTATATCAAATGGATGTAAAATCTACATTCCTAAATGGTGTACTTGAAGAGGAGGTATATATAGAACAACCAGATGGGTTTTCCCTATCTGAAGATAGTGATATGGTGTGTAGGCTACATAAAGCCTTATATGGTCTAAAACAAGCACCTAGGGCATGGTATGAGCGCCTACATTCCCATCTTGTGAAGATTGGATTTGAGAGAACAAGTGAAGATAGTAATATCTACCTGAAGTTTGAAGGATATCAGATCCTGATCTGTGAGGTTTTTGTTGATGGCATTATCTTTGGAGGAGATGACAAGATGAGTCATGAGTTTGCTGATGAGATGAAGAAAGAGTTTGAGATGTCACTCATAGGGGAGATTAAGTTCTTCATTGGACTACAGATCCAGTAGATGAAAGATGGAATCTTTATCACTCTGTCCAAATATGTCAAAGAGGTGTTGAAGACCTTTGGCATGGAAGATAGCAAACTGGCTGGTACACCAATGGTCACCGTTTGCAAATTGACAAAAGAGGATGGTTCCGCACTGGTTGATGAGAAGGAATACTGATCAATGATTGGTAAGTTGCATTATGTAGTGCATAGCAGACCAGATATTGCACATGCAATTGGCATTATTGCAAGGTTCCAAAACAGTCCCAAAGAATCCCACTTGATTGCAGTCAAGTGGATTTTGAGGTATCTTAAGGGAACGGTTGACTATGGATTGTGGTACCCATACAACAATGAATTCAATGTGAAAGTGTTCATAGATGCTGATTGGGTAGGTAATGTGGATGACCAAAAAAGCACAACTGGTGGTGCATTCTTTCTCGGTGGTAGACTGGTCTCATGGATGAGTAAAAAGTAGAGTTGTATCTGTCAGTCTATAGCGGAAGTGGAGTATGTTGCAGCTTTCATGAACTGCACTCAGACAATTTGGATGAAGCATGTACTGGAAGGCTTCAAGATCCCTGTATTTGAACTGGTAAGTATATTCTGTGATAACACAAGTGCTATCAATATATCAAAGAATCCAATTTTAGATTCTAGAACCAAGCATTTTGAGCTTAAGTATCATTCTTGAGGGAAAAGTTTCAGAATAAGGAGACTGCACTGGAACATGTTTCCAGTAAGGAGTAGTTAGCAGACATATTCACCAAGCCTCTCCCAAAGACTACATTTGTGCACTTAAGAGGTGAATTAGGGGTATTGCCCCTTCAGGAGGTGAACTAAAAGTAATTGTTCCAAATCAGTCAGGTATTGCAAAGTCAAATTTTTGTTGATTGATGTGTTGAAGGATGCTACTCCTTAGGGGGAGTAGCATAATGGAATAGAGATGCTTGTGCCTCCACTTTGGCATTGTTGTCAAAGGGGGAGAAGGAGTGAAGTGAAAAGATATCTGCAGCAAATGGGGGAGAAGATGTGAAGCAGAGAAGATATCTTTGTATATTGCCATCAATGCCAAAGGGGGAGATTGTTGGCATTATGTGAACCGGCATGAAGACATAATGACATTGTATGATTGTCATTGATATCAATATGTGACATAATGTGAACCGACACATGTGATAGGCGAGTGATAGGTGAGGAGAGAGGAACCGACATATGTATGAATAGGTTTATATGCCAAAGTAAAGTGGCATATTTGTTTAAGATGAACCGGCATGCTGTTATGGGAACCAGTACATGGAAGCATTGTGTTACTACTGGTTGGTAGGTAGTTTCCACTTCAAGATTTCTGGTTGGAGTACCTCAAGCTTGTGTGACTCAATTGGTGATCTTTGTGTGATGGGTTAGCAGTATAATGGAGAATGGATCGTGTTGCCACGTAAGCTTTGTGCATGTGAAGGATCTTGCATGAAGAAGATTATTCCTATCTACCTCGGGAATGTGCGAAGTCTGTCAAACAGTGATAACACGTGATGGGTTATCAGCCATCATGAAATCAGTGGAAAATGGACGATGGAGAATTTCTTGAGATCGATTCAAGATTGTTGCATTTAATGCAGTATGATTCAACGGTCAGTATTGAACCACTTGAATTGCTTAATGTAATAGGTTTATGATTTAGGGTTTTTGCTATCGACCTGTCTGTTTCCTATAAGGTCAATGTTGTGTTTTTTTTTCTAAGGTTGTTGGCAAAAGTTGTAAGTGTGTATCCAAGGGAAGTGATACGTGATTCTTGCCAGACCAAAGGAGAGAAGAGATATCTGTAAAGTGAATGTGCAAAAGGAGAAGAGGAGCCAAAACGGATTTGCATTAGCATTGAGTGCTATTATCAGATCATTGTAATTCCTGTTGATCTTTAACCACTTCAACAGTTGTGAAATCCTTTAATAGGGTAGCCTTAACTGAGCTTGATGCAAAATCCCTTAACAGGCTTGATTCAAATCCCTTAACAGGGTAACTCAAGGTTAATGAGTTCTGAGAAGCTATAGAGCTCTGGAGATCCTTTAGCTATTGAGCTCTTGAAATCCTCTAACAAGGTAACCCTAACTGGGTTTAACCCTTAACAGGGTGATCCCTAACAAGATCGGTTCCTAGGAGAACCTATTATAATGTCTTTAACCGGACAAGGTTTCTAATAGAGTAGACTTCAAAAGAGTTCAAAAGAAACTTGTGGGTATTCATCCCCACCCTTGTTTTTCCCAGTTGGCTTTCCACATGAAAAATATGTGTGTCATGTGTAATGCTTTTATCTTGTGATGCTTTGTTTTTACCTATTGAGGATATGATGGTTCTATGTTTTATGCCTGTCTATAAAACATATTGAACTCACTGTTATGAAGATTTGATGTTATTTTACCTGTTCATGCATGAGAGTGTAATGGTACTATAGTATTGAGCTAAGAGGAAAGCTTAGTGAGTGGCCGGTTTATGACTATTTGAGCTATACTGGATGTTACCGGTTGCACTCTGTTTTAACCAGTATCCCTGTTTGTCAGTCATTTGGAGTATTTGCTATCAAACCAGTTTTGGACTGTATTTGTGTTTGTACTGATTCACCCCCCCCTCTCAGTACCAGTTTGGTACTAGTGGTTCATCATTGAGTTATCACCTTTAGGCATTTTCCTTGCTAATAGTGCTTCAAGTTCTTCTAGTTCTTCATTTTCCTTCTTGATATTGTCAAGTTCTTTTGCTTAAAGTGCTTTCCAATCAGATTA
Organism: Cryptomeria japonica; assembly: GCF_030272615.1. Taxonomy (NCBI): domain Eukaryota; kingdom Viridiplantae; phylum Streptophyta; class Pinopsida; order Cupressales; family Cupressaceae; genus Cryptomeria; species Cryptomeria japonica. Next base: position 923,203,515 of record NC_081414.1, read on the forward strand.
GTCAGATGATGATGATGCTCCAGATGATGATGCTTTAAAGACTAAATATATCTTAATTGTAGCAACAAGACTAAATTCCTCAAGCTCAAATGCTGAAAGTTTTCCAACCAAGGTATCTCTAGATTCTGATGTATTAGGCATTGTTCTCAACTCATTACTAGCAGTTACTTTCATTTTGTATTCCAGTGGAAATGCTCTTAAAAATTTAGAAACAATTTCATCTTCACTTAAGGATCCTCCACAACATTGTATTCCCAAAATAATTTCATTAACCCTTTCCATAAAAGTAGAAATTCTTTCATCTTATTCCATTTTAAAATTTTCATACTTGACCCAGACGCATTCTAGTTTTGCAATTTTGACAATGGTATCTCCTTCATTCAATGTCTCCAATTTATCCCAAATAGCTTTAGCAGTAGATCGATCTGATAGTCCCATGATTTGCTGATCTGACAATGTGCTCAAAAGTGCTTCTCTTGCTTTGCAATCATTCTCTTGATCCTTACCCAATGTTGGTGGATTAGGTTGATTCGGTGTAGGACCAACATAGCCATTTTTTGTAACTTCCCATATGTCTCTTCCAATGCAATTCAGATGTGTCTCCATTCTGATCTTCCATATACCATAGTTAGTTCCATCAAGGTTCGGACTGTCCTTCTTGAAAAATTTTGTTGCCATAGAATCTCCTCAAGCTGTTAGACTTTTGCAAAAAGAGGACTTAGCTCTGATACCAATTGTTAGGACCCGAGAGGCAACTAAGAGGGAGGGGGGTGAATCAGTTGTCTATTAATTTCAACCCAAATATAACTTAATCAAACTTGATACTTAATACCGGTAAACCACACTTAATGTCGGTTAATAGATTAACAATTAATATCAACACCGGTGAAACTTAATGCATAAAATAAAAAGAGAAACAACATCCACAACTCATAACATAGAGATTTGTATGTGGAATCTCTGTAAGGGGAAAAACCACAATGGGAAACCTTACCCACAATTAGATAATACTACTGTAGTTAGTATGTGTATACAAGTGGGGTCTGCACATGCAGAAAGTCCAACCAACTAGATTTCACTGCTCAATCACAAAATAGGAGTCACGTTGGCTACAATTGGATGGTTAAATCCAATGATAATGCACTGCTCAAAGTAGCATCTCCAATGCTGGATTTAGTACCAGTTAAGCTTTGATAATCACCTTGAAAACTTCCTTGAACCTTCTCTATGGTCTGCTCATATGATCTTCAATATTCACACATACCATGTTACAATACCATTAACCATATACTATTACATTCCTATTACATTATCTCACAAATGAGATCTTACATATATACCAAAACTTAAGACCAAATGTGTAGGTTGGCTTACTAAGAATACTACAATTAAATCAATTACAAATGAATCAAGATGTGATGCATCATGTCATCTCAATACATTTACAACAATATCCAATCAATAAATCATCTCCAGAATGTGCTGTGTTGATCTGGAATAGATAATGCATGCCGGTTCATAACCTAGACCAATTTGTCGGTAATAGAAAATATGTCAACCTGATTGGACTAATAACCAAAACACCAAAACCATGTCTTTGACATAACCAAGTGATCTCGAGATGATAACAAATCATCATCAGTGCCAGTGAACAATATAACCTATTGGTGAACAATATACCGGTGATTGTGCATAAGTCACTAAACATGTCGATGAACACAATGTGCCTGTTCAACATAACCATAGATCTCCAGAAGGATAAGTGTTGACATCAATGACAAAACTAATGCAACACATCCATAATACTAATAGGTATTGCCCCTCTTTTTCTAAACTAAATTCATATAGAGATGCATTGGTCTAGTGAATTTTATGAATACTATTATTTGTAGACTAATCATTTGATGCTATCTCTTATGGGGAGCTTGGTGGTGCTATAAGTTTTAGAATGGTCTAGAAGTTTTTTTATCTGAGCCTTTTTCCTTGATGGAAAAGGGGGAGAGAAGGGGAAGATGAGATGTCTAGCAAAGGGAGAGAATGATAAATGGATTGGTTTCTTGATTCTAGTATGAGAGTTGCTATTGTTGTTGTTGTTAATGTGTTGCCATCAATGACAAAGGGGTATATTGTTGCAAGGTTGTTCAAAATGAGCAATTAAATTTTTTCATTGATGTCAACATGCTTTGGTTATCATTAGTGATTGATTGGTATAAATGAAGTTGAGTTCTTTGTGTATTTGTGATGAATTATTTTCTATGCATATCTTCTGCATTACATATCTATCATTACAGTTTGGATATGTTGTTAAGCTATGTTTGGAGATGATATATTCTAGATTTGGTGCTTTGAAATGATGTGATGAGGAAGTTGTATTTACAAGTATGTTTGACAATTTTTGATAGTGTTTCCGTATGAAATGCATGCTTTGTATTTCTCCACGTTATGGTTTTCGACATTGTTTTCAGAGTTATGTTATTAATATCTTTAGTTTAATTCTATTGAGTTGGCACACGTTCTTAGGATTTGAAAGCATGATTTTAAAGTTTGATGACCCAATGTTTTACTCTAGGTTTGGTTAACCTCGCGTTTTTACACTTCATATTATTGCTCTGATAATTATGGACAATTGAATAACATGTTTGAAGATAAATTCATTAAGATGTGTTGTGGTCCACTTCACATTCTTTTCCACCATGGGAATGTTTAGTGCCAACCTAATTTGAATTGTGTTCAGCTAAGTTTCTGGTGCAGAGGTCCGGTATAGGTATAGGATAGGTTTTTCTAATAAAAAAACAAACCAAGGACCCTAGAAATCACACAACACTTCTAGGAGTTAAGGGATATTAGTTTGACAAGTCCCACATCCCTTTCTTCCAGACAAAAGGCTACTGGTACAAGGTCTCTTTCATTGACTAGTACAAGGTCTATATGGTCAACAAAAGTTAGGTCCCTTCTCCAATGCAACAATGAATTTTTAAGGTTTGGTTTGAAGTCTCATAGGTCAGGGAGACCTCCTTAAATCATTAAATTCACATTCCCTCTACCGGTTTGGGTAACTGCTGCAGCAAGGCCTACAAAACCTAGTAGCCCTGCTAGACCGGTTTTCCACACTTAACTCTTTATTTATCCAAAAGACCAGACAAAAAATCCTATATTTGGATACCCTTTTGGAAGTTACAAAGCATATCCTAATGGTTCTTACCGGTAGGGAACACAAGAACCCAAACTCTATACCGGTTAGGAGATTGGTATAGCCCAATTAGGCCTATTTTACAAAGGAGTGTGTAGACACAGATCTTCACTCACCAAAAAAACTCAAGGAACACTCTTAGGACATGGAAAATACACTTATTCCTAATTCTTAGGCCATGATCAGACCGCTAACCCCTGATGTGAGACATGTTTGCTTGCACTTGCACGGTGGCTACATGGAGTTGCCCACCTTAATGCATCAAACCCTCGCCTCCAACTGGTCCTAACCTAAAAAAGGCCTTCAAAATCATAAAATACATTTTGCATACTTGCATCCCCTCCAAAGACATGAACCACCAATGAAGGATCAGCAAGATAAGGCCATTTCTTTGCAAAACCCTAAGTAAAACTGTCAAATCTAGAACACTTCAAGAAACTTGCTGATTTCTTCCTTGTCTTGGTGAATTAGGACCTCATACTTGATGCATTTTAAAGGTTATTGGCCACTCTAATACATACCAATGGTTTCCTAATTCCAAAATGATCGTACACTATGGTACACCATGTAGAATAACAGAATTGCAGGAAATTCTTAGAAATATGTTACTTCAATGATGACAAAAGCTTAAAACGTCATTCTCTACCTTCCAATGATGATTAGAAATGAAATTTTATACCTTCATCAATGGTTATCAACCACCTTTTGAACCAAGGTGGTGATTGGAAGGAAGTTGCAATTTTCAACCAAAAGTTGTAATTAAAAGTTGTCAACAAAGTTGTCAAGTTTGAGCAACTTTTGACATGTGTTAAATCCGCCTACCTAGAAATGATTCAAGATATTCTAAACCTTCCTAAGACATCTACAACATATAAACACCTAGAAAATACTCAAACAAATACCCCTAGGCCCATATGCCCATGGTGGCTTATCAATTTTCCATATCCATGTCATTGGGTAACAAGGTGGGGTTTATTATAGACAAATCAAACATCAAACAAACAAGACTATCCTATTACATAGATTGAAAGGTAACTTTCTCATGTGTGTCCTTTAACCTTTATTTCTCTTATTATCTTAGCCATTAGGTGCTCCTACACCATACTCCTAGGGTGAATGAATGTCAAGTCCACTTGAGATGAGGTCTGATAAAGTAGTGCCATGCTTCTTGATCTAATCTTCATCCAAGAAAATGGCTTTAGAGTCTGGTTTTCCTTTCCATTTGACCAAGTATTGTTTGTACTCATTTTTCCTGGTCTTCTTTACAATCTTGTTGTCCAACACTTTCTCAAGCTTAGGTGGCTCATGTTTGGGAAGATGTATATCTACTGCTTCTTCTAGGATCTTCTGCGAGTTACCTACATTAGAGTCACCTTTAAAAGGAGTTAGATCACAAACATTAAAAATAGGAGATATGCTAATGTCTGATAGTAATTGAATTTCATAAGCATTGGTGCCAAACTTCTTCAAGATTTGACATGGTCCTACTTTCCTTTGCATGAGCTTAGTGTGTTTTCCCTTGGGTAACCTTTCCTTCTTCAAATTTTCCCAAACCAAATCTCCAACCTAAAACTATACCTCTCTCCTTTTCTAATCTACATGTTCTTTGTATTTTTCTAATAACTTTTGAAGTTGTATCTTGACCAGCTCATGTACTTCCTTTATAGCTTAAGCAAACCTCTCACCATCTGCACTTATGAGATCCGTATGGGGTACTTTTCTCAACTCCCATACCCCTCTTGGATGCAATACATACACAATCTAAAATGATGACTTCCTTGTGCTTCTATTTACAATGTCATTGTAGGCAAACTCAGCCTGAGATAAGATTGAATCCCACTTTTCACCATGCTTCCTTGTAAGACATCTCAACAAATTCCCTAATGACCGGTTTACTCCTTCTGTCTGTCCATTTGTAGATAAGATTTAATCCCACTTTTCACCATGCTTTTCTTGGCTATTAATGAAACTCAAGGCTTGGTTGTTAGTATAGACCACAAATTCCTTTGGTAGCAGAGAGTGTCTCCATTTTTTCAAAGATTGAACTAGTGGATACATTTCTAGGTCATAAGAAGAATATTTTCTCTTTGCCTCATTGATCTTTTCACTAAAGAATGCTATGGGTCTGCCTTCTTGGCTTATGACTACTCCTATGGCCACATGAATAGCATCATATTCAATCTAAAACACTTTTTTAAAATTAGGTAAAGCGAGTACTGGTTGTTGAGGCACCTTTATCTTGAGAGTTTCAAATGCCTCATCCACCTCCTTTGTCCAAGAAAACCTGCACTTTTGACCACCTTTTATGGTTTCCAACATCAAAGCACATATATGACTGAAATCTCTTATGAACTTTCTATAAAATGTGGCTAATCCATGGAAACTTCTAACTTCACCAATAATCTTAGGAGTAGGCCAAGAAAGAATTGCATTTACCTTATCCTGATCCATCTTCAAGTGACCTTTGGAGATCCCAAATCCTAGGTAGATGAGCTCTTCCTACATGAACAAACACTTCTCCATATTGATCATCAATTCCTTTTCACTCAACTTTTTCAAAACCATGTCTAGATGTCTCAAGTGCTCTTCCTCTATCTTGTGAAATACTAGGATGTCATCCAAATATACTCTTACAAACTTCCCTGTGAATTCTTTCAAAACTTCATTCATGAGTCTCATGAATGTACTTGGGACATTAGACAAGCCAAATGGCATAACCTTCCATTCATACAACCCTTCATTTTTTTTGAAGGTTGTTTTCCACTCATCACCAGACCTAATTCTAATCTGGTGGTATCCACTCTTTAAATCAATTTTAGAAAATATTTTACACCCCCAAAAAATCAAGCAAATCCTCTAATCTAGGCATTGGAAATCTATACCTTATGGTGATCTTGTTGAGATCTCTTGAGTTAGTACAAAGCCTCCATGTTCCATTCTTTTTGGGTGCCAACACTGCAGGTACTGCACATGGGCTAAGGCTCTTTCCAATCAGGTCAAAATCTAGCAACTCCTAAATCTACCTTGCCATCTCCTCATTTTGTTGTGGTGTGAGTTTGTATGTAGCCTTGTTAGGTAATGTGGCCCCTAAGATCAAGTCAATATAGTGACGGATCTCTTTCATTGGTGGCAAACTCCTTGGCACTCCATCTGCAACTATTCCTTGGTATTTACCAATGATCTACTTTACTTCCAGACTAAGATCCTTGTCCTTTCCTTCTGCCCTATCATCTACAACCAGCTTCTCCTTTGAGGCTGGTATTGGAAGAAATGTGAAGCATATTCCTTCTTCCATCTTTATCTCCTTGAGGAATGATTTTCCCTCCATCATCATCACTTAGGACTCATTTCTTTATGCTCTTCATTATTTTTCAGTTAGAGGCAATAGCTCTTTGATCTTGCCATCCTTTATGATGGAATAGGTATTCCTAAACCCATCATGGTGTGTTTTGAGGTCATATTGCCAGGGTCTTCCAAACAAGAGGTGACAAGCATCCATGTTAACAACATCAAACAAAATCTTATCTTTATATGCTCCTATCTAGAATTCTACCCATGACTACTCTTATACAAGAGTTTGTTGCCCTATTGTGAGCTAAGACACCTTATAGGGGTATGGGTGGGGTATCCTGCTCAATTTCAACTTCTTTGCCATTTCTATTGACACAAAATTATTAGTAGACCCTGAGTCAACTAGAAATTTACATACCTTTCCTCTTGATTCACAAGTGATGCAGAAGACAAACTTCCTCTGAGGTGGCTCCCTAGGTGTTGGTACCTTCAAGAGGGTTCTTCTCAACATTAGTGCCTCTCCGGTCTTTGGATAACCATATGAATCAGATTTGCTACCGCCTTGGTAATCTGATTCTTGGGCTAGATTGGCTCTCCTTTCTCCTTGGGAACTAGACCCCATCTTCTTCGGGCATCTGCTGGAAATGTGTCCCTCTTGGTTGCAGTTAAAACATTTTATTGGTCCCGCCCCTCTTCCTGATGATATTCCTCTAAAATTTGTCCATCTACCTCTGAAGTTGCCTTTGTTGTTGCTATCATTCCTTGAGGAGTCTTGACTTTCCTCTCCTTGAAACTCAAAATTTGATCCTCTTCATCTGATGTTGCCCCTTCCTCTACTGCTCTTCTCTTATCTTCTTTTGAGCTTCTCCTCTACCTTTAACGCTAATTGATAGCATCTATGAACAATGTCAGGGCACAAGAGGTTCAACTCTTCTTGTATGTTCTACTTTAGGCCATTTAGATACCTTGCCACTCTTTCACTTTCATCTTCAACCTTCTTAGACTTTATACTCAGTTTCTAAAATTCTTTAGTATAGGCACACACATCCATCTCTTTCTGTCTTTCACTTTCATCTTCAACCTTCTTAGACTTTATAAACTCCCTTTCTAAAATTATTTAGTATAGGCACACACATCCATCTCTTTCTGTCTTTCTGTCTTTCACTTTCATCTTCAACCTTCTTAGACTTTATAAACTCCCTTGATCTCTATAATCATCCTCTTCCAATGGGTGATCATTCCTCTTCCCTTTTTCACTCTTTCTCCTTGAACAAAATTCCACCATGTCAGGGATTCTCCCTGCATTTTTGACTTGACAATCTTCATCTTTTGCTTGTCAGCAATGTCTTCACATTCAAAGAAGTTGTTTAAGGACTCTATCCAGTCTATCACTCCATCGACATCCATCTTCCCATTGAAAATAGGAAGGTTTGATTTCTAATCCATGGTTCTCCTCTCCATAGACTTCAAGGTATTGACCAGGTACCTATGCTTTGCAGGAACTTCCTCTTCTTCCTGCTCTTCTGGGTTCTCCTCTTTTTCTCCCACTTCCTCCGAGCCATCAGGTCCTCTCTCCAGCCTTCCTTCCAAGTTCTCATTCAACTTTCTAAGATGATCATTCTCTTCTCTGTTCTCTTGCACCATCCTGGCAAGTTCCACATTTGTCACCCTTGGAGGCATTCTTCTAGCCTCACCCTCTTATACTTCTGCTGACATGTACTATTCTTTTTCCCAAAAGGATTCCTCCTTTTCTTTGATAACAATCTGGTGCAGAGGTCCCGATATAGGTATAGGATAGGTTCCCCTAATCCAAAAACACACCAATGACCCTAACAATCACACAAAACTTCCAGGGGTTAAGGGATATCAGTTTGAGAAGTCCCACATCCCTTTCTTCCAAACAAAAGACTATCGGTACAAGGTCTCTTTCATTGATCGGTACAAGGTCTCTATGGTCAACAAAATTTTGGTCCCTTCTCCATTGCAACAATGACTTGTTAAGGTTTGGTTTGAATTCCCCTAGGTCAGGGAGACCTCCTTCAATCATTAAATTCAAATTCCCTCTACTAGTTTGGGTAATTGCTGCAACAAGGCCTATAAAACCTAGTAGCCCTACTAGATCGGTTTTCCACACTTACTCTTTATTTCTCCAAAATACCAGACAAAATATCCTAGATTTGGATACCCTTTTGGAAGTTACAAAGCATATCCTAAGGGTTCTTACTAGTAGGGAACACAAGAACCCAAACTCTCTATCGGTTAGGAGACCAGTATAGCCCAATTAGGCCTATTTTACAAAGTGTGTAGACACAGACCTTCACTCACCAAAAAAACTCAAGAAAAAATATTAGGACATGGAAAATACACCAATTCCTAAGTCTTAGGCCATGATCAAACTGCTAACCCCTGATGTGAGACCTGTTTGCTTACACTTGCATGGTGGCCACATGGAGTTGTCCACCTTAATGCATCAAAACCTCACCTCCAACTAGTCCTAATGTGCAAAAGGCATTAAAAATCCTAAAATACATTGGCCGTACTTGCATACCCTCCAAAGCCATGAACCACCAATGAAGGATGAGCAAGATAAGGCCATTTCTATGCAAAACCCTAGGTAAAACTGTCAAATCTAGAACACTTCCAAAAACTTGCTGGTTTCTTCCTTGTCTTGGTAAATTAGGAACTCAAACTTGATGCATTTGAAAGGTGATTGGCCACTGCAATAAATCCCACTAGTTTCCTAATTCCAAAATGATCATACAGTATGGTACACTGTATAGAATAATAGAATTGCCGGAAATTCTCAGAAATATATTACTTCGATGATGCCAAAAGCTTGCAAAGTTATTCTATACCTTCCAATTATGATTGGGAATGAAATTTTATACCTTCCTCAATGGTTATCAACCACCTTTTGAATTGAGGTGACCGTTGGGAGGAAGTTACAATTTTCAACCAAAAGTTGTTAAGTTTGAGAAACTTTTGACATATGTTAATCCGCCTACCTAGAGATGCTTCACCATGTCCTAAACCTTCCTAATACATCTCCAACACATAAAAACCTAAAAATACTCAAACAAATACCCCTAGGCCCATATTCCCATGATGGTGGCTTATGAATTTGCCAAATCCATGTCATTGGGTAACAAGGTGGGGTTTATTACAAACAAATCAAACATCAAACAAACAAGACTACCCTATTACATAGATTGAAAGGTCACATTCTCATGTATTTCCTTTAGCCTTTATTGCTCTTATTATGTTAGCCATGAGGTGCTCCTACACTAGTTTCTTAGTTGACCTTGGGAGATTTTCCATAGGTGAGGATGATATGAGAGAGAGTGTGTGTGAAAGAAAGTGAAATGCAATGAAGGTATATGAAAGAGGATCTATCTTCCTAACGATTTGATGGTTATGTTGAGTTGGTGGAAATAATTGAGTAAGCTGAGATTTTATGTGTTAGCTATCGACAATAGTGAGCTAAAGGTATTTATAGATCCTGTAGTTGCATAAGTGCATTTGTGGTGGATTATTTCTCATTTATTCTTCTTCATTGTGGTAGTGAGCCCTCTAGCAATGAGCATCTCTTTCTTTCTCTCGGGCAGTGAGTCTTTCTTTGTAAAAATAACCTTAACTAGTGTCACCCTAATAGGTGTTCATATCTCAAGAATAGCTTCTCTGTGGTTATTTCGTAATAGTCTTTTTCCACATAAAATCTGGTATCTCATTGTGTATGGTGTGTTTTGATATTTCATGCTCATATCTTTTTGTAGATTATGTGTTAAGTTGTTATAGATCTGAATTAAGAAATAAGTTTATGATTTTATACAACTGATTCACCCTCCTTGTTGTTTTCTTGTGCGTTAGTATATTCAACACATCTCTCTCTCATTTTTTTCATCCATAAAATGGTTTTAATCTAGGATTCAATCCAAAAGGGTCCTTACTATTAAAAGGAACATATAGACTTTTATGTTGATTACATGTGAACCAAGACATTATAATAAAAAATTTGGACAAACTTCTAGTAAAAATTACAAAATACAAGTTTAAGGGATGTTGGTTAACAAATTTGTCACCTAACTCCATATTCTCATGCCCATAGTGATGACAAATGTAACCACAATTGAACCAGTCTAATAAAATATGAACTGACTGATTCTCTAATTATTTTACAAGGTGGCAACTACCTTCTAATTATTTTCAATGAATAAATAAACAACTCATATGCTTTTAATCGGTAAGCAAATAAGGAAAGAGCTTTTAACTAGAAAGCTTTGTAAAGGCATTCACAATACTAACTACTATTTTTAGAATTTTTCAGATTTTAAAGTAAAGCCACTATGAAACACCATTTGCAGCTAATATTCCACAACAACTGAAATTTTAAATCATCCACCATTTCAATATAAATTCACAAACTAACATCCATTTCAAAGAATAGAAAAGCATCCACACACCATAATTCAAAGCTTACGAATATATGAAAACCACTAGTAGTTCCTCTATATTAAAATAGCAAATAACCAAATGGATAAAACTTTTTTCTAATGAGAAAAAAAAAAGTTTGCCTAAAAGATGCCCTTGAAATTAACTAATCTACCTATTGATAACTATAACCCTCCTCTCTTTTCCATTTCCAAGTAATGGTTACTAAAGCTAATGGTCTTGATCATGACCATTTCAAAACAAAAATCCTAAAGAGCAACACAAAATATAAATCGCCTCATAATAGGTAAGGCTACAAGACCTTCAGTCTCCATTGTTAGGTACCAGGTTCAGCTCTGCCATCCATCTGTTGATCTCATCTGCCTTTTCTTCTTCTTTGACCAACATCAGTAAGATATTTTTGAATTCTTCCCAATCAAAAATAGTATCTTGAAAAAAGTTAGACATGCTCAAAAGAATGTGCCACTGCAATGGGTTGGCATCGACTTGCAATATGGGACCTCTTCCAACTAGGAGTACCATTTTGCCAAAGTTAATTATTCGGGTTTTTTCCTGCCACTAGCTCGTCTCACATACATTATTTGTGATTCTCAGCTTGTTCTACAATCTTATCTAATAAGTTGATGGTCTTCTTATACTCACTTAAATCGGTTTGTTCTTTCCATGTAAAAGATCGTAACTATTAGACTATATCCTCTTGCTCTATCTCTGGCTATTTCAAATCTGGATTGTGGAAAGGCAATTCATCATCATGAGGCAAGACCATTTTGATGCATTTAAATATGATGACAATTTCCCCTTTGACTATCATTAATGTTTTCTACAAGAATGACAACATCAAATGAAGTAACGCATGTCGCCACCTTTTTTCGTATTTGGATTTCTTAAATACCATTAATAATGGTACTTCACAAATCTTGCCTTGAGTTGTTTCCTAAAAATAATGCATGACATGGAAATCGATGAGGTGGGAAGAGGGATGACAAGAAGCTATTATTCTTATCATTCTGACAGTCCCATTCAATTCTGTCGATGCCCAAGTGAGACCTATCTATACCATTTCTTGTGTTTTCATCCAAGGTACATAAACCACTTGTCATAATTACACCAAACGTCCTTTCTTAGAACCAATAGTATCCTTAAAATTCTCGAGAGAATTGGACATTCACCACAACACGAGGAGTGTAAGAGAGAGATTCGGGAGATCGACCAACTTCATAACCATCAAACTCCTTTTGAAAGTATCTGCAAGCTCGACTTCCTTAAGGTGGTGGCGTTATGCAGACTTCCCTAAGCAGTTCGGCTGATCGAGGAGTTCTAAAAGTTATGAATCTTGTGGTAGAAGTTAGGAAATTAAGGAATGTTACGACAAGGGCGAATGAAAGGAATAACCTGGGGAGCTTTCAAAGTTTAAAATTTTTATAGCTAACATATAGGCTCTAAATGGGGACAAGGACTAGAAGGACACATATAATCCCCGAACTTGGACTAGTGCATGTCATGTTGGGACTGACTAAAATTGAATCAAGTTTAGAGGCCCAATTCAAAAATTTGCTTTGCATGTCAGAAAAGTACCTAAATGAGTCAGTTTGAAGGGCCTAGTTTGTGAGAGGGCAAAACGAAGCTAGTTGATTTTCAGAGGGTAAGGCTCAGGATTCATGTCCCACACCTTTAATTTGGCCTATTCAGTGATGTGCAACTTTTAGAATTCAATTTGGATAAGTTTATGAGGTACCCAATTTGAGGGGTGAGCTAGAAGTGCATTTTAGGCACAAATGCATATTTTATTAAGTAGCCTATTTTGAGCGATTACATCTTTTGCCCTGTTGATCGTCATGGAGAAATTCAAAATGGATTCAATTATATGCATAAAAGTGAGTTACACTACAAAATTGACGAATCCATTTGCTCAGTTTTCATAGCCAATTCCATTTGCAGTTTCTATGTTTTGGCAAGTCCCTGTTTCGATAGCTAGTCGGAGCCCTGTTTCGCATAAGTGTAGAAGTTGCCTCAGTAAGTGTAATGTCAAAATGTTTGTTCCGGGCTAATGTTGGTATAAATGATGAGCTACGTTTCAAATTTCAAGCCTTTATCAATCTGTTTGATCGGTTTTCAAAAGAGCTCATTTTACCATCAAATTCAGTTATCCGCACTCCAGTGTTATATCAGTTAATGTAGCCGTTTTGGTGAGTGTGTTGTTTGCATCCTGTCAGTCTGGTGATCAAACTGAGAATTCAAAGATTTAATATTTACTTTAAGGTACCTATGTTTCAAATTTGAGGGCCTATGGAGGTCGTTTGATATTTTTGAGAAAGGCGTCATGTGTTGCCAGGACATTGACTTCATCAGGTCCACAGTGTCGACAAAGCCAGTTGGGCATTTTCAAAAATTAATATCTCTTCGCTCGGGACTCGTCTTGAGAAACCGTTTGGTAGAATTCATCCTTGTATATCAGAGTACACGCCTGTCAGATGGCGAGCTCCAGAAAGGTGTTTTGACAGGTTTGAAAATTACGTCTTCGCGATTAAATGCGAAAATTGTGGCGTAATTGCCTGAAGGTTGTAAAATGTGGATTAATGATCCAAAAGTGATGTTGATCATTTTCAGAGGTATGTTTAAGGTTCATGAGGCATTTCTAAGGTCAGTTGAATGAAAACGAAATTTTTTTTAGTCAGACCCACTTTGGGGCCCGACCTGGCTCATGCTCGCGGATTGATTTTGTTGGCGACTTTGTTTAATAAAAGATTTTCAGAGTATCTAAATGCGGGTTTTGATTATGAGGAATGTTATAAGAGTGATGATGATAAAATTCATATCCCGTGCAGTCGCAATAAAGAGGCACATTTACTAAATCAAATTGCAAATTGGCAATTAACAAAAGAAACCGCGGATACTCCCATGCAAGTATGTGATAGAGTAAAGATATTATTGGGCATTGTTGCAACAATATGACAATAATAGAGCAGCAAGGATCATTTGAGAGACCCTCTACAAGAGTCTAAGGCACAATCAAAGATGAACACAATCAATATACAGTCAATGAACAGTATTGATCGCAGACCTTCAAAACACAAATGGAGCTATTCATCTATCAAAGGACAGTGATACAATCGTTGCACAAGCTCAGTTCCTTCAATGCATTAATAAATCCCTATGTGTTATGGAAGCATTGGCCTCTCACATGGTTGACCAAGGTATTTAAAAAACAAATCTGCAGATGTTTTCTCCCCTCTGCATAGTCCTCTCTGCTACTGGAGTGGGCATTTTTGAGTTTTCAGAACAAGCAAATGCACATTGGCATAAAGATCACATGGAGGTTTTTAGATTTATGCAAGTGCAGAAATTGTGCAAGGAAAATTTCAGCCCTTACATGGAGTTAGGAGAGGCAGCTTAAAACAAATACCAAATGCAAATTGCAGATGTAGCTTTTGCATGGGGAGTGAGGGGAATATGAATAAAGTTTTAAACAAATTTCTGCAAGCCCAAAGGCTCATCCTCTCCCTCTGCATGAGCATGCATAAAACGTTGCAAACAAACTCTTTCCCTCTCTCATGTGATGGCTGGTGGAAGGGTTTTTAGAACCTTTCCAGCAAATGTTGTAGCAGCGGTCCTCCTCTCTCCAGCGTGGTAAATGAAATAGACAAATGCAACAACAGATGTATAAGCTAATCCAACAGGTTATTGAAACTTCAAATCAAATTGCAGATAGAGTGGCTATTGGGAGGCAATAAATTTTAAAGAAAATGATAAAAACGCCATTAAGTTGCAGAGAAAGCTTCAAAAATGCATTCCCAGGTATAATGCATTATCCCACATCGGCTGGGCGAGAGTATTTTTTGGTCTTTATAACCAAAAACAGACTCGTCTATAACGTCTAAGCCATAAAGGCTTTTGACACAAGGCCCCTATGGGCACCCAAGGCGGGGCCACGTGTGAGCACGCTTTCTGAGGTGACATAGGAGATGACTGAGCAACAACCAGGTGGACCCCACACAAGCACGTTTATCGAGGCACATAAGCAAAATTTTGCAGAGGAAGGTTGGGTTAACGAGTGAGCAAGTTCGAGAGAGATCAACGACTCATGCTATTTTGCGAAAGGAAGATGCACGTTGTTTAAAACCAGCGAAATTGCGAAAGCCAGGTGGCGGGTACAGTCAGCGGTCCAGCAGGCGGGTCCCGATGACGTGGCACACAATTGGCGCACAGGTGGTAGTCCAGTGGCGATGATGTGGCACTGTGGTGGTATACACATGGCAGCCAAGTGACGAATGAGCAAGCGAACATGTGGCAGTGATGAGGTGTCATCCCAGGTGGCATCCGATCAACCCCATCGACCAATCGGAGGCCGCCACGTGGCAAGGCGTCAGAGCACATCAAAGGTAAAAAATTATAATTAAAATTGTTTATTATATAGTTTAAACTATATTAATAAATAAAAAATTTAAATGATGGTGCACATTGGGGAATTAATTCGCCCAGGACTCAATTTTTGGCCAAGGTATAAAGTGTTATATATTTTCGGAAAGCTCTTGGAATGAGGAATCCGATTATGAAGTTAATTTTGACAAATGTGGGATATTTTGGAAGCAGTTTGGTCAGGAGTAAAATGTAGTTAGAGATAAGATATTTGATATTTTCAGTTACAGATTTGATTTTCTTCCCTCCTCTTCTTATTCCCTATTCTTCTTAGTTAGAGGGGTTCCAGTTTTTGAGAGATTAGCTCCAAGGGAGAAATCCGAAATTGCAGGTTCTAGTGATGACATCCTTTTATCAATGCAAATGACAGTGTGTTCGTCTATGTTTTCAGTGTTGTCTTTACTGTAGGTTTAGTTTCAGTTTGTAGGTTCACACATATGCAAGGCATGTTTAAGTTTCCATGAAATTGTCTCCAAAATGTACTCAGATTCATATAATTTCATATTATCAAGGATAATTTGAGTTGTCTCTTTCAGATTCCTCTAAGAGTGTAATGTTGTCTTTTGGGTATTCTTCAAGGAAGGATTTAAATCCTAAAACCTAGCATTAATGATTTTGAATGCATATTGGATATCTACATATAAGTATGGTTTTGTGATAGAGCAGAGGATTGTATTAATGTAAGGCATTGATACATGAAAATTTAATGTTGAAAAGAACTTGCATCTGAGATTTCTCATCCAGTTTTATGCATGACTTTGTGGCCTAGATAAGGCACTGGTCTCTTGTAATATTGAAAGGTTGTTAGAACACCATTTAAAAAACAAAAATTAGAATATCTTTTTATATTTTATGTTATGTGGAAGTGTCCCTCCATCTCATGATTCAAAAATGTTGAGTTGCAAGTGTGGATCTAGCCCATCCACAGTTACCTCTTAGTTTTTGAACCTTTTGAGATCCATCTGCTTTTGATTGATGCAATCTTGTGTGTAATAGGTCTGATTAAATGCATCAAAGGTATACCTGCCTAGGTTTTGCAGAGCCTGAAGAGTAGAAGGATTCATATCCTTGTCATGTTGTCCAAGCCCTGAGGTGTTTCATTGATTGAGATTGGCTATCTCATAGATAGATTTGCAGGTATACTTGGGTTATCACTTTTGGTGAACAACATGTCAAATAGACAATAGAGTTAGGTGTAATAGGAGGAAAGGGAATTTCTCAGCAGAACAAACTATGCCTACAACAAACCAAAAAAAAAACTAAATATGTACACGGCCATAAGGGCCTTGTGATGAAGAAGGAAAATATTTCTCAAGGAAAACCATTTATAGGTTGGAAGAAATATATACCTATGTGGAAAAGAGGATTTGGAAAGCATGACATGACATGAGATGAGGCAGGTCGAATGATGATTCCTAGACTAGGTTTCCAATTACGGCCAAGAAAAAGTTAGTGGATATATTCATGCCCAAACAACCATTTTTCATGATAGGCTTCTAGAACCAAACTTTTAATTTCTTCATTACTTGTTGACCTTTCAGAAGATTTGACCATGCATCCTATTTTTTATCATACATCTCCCAACTTGGTTTAAAGATATCAACACAATTGTCATGACCTCGTACATGGAATTCACATGGGGACAACTCAAAATATTTAACAGAAGAAGATTTATCCATTCCTTCATTATTAAATGAATGATTTGTTGGCATTGCACACTCCAATGAGAATTGAAGGTGATTGAAGGTGTTGTCATTGATGGCAACTTATCGACAACCTTGTGGATATCTTCAGGCACTAGCATTGGCACCGACATGCACTTCACCGACAGTGACAACAATGTTCACTAGCATCCCAACCGACAGGAAAAAAAGTTTTGTTTATTGTATTTAATTGTAATATCTTTTATAAGCCGACATGGCATATTGTAATAGAATCATATATGTATGAGGTCTTATAAATCATTTTGCAAGATAGGAGAATAGTGATGGATGGACGTATGATGGTAGAAGTGATAAGCGAATATTAAGGCAGATTTTGTATAAGGGTTTATGGTTATTGTATGAGCTTAAATCGGTATTAAACCTGGCATAGCAGATGTTGTTTTGTAGCAGTAAACTATATTGGATTTTCATAATCCATTTTGTAAGTTAGTGAGACTTCCTTTTTAATTGAGCAGTGAGCTCTAGGCAATTGGCCTTCCTTCATGTGCAGGCCCCTCTTGTAAGTAATATCCATTCATTGGCTAGTGAGTGAATATTGTGGGTCACAAATCCCACCGAGGTTTTTCCCACACTGGGTTTCCTCGTTAAACATCTTGTGTTATAGTGTGCTTTCTATGTTGTCTTTACTGTTCATATTTACTACATTAATTTTTGTTTACCGGTACACTATTTTGAAATGCAAAATACTTAATAAGGTTAAATATTCTATTAACCGGTTAGATACTGATTCACCCCCCCTCTCAATATCTTTGGGACTATCATCAATCCTAAGAATTGGTATCAGATAACACTGTAAAACAAGAAGAGACACAAGCAAAGAAACAGGTTGATTCACAGGTACACACTAAGACAGTGCCACCGACAACCACAGAAAAGTCAAAACCTTTGCTAGTGGAAATGCAGACACAAATTGACGCACCAGAGGTCGATTCAAGCAAATTTACTCTCACTGAAAGCACAAAGATTGTGAAGGTAGTTAGGAAGACATCTAGTACTTCAATGATATAATTTAGACCCACCAATATGACTGAAGTACTCTTGGATTCAATAAAGAAAATTACAGATTGTAATGCAATGGCCTATAAGGAAACAGATGATACAATTCCTATTCTTAAGTTAATTGTACCCAAATGCAATGTAGATAATAAGGATTCTTTGAGTCAGTTAGACACATTGTCTAAATATATTACTGGCAATATATTGACTGTAGATCAAATAAATGAAGAAACATTTAAGGAGAAAATGGAGAAGGAAAGAGATAAATTCTTTGAAGAAACAATTAAGAAGTGCACAGAACACATTGACACTCTTTTACTGACACTAAATAAAACAATTATGGAGTTCAAGGAATTGTACAGAGACACTTGTAAGACAAATCTTTTGACAGTGGATATTGACAAGGAAATCAACAAAGTTCAAAAGGAGATTAATGACATAGCTGATAATATCATTGGTTCATCCGAACCAATATCAGTTATTGAATAGGAAATTGCTGGACTTGAATATAAATTGGAGAAGTTCAAGAAAGAGAAGGAAAGAATAAAGGGAAAAGCCAAAGAGCTAAAATGTAGATTCAATCCAAAGTTAGATAACCTCATCTCTCTAAAGAAAGAGATCTTTGAGGCACTAATTCAAGGACAAAAGACACCGGAAGAGAAAATGCATAATCTCACCGGTACAATTCAGAGAACAGAGGCAAATTTGAAGGACAGTAATAGGTTTACTCAGAGCTTGAATTTGGTTTTAGTAGACTTATTCCAGATTGTAACCAACCGGTTACAAGGTTCAAATTGAAGACTGCACTCATTTGGCAATTTTGACAACCTTTGTCATTAATGTCAAAGGGGGAGTAGTAGGACAAAGAAAAATGATTACCAGAGGAGATCATTTGCTTAGGGGGAGCACACATTTTTGGTAAAATTTTGGACTTCATTTTTGGATTTTTCTCATGAATGTTGCCATCAATGCCAAAGGGGGAGATTGTTGGCATTGCACACTTCAATCAGAATTGAAGGTGATTGAAGGTCTTGTCATTGATGGCAACTTACCGACAACCTTGTGGATATCTTCAGGCACCAGCACCGACACTGACAGGCACTTCACCGACACTGACAACAATGTTCACCGACATCCCAGTCACCAGGAAAAAAGTTTTGTTTATTGTATTTAATTGTAATATCTTTTGTAAGCTGGCATGGCATATTGTAATAGAGTCATATATGCATGAGATCTTATAAATCATTTTGCAAGATAGGAGAATAGTGATGGATGAACATATGATGGTAGAAGTGATAAGCGAATATTAAGATGGATTTTGTATAAGGGTTTATGGTTATTGTATGAGCTTAAACTAGTACTGAACCTGGCATAGCAGATGCTATTTTGTAGAAGTACACTATATTGGATTTTCATAATCCATTTTGTAAGTCAGTGAGACTTCCTTTGTAATTGAGTAGTGAGCTCTGGGCAGTTGGCCTTCCTGCATGTGCAGGCCCCTCTTGTAAGTAATATCCATTCATTGGCCAATGAGTGAATATTGTGGGTCACAAATCCCACCAAGGTTTTTCCCACATTGGGTTTCCTTGTTAAACATCTTGTGTTCTGGTGTGCTTTCTATGTTGTCTTTACTGTTCATATTTACTGCATTAATTCTTGTTTACATGTACACTATTTTGGAATTGAAAATGTAGACACCTAAAACTGTCCTATCTAATTAAATAAATCTTTATTTATTTAATTATTTTAAGCCTAATTCTTCTATTAATAAAATCAACCTTTATTTATTTAATTAATTCATTTATCCTCTTCTAGCCTTATTTCTCATTTAAATAAATACATTTATTTATTTAAATTTATCCTTTTCTAAATTAAATAAATACTTATTTATTTAATTGATCCCACTTCTTCTATTAATTAAATAAATCTTTATTTATTTAATTAATTCATTAGCCTTTTCTACCCATGACACATGTCATTCATCTCTTAATTCCTACACTACCTACCCTATTATTATTTTCTTATTTTCTCTACCTACCCTCTAATCATAGCTGACCATTTATCTTTTACACCTCTTAATCTTATCCCTCTATTTCTTACAGTGTCTTCTATATAAGAGGATGCTTCCTTCATTATCAATCTCCTAATCATTATAATCTCTGATTCAACTAATCATTCTAATCAGTTATTCAACCCTGACTACACTGTGCTTTCAAATTTTCATATGCGATCAAGCCTACTTGCAACCACATTTCCATTATTTGTTGAGCTCTTGTGCACACATAAAATCTGAGAGCAAATATTTCAAGCAAGATCAATGGAGATATGAAGAATGGAGATTCAAACCCTATTGGACATGTGATGGTATCATCTTTGTGATTTAATTTGATTTGCATTGTCTTAGGTAATATTCATATGCTATGGTGGATCTTTGTTGTTGTTAGGCTAGGGGTTTGTGGTTGAATTCATTTAGTCTTTCAATATTGTTGTTTCTATTTTCACCATAAACAGAAAATACTTAATAAGATTAAATATTTTGTTAACCGGTTAGATACTAATTCACCCCCCCCCCCCCCTCTCAGTATCTTTGGGACTATCATCAATCCTAACATTATCATCAACAAGGGTCCAAGTTTTAGGTGTTAGCAACAACCAAGAAGGAAGACTGAGAGGGGGGGTGAATCAATCTTCATCGGATCTACAAATTTAATCACAAAATAGATCTAACAAACTGCAGCAATAAGTCTGATAAGCAAATTAAAAGCACACAACACAACACCAAGATTTTTGATGTGAAAAACCCGGTTAAGGGAAAAACCATGGTGGGGACCTACCCATAGTAAGATGATACTTTGCAGTAGCATGTGAAAATATTACAATGGGGAATGCACATGCATTCAGATACACAACTTAGAGCTCACTTCTCAAAAGATAATGGCTTGAAAGGCTAAAACCCTCAAGGAAGTCTCACTGACTTACAATAAGATTCAAATTACAATCCAAAAGAAATGAACTAAAAGAATAGCATCTCTAAATGCCTGATTACAGTTTCGGTTACACACATATGTCTGTCTCGCAACACCAAAGGATGAATCTCTTGTTCATGCATACACCACTCTCTAATAACGCAAACACAACATTAACACCTAAATTACATGAATATATCACCTATATATATATACAATTCATCAACCTTGACAACAAGGTCAAATAAACCCTCAACGCTCAATTACAAAATTACATCACATGATACAAAAATTGACCATCAGTTGAATATAATAATTTACATGACATAAAATGGACCTAATTCAAATTCCCAAACTCTCAACTCCATTGTAAATCATGCCAAGATCAACTGCAACATGCTACACCACCAGGAAAACTGCATAACATGAAATTCATCACTGGTTCACCAAAAAATTGCACAACAATCAAAGCGGACTAACAAAAAAAATAGGAAACAACTAGAAAGCATGTTAGAATCATTAATAATAGTTGGACCAACACCTCTTATCAAATCTTCATCTGTCAACGTCTGAAAGCTAAAGAACACAACCAATCAGCAACTATCATGAAGAAGGATAACTTGCAGAGAACCAAATCATTATCCATCTGAAATGAAGATACACAAGAACATCCCAAACAATATCCCAAAATATCAGCACAAGATCTAATCACACCAGAATATACAAGAGGAAATATTGAACTCTGCAAAATAGTGATCAACAAAACAACACGACAAATCAGATCATAAGATCTTCCCAATCTGCACACACTAGAGCAATACACAAGAATATGTTTACATCAATGACAAAAACATATCCTAGTAGAATAAATGACCAACAATATCCAACAATCTCCCCCTTTGGCATTGACGGCAACATATGAATATGAAAAACAATCAATACAAAGCAAGAAGATATCTCCAACAAACTCCCCTTAAGACATATAAATAATTTTTTCACATGAACTCTGTATATATAGGTGATATATTCATGTAATTTAGGTGTTGATATTATATCTAAATTATCAGAGAGTGGTGTATGTGCAAACAAGAGATTTATCCTTTGGTGTTGTGATTGAGGAGAGATTGGTGTTGCAGAGTAGACATTTGTGCTTAACCGAAGCTGTAATCAAACATTTGGAGATGCTATTCTTTAGTTTATTTCTTTTGGATTGTAGTCTAATTCTTATTGTAAGTCAGCGAGACTTCCGAGAGGGTTGTAGCCTTCTGGGCCATTATCTTTTGAGCAGTGAGCTCTAGACAGTGTTCTCGAATGCATGTGCATCTCCAGCAAACTCCCCCTAAGACATATAAAGCAATTTTTCACATGAACTCTCTCCCCCTTTGACAACAATGCCAAAGATATCAAAACAGATAACCAAACTCACTCTCCCCAAAATAGAAACATGAATCTCTCTCCCCTAAAATACATAATCAGACTACTCCATGAGAGGAGTAGTAACAACTCATCAATCTGGATAAAAGGATAAGACTATGAAGTACACCGGATTGATGCAACTCAATGCACCTAGTTCTCATCAGGATTGGTAGATACCCCTAACTTGTCTCTCAAGTAGACAAATGTATCTACAAGAAAAGGTTTAGTGAAAATATTAGCTATTTGTTCCTTTGTGGATATGTACTCCAACTTCACCTTCTCTTCACTAACTTTCTCTCTCAAGTAATGATATTTGATTGACACATGCTTAGTCTTTGAATGTTGCACCAAATGCTTTGACATATTAATAGCACTGGAATTATCACAGTATATAACAATAGGCTCATCATAAATAACCCTAATATCCTTCAGCATTTTCTTCATCCAAACTACATGAGTGCAATTACTAGCAGCATCAATGTACTCAGCTTCAACAGTAGATAAGGACAGTGAATCTTATTTCTTGATAGCCCATGAAACTAGTTTCTTACCAAAAAAGAATGCTTCACTGATAGTGCTTTTTTGGTCATCAACGTCACCATACCAATCTACATCTGTGTAGGCACATAGCATGAAATCATCATTCCTCAAATACCACAAACCATAGTCAATAGTTCCCTTCAGGTCTCTAAATATCCTCTTAATAGTAGTGAAATGACTCTCTTTCGGATCAGCTTGATACCTAGCAACCATTCACACAACATGCATAATGTCTGACCTAGTTTGAGTAAGATATAGCAGTCCACCAACCATAGATTTGTACAAACTTTGATTAGCTTTTGGAGATTCATAATTCTTAGAAAATTGACAACCAGTCACCATAGGAGTTCTAACAGGTTTGGAGTCATCTAACCCAAACTTCTTCAATAATTCTTTCACATACTTAGTTTGAGATATAAATATACCTTTTTCAGTTTGTAAAATCTTCAAACCTAAGAAAAAATTCATGTCACCAATCATAGACATCTCAAATTCTTTCTACAAATCACCGACAAACTTCATGCTCAAGCCATCATCTCCTCCAAAGATAATATCATCAACAAAGACTTCAACAATTAGGATGTTATCATTTTCAATCTTAAAATACAAATTACTAAGAGCAACACCTTTACTGAATCCTAGTTTCAACAAATACTTATCTAGTCTAGCATACCAAGCTCTAGGGGCTTGTTTCAATCCATAAATATATTTCCTCAGTTTACATACCATGTCTCCATCATCTGATAATGAAAATCCATTAGGTTTCTCAATGTAGACTTCTTACTCAAGATCACCATTCAAAAAAGCAAATTTGACATCCATCTGATATACCTTGAAATCTTTATAAGCAGCATATGCAAGCAACATTCTAACAACTTCAAGTTTGGTCATTGGAGAAAAATTCCTCATAATCAATTCCTTCTTTCTAAGAATATCCTTTTCAAACCAATCTATCTTTATTTGTGACAACTTCACCAACTTTAATCAATTTGTTCCTGAATACCCATTTAGTACCAATAATATTTTTATCCTTAGGTCTAGGCACAAGTTCCCAAGTGCTATTCTTTTCAATCTGATCTAGTTCTTGTTTCATAGCTCTCATCCAATTTTCATCTTTACAATCTTCAACAACATCTTTAGGTTCAACTTTATAAATCAAACACACTTCTTCAATAGCTAATCTTCTTCTAGTCATTGCACCTTTACTCTTATCACCAATAATATGATTTCAGAATGATTTACTTACATACCTCAGAGTCTTCTGATTGTTTTGATTCTCAAGTTCCTTCATTTCTTCACCAGTAGTAGCAATATCTGGGTTAACAATCTCTACAAGACCATTCTGTTTAGGTTCTTCAATCTGAATAGCAGGTAAACCAACATTATGTCCATCATCATAACCACATGCTCTGATCTCTTTTCCGAGGTTCTCGTCCACCTTCACATTTTCACTTTCCACTATCTTTCTCAGTCTCTTATTGTAGCATCAGTAGGATTTTCTCTTTGTAGAATATCCCAATAAAATTACTTCATCACTTCTAGCATCAAACTTTCCTATATCCTCATCTCTCTTGATATAACATTTGCTACCAAAAACTATAAAATATCTCATAGTAGGAACATGACCAAACCAAATCTCATAAGGAGTCTTACCAGTATCACCTTTAATATGAACTTTGTTGAATGTGTAAACAAAAATGCTAGTAGCTTCTCTCCAGTAGATCTTTGGAACATTCCCTTCAATCATCATAGTCCTTGCATCATCTAAGACAATTCTATTCTTCCTCTCAACATCTCCATTCTATTGAGGGGTTCTAGGAGAAGATAATTGTCTTCTGATCCCATGCTTCTCACATAATGAATTGAACTCACTGGAATAGAATTCTCCACCTCTATCAGATCACATACATTTCATCTTCAATCCAGACTCAGTCTCCACCTTAGCTTTGAATATCTTGAATTTGTCCAATGCTTCTGATTTCTCCTTCAAAAAGACAACACACATCATCCTGGAATAATCATCAATTAGGAGCATAAAATATCTATCACCCTGCATACTTCTAACATTTGTAGGTCCATATAGGTCAATATTTGAACCGGCATGAAGACATAATGACATTGTATGATTGTCATTGATGTCAATATGTGACATAATGTGAACCGGCACATGTGATAGGCGAGTGATAAGAGAGGAGAGAGGAACCGACATATGTATGAACCGATTTATATGCCAAAGTAAAATGGCATATTTGTTCAAGATGAACCGGCATGCAGTTATGGGAACCGACACATGGAAGCATTGTGTTACTACCAGTTGGTAGGTAGTTTCCACTTCAGGATTTCCGGTTGGAGTACCTCAAGTCCGTGTGACTCAATCGGTGATCTTTGTGTGATGAGTTAGTAGTATAATGGAGAACAGATCATGTTGCCACGTAAGCTCTGTGTGTGTGAAGGATCTTGCATGAAGAAGACTATTCCTATCTACCTAGGGAATGTGCGAAGTTTGTCAAACGGTGATAATGCGTGATGGGTTATCAGCCGCCATGAAATCGGTGGAAAATGGATGATGGAGAATGTCTTGAGATCGATTCAAGATTGTTGCATTTAATGTAGTATGATTCAACGGTCAGGATTGAACCGCTTGAATTGCTTAACCTAACAGGTTTAGGGTTTAGGGTTTTTGCTATCGACCTGTCTGTTTCCTATAAGGTCGATGTTGTGTTTCTTTCTAAGGTTGTTGGCAAAAGTTGTAAGTGTGTACCCAAGGGAAGTGATACGTGATTCTTGCCAGACCAAAGGAGAGAAGAGATATCTGCAAAGTGAATGTGCAGAAGGAGAAGAGGAATGAAAATGGATTTGCATTAGCATTGAGTGTTGTTATCAGATCATTGTAATTCCTATTGATCTTTAACCACTTCAACAGTTGCAAAATCCCTTAACAGGGTAGTCTTAACAGGCTTGATTCAAATCCCTTAACAGGGTAACTCGAGGTTAATGAGTTCTGAGAAGCCATAGAGCTCTAGAGATCCTTCAGCTATTGAGTTCTTGAAATCCTCTAACAAGGTAACCCTAACTGGGTTTAACCCTTAACCGGGTGATCCCTAACAGGATCAGTTCCTAGCAAAACCTATTGTAATGTCTTTAACCGGACAAGGCTCTTAACATAGTGGACTTCAAAAGTGTTCAAAAGCAACTTGTGGGTATTCATCCC
Source organism: Cryptomeria japonica (assembly GCF_030272615.1). Lineage (NCBI taxonomy): Eukaryota > Viridiplantae > Streptophyta > Pinopsida > Cupressales > Cupressaceae > Cryptomeria > Cryptomeria japonica. The sequence goes on from NC_081414.1 coordinate 923,229,714, forward strand.
CACCATGGTTTTTCCCAGTTGGTTTTGCACATGAAAAGTATGTGTGTCATGTGTAATGCTTTTATCTTGTGATGCTTTGTTTTTACCTGTTGAGCATATGATGGTTCTATGTTTTATGCCTGTCTATAAAACATATTGAACTCATTGTTATGAAGATCTGATGTTAGTTTACCTGTTCATGCATGAGAGCGTAATGGTACTATAGTATTGAGCTAAGAGGAAAGCTTATTGAGTGACTGGTTTATGATTGTTTGAGCTATATTGGATGTTACCGGTTGCACTCTGTTTTAACTAGTATCCCTGTTTGTCAGTCATTTGGAGTATTTGTTGTCAAATCGGTTTTGGACTGTATTTTTGTTTGTACTGATTCAACCCCCCTCTTAGTACCAGTTTGGTACTAGTGGTTCATCATTGAGTTATCAATTGGTATCAGAGTGCTCCAGGTCCTCTGTGTTGTAAGCTTAACCGCTTGAGGTAAAGATCCTAGTCAAATGATGAAGAGGGAAGGTCCAAAGTTTAACAGGGAAAATTTTGGTATATGGAAAGATAGGATGAAGATATTCATCAGAAGCATGGGTGTTCAACACTAGAGTTATGTTGAAAATGTATATGTTGTCCCTACCGGTACTCTCACCGATGACCAAAAGAGAGAGATACAAGAAAATGGGCAAGTCATGGAAGCCCTCATTAGTAGCCTACCTGACATTGAGTTTATTGATGTTCAGGACAAGGAAAATCCCAAAGAGGTATGGGATGCTCTTGAAAATATCTATGGTGGTGATGAGCATGTAAAATAGGTTAAGGAAGAAAGCCTGAGAGGGAAGTTTGAAGATATGCGGATGGTTGAAGGAGAGACCATACAATAGTATGGAATAAGAATCAAAATGGTTGTTGGAGAAATCAAGAGTGCAGGTGGTAAAATAGAATATTCCACTGTGGTAAGCAAAGTCCTGAGATCCCTGTTGCCGGTCTATGCAATAAGGGTTGCTGCTATTTAGGAGCTGAGATCAATAGATAAGTCTAAAGTATCCTTGGACTCAATCATAGCCAAGTTAACAGCCTATGAGCTAAATAGTTTTGATGGCAGTGTTCAAAAGACTGAATCAGCATTTAAAGCCTCTGCTATACCATCCAAAAAAGGAAAAGAGGCTAGCACTAGTAGTTAACCTAGTTGGAGTAGAGAAATGAATGATGAGGAGATTCTGATGGAATTTGAAGCTCTCCTTGCCAGGAAGCTTCCCAAAGGAACCGGTAAATACAAAGGTAAGATACCTTTGAAATGCTTTTCTTGTAATCGGATAGGACATAATGCTATAAACTGTCCTAATAGCGATAACAAGGACAAACCAGAGAAACTATTTTGTGGTAGTTGATGAAGGTGTCACAGATGAGGAATCAGAAGATGAAGGGAATGAAGACATTGTGTTTGTTGTTGTAAAGGAATATGTGGCAGACAAGAAGGCTCTTGTCTCCCAGTTTGATAATTCAAATGAGTGGATCATTGACAGTGGGTGTTCTCACCATATGACTGGTGACTAGAGCAAGTTTCTATCCTTGGAGGAGTATGATGTTTCAGGAAATTCAAAGGAGGAAACCGGAGAAACTGTTTTGTGGCAGTTGATGAAGGTGTCATAGATGAGGAATGAGAAGATGAAGAGAATGAAGACATTGTGTTTGTTGCTGTAAAGGAAGATGTGGCAGACAAGAAGGCTCTTGTCTCCCGGTTTGATAATTCAAATGAGTGGATCATTGACAGTGGGTGTTCTCACCATATGACTGGTGACTAGAGCAAGTTTCTATCCTTGGAGGAGTATGATGTTTCAAGAAATTCAAAGGAGGAAACCAGAGAAACTATTTGGTGGCAGTTGATGAAGGTGTCACAGATGAGGAATGAGAAGATGAAGAGAATGAAGACATTGTGTTTGTTGCTGTAAAGGAAGATGTGGTAGACAAGAAGGCTCTTGTCTCCCAGTTTGATAATTCAAATGAGTGGATCATTGAAAGTGGGTGTTCTCACCATATGACTGGTGACTAGAGCAAGTTTCTATCCTTGGAGGAGTATGATGGTGGTGTGGTTCACTTTGGCAATGATGCACCATGCATGGTCAAAGGCAAAGGGTCCATCTCTCTGAATGGAAAGAGTAGTGCTGAAAATGTGTACTGGGTTGATGGTCTCAAACACAACCTTCTAAGTGTTGCCCAGCTAAATGACAGTGGCCTCACTCTGGAATTCAAGAACGGAGTTTGCAGAATCAAAAGAAAAGATGGTAAATTGGTGGCCACCGACATGCAGACCAAAGATAACCTATTTCATCTGAATGCAAATGTAAGTACATGTCTTATGGCTAAGCTTGATGATAGTTGGATATGGCATAGGAGACTCTGCCATGTAAACTTTGATAACATTGTGAAGGCTAGTAAGATCAAGGCAGTTAGAGGGTTGCCAGTGCTAAACAAATTAGATAATACCTTGTGTAGAGAGTGTCAATTGGGGAAAATGTCTTCCTCAACCTTTAAAGGTAAATCTTTCACTGCTGACAACTTGCTTGATCTTGTGCATAGTGATTTGTGTGGTCCTATGAAAACTAGAAGTGTGCAGGGTGATAGGTACTTCATGATCCTCACTGATGACTGCTCAAGAATGATGTGGGTCACTTTCTTGAAAGACAAGTCTGAAGCTTTTGGGAAATTTAAAGATTTCAGAGCATTAGTGGAGAAGGAAAGCGGTAAAAGGATCAAGTGTCTCAGAACTAATCAAGGAGAGGAATTCACTTCCGGTGAATTCAACAAGTATTGTGAAGAATTTGGCATCAAGAGACAGTTGTCTGCCCCCCGGACTCCACAACAGAATGGCCTAGTAGAGAGGAATAACCAGACTATGGTTGAAGCAGCTACAACCATGTTGATTCAAGGAAATGTAGCTCACACCTGTTGGAGAGAAGCAATGAGCACTGCAGTCTACACTATGAACCGGGTGCTCATCAAGAAAGGTAAGGACAAAACTCCTTATGAGTATTGGACTGGTAAGACACCTGTGGTTAGCTACTTTAGGGTATTTGGTAGCAAATGTTACATAAGGAGGAGTGAACATTAGGGCAAATTTGAAGCTAAATGTGATGAGGGAATATTTCTAGGATATTCCACCAAGAGTAAAACTTTCAAGTGCTACAACAATAGGACTCAGAGAATTATGGAAAGTATCAGTGTAAGAGTTGATGAATCCTCTGAGAAAACTAAGGAAATCGGCAGTGAGCAAGTTGTAAATGAACCAGTTGCAACCATCTGGGAACTGGTTGTTAGTCAACCAGTTACCAGTAACAGTGTCCCTGAACCGGTGAACGCTGATACTGATGAAGATGAGGATGAAGAGGAAAAGCAAGAAGAACCAATTAAGACCATTCCTCAGTATGTCAAGTTAAATCATGATCCTAAGTAGATCATAGGTGATAAGGATGCAGGAATCCTTACAAGAAGGAAGATCAGAGAAAACTCATGTATGATCTCTGAATTTGAGCCTAAATCATTCAAAGAGGCTCATAAAGATGAAGTCTGGATCAAGGCAATGGAAGAGGAACTTGACTAGATAGAGAAAAATGGTACATGGTCCTTGGTACCCAGACCAGAGCATAAAAATGTCATTGGCACCAAATGGGTGTTCAGAAACAAGTTGAATGAGGATGGCACAATGATTAGGTATAAAGCCAGATTGGTGTGCAAAGGATATGCTCAAGAAGAAGGAGAAGACTATGGAGAAACCTTTGCTCCTGTAGCCAAATTGGAAGGAGTTTGTATGCTTCTTGCATATGCAGCTTTTAAAAGGTTCAAAGTATATCAAATGGATGTAAAATCTGCATTCCTAAATGGTGTACTTGAAGAGGAGGTATATATAGAGCAACCAGATGGGTTTTCCCTATCTGAAGATAGTGATATGGTGTGTAGGCTACATAAAGCCTTATATGGTCTAAAGCAAGCACCTAGGGCATGGTATGAGCGCCTACATTCCCATCTTGTGAAGATTGGATTTGAGAGAACAAGTGAAGATAGTAATATCTACCTGAAGTCTGAAGGAGATCAGATCTTGATCTGTTAGGTTTTTGTTGATGACATTATCTTTGGAGGAGATGAGAAGATGAGTCATGAGTTTGCTAATGAGATGAAGAAAGAGTTTGAGATGTCACTCATAGGGGAGATTAAGTTCTTCATTGGACTGCAGATCCAATAGATGAAAGATGGAATCTTTATCACTCAGTCCAAATATGTCAAAGAGGTGTTGAAGACCTTTGGCATGGAAGATAGCAAACAGGTTGGTACACCAATGGTGACCGGTTGCAATTTGACAAAAGAGGATGATTCCGCACTGGTTGATGAGAAGGAATACCGATCAATGATTGGTAAGTTGCATTATGTAGTGCATAGCAGACCGGATATTGCACATGCAGTTGGCATTACTGCAAGGTTCCAGAAGAGTCCCAGAGAATCCCACTTGATTGCAGTCAAGCGGATTCTTAGGTATTTGAAGGGAACAGTTGACTATGGATTGTGGTACCCATACAACAATGATTTCAATCTGAAAGTGTTCATAGATGCTAATTGGGCAGGTAATGTGGATGACCGAAAAAGCACAACCGGTGGTGCATTCTTTCTCGGTGGTAGACTGGTCTCATGGATGAGTAAAAAGCAGAGTTGTATCTCTCAGTCTACAATGGAAGCAGAGTATGTTGCAGCTTTCATGAACTACACTCAAACAATTTGGATGAAGCATGTACTGGAAGGCTTCAAGATGCTTGTATCTAAACTAGTAAGTATATTCTGTGATAACACAAGTGCTATCAATATATCAAAGAATCCGGTTTTACATTCTAGAACCAAGCATTTTGAGCTTAAGTATCATTTCTTGAGGGAAAAGGTTTAGAATAAGGAGATTGCACTAGAACATGTTTCCAGTAAGGAGCAGTTAGCAGACATATTCACCAAGCCTCTCCCAAAGACTACATTTGTGCACTTAAGAGGTGAATTAGGGGTATTGCCCCTTCAGGAGGTGAACTAAAAGTAATTGTTCCACATCAGTTAGGTATTGCAAAGTCAAATTTTTGTTGATTGATGTGTTGAAGGATACTACTCCTTAGGGGGAGCAGCATAATGGAACAGAGATGCTTGTGCCTCCACTTTGGCATTGTTGTCAAAGGGAGAGAAGGAGTGAAGCGAAAAGATATCTACAACAAATGGGGGAGAAGATGTGAAGTAGAGAAGATATCTTTGTATATTTCCATCAATGCCAAAGGGGGAGATTGTTGGCATTATGTGAACCGACATGAAGACATGATGACATTGTATGATTGTCATTGATGTCAATATGTGACATAATGTGAACTGACACATGTGATAGGTGAGTGATAGGTGAGGAGAGAGGAACCGGCATATGTATGAACCGGTTTATATGCCAAAGTAAAGCGGAATATTTTTTCAAGATGAACCAACATGCAGTTATGGGAACCGACACATGGAAGCATTGTGTTACTACTGGTTGGTAGGTAGTTTCCACTTCAGGATTTCCGGTTGGAGTACCTCAAGCTTGTGTGACTCAATTGGCGATCTTTGTGTGATGAGTTAGCAGTATAATGGAGAATAGATTGTGTTGCCACATAAGCTCTGTGCGCATGAAGGATCTTGCATGAAGAAGACTATTCCTATCTACCTAGGGAATCTGCGAAGTCTGTCAAATGGTGATAATGTGTGATGGGTTATCAGCCGCCATGAAATCGGTGGAAAATGGACAATGGAGAATGTCTTGAGATCGATTCAAGATTGTTGCATTTAATGTAGTATGATTCAATGGTCAGGAATGAACGGCTTGAATTGCTTAACCTAACAGGTTTAGGGTTTACAGTTTTTGCTATCGACGTGTCTATTTCCTATAAGGTCGATGTTGTGTTTCTTTCTAAGGTTGTTGGCAAAATTTGTAAGTGTGTATCCAAGGGAAGTGATACGTGATTCTTGCCAGACCAAAGGAGAGAAGAGATATCTGCAAAGTGAATGTGCAGAAGGAGAAGAGGAGCCAAAATGGATCTGCATTAGCATTGAGTGTTGTTATCAAATCATTGTAATTCCTATTGATCTTTAACCACTTCAACAGTTGCAAAATCCCTTAACGGGGTAGTCTTAACAGGCTTGATTCAAATCCCTTAATAGGGTAACTCGAGGTTAATGAGTTCTGAGAAGCCATAGAGCTCTGGAGATCCTTTAGCTATTGAGTTCTTGAAATCCTCTAACAAGGTAACCCTAACTGGGTATTATAGCCATTCCTTAACCGGGTGATCCCTAACAGGATCGGTTCCTAGCAGAACCTATTGTAATGTCTTTAACCGGATAAGGCTCCTAACAGAGCGGACTTCAAAAGAGTTCAAAAGCAACTTGTGGGTATTCATCCCCATCGTAGTTTTTCCCAGTTGGGTTTCCACATGAAAAGTATGTGTGTCATGTGTAATGCTTTTATCTTGTGATGCTTTTTTTTACTCGTTGAGCATATGATGGTTCTATGTTTTATGCTTGTCTATAAAACATATTGAACTCACTGTTATGAAGATCTGATGTTAGTTTACCTATTCATGCATGAGAGCGTAATGGTACTATCGTATTGAGCTAAGAGGAAAGCTTAGTGAGTGACCGGTTTATGACTGTTTGAGCTATATTGTATGTTACCGGTTGCACTCTGTTTTAACTAGTATCCCTGTTTGTCAGTCATTTGGAGTATTTGCTGTCAAACTGGTTTTGGACTATATTTGTGTTTGTACTGATTCACCCCCCCTCTCAGTACCGGTTTGGTACTAGTGGTTCATCATTGAGTTATCAAGATTATGCTTCAAACCTTCAACATACAAGACATCATCAGTGTTATGCATACCATCAAAAGAAATAGAACCTCTACCATGGATCACACATGCTCAGTCATCTTCAAATCTTACCATTCCACCATCATATCTTTCCATTCTCACAAATTTTCTTTTATCACTAGTCATATGATGTGAACAACTATTGTCAATCACCCATTCAAATTTCTCTTCAACTGTAGCAGCTAAACCTTTCTCCTTAATGGTGCAACTTGTGGAATCAATAGATGCTGGTCTATCTTTCTTAATGGAAATAAACACAACTTCATCTCCTTCTGATTCTTCATCAATAGCATAATAATAGTTCTAAGGCTTATCATACTTTAGGTTAGGCTTGTAAGGCTTATCATACTTCTCATGCTTCTCATATCTATCATTCCTATCACATTTATCAAACTTATAATGGTTGTCATATTTAGCCATTCTCTCTAGGCATCTAGAAGCAAAATGTCTTATTTTATTGCAAGAGAAATATTTCAGAGGCAATTTTCCATCATAATTATGAGGTCCTTTAGGCAATCTTTGAGCAATCAATGCTTCAAGCTCATCCAACTCTCTTTCTTGCTCTTCCATCTCTCTTCTCTCTCCTTCATATCTAGATATTCTTCACTCATCAAAATCATACTTCTTCTTTCCAGATACAGATGTTGATGCTCTAAATGTTGTCTCAGACTTTCCATGTGATTCTACAAATTCGCTCAGCTCAAATGCAACAATCTTTCCAACCAGCATATCTCTTATCACTATAGTTACACTCTGGATTTCATCAATAGCAGCAACCTTATGTTTACAAGAAGGAGGCAAAGTTCTCAACACCTTAGAAACAATTTCATCTTCTTCAAGGGTTCCAATGGCACATCTGATACCTAGGACAAGGCCATTCACCTTATCCATGAAAGAGTGTATGTTATCATCATCTCCCATCTTCAACATCTCATATTTTCCTTTCAAGCTCTACAACTTAGCAACTTTCACAAGTGTTTATCAACTTCATACAGGATTTCAAGCTTCTCCCAGATCTCATGGGCAGTCTAAAGTCCCATTACATTTGTCATCTCAAAATAAGTCAGGGCACTAAGTAATGGTTCCTTCGCTCTAATATTATGTTCAGCTTCCTTAACCTCATCAGGATTAGTTGGTCCATTTGAAGGAGTAGAATAGACATTATTTATAATCTTCCAGTAATCTTCTCCAAGACATTTCAAGTCCACTTCCATCCAGTTCTTCCATATAGCATAGTTTCATCCATCAAACATTAGACTGTCCTTCTTAAAGATAATACCTTGAGCTGGCATTCTAGATCTCAGTGATTAAACTTTTTCTATAAGATCTAGCTTTGATACCAATTGTTAGCAGCAACCAAGAAGGAAGACTGATAGGGGGTGAATCAATCTTCACCAGATCTACAAATTTATTCACAAAACATATCCGATAAACTGCAACAATAACAAAGATAAGCAAATTGAAAGCACAACACACAACACCAAGATTTTTGATGTGGAAAACTTGGTTAAGGGAAACACCACGATGAGAACCTACCCATAGTAAGATGATACTCTGCAGTAGTATGTGAAAATATTACTGAGGAATGCACATGCATTCAGGCACATTGCCTAGAGCTCATTGCTCAAATACAATAACCATGAAGGATACAACCCTTAGGGAAGTCTCATTGACTTACAACAAGATTTAGACTACAATCCAAAAGAAATGAGCTAAAAGAATAGCATCTCCAAATGCCTAATTACAATACTGGTTAAGCACAGATGTATGCCCTGCAACACCAATCTCTCCTCAATCACAACACCAAAGGTTAAATAACTTTTTCACACATACGCCACTCTCTGATAATGCAAACACAACATCAACACCTAAATTACATGAATATATCACCTATATATACAATTCATCAACCTTGACAACAAGGTCGGCTAAACCCTCAACCCTCAATTACAAAATTACATCACATGATACAAAGATCAACCACCAATCCAATATAATGATTTACATGACATAACATGGTCCTAATTCAAATTCTCAAATACTCAACTCCACTGGAAATCATGCCAAGATCAACCGCAACATTCTACACCACCAAGAAAACCACATAACATGAAAATAATCACCGGTTCACCAAAAAATTGCACAATGATCAATGTAGATCGACAAAACAAATAGAACATGATAAGGAAGCACTTTAGAATCATTAGTAACAAGTGCACCAACACCTCTTATCAAATCTTCATCTGTCAACATCTGAAAGCTCAAGAAAACAACCAATCAACAACTGCCACAAAGAAAGATAACTTGCAAAGCACCAAGTCAATATCCATTTGAAAGGAAGATAAAAAAGACCATCCCAAACAATATCCCAAAATCTCATCACAATATCTGATCACACTGGAATACACCGAAGGAAATATTGAACTCTGCAAAATAATGATCAACAAAATGACACTACAAACCGGATCATAAGATCTTCCCAATCAGAACAAACTAGAGCAATACACTGGAATATGTTGACATCAATGACAACAACATATCCTAGCAGAAAAAATGACCAACAATATCCAACAATAGGAATTAGGAACTGAGCGTCCATACTCCATGTTTCTATGCAATAACATAAGGAAAGAAATTCATCACCGTCAACGCTGTCCTCAAGGACACTTTTTTTAGGTTCATCTGAAACATGAAGAAATGACAACTGTTCTTTCAATTGAAATTTCATCACATCAAAAAGAGGATTATCTCCTGTTTGGGCATCCTTAAAATATTTTGCTGGATAATATCTAGGGTATTCAAAGGGTTCCATTTAATCTCCATTCCTAGTGTAGGGAATTGCCCCCTCGAAAGAGAAAATAAATATTCTTCACATGCTTAATTCTATATAGGGTTGACCAAATTGATAGAAGAACCTTTAGACATGATATCCTTTCCTAGCCTATCAATAGGTAGGACATGACTCACAAAAGTAGTACATGATGACATCCTATTATCATATTCCAAAAGCATAGGGTCAAACTTCGGGAGGATTTCATCCTCTTTTGCATGCAAGAGGCCATCTTGGAAAGTAGTTTGAGGCAATATTTCCTTCTTCCAATCCCACCAAAACTTCTTATGAACTTTTCAACTTCGATCTTATTAATGTGACCTTTATCATCGATTACACCACATCGGAAGGCACTATTGAAACCTCGACAAATCCAACTTGAAACATGAGCCCTTTTAAATTCTCCTGATGTCACTTCCTCTTCAAAATGGTCTAGCAGTAGTTCCTCAGGATTGACTTTACATTTTCATCTAGATATATTTTTCCCTGGGGTCGCCTTTGCCGCTACCATAACTCGGCCATTGCATGCGATGTTATTTCAACAACTTTTCATTCTTTTCAAAGATTAATCATGCATTAAACGAAAAACCTTTCTCTGGGTGGGGGGATCAACAGAGTCGCCAACCTTCTTATCAAAAGATATTTAAAATATTTTCCAAGGAATATGAAAAATTTCCCTAGCGGAGTTGCCAAAAATGTGTTGGTTAACATATTTGTCACCTAACTCTATATTCTCATGCCCACATAGATGACAAATGTAACCACAGTTGAACTAGTCTAACAAAATATGAACTAACCAATTCTCTTCTTATTTTACAAGGTGACAGTTACCTTGTAATGATTTTCAATGAATAAACAAACAACTCATATGCTTTTAATAGGAAAGAAAATAAGGAAAGAGATTTTAACCAACAAGATTTGTAAAGGCATTCGCAATACTAACTACTATTTTTCAGATTTTAAAGTAAAGCCACTATGAAACACCATTCATAGCTAATATTCCATAGTAAATGAAATTTTAAATCATCCATCATTTCAATATAAAATCATCAACTGACATCCATTTCAAAGAATAGAAAAGCATCCACACACCATAATTCAAAGCTTATGAATATATGAAAACCACCAATAGTTCCTCTATATTAAAACAACATATAACCATATGCATAAAAGTTTTGTGTTCTAATGAGAAAAACAAAGTTTGCCCAAAAGATGCCCTTGAAATTAATTAATCTACCTATTTATAACTATAACCCTCCTATCTTTTCAATTTCCAAGAAATGGTTACTAAAGTTAACGGTCTGGATCATGACCATTTCAAAAAAAAATCCTAAAGAGAAACAAAAAATATAAACCGCCTCACAACAAGTAAGGCTACAAGACCTTCAGGCTCCATCACTAGGTACCAGGTTTAAGTCCGCAATCCATCTGTCGATCTCATTTGCCTTTTATTCTTCTTCGACTAGCATCAATAAGATATCTTTGAATTTTTCCCAATCAAAATCAGTAGCTTGAAAAAAGTCAGACATGCTCAAAAGAATGTGCCACTGCACTAGGTTGGCATCGAGCTGCAATATGAGATCTCTTCCAACTTGGAGTACCATTTTGCCAAAGTTAATTATTTGGGTTTCTTCCTATCGCTAGCTCACCTCATAGATGTTGTTCATGATTCTCATCTTGTTCTGCAATCTTATCTAATAGGGTGATGGTCTTCATATATTCACTGAAATCAGTTTGTTATTTCCATGCAAAAGATCATAACTTCCGGACTATATCCTCCTACTCTATCTCTAGCCAGTTCAAATTTGGATTGAGGAATGGTAGTTCATCATCATGAGGTAAGACCATTCTAATGCATGTAAATATAATGACAATTTCCCCTTTAGCTAGCTTTAATGTTTTCTGCAAGAATGACAACATCAAATGAAGTAACGCATGCCACCACCTTTTTTTGTATTTGGATTGCTTAAAGACTATTAATGATGGTACTTCACAAATCTTGCCTTGAGTTGTTTCCTGAAAATAATGTATGATGTGGAGATCAATGAGGTGGGAAGAGGGATGACAAGAAGTCATTATTCTTATCATTCTAATAGTCCCATTCAATTCCATCAATGCCCAAGCAAGACCTATCTATACCATTTCTCATGCTGCCATCCAAGGTACCAAAACCACTTATCATAATTATACCAAATGTCCTTTCTTAGAGCCAACAATGTCCTTAAAACTCTTGAGAAAGTTGGGCATTCACCACAACACAAGGAGTGTCGGTGAGTTGGGAGATCAAGCAACTTCAAAACCATCAAACTCCTTTAGAAAGTATTTGCAAGCCCGACCTCCTAAAGGTGGTGGTGTTATGCATACTTTGTTAGGTCCTGTAGACAATTGAGAGGGGGAGGGGGTGAATCAATTATCTAATAAAGTCAAACCAAAAACAACTCAACCAACTTAATGCTTAATACCGGTAAACCAGTTAAGTATGTCAGTAGATAGTGTTAACAATTAATTGCTATATCGGTAAAGATTAATGCACGAAACATAAACACAAAGTCATCCACAACACATAACACCAATATTTGTACGTGGAAACCCTGTAAGGGGAAAAACCATGCTGGGAAACCTTACCCACAATCAGATGATACTACTACAGATAGTAAGTGTACATAAATGGGGTCTACACATGCAGAAAGGCCAACAACCTAGAGTTCACTGCTCAACCACAAAATGGGAGTCACACTGACTACAGTTGGATGATTAAATCCAATACGAATGTACTGCACAAAATATCATCTTCATATGCTAGATTCAGTACCAGTGTAATGCTGATATGCTTCCACAAAAACCTATCTTCTCCTTCAAATGATGTCTTCGTTGATATCTCTACTTAATCTCACATATACCTTCACTTAGTTCTTTTTCGCATTCCCACATTCGATCTTACAAATAAGATCTTACATTTATACCATAACCTAAGACCAATTTTAGTAGGTCGGCTCTACAAGATATTATAGTAAAACATTTTACAAACAATATAATATCCGATGCAATAACCGATTAAACATGTCGGCTTAAAGCATTTACAACAATAATAAATCAACTCCATAGCGTACCATGCTGATCTGGAAAAGATAAACCTGTCGGTGTAACCTTAGGTAACCCTAGACCTATTTGTCGGTAAAAGCAAATATGCAAATATGATTATACCAATGATTAAATCTTCAAAACAAAGTGTCCACACGATGTCTTCGACATTACCAAGTGTCTTCCATATCATTCCAAGTGTCGGTGATCATTATATCTTGTCGATGAACCATATACCAGTAACTATACAATAGGTACTTGTTTGCCGGTGAATGTTGCTGGATCTCCAGAGTGCTAGTGCTTTAGTAGGTGTTGACATCAATGACAAAACCATACCAAAATACCAACAATATCCCCCTTTGGTATTGATGGCAACATAAGATGGAAAAACCATCAAAGTGCCAAAATAGAAATGCCAAAAACCAAAAACCAACAATCTCTCCAAAAAGATCATAACTAGAATACAAAGAGTAATAGTCTCTCTCAAACAACAATCTCTCCCCCTAGGAGCAACATGTGTTATTCAAAGTTCTCTTAAAAAATAATGTGTTTTTCCATAGATATCTCTCCCCCTTTGACATCAAATGCCAAAGTTATAATAATACCAAGTTCATATAGAAAATACCAATCAATTCAATATACCAACTACTCCCCCTGAGAAGTAGCTTCCTCATCAAACACCGGAGTAAAAGATTTGTCTTTTAATTATGTCGGTTGATGACAATAATCAACTATCTAAGTCTCTACCGGTGGTGGTACGACTCCAAGCTGATCTCTGAGATATTCAAAAGTCTCCTTAGGCAAAGGTTTTGTGAAAATATCTACAAGTTGTTCTTTAGTATTCACATAAACCAGTTTTATCTCTTTTTCTTCAACTTTTTCCCTTAGAAAATTCAGTTTGATAGAAACATGTTTTCTTTTAAATGTAATACCGGATTCTTAGATATATCAATTGCTGTAGTGTTATCACAATATATAGTAATAGGTTCCTTGCATTTTACCTTTATGTCTTTCAACATTTTTAAGCCATAGTACCTGTGTACAGTTAGTTGCTGCTGCAACATATTTTGATTCTGTTGTTGATAAAGATGTACAACTCTGTTTCTTAGTCAACCAAGAGACTAGTCTTTTTCCAAGAAAGAATGCTCCGCCGGTGGTTCTTTTTCTATCATCCACATCTCCTGCCCAATTTACATCTGTGTATGCACATAGATCAAAATTTTCATCTCTAGGATACCATAATCCAAGATTTGCAGTGCCTTGTAAGTACCGGAAAATCCTTTTTACTACTGATTCATGATTTTCTCTAGGATTACTCTGAAATCTAGAAACAATACATACTGCATTCATAATATCAGGTCTGGTTTGTGTCAAATACAGTAAACCTCCTATCATAGATTTGTATCTAGTTGGATTAACAGGTGTAGATTCATCCCTTTGAGATAATTTGTCATTTGTAGTCATAGGTGTGCTTACCAGTTTAGAGTTCTCCATCCCAAATTTCTTTAGTAACTCTTTCAAGTACTTGGATTGACTAAAAAATATACCTTTATTAGTCTGTGAAATCTGCAATCCTAAAAAGAATTTTATTTCTCCAATCATAGACATTTCAAATTCTTGTTGCATTTTAATAGAAAATTCTTTACATAATCCATCTTCTCCTCCAAAGATTATATCATCAACGAATACTTCTATAATCAAGATATCATCATTAGTTATTTTGTAATATAAATTGTTGTTTGCATTTCCTTTAGAAAAACCAATCTTTAAAAGATACTTATCCAACCTTGCATACCAAGCTCTTGGGGCTTGTTTCAATCCATACAGAGCTTTTCTTAACCTGCAAACCATATCATTGTCATCTATCAAAGAAAATCCATCAGGTTGTTCAATATAGACTTCCTCTTCAAGATCTCCATTCAAGAATGCACATTTAATATCCATTTGATAAACTTTTTAGTTCTTGTGATCTGCAAAAGCCAAGAATAATCTGACTGCCTCAATTCTAGCTACCGGTGCAAAGGTTTCATTGTAATCAACTCCTTCTTTCTGAGAATATCCCTTACACACTAGTCTTGCTTTATTTCTGACAACCTTACCATCTTCATTGAGTTTGTTTCTAAATACCCATTTGGTTCCAATTATATTTTTATCTTTAGGCTGGGGAACTAATGTCCAAGTGTTATTTTTCTCAATTTGTTCTAATTCTTCTTCCATAGCTTTAATCCAAAAAATTTCTTCACATGCCTCATTAACAGATGATGGTTCAATTTGAGAAATAAGACATACCTCTTCATTTGCCAATCTTCCTCTTGTCATAATTCCTTTAAACTTGCTTCCGATTATCTAATCTTCAGAATGATTCAATTTTACATACCAGGGTGTCTTAGTTTGTTGTTGTTCTTCAATTATTGTAGAATCCTCTGATGATACCAGGGTAACTGGATATTCATTCTGTACTAGTGGATTTAGTATAGGTTCATTTGTCACAATTTCTATTTCCGGTTTAGAATCTATATACCTTGAAGTTCCTCTAAATTGTTCATCAATTTTTACATTTGTACTCTCAACAATTTTCTACAATCTTTTATTAAAACATCTATATGCCTTGATCTTAGATGAATAACCAAGAAATATTCCTTCATCACTTCTAGGATCAAATTTGCCAATATACCCATCTCTTCTAATATAACATTTACTTCCAAAAATTCTGAAATACTTAAGAGTAGCAGTATTACCAAACCATAGTTCATGAGGGGTCTTACCGATTTCACCTTTGATGTGAACTTTGTTGAATGTATAGACGGTTGTGCTGACTGCTTCTCTCCAATATACATGTGGTAAATTTGCTTCAAATAACATACTTCTTGCTGCATCCAAGATAGTTCTATTTTTCCTTTCAACAACTCCATTTTGTTGTGGTGTTCGAGGTGCTGATAGTTGTGTTCTGATTCCATTTACTTCACAAAATATATTAAAGTCCTTAGACATGAATTCTCCTCCTTGATCTAATCTTAAACATTTGATTTTTTTATCGGTTTCATTTTCAACCATTGCTTTGAACAGCTTGACCTTTCCAAGTGCTTCCGATTTTTCTCTGAGAAAAGTAACCCAACATATTCTAGAATAATTAGCAATAATTAGCATGAAATATCTGTCACCTTGTAAGCTTTTAGTTCTAGCTGGACCACATAAATTAGTGTGAATCAAATCAAGAGCATTATTAGATTTTTCTGGAATACTTTTGAAACTAGCTCTAACTTGTTTTCCAAATTGGTATTCCTTACATATTGTATTATGAGGTTTCACAATTTTAGGTAGATCTGTAATTGCCTTAGAAGTACTGATATTTACCATGCAATCAAGTTTACATGACAGAGTCTCTTATGCCATAACCAACTTTCATCTATATGTGGAATCAAGCATGCCTTTTCACTATTATTCAAATGAAAGATATTACCTCTAGTCTAATTACCGGTTGCAATTTCTAAACCAGTTCTATTCATGATTTTGCATTTTCCATTCTTAAATTGTAACTGAAATCCTCTCTCAACTAATTGACCAACACTTAAAAGATTATTCTTTAATCCTTCAACATAGTAGACATTGTCAGTGTTATGCTTACCATCAAGAGATATTGTACCCTTACCTTTGATTGAACAGGCTTTGTCATCTCCAAATCTTACTAAACCTCCATTGTATTTTTTAAAGTTCAAGAATTTACCTTTGTCTCTTGTCATATGATGTGAGCATCCCGAGTCAATGATCCATTCATCCTTTACTTCAACTTTAGCTGCTAGGGCTTGTTCTACCGGTTGAGCAGTAGGTGCCGGTTGATCTTCTGTTATAGCAACAAAAACCCATCCATTGTTTGTTGGATCCTCATCAGAATCATCAGTTACACCTTCATCAGCAATGTAACAAGATTTGTCTTTGTTCTTCTTAAATCTATATCTCTGATATTCAGGATTAGGCTTGTATGTTCTTCTAGCTTCTTCTCTTAGTTTAGCATGTCTATTAGGACATCTTGAAGCCATATGACCAATCTTATTGTAGTTAAAATATTTAAAGGGTGCTTTACCTTCATATTTACTTCCAACTAGACCTTTTGGCATTTTCCTTGCAAATAGTGCTTCAAGTTCTTCAAGTTCTTCATTCTCCTTCCTAGTTTCTTCAAGTTCTCTTGCATAAAAGGCTTTCCAATCTAATTTGTCAAATGATGGAGCAGATGATGTTGATGCTTTAAAGGCCAAATCTGTCTTTATAGTAGCAACAAGACCAAATTCCTCAATTTCAAAGGCTAAAAGTTTTCCAATTAATGTATCCTAGTTACTGATGTATTAGACATTGTTCTCAACTCATTTATAGCAGTAACCTTCATTTTATATGCCGATGGCAATCCTCTTAAGATTTTTGAAACAATTTCATCCTCACTCAATGTTCCTCCACAACATTTAATACCCAAAACAATTTCATTTACTCTTTCCATAAAAGCAGAAATCATTTCATCTTCTTCCATTTTCAGATGTTCATACCTAACTCGGAAGCTTTCAAGTTATGCAATCTTCACTGTGGAATCTCCTTCATTCAATGTTTCCAAATGATCCCAAATAGCTTTAGCAGTAGACCTATCTAATAATCCCATGATTTGTTGATCTGATAAAGCTCTCAAAAGTGCTTCTCTTGCTTTGCAATCATTCTCCTCAGCTTTAGCTAAGGTAGTTGGAGCCGTCTGACCAGCTACAGCAGCAGTATAACCATTCTTTGTAACTTCCCATATGTCTTTACCAATGCAATTCAGATGTGTCTCCATCCTGATCTTCCATATCCCATAGTTGGTTCCATCAAGTTTAGGACTGTCCTTCCTGAAATAATTAGTAGTCATTGGATCTCCTCAAGTTGTTAAACTTCTGCAAAAGAGGACTAAGCTCTGATACCAATTGTTAGGTCCCGGAGACAACTGAGAGGGGGGGGGGAGGGTGAATCAGTTGTCTATAAATTCAAACCAAAAACAACTCAACCAACTTAATGCTTAATACCGATAAACCAGTTAAGTATGCTGGTAGACAGTGTTAACAGTTAATTGCTATACCGGTAAAGATTAATGCATGAAACATAAACACAAAGTCATCCACAACACATAACACCAATATTTGTAAGTGGAAACCCTGTAAGGGGAAAAAACACGGTGGGAAACCTTACCCACAATTAGATGATACTACTGCAGATAGTAAGTGTACATAAATGGGGTTTGCACATGCATAAAGGCCAACAGCCTAGAGCTCACTGCTCAATCATAAAATGGGAATCACACTGACTACAGTTGGATGATTAAATCCAATAAGAATGTACTGCACAAGATAGCATCTTCATATGTTGGATTCAGTACCGGTGTAATGTTGATATGCTTCCACAAAAACCTAGCTTCTCCTTCAAATGATGTCTTTGTGTATAGCTCTGCTTAATCTCGCATATACCTTCACTTAGTTCTTTTTCGCATTCCCACATCCGATCTTACATTTATACCATAACCTAAGACCAATTTTAGTAGGCCGGCTCTACAAGATACTACAATAAAACATTTTACAAACAATATAATATCCGATGCAATAACCGATTAAACATGTCGGCTTAAAGCATTTACAACAATAATAAATCATCTCCATAGCGTGCCATGCTGATCTGGAAAAGATAAACCTATCGGTGTAACCCTGGACCTATTTGTCGGTAAAAGCAAATATGCAAATATGATTATACCAATTATTAATTATTCAAAACAAAGTGTCCACATGATGTCTTTGACATTACCAAGTGTCTTCCATATCATTCCAAGTGTCGGTGATCATTATATCCTGCCGGTGAACCATATACCAGTAACTGTGCAATAGTTACTTGTTTGCCGGTGAATGCTACTGGATCTCCACAGTGCTAGTGCTTTAGTAGGTGTTGACATCAATGACAAAACCATACCAAAATACCAACAGACTTCCCTAAGCTGGTCAGCCGATTGGGTAGTTCTTAAAGTTATGAATCATGCGATAGAAGTTAGGAAATTAAGGAATTTTGTGACAAGGGCGAATGAAAGAAATAACCCGGGTGGCTTTCAAAGTTTAAATTTTTTATAGGTAACAAGAGAGAAGAATTAGATGTGGCACACAAAAAAAAAACAATATCACCAAACTTAGTAAGATTTTAGTTTAGGATTCCATCAAAATTGGTGTTTCAAATTGAAAGAAACATATAAAATTTTATGTTTATTATACATGAAACGAGATCTAGTTATATAGACTTTGGAGGGACTTTTAGTAAAATTTACCATAGAAAAGTCTCTTTTATGGGAGAAGAATTAGATGTATTACATAAAAAGGAAAACAACGTCAAAAAACTAAGGTTTTAATCTAGGATTCCGTCCAAAAATGGTCCTTAATATTGAAAGTAACATGTATAGACTTCTATGTTCATTATAAGTTAATGAAGACCTAATTATAAAGATTATGGAGATAATTCTACCAGAATTTATCTAGGTCAAGTCTCTTTTTTAAGAGAGGTAGGTAAACTTAAATATTTTAACACTTACAAAAGCAAAGTCCCTTTTTATGAGAGAAGAATTAGACATGTTACATAAAAATAAAAACAATATCAAAAAAAAAACTTAGAGTTTTTAATCTAGCATTCTATTTAAAAAAGTCCTTAATATTGAAAGGAACATGTATAGACTTCTATGTTGATTAGAAGTGAATGAAGACCTAGTTATAAACACGATGTACTAAAATTTATCTAAGTCTCATCTCTTTTTTAAGAGAAGTAGTCAAACTTAAAGATTTTAACACTAATAAAAGCAAAGTCTCTTTTAATGAGATAATAATTAGATATGTTAGGTAAAAATGAAAATAACATTAAAAAACCTAGTGAGGTTTTATTCTAGGATTCCATCGAAAAAAGTCCTTAATATTGAAAGGAACTTATATAGACTTTTATGTTGATTATAAGTAAATGAAGACCTAGTTATTAATATTGTGGAGAGGCTTCTAATAAAATTTATCTAAGTTTCTTTTTAAGAGAGGTAGTAAACTTAAAGATTTTAACACCTACAAATCTAAAGATGGATCAAGATAAATTTGATCATGTATGACTATAATTATTTTCATATAGCTATTCTCAAACCACACTTATGTAGCTATTTTCATATAGCTATTCTATGTTGATTATAAGTAAATGAAGACCTAGTTATAAAGATTATGGAGAGACTTCTTGATGCAGAGTCCCGGTATAGGTATAGGATAGGTTCCCCTAATCCAAGAACATGCCAAGGACCTTAGAAATCATACAACACCCCTAGGGGTTAAGGAATATCAGTTTGACAAGTTTCACATCCCTTTCTTCCAAACAAAAGACTATTGGTACAAGGTCTCTTTCATTGACCGGTACAAGGACCCTATGGTTAACAATGGTTTGGTCCCTTGTCCAATGCAACAATGGCTATTCAAGGTTTGATTTGAAGTCCCCTAGGTCAGGGAGACCTCCTTCAATCATTTAATTCATGTTCCCTCTACCGGTTTGGGTAACTGCTGCAACAAGGCTTACAAAACCTAGTAGCTCTGCCAAACCGGTTTTCCACACTTAACTCTTTATTTCTCCAAAAGACCAGACAAAAAATCACAGATTTAGATACCCTTTTGTGAGTTACTAAACATATCCTAAGGGTTCTTGCCGGTAGGGAACACAAGAATCCAAACCCTACTTTGGTTAGGAGACCGGTATAGCCCAATTAGGCCTATTTTACAAAGGAGGGTGTAGACACAGACCTTAACTCACCAAAAAAACTCAAGGAATACTCTTAGGCCATTGTGACTACACCAATTCCTAAGTCTTAGGCCATGACAAGACCTTTAACCCCTGATGTGAGACCTGTTTGCTTACACTTGCACGGTGGCCACATGGAGTTGCCCACCTTAATGCATCAAACCCTCACCTCCAACTGGTCCTAAGCTGAAAAAGGCCTTTAAAATCCTAAAATAAATTGGCCATACTTGCATACCCTCCAAATCCATGAACCACCAATGAAGGATCAGCAAGGTAAGATCATTTCTTTGCAAAACCCTAGACACAACAGTCAAATTGAGAACAATTCCAAAAATTTGTCGGCTTCTTCCTTGTCTTGGCGAATTAGGACCTCAGACTTGATGCATCTGAAAGGTGATTGGCCACTCTAACACATCACATTGTTTTCCTAATTCCAAAATGATCGTACAACATGGTACATTATGTAGAATAACGAAATTGCAGGAAATTCTCAAAAATATATTACTTCACTGATGCCAAAAGTTTACAAAGTCATTCTCTCCTTCAAATGATGATAGGAGATGACATTTGATACCTTCCTCAATAGTTATCAACCACAACGGAAGATGCTATTTGCATCCAAAAGTTGTCATTAAAAGTTGTCAACAAAGTTGTCAAGTTTGAGCAACTTTTGACATATGTTAAATCCGCCTACCCAGAGGTGCTTCAACATGTCCTAAACCTTCCTAAGACATCTCGAATACATAAACACCTAGAAAAATACTCAACCAAATACCCCTAGGCCCATATGCCCATGGTGGCTTATCAATTTGCCAAATCCAAGTCATTGGGTAACAAGGTGGGGTTTATTACAAACAAATCAAATATCAAACAAACAAGACTACCCTATTACATAGATTGAAAGGTCACATTCTCATGTGTGTCCTTTAGCCTTTATTGCTCTTATTATCTTAGTCATGAGGTGCTCCTCCACCACTTCTACTAAAGCTTATCTAGGTCAAGTCTCTTTTTTAAGACGGGTAGGTAAACTTAAAGATTTTAACATTTACAAAAGCAAAGTCTCTTTTTATGAGAGAAGAATTGGACGTGTTATATAAAAATGAAAATAACATCAAAAAACCTAGTAAGGTTTTAATCTAGGATTCCATCCAAGAAAGTCTTTAATATTGAAAGGAACTTGTATAGAGTTCTATGTTGATTATAAGTGAATGAAGACCTAATTATAAAGACTTTTGAGAGACTTCTACTAAAATTTATCTAGGTCAAGTTTCTTTTTTAATAGAGGTAATAAATTTAAAGATTTTAACACCTACAAATCTAAAGATGAATCAAGATGAATTCGATCATGTATGAATGTTCATACAACTATTCTTTAACCACACTTAATTCAATGGTCAAAAGTAATTTAGATCAATAAAAGTATCATAAACTTTCATCATTTTTAATAAAAATGATGTGTAAAGTTGTGATTATTTGTCTATTTGAAAAATATAATATTTAAATAGATTGCTTCCTCCCATAAAATCAAACTTTTCTGCATTTTCTTCCCCACTGTCTATTTTGGAGAATGTTCTAAAGTTGCTCTGTACTGTCTCGATGGCGGCCCCCGGGCCAGAAATACATTGGATTCTATACTGGTTGTGTTGTCACCTTAATCGATAAATAAAGTGGAAAGTTATGCTTAAATGTTTACGCAACCTGACTCAGTCAGCAGGACCAAAATTTATACTATCAGGAAAACGCTATTATCCATTACAATTGTATACGTTAGCGCGTCGTTTGGTTCTTGGCTCGCAATCCATTTGAAGTAACGCCACCAATTTCTGCAGAACGCCTGTCTGGACAAGATCTCTAATCTCATCTTCTTTGTTGCCCCTTGTTTATAGTGGTTTTCCCTCTCATAGTTTTCTATAAATTGGATCCATTAGATTATAATGTTATGTTGTGTTCTTGCATTTAACAGGGTTATGTCAAGTTCATTTGAGGAGAGTAAGGGAATGTATTGTTGTATACATCTTTTTGAATATTAACAATATACTTTTATTCTTTTTCAAGTGGATTTTTTTCTTGAAAAGGTTTCTTTATGTAAATTTCATGTTTCCATGGTTTGTTGGTTTTTCTATTAAATTGAATGTGCAATCACATACATAAATCCAATTTGATAATATTATATTTATAATTGCATACATATAAGTTAATATTACAAGCTTTCTTCATCGTGTTTTCAATAGTTTTTTGTCACGTGGACATTTCCTAAATTCTCATAAGCAGACTAACTAAAGCAAATTCTCCTTTCGACTTCTTCATAGACTTATAAGTTGTGAATAAAATATAAGATGACCTATGTAGATCACTCTACATATTTCCATTAAGAAAACTACTATAATTCCAATTAGAACCTCAATGTCTATTTTGGAAATATTAGAATTTTCTAATAACTTGTACCAAGCCATATAGTTAACCATGCAAGAGGATCGGTTTGAATAGAAAGCCATCAAGATTTTTAGTGGCATTGTACAAGCCTCACTTTCTAATAAATTATGGTTTAAAGATATTTGATAATATATAATTTTTATGTTTTTATCCCATTTATAATGTATTTTAGCTTGTATTCTTGCTATTTTTCTATTTTACTTAGTTTTTTTAGTGTTTTCCTAGATAGGTCATCATATATATAGAGAGAGAGGAGGGAACATATTATCTTGGTTACAACCTCTAACACAAAGTTCTTGATCTCAAAATTTGATAATCTTTAGTTTGGTATCTTTGTAGGGTTTCTTGATTCTAAATATAATGATAACACTTAGCTATAATTTCACATGTTTAGAGTCATATTTCCTTTTCTTCTCTAGTATAGTTTTTAAGGTCATTTTTTAAATTGATACATATTTTTGTTTAATTTTTATTGGATTATTATTCAGGTAGTTCAAGTATTTGTCAATTAATGTTAGACTAATTGAAGATATTGTTAGATAACAATAATTTTTATAGTTTTCATGCATAATCATATATCTATAGTGAAGATAACTTTCATAAATGCATTTTTAAAAATTCCATCTTTAGGATCTTTTAGAATCATCATCATTAGTATATTACTCGAAGCTACATGGTCAATCTATTGATTTAAGGAATCTAAAATTTCTATTGAAATCTGAAATCTTTATTTATCTAGAAACATATCTCTTTTATATTTTGCCTCTAAAAATTGGTTATGTAGGATGGTTTAGGATAAACACATTCTTAGTGAATCGATATATTTGGATTTCACATTGAATAATGCCATTAAAGGTGTGTATATTTCAAGTGAATTTTATCTCATTGTTTTTTATTAAGGATAAAGAGGTTTTGAGGGGACCCGAAACCCCATACAACAGGTTTTCAGGGGACCCAAAACCCCACTTGTTTTGAAGGGACCCAAAACCCTTAGATTTTACCAGGATCTGGAACCCACAATGCCACGCTGCTAAAAGGTGAGATCATTAGAAAATCAGCAGCCAAATCACAACCAGAATGGAAAAAACCACCCCCAAAACAAGAACAAATGGTTTTACAGAGGCTCCCTTAACCTATACACAACACCATGGGTGTTTCCAGGAACCCATAACCTTCAAAGAAACTAGATTACAATAGGTTGACATACAAACACAATCTGGACACAAAGGGTTTTGAAAGGCTCCCCTAATCATTGTTGCATATTATGTAATCAAAAGATAAAATTACATATGCTCCATAGAAAAGAAAAACCATAAGAAAATTAGTAAGATTTTAATCTAAGATTTCATCCAAACTGGTCCTTAATATTTGAATAAGCATATTTACTTTCGTGTTGATTATAGGTGAACCAAGACATAATTATAAAAAATTTAGAGAGACTTCAACTAAAATTCGTTCAAGTCTCTAAGAATTAGATGTGCTACTTAATTTAAAAAAAAAATTTAAAAATAGTAAGATTTTAATGTAGGATTCAATCCAAAAGGGTCCTTATACAGACTTCTAAGTTGATTATAAGTGAACATAGACATAATTATAAAAACTTTGGAGAGACTTCTAGTAAAAATTATGGAAGCCAAGTTTAAGGGAGAAGAATTAGATGTGGTACATAAAAAATAAAACAACATCACAAAAATTCGTAAGATTTAAATCTAGGATTCCATCAATATTCATCTTTCATATTGAAAGGAACACACAAAATTTAATGCTGATTATTCATGAACAAAGACCTAGTTATAAAGATTTTGGAGAGACTTTTGCTAAAATTTACCAAAGCAAAGTCATTTTTTAATAGCAAAAGAATTAGATATATCACCTAAGAAGGAAAACAGCATCCAAAAACTTAGTAAGGTTTAAATATAGGATTCCATCCAAAAATGTCCTTAATATTGAAAGGAACGTGTATAGACTTCTATGTTGACTATAAGTGAATGAAGACCTAGTTATAAAGACTATGGAGAGACTTCTACTAATTTTTTTTTAGGTCAAGTGTTTCTTTCAAGAGAGGTGGGTAAACTTAAAGATTTTAACACTTACAAATCTAAAGAAAAATCAAGATGAATCCGATCATGTATTTTAGCAAGTTTACAAAAGAAAAGTTTCTTTTTATGAGAGAAGAATTAGAAGGTTTTATTCTAGGATTCCATTAAAAAAAATCCTTAATATTGAAAAGAACTTGTATAGACTTCTATGTTTATTATAAGTGAATGAAGACTTAGTTATAAAGACTTTAGAGAGACTTCTACTAATTTTTAACACTTACTTAAATAGGAAGAGTTTTGTAGGTGCAAGTGTAGGTGGTGTTAAGGTAATTATGTTGTTCCGATTGTCCCAATCGTTTGAAATAATCTTCATATCACCATTTTCTAACAAAAATTACATTGTCCCGGTTGTCCCGGTCGTTTGAAATAGTCTTCATATCGCCATTTTCTAACAAAAATTATGTTGTCCCCCTAGGCAGTGTGTTTCGAATAACTGTATGTATATAATTGTCGATTAGTGAAGGTTAAGTCCAGGGGAGGTTACACTCTCTTTACATCTTTATTTTGTAGATGAGACCTACTTTTCTGCCTTGTTAATTCTCTGCTTTCATCTTTATTTTGTAGATGAGACCTACTTTCCCGCCTTGTTAATTCTCTATTTTCATCTTTGTTTTGTAGATGAGACCTACTTCCCCGCTTTGTAGGGTAGGTGCCCACTTAGAAGAATCCTAATAATTTATTAATCAAGATGAATTTGATCATGTATTAATGTAATTATTTTCATACAACTATTCTTAAACCACATTTAATTCAATAGTCAAAAGTAATTTAGACCAATAAAAGTATCATAATTCTTCATGTAAAATTGCTATTGATTATTTGACTATTTAAAAAATGTAATATTTAAATATATTGCTTCCTGCCCATAAAATCAAACTTTTCTGCATTTTCTTCCCCACTGTCTAAAAATGGAGAATTTTCTAAAGCTACTCTGTACTGTCTTCATGGCGGTCCCCGGGCCAGAATACATTGTATTCGATCCTGGTTGTGTTATCACCTTAGTCGATAATTAAAGTGGAAAGCTATGCTTAAATGTTTACGCAACCTGACTCAGTCAACCAAACCAAAATTTATACTATCAGGAAAATGCTATTATCCATTACAATTGAATACGTTCATGCTCTACTGAGCCCAATAAACAAATGCTTAGAGGATGAGCAATAGCAAGAAACTCTAAAATCAGAGGCCAGAGTTTCTCAATCCATGCTTAAATATCATTGATCCTAGATAATATATTCATATGGCCAAACATACATAAAAACACCCAGCAGATCAAGATTATATAAAATAAAAATAAAAAACCCGTAGCACAAACGATCTGTATGGGCCGGAATAATTACAGTTGAATAACGAACTGGGAACAGGAATCATAGTCTTGCAGAGGGGACAGAATTTTGGTTGAATATCATTGATCGTAGATAATATATTCATATGGCCAAACATACATAAAAACACTCAGCAGATCAAGAATATATAAAATAAAAATAAAAAACCCGTAGCACAAACGATTTGTATGGGCCGGAATAATTACAGGTGAATAATGAACTGGGAGCAGGAATCATATTCTTGCAGAGGGGACAGAATTTTGCTTGAATGTCATTCATCGTAGATATTCATTCATATGGCCATACATACATAAAAACACCCTGCAGATCCTGCAGATCAAGATTATAGAAGAAAAAAATTAAAACCCGTAAAACAAACTATTAGTATGGGTTGAAATAATTATAGGTGAATAACGAACTGGGCGCAGGAATCATAGTCTTGTAGAGGGGACAGAATTTTGATAAGATAATTAACGCGTCGTTTGGTTCTGGGCTCGCAATCCATGTGAAGCAACGCCACCAACTTCTGCAAAACGCCCGTCTTGACAAGATCTCTGATCTCATCTTCTCTATCACAGTTCTTACAAATGTTCAACAAAATCCCAACACCATGAGCGGTAGCGACACGGGACACATGTAGCAGACTTCTAACGATCGTGGGCACTGCCACTGCATCCGCCATTATCCCAGATCGGCCTTGAACAACAGTTGAAAGGCCCTCCAGAATAGCCATGGATGCTTCGATCACAGCTCTCTCTGAAACGCTAACAAATCGAATCAAAAGAGAAATGACTCCAGCTTCCTCCGCTAGCTTGACCCGATACGCAACCACACGACACAGAGGAATCAAAGCCCTTAGACCAGAACGATTCGTGTTATTCTGTTCGAGAAACGTTAAAAGCCCATTTGTTATCCCGTCCATGGACCCGATTTCCATAGCGGCTGTCTCGTCCAATTTGGCCAGATTTTCCACAAGGGTTGCCGAATTTATTCTGGACTCCAGATCGCCCTTCGCCAACATCCATTCCACGGTTCGAATCGCTGGACTGCTCAACAGATCTCTTGGGCAAATCGCATCGTCTACAGAAAACAATACGATTGCTGCGATGGCTTCTTGCACAGCTTCCACTTCCTCTTCAGCGGGATGGATTGGATCAAAGCGTTCTATCACACGAATCAGAGCGGGTAAAATGCCCTCTGATTGCAGATGCGATCTGATGCTTTTGTCCCTGGCTAAAATCTTCAAGTGTCTTAAGGCCTCGATTCTACAGGCGCCTCCTTTGTCGATCTGCTCTATCATATGCTGCAGCTTTTTGTTCTCCTCCACTGCAGGATCTGATGGATTTGTGAGGCGCCATTTGTATATAAGGGCGGCAAGGGTGTGATTAGGGATGAGCTCTCGCGAATGGAGCGTCTGGCCTGTCAGTGGACAGATATCATTTCCTGGACGCATCCACTGCTGAATTGAAGATCTGTCATAAGTGAGTCCCGTGCACACAGTGACGGGGTCAGTCATGAGTTCTAAGGAAATTGGGCATTGAAACAAGGGCGGGGCGCTCACAGATTTTTGCTGATCCTCCTCTGATGACATTTTTTTAATGCTTTTACGTCTATATTTTCCCTTCAGAGGTGGGCTTCAGAATGTTATGATTTGGTTAGCACATCTTCTCTTGAATCAATATTCCTCTCCATTCCTTTTTTTTAAGAGAAGGGAAAGCATCTGTGGTATTATTAAACATTATATTATATTAGTAAACTCTATTTCTTCGCGATGAATGATTCAAATAAGGGATTATATAAAATGAGGTTCCAGATTAACATGGTGTGTTACGTCGAGGTTACTCACGTCATGCTGATATGGTAAAATGCGTCATCTTTGGAAGCCTCACGTGTAACCACATATTACTTTGGGTAGTCAATTTTGGCAGGCACTGCATTTTGACTGTTGACTAGCCCTCAAATTTGATATTACTGTGTTTGTCTTATGAAAATGTAATGACGGCTTGGTCATTTAATAGCCGTTCAATTAAAGGTTTAATAAAAAGCATAGACTGTAAAAAAGTTTATATTTAGTTTGTGGATGATGAATCACTGAATTAAATGGGAAATGTCATCAGAAATATATAGAGAAGAATCTAGAAGTAATTTTAATTATATATATTGAAAAAAATTAAAATAAATTATTTTGAATATTTAATCTTAAAATATAAGGTGCAGGTGATCACTTGATAAATTTTTTTTTAAATTTCTTTAAAAAATTTCTTTTTTTAGAAAATTATTCATATATTAAAATTAATTCTTGGATTTAAAACATGTATCTTAAAATTGGTCATGAGGCATTATCATCACCTAAACAACAATTGGAAGACCAAGGGTCACAAACTTAGAAATCCACTTTAAACAACCAATGGAAGACCAAGAATCACAACTTAGAATTCTACACAAAGGTGTCCATCATGGGATTTGAACTTGAGTCTCCACATTGAGAACTCAATGCTTTAACCAACTAAGCTCAACCCCTTGGACTAAGTTCAAATCTCAAAAAACATTGTTCAATATATATATATAATATTTTGATAAGTTTTGTTATTATTTTTTAATTTACTATGAGTGTGTTATTGAAATGTATAAAATACACTAAAATATAGTTTATTGTTTGATAATATTTTTGAAGACAATATTACATCCCATCGAAACTATAATTTTTTTAGTAAATGTTCATAAATGAACTATTTTTTTTCATTTTAGTAAGGCAAAATTAAAATATTTTATTACAAAAATAAAAAACTATATCCAACTAACTTTCAAAATAATTAAATTATATATAAACATAAACATTTCTAAGAGTTTACAATTTTATTGAATTTTAATATTTTGAAGTTTTAAAGATGAGTAATTTTTAGAAAATTCATATTATAAATTTTATCTTTGAATAAATCCTCATTCCCTCCTTTTCTCTATTTGGATATAGAATTTTAATTTTTCTTTTACATTTCATTACTAGTCTCCTTGATTTCGATATCATATTTATGGTATTTTTGTTGGCATTGTGTTGTCATTGATGTCAACCGGTATAGGATGGCAAGCGGTATGAGAGATTGTTGGTATATCTGTCATTGATGTCAACCAGTATAGCAAGTCACTGGTAAGGAAGAGAATGCCATATAACATAATGATCATTAGAGTCACTGGTACACAAGTTAGTGTTGGCCTGTGTTGAAGACATAAGGACCAGAGACCGGTATTGGATAACAACCGGTGAGTGATATGTTGGTAGTGCATTGTTTCCAACCAACAAGTGAACAAGCAAGGTGAGCTAATGAAGAAGTGGCAACCGGTATACTATTGGATGTTTGGATGTGAAAAAATAGGACTCCCATCGGATAAAGATGCAGTCACTAGATGATGAGAAGACTCATAGAGAATGTGCCCAATCGGATCATATGTGTCTGTTTAAAGATACACCCACTCAAACAGGGAAGCCATATTGGTGCAATGTTGGATGTAGATGACAAGGATCCACTCCCACCGGTAAGTGGAGCTTATCTCTCATTATGCATGGAATACATCATAATCCTCCAAGATAAGACATAGAAGTAGATGACAGCTAGGTTGAAGGCTCACACCAGATCAACTAGTGAAACAAAAAGATGCCTCAAGTGCATGAAATCGGAAATATGCATCGGATCAACTAGAGTTGGGTTGTTGTGCCACCAGGATAGAGGAGGAAGAGTAAAGAAGGGATGGGTTTGTCAATTTGACAAACCGGCTAAGATGATGTTCGGGTTGATGAAGCTGAAGGTGAGGCTAAGCAGCTTTAGATAGAGAGAGCAATCGGATTGCAAATGCAGATAGATGGAGACTGTTGAAGGTTGATGACATGGTGTCATCAAGGTGGTTACCGGTAAGTATGTCCATCGATGAGCGAGAAAAAGTGTAGAATTGAAAGGTCTCCTGTTTGATGAAGTTGAGTATGTTGTGGTTTGACATGTGATGTGACCATTTTAGGTGTTGCACCAGAAGAGCAACAAAGTGCAAGTTTGAAGGCAGACTGGTTAGGATATAATCGACAGGTTAGAGAACTAGTAGATGAACCTAGTTGTATGTTGTGTTCGATGACAGAGTCCAAACTGACACGGTGACTGAGCTGAGTTGCATGCCGACAGAGACGCCACGTGGAGTCCAGATGTCAAATAAATGGATCATGCATTGTCAGTGAGGTAGTTGGTGACTGGTCGACATTAATGTTGATAGCGGATATCACGGGTCAAGAGCAAAAGCATATGGCTCGAGACTGATCAGAGAACAAAGATATGATTCATTGGCATCATGATTGACGCAGTGTATTTAGGTGTTGATCGTGGTAGGTGAAGCTAACTACATGATCCCTTCATCGTGGTTGACAAGTGTAGGATGACAAAGAGGTCATGTTTGCTAAGTATGGCAAACATGTTTTGGATGCAATGGGATTGGCAGAGTTGATTGATCCAATGTAGGTAGCCAACCTTTGGAAGGAGATCTGATTGGATTTAGTTTGCCTCGAGGTTGTTGAAGGAACCCTAGTGTGCCAAAGGCTTGAATGTCGGTCATGGTCGGAAAACTCGAGGATAAATATGTAGTCTAAAGATAGAATATGATTGATGCTGCTAAATGATTAGGTGTTGGATATTGAAGATCAGAGTGTGAAAGTGCAGCAAAGAGACAACCAGTCAAAGACTTCATCTAAGATCATAGAGACTAAGTGTTGGAGGTGCAACCGGTGAGAGGGTTAAGAAAAGGTTTAACCGGTAAGGTCAAAGTGATCGATAAACTACAAAGTGAGTTGTAGTGGTATAAACCGGTGGTTCTAGAACCTACAAACTAAAAGAGAATAGAAGTAGTAGATTGAGAAGGGCTGAAATGGTAAGGTTATAGCAAAGAGTGAAGGAAAGGAGGATCTGAATGAGCTGAGAACCGACAGAGAACAGAGTAGAGGAAGACCAGTTGAGAAGAGTAGAATTTAAAGAGCAAGTTGATTGTGAGAGGTTACATAATTCATTTGTGACTGGGATATTACCTTTGTATTGATATATGTTATTGTAATCACTGAGTTCAAGCCCGGTGTAGGGGTTGGTGCTCCTTGGGTTGGTGCCCTAAATCAGGGGTTTGTGCTCCTTGGGTTGGTGCCCTAAATCAGGCGCTGGTGCTCCTTGGGTTGGTGCCCTAAAGCAAGAGTGGTGCTCCTTGGGTTGGTACCCTAAATTTTATAACCATTGTTTTATTGTGAGGCTGGATTGGAGCAGTAGACTCCAATGATATTTCTCACCAAGGTTTTTCCCATGTTGGGTTTTCCTCATACATCTGGTGTTATGTGATGTTCCTTTTGTGTGTGGTTGCATTTGTGTCATCCTCCTATCTCATTGGTATGTTTTCTTTATGTTATATCTTTTAACTGATACACATAGTCAAGCTGTAATAAGTGTTAAGTTTGGAAATCAGTGATTCGGCCCCCCTCTTAGTGACATCTTGTGCTAAAAAATTGGTATCTAAGCGTAGGTTCTTGATTTATAAGCTTTCTCCAGCTTGGGCAGATTATGGTATTTCAACACAATGGTTTGGTTAGTGTCAATCCCTACTCTTGTATTTGATGGTTCAAACTATTCCATTTACTGTTGTAGGATGGAAGTCTAACTATCATCCCTTGGGTTTGATGTATGGATGTCAGTAGTAAATGGCTGCCCTAGTAAAGTCAGTCCTCCCACCGATTCAGATGTAGAAAGAAGACACCAGTGTAATGATGTAGCAATGAAGGCTATACTCAGTGGGTTATCAGATGATGTTTCCTCACAGGTGGATAGATGCAAATTGGCAAAGAGCTTATGGGACAAATTAAAGAAGCTCTATGGAAATGAGCCTAGTGTTGTAGAACTAGTTTGTGGAAGGAAGAAGGAAAATGTAACACATGAGTCTGCAGATGAAGGAAAATTTGTTAGCAGCAGCAACAATGATGAACAAGGAACCCATCTCTTCATGGCCCAAGAATCAGAAAATGAGAGGCACACATCTGAAAGTGATTGTGCAGATGAATCCCACCGCCAAGATGTGTTTGAAAGTGACAGTGAAGATGAAGAAGAAGTTGATCTTGAAGGAGAACATGTAAGTGCACTCGAAGAACGTAGTAGACTAAGGAATGAATACAAGTTGTTCAAGAATGTTGTAGTTGTAGAACAAAACCAGTTGATCAGATGCCTTGAAGAATTTGAGAAATGTATCTTAGATTTGAAGACTCAACAAGAAGACAAAAGGAATGCAGGTGTAAAGATCTAGCATCAGAGCTAGAGGCCAAGGACAAAGAATATCAGTATCTAGAAAGAGATATGGAGAATCTTTGAAGTGACCTTAAGAAGTGTCAAGATGATCTCAAGGTAAGAATCTGGTATGATGGCATCAGTGATGCCTTGGACAAAATTTTGAAGAAGCAAAAGCATTCCAAGGATACTAGAGGCTTAGGTAGTGGTGCCGATGAATTCTCCACTAGCAAGAATGTCCCCAACAAGGACATTTTATTTGTCTCCTCAAATGGAGATAACAAAGGATAGACTTTCACTGTCCAAAATACTCCTAGGAAGAAGGTTGATCTAACCACAATCGGTGAAGACATGAAGCTAAGAATGAAGATCAGTTCTACAAGAAGGAGGAACAATGTTGATCCAAAAGGAAAAGCAAAGATAGGAGAAGGCAGCTTCACTGAAAGCAATAACTTGAGAAGGAGACAACAAAGAAGACCTCCTACCAGTAGAAGACAAAGAAATGTTATTGCCCACAAGACAAAGAAAGTGTGGAAAAAGAAGGGATCAAATGGAAGAACTACAGAGTGTGGACAATCCAAAATCCATCCTCGGAGAAGCAGAAATAGAGATACTAAACCTATAAGATCTCCTCATGCATGGAAGAATAAATTTGTAATTCATATGCCATCCTTTACCGGTTACTACTTCTCTTGCAACGATTATAGTCATGGAGCAGATGAATGCATAAAGAGGTCTAGAAATAAGAATGTAGTCTGTCCAAGAAGTAATTCTTATGGCCATAGTATATCAAGTTGTAGAAACATGCATAGATATTATCCGATGCATAATAGGAAGAGTCCATTTTTTGCCTCAAGAAATGTAAATAATGCATGTTATAACTGCAATGGATTTTGGCATAGAAGTCATGAATGCAGGAACAGGAAATTTTAGTCACATGACAGCCAGTGTAGCAACTATGCTCAATATGAAAATAGGTATAGAGCATATGAGAGACAAAGTATTGCATGGAACAAAAGAAGAAGAGGTTTTGTTCCTGTGAGATCAAGGGATCCACTGGTTCTAGTAGCCGGTTACAATAGCATGACCAGAAGAAGATGGTCAAATCGGTTTGAAAGGTCCCCCAATCATGCGTATGGTATGAACAATGTTTGCTTCTACAACAATGTTTATGGTCATGAGGTAAAATCAGGTAGAGAAAGGACCAATCGATTGAAGAAGGTAAGTCCTTCTCCCAAGACTGAAAATGGAAAGAAGAATGAGACCAAGCAGGTATGGAAGAAGAAGGAAGAGAGTAGGACCATGGACCGACATTGTGCATACAATGTATAGGTGATATCTCTTAAGGCATAAAGGAGATGCAAAATCTCAGGTGGAGTAACACATTGACCATAGCATTCACCCCCTTAGCAGATGAAGAAAAGTGGAAGGACATGTTGATGTCGGAATAAAGGAAGGAAATGAGATGGCAAGTGTGTGTAGTTGCTATCTTGGCTACACATCTACAAATGAGAGATATATTGTTTCTGAATGTGTCAATAGGATGGCTAAATTTCATTTGGAATCACAAGAAATTGATACAAGAATACCAGAGTTAGAGAAAGATGCTTCAGTGGTGATAGTGGAGCGGTGTAGGAAACTTGTATGTTCAGTATGTTATCGGTATGGTTATTGACCGGTATTGTAGGTTATGTAAGTCAATGAGGTTCGGGATCATTGCAATAACTCTGGTACGATGGATTGAGGTGATTATGTCTCAGGTGACATTGGCAATGACATAAATGACATGTGCTGGATCAGTAGGTTATCATGTATGCATGCATCTTTTCGGGCTAACCAGTGTGATATTTGGCATGATAGTGATACAGTATGGCATTGTGTTCATATAAGATCATGTCATAATCTGTGATGGATGTCATGGAGCTAGAAGATCATCAATTGATCACATATTCAGAACTCAATCGGTATAAGGGGAAGATTAGATAACCGATTTAGAACCTGACAGGAAAATATGACCTGAGATCTATGGCCTAGGGGGAGTTCATAGTCATATTTTATGATTGGCATCAGAAATGTTGGACACAAGGGGAGAGAAAGTGTCTATGGTTGTACTGGTATGATTGAGACTTTGGGATGTTCTCATCGGTCCGGGGTTGTGAGGTATTTCAATGTCTATCCAATTTGTACTTTATTGAAATCACAACTGGACCACCGGGAGTGTTGCCTGCAATAAGGGAGAGTTACCTACATAGGAGGAGAACATACAGTTGGTATCAGAGAAGATATAAATGGTATCAATATCAACTTCATTACTTGGTATCATCAATTTGGGATCAGAAAAACTTCTCATATTAAAGGGAGATGATGCAGTCTGATCGACAAGTAAGTTTTATTCACTAACACATGTTCCTACAATTGGTATCAGACTTGTATATGCAATAGGTATCCCGTTTGTATATACATTTGGTTGCTGAGCAATTAGTGTTAGCTAGTGTCTGAGACCCCCATCTCAAGTGCTACAGATTGAGAGGATGCAAAGTATGAAGGTCAAAGGAGGAGAAGCATCTGGTAGAGAAAAATGGGGAGAGAAAAATCTATCTGTGCACGGTAGAGACAAGGAGGGCAGAAACCCTGTTAGGACCCTTTGTCATTATTCTCAAAGGGGGATTAAAATCTGTAGTATACCAGATACTACATGTGTTGACATCAATGCCAAAGGCGGATATTGTTGGCATTGTGTTGTCATTGATGTCAATCAGTATAGGATGGCAACCGGTATGAGAGATTGTTGGTATAGTTGTCATTGATGTCAACCAATATAGAAGGTCATCCGTAAGGAAGAGAATGTCATCTAATATAATGATCATTAGAGTCACTGGTACACAAGTTACTGTTGGCCTATGTTGAAGACATAAGGACTGGAGACCGGTATTGGATAACAACTGATAAGTGATATGTTGGCAGTGTATTGTTGCCAAACAAAAAGTGAGCAAGCAGGGTGATGTTGGCATTGTTTGCTAGGATAACTGGTGAACAACTAAGAAGGGGGGGTGAATTAGTTGTTAACAGATTATAACTTTTAACCCACTTAAAACATTTAAACAAATCAAGTACCGGTGAAGCACATACAGATACAGTTAGGAATAGATACTGGTAAACAATACAACTTAACAATTAAACAGATAATCAATGCAAAGCAACCATACCACATAACACCATGATTTGTACGTGGAAAAATCAAAAAAGGAAAAACCACGGTGGGAAGCCTACCCATAGTCAAATGATACTTCTGCAGAAAGTGTGTGTTACAATGATGGAACTGCACTTGCAGGAAGGCACACTTCCTAGAGCGTACTACTCATTACAAAAGAGTCTCATTGACTACAGAGAGGTTACAACCATCTCAAGATAAATGGAAAACAATCCAATAGAGTGAACTGCCAGAAATAGCATCTACCATGCCTAATTACAGTCTTGATTAATTGTAATACCGGAGGCCTTTGACCTCTTCCTTAATCCAATTTGATCACCTTTGATCGACCGAATCTCCTTCACATATGATATTGCATTCCAAGACCATGACATATAATCCACATACCACAATCTACAAATGAGATCTTACATCATTTTATACAAACCCTAAGGCCTAAACCAATTAGGTCAGCCACCTAAAATACATTACATAAATCCATATTACATTGATATGCCATGTTGGTTTAAGATCAAAACAATGATAAAAAATCCATAAATCATCTCGAAACATCCCAGTAACGTGTAGAGTACACGTTAGCATGATATCGGTCCATAACCTAGATAGGTATTCGACCTATTTTGGGTCCACTACACCAAAGCAATCTCTTCAAGTAGTTGAAGCATGATCAAAGAACATCTTCAACATCCTGAAATCCATGTAGAAGCTGCACCAACACCACTATGCATCCTGTCAAGATTCCTTAGTGAAAGCTCTATCGGTAGAGCCTTAAACCAATGCCAGTAAGGGTTTACCAGAATGTATATTGATACTATTCAATACCAAGCCAATACCAACTGACCAAAGCATGCTCATGAAGCACGTATCACATGTAATCAAACATACTTCACTGATCCAAACATGTCGGAAGTGTCCAACATATAGTCTCTTCTCCCAGTAACACTAGATCTTCTACCGGTAACCAAACCCTATCTACCAGTAACCAACCATATCAGCTAGTGTTGACATCAATGACAAAACATCAATGCAACACATAATCAATTTATCCATAGTGCCAACAATCTCCCCCTTTGGCATTGATGGCAACACTAGATGTGAAAAACATCTAAGTACCAAAAAATGCCAAACAAGTCTCCCCCTGTGGAAGACAACCAAAAATTTGTATGAATGATATCTCTATAGAGTTCTGAATAAATCTCTCCCTCTAATGTATACAACTCCTTTATTTTTATTTTCACATAAATATCTCTCCCCCTTTGACATCAATGCTAGAAATCTGACAAAAATATCAAAGGAATAATGTAAACCTCTAAAACTCCGAGCTGACTACTCCCCCAGAGTAGTAGCACCACTCATAAGTGCCAAAATGAATAATGTCTCTGGTAATGCATTCCAGACTAATGACAAACTGCATCAATCAAGTCTCTATCGGAGAGGCGAAAACCCCTAGCCTATCTCTCAAATACTCAAATGATTGCTTAGATAGTGGTTTAGTGAATATATCCGCAATCTATTCTTTAGTGTTCACATAAACCAATTTGACTTCTTTTTCTTCTATCTTGTCCTTCAGAAAGTTATACTTTATTGAAATATGCTTAGTCTTAGAGTGAAATACTAGATTCTTAGACATGTCAATAGCTACATAGTTATCACAATAGATAACTACCGGTTCACTATAATTTACCCTGATATCCTTCAACATTTGCTTCATCCACAAGACTTGAGTGCAATTAGTTGCTGCTGCAACATACTCAGCTTCTACACTAGATAAAGAAATGCATGATTCTTTTTTGTTGATCCATGAAACCAGTTTCTTTCCAAGAAAGAAAGCTCCACCAGAAGTGCTCTTCCTGTCATCAGTATCTCCTGCCCAATCTGAGTCAGTATATGCACATAAATTAAAATCATCATTTTTAGAATACCATAAACCATATTCTGTTTTTCCTTGCAAATATCAGAATATCCTGTTTACTACACATTCATGATTTTCTTTAGGATTACTTTGATATCTTGAAACAATACTTACTGCATTCATAATAGTAGGTCTAGTCTGAGTTAGATATAACAGACCACCAATCATAGACTTATACCTTGTTGGATTTACTGGTGTAGAAGTATCCTTGATAGATAATTTCTCACTTGTAACCATAGGGGTACTTACCGGTTTGGGATTATCCATACCAAACTTCTTCAACAACTCCCTCATATACTTAGTTTGACAGATAAAAATTCCTTTGTCAGTATGAGTAATCTTCAAACCTAAGAAAAATCTCATCTCACCAATCATGGACATTTCAAATTCATTCTTCATGTTGTTAGCAAATTCTATGCACAATTTATCTTCTCCTCCAAAAATGATATTATCAACAAATACTTCAATAATCAGAATATCATTATCAGTGATCTTATAATATAAATTACTATCAGCACTTCCTTTAGTAAAACCAAGCTTCAAAAGATATTTATCCAACCTTGCATACCAAGCTCTAGGAGCCTATTTCAATCCATATAAAGCTTTCTTCAATCTACAAACCATATCTTTATCATTTTTCAGTGAAAATACATCAGGTTTCTCAATGTAAAATTCTTCCTCAAGCTCACCATTCAAAAATGCATATTTAGCATCCATTTGATAAACCTTATAGTTCTTAAAAGCTGCATAGGCAAGAAATAGTCTAACAACTTCAATTCTAGCTACAGGTGCAAATGTCTCACCATAATCAAATCCTTCTATTTGAGAATATCCTTTACAAACCAATCTAGCCTTGTTTCTTACATCTTGACCATCCTCATTCAGTTTATTCCTAAAAACCCATTTAGTTCCAATAACATTCTTATTTTTAGGTCGGGGAACTAAAGACCAAGTCTCATTTTTCTCTATTTGATCTAATTCATCTTCCATAGCTTTTAACCAATGTTTATCCTTGCAAGCTTCAATAACAGTTACCAATTCAACTTGAGAAATAAGACATACCTCTTCATTTGCCACTTTTCTTTTTGTCATAACTCCCTTGTACCTATCTCCAATAACTTGATCTTCAGAATTATTTAATATTACATACCTTGGTGTCTTTTGAACTTCAGGTTCACTACTCTGATCATCAGTCACAGTTGAATTTTCTGATTGTGTTGGTATAACTATTTCAGTTTCTTGTACCGGTTGAGGCATTGTCGATTTAGTTATGATCATTTCCACTGCCGGTTCCCTATCATATGATATAGAATTATTTATGTACTATTCATCCACTTTCACATTAGCACTTCCACAATTTTCTACAATCTTTTATTATAACATCTATATGCTTTTCTTTGAATTGAATACCCAAGAAATATCCCTTCATCATATCTAGGATCAAAATTTCCAATTGAGTGATCTCTTTTGATATAGCATTTACTTCCAAAAATTATGAAATATTTAACAGTAGGTATATGTCCAAACCATAGTTCATAAGGGGTCTTATTTGTTTCACCTCTGCTATGAACTTTGTTAAATATGTAGACTGTTGTACTCACTTCTTCTCTCCAGTAGATATGAGGCAATTTGGCTTCCATCATCATAGATCTTGTTGCATCCAAAATGGTTATGTTCTTTCTTTCCACTACTCCATTCTATTGAGAAGTCCAGGTGCAGATAGATGTCTCTTGATTCCATTTGTCTCACAATAACTGTTAAATTCATGAGAAGTGAACTCACTGCCATGATCTGATCTTAGACATTTGATTTTCAATCCATTTTCTGTTTCAACCTTTTCTTTAAAGATTTTTAATTTCTCAAAAGCTTCAGACTTCTCCCTTAGAAAAGTCATGCACATCATTCTAGAATAGTTATCAATAATCAACATGAAATACCTATCACCTTGAAAGCTTTTAGTCCTTGCTGGACCACATAAATCAGTGTGTAAAATCAATTACATCATTAGATTTATCATGTATTCTCTTAAAATAACTTCTAACTTGCTTTCCTAATTGACATTCCTTACATATCGGATTATGAGGCTTCATAATCTTAAGTATATCTCTAACTGCCTTAGTTGAACTGATCTTAACAATAAAATCAAAATTAACATGACACAACCTCTTATGACATAACCAACTCTCATCAATATGAGCAATCAAACATGTCTTATTACTAGTGTTCAAGTGAAAGATATTACTTCCTGTTTGAATACCGATTGCAATCTCCAAACCAGTCTTGTTAATGATTTTGCATTTTCTATCTTTAAACTGAAGTTGGAAACCCTTATCAACCAATTGACCAACACTCAAAAGATTATGCTTTAAACCTTATACATAATAGACATTTTCAGTATTATGCTTAGCATCCAGAGAAATAATGCCTCTACATCTGATCATACATGCTTTTTCATCTCCAAATCTGACTTGACCGCCATTGTATTCTTGCAAGGATAAAAATTTCCCTTTATCTCCAGTCATATCATGTGAGCATCCACTATCAATTACCCATTCATCCTTATCTTCAATTTTTTCTGCCAGGGCCTTTTCTTCATTCTTGATAGCTAGTTCTGGTTCATCTTCCTTCAAAGCATAGGATACCCATTCATTTCCATTGTCGGATCCACTAGAAGAGTCTTATGCTAGTTCATCTCTAGAGTCATCAGTTACTCCTTCCTCAGCTGCTATGTAGCATTGTTTACTTTTCTTGAATCTATATTTGTTCTGGTTAGGCTTAAAATATTTCTTCTCTTTCCTCAAACCTTGCATTCGTTTCAGGACATCTAGATGTAAAATGACCAATATTGTTACATGCACAACATTTTATAGGTGCTTTTCCTTTATACTTACTTCCAGTCGGTCCTTTAGGTACTCTTCTAGCAAATAAGGCTCCAAGTTTCTCAAGTTCTTCATCTTCTTTCTTCACGTCTTCCAATTATTTTGCATATAGGGCTCTCCAATCACTTTTTCCAGTAGATGATGATGATGATGATGATGCATGAAAAGAAGGTCCAAAATTTACAGCTCCAGAAGATCCAAATTCTTCAAGCTCAAAAGTAGATAATTTCCCAATCAGAATGTCTCTGTTAACTGAAGAGTTTGCCATTGTTCTTAACTCATTAATTGCAGTTGCCTTCATCGTGTAAGCTAGTGGAAGGGCTCTCAAGACTTTAGAAACTATTTAATCTTCACTTAGAAATCCTCCCAACATTGAATTCCCATAACAATCTCATTTACTCTTTCCATAAACACAACAATTCTCTCATTATCTTCCATCTTTAAGTTTGCATATCTTACCCGGTAACCATCA
The DNA here is from genome assembly GCF_030272615.1 of Cryptomeria japonica. Lineage (NCBI taxonomy): Eukaryota > Viridiplantae > Streptophyta > Pinopsida > Cupressales > Cupressaceae > Cryptomeria > Cryptomeria japonica. Next base: position 923,270,936 of record NC_081414.1, read on the forward strand.
AGTTTAGCAATTTTGATAGTACGATCACCTTCATTCAGAGTTTGCAATTTGTCCCACATAACCTTAGTCGATGATTTATCAGTCATTCCCATGATTTGATGATCAGTAAGTGCACACAAGAGGGCTTCTCTAGCTCTGCAATCATTTTCAATATTCTTATCCAAGTCTGTAGGAGCAGGATTGCTAGATGCCGGATCATAAGGTGTGTATCCTTTCTCAGTGATCTCCCAAATATCCTTGCCAAGAAATATAAGATGAGTCTCCATTCAAATTTTCCATATCCCATAATTTGTTCCATCAAGCTTAGGGATTTCTCTTCTGAAAATAGTTGCCCGTGGATTAGAAGTGTTAGCTTCCATAGGATCTACCTCAAGCGGTTAAGCTTCTACAAAAGAGGACCAATGCTCTGATACCAATTGTTAGGATAACCATTGAACAATTGAGAGGGGGGGTGAATCAGTTATTAATAGATTATAACTTTTAATCCACTTAAAACCTTTAAATAGATCAAGTATTGGTAAAACACATATAGTTGCCGGTAGGAATAGATACCGGTAAACAATATAACTTAACAATTAAATAGATAATCAATACAGAGCAACCATACCACATAACACCATTATTTGTATGTGGAAAACTCGGAAAGGGAAAAAACACGGTGGGAAGCCTACCCACAGTCAGATGATACTTCTGCAGAAAGTATGTGTTACAATGAGGGGCCTGCACTTGCAAGAAGGCACACTGACTAGAGTGTACTGCTCACTACAAAAGAGTCTCACTAACTATAGAGAGGCTACAACCAACTCACAATAAATAGACAACAATCCAATAGATTGAACTGCCAGAAATAGCATCTACCATCCTTGATTACAGTCTCGATTAAGCTCAATATCGGAGGCCTTTGACCTCTTCCTTAATCCAATTCTCTCACCTATGATCGACCAAATCTCCTTTGCATATGATATTGCATTCCAAGACCATGACATATAATCCCCATACCATGATCTACAAATGAGATCTTACATCATTTTATACAAACCCTAAGGACTAAACCAATTAGGTCGGCCACCTACAAGATATTACATAAATCCATATTACATCGATATTCCATGTCGGCTTAAGATCAAAACAACAATAACAAATCCATAAATCATCTCAAAACATCCCAGTAACATGTAGAGTACATGTTAGCATGATATCGGTCCATAACCTAGATAGGTACTAGACCTATTCTGGGTCCTCTATGCCAAAGCAATGTCTTCAAGAAATTGAAGCACGATCAAAGAACATCTTCAAAAGCCTGAAATTCATGTAGTAGCTGCACCAACACCACTTATGCATCCTGTCAAGATTCCTTAGTAAAAGCTCTGTCGGTAGAGCCTTAAACCAATACTGGTAAGGGTTTACCAAAATGTATGAGAGTATCCAATACCAAGCCAATACCAACTGACCAAAACATGCTCATGAAGCATGTATCACATGTAATCAAACATACTTCACTGATCCAAACATGCCAGAAGTGTCCAATAGATAGTCTCTTCTGCCGATAACACTAGATCTTCTATCAGTAACCAAAACTTGTCTGTCGGTAACCAACCATATTAGCTAGTGTTGACATAAATGACAAAACATCAATGCAATACATAATCAATTTATCCATAATGGCAACATTGTTGGCATTAGGTTGTCATTGATGTCAACTACTATGGCATGGCCACCAATGAGTAAGTAGTGGTGACCGATATGGGAGAAGTAAGACATGATGATGTCAATCCATATGTGTGTAAGAAAACAGAAAGGTATGTTACAGGTACACATGAAATGCATCATCTACCAGTAAAGCAGGACCACCAACAAGGCAAACCAAGCAAGAAAAAGAAGAATTGAAGATGTGAACCGATATACACAGAGAAGTTTAATGATGCCCATAAATGGATTGGATAGTTGGACCAGCATGTTTGATGGAAGGCCAAGTTGATCCATTGATAGAGAAGAGTTTAGCATGTAAGAAGGACCACCGGTGAAGTTAGGTTATACCAGTAAGGTGAGTTGAACCAGTAATCAATCATGGTCAGTGAAGGATGTCTAATCGACACAAAAGACTGAAGATGATGCCAAACTAACATAGAAAACTGAGAATAGGTAGATGTCGACAAGGATGACAAGTGGAAACTAGGTGGCAAGCTCGCAGAGGTCGGTCAAGTACTCATTGACATAAGACTTTACAACCAGGTCGACTTTTATGAAGAACCCATAAATTATGGGAGGATGGAAAAATATTGCGGCTTGAGGAAGACAAGGTGGCAAGATGATTGAACTGAGCTTGCGAGAAGATCTAATCTGTGTACCCACTTTCCAAAGGAAACAACCAAGCCATTAATTGCGTTTGACAGGGCAACATAGAAAAGCATGTCGTAGTCATCCAAAAATAGAAAACGCACATTAAAAAGCGAGGAGATAGTAGGGTTGTTTGGTTTGATGCAGATCATCATTCCAGAAAAGTAGATTGGATCAAATCTAATATGGATCAAGTTGGTGAAGGTTAAACCTAACATGACGCCGTTTGAATATTTTTTTGGTGGGAAACCTCATAGATAAATATGTCAACTCGAGATTGAAGAGTGTTGATGCTTTATGCAAGGTGTGAGAAGAGAAGAGAGCCTGAGCAAGAAGAAAGACTAGACTATCTGCCTTAGAGTTATCTCTCAGAGAGAGTGTGTGTCAGCAGGTTGAACCGGTGAGAGGGTCTAACCGGTAGAGAGAGTAACTGACAAATTGTTGCAGTTCTAACAGTCAAGCAAATTGGTAAGGAGTGACTGGTTAGGAAGGCATCTAAGAGTGACACTATGAAGTATAAAGCTGAGAGAGAGAGAGAAGAAAGGTTGGGAGTAACCGGTGAGTGATCAGAGAGACTAATCTGATAAGCGATAGTGTGAGAACCAGTGAAGAAGAGGAGGTTGTTAATGGACAAAAATCATTTGATCAGGTGTTACAAAACTCATTTCCAACTAGATGCTATCACTATATTAAAATTGTATTTCATCACATTACACTGAGTTGGTCCTTGGTGCAGGGGTTGGTTCTCCTTGGGTTGGTGCCCTAAATTAGTAGGGGTTGGTGCTCCTTGGGTTGGTGCCCTAAATCATTGTAATTTATTTTTTCATTGTGAGGCTGGATTGGAGCAGTAGACTCTAATAGAATTTCTCACCTAGGTTTTTCCCATATTGGGTATTCCTCGTAGATCTGGTGTTGTGGGTTATGCATTTGTGTGTTTGGCTCTTTTGATATCCATTCTTATCTTACTGGTTTGATTATTTAGTGTTTAGGTTGTTAACCGGTACTCAAGGCTAGATTTAAAAGGAAAATATTTAGGAACCATTGATTCATCCCCCTCTCAGTGGTACATTGTTTTCAACAATTGGTATCAGAGCCTAGGTTCTGAGTTGAATAAAACTTTCTCTAGCTTGGATAGATTCTGGTCAAGGAATACAATGGTAAGAAATCAGTCTGTCTCCTCAAAATCTCCCCTGTTTGATGGTTCTAACTATGCCTTCTAGAGTAGAAGAATGGAGACCTATATTTCCTCCCTTGGTTTTGATGTGTGGATGTCTGTCAAGAATGGGTATACTATCCCTAGTATTCCTCCCACTGATATAGATGCTAAGAAGGAGTATGGGAATAGTGCAAAGGCTAAACATTCTATCTTAAGTGGGTTGTCAAATAATGAGTTTGTCAAGGTCATGCATTGTGCATCCACCAAGGAGACTTAGGATAAATTGTAGATGTTATTTGAAGGAGATGCCAAAATCAAAGAGGCCAAGTTGCAATCATGAAGAGGTCACCTTGAAGGCATCAATATGAAATATGAAGAAAAGATTGCAGACTATCTTCACAGAGTAGATGAAACTGTAAACACCATCAAAGGACTTGGAGAAGAAATTGTTGATGAGATTATTGTCAAGAAGGTAAGTAGATCTCTCACATCTAAGTATGATACTAAGGTTTCTGCCATTGAGGAAGAAATGGATCTAAAAAATTTCACAATGGATGAACTATTTAGCTCTCTAATTGCCTATGAAATGAGGACAACCAAAAAGGGCAAGGAAGAGGTTGCTCATAAAGAATTGAGTGAAGACTCAGATGTAGAGGTAGAAAACTTTGTCAGAAAGCTCAAGAGAGGGTCTAGCAAGTATAAAGGAAAGTTACCACTCAAATGCTTCAACAGTGGTGAATTTGGACACTTCGTTGTAAAATGTCCTTTTAATAAAACCGGTGGAGATGAGAAAAGAAGCTTTGGAAGATCTGTCAGTAAAGACAAAGAAAGGAATGTCTACCGTAAAGGAAGAAGAGGCTACCAGAAGCAGACCTATATACTATTGAAGATGATGCCATAGATGAAGAAAGTGCATCAGAAGATGACTACCATGAGAATGAAATAGTAGTTAATCTATTTATGGCACTACATGATCTAGTTGGTGAAGATGAGGAAGAAGACATTGAAACCAAAGTGGATCTAGAAGGTGAGCTCATAAGTGCTCTCAAGGAGTTAAGTAAGATAAGAAGAGAACTCAAGAAGGTCAAGCTTGCTGCAGCAGAAGAGCAAGATCTCTTGAAGCAATCCCTAGATGAATCCAATCAAGTTATCTTTGACTTGAAACCCTAGTTGGAGGAAGCCAAGAGGATATGCGAAGTTACATCCTCTGATCTGATGAAGAAAGAAAATGATCATCAATATCTAGAAGCAGAAATAGTGAAACTCATAAAGGAGCTTGAAAAGAGTAAGGATGAACTGAAAGTGAGAAACAAATATGAGGGTAGCACAGCAGCCTTGGACAAGATGTTGAGCAAACAAAAGCAATCTAAAGATATCAGTGGCTTAGGATTTGAAGAAGGAAAAAGTTCAAACAATAAAGACACATCTGATAAGGAGATATAGTTCACTTCTTCAAGTGAAGGTGAAGAGAAGAAGGCATTCATAGTAAGCAAGGATACCAGAAAGAAGACTTATGCAGAAGCTGTTGGAAACCATCACACAAACTGGTATACACAATCAATGAACCAGAGGCCACACTCAATGTATCGAAATGCAAATCTTAGGAGAAATGCAAGAGTTTATCATGAACGATTTACTAGAGTCAGCAACATGAAAGGAAGACCCCCGACGAGGTAGACGTTTGTAGGACCAAGGCAACCTAGCCAGTATGTTCCAAACTTTCATGGTTATTGTTATCGGTGTAACAAATTTAGACATAGGTTAGCTGATTGTAGATTAACCAATAAGCCCACTATGAGTTATGAAAGTAGAAATCCAATAAATGCACTCTGGGATATGAATGTTGTCTGTTATCAATGCAATGGATTTGGTCATAGGAGTTTTGAATGTAGGAAGAGTAAACCAGTTTCCTAAAATAGTCTCAAATATTCATCCTTCAATGTAAATGTGAAATGCTATAACTATCAAGAGTTTGGACATATAGAAAAGCTTTGTAAGAATAGGAAAATCAAGCAGAAGAGGACATATCCTGATCAGGAACTCATAGTCAAACCGGAGCATAAAATTGTAGTTGATAAGAAGAAGGAAACTCAACTAGTTTGGGTTGAGAAAGAAAAGGACAAAGAAGAATCAAGTCTAATAGTGTAGACTGCCCTACATTCTAAAAGAAGAAATCTATGGGTTGTAGACAATGTTTGTTCCAACCACATGACTGATGATAAAAGTAAATTTATCAAACTTGAAGACTGGAATGGTGACTCGGTAAGGTTTGGAGACAACTCATCTATCAAAATAAAGGGAAAAGGTATTGTAAATATTGATGGAAAACCGAAAGCACATGATGTGTATTATGTGGAAGGCCTGAAGCACAATTTGCTAAGTGTGAGTCAGATGTGTGACAAAGGTTATAAATTCACCTTTAATTCTATCGGCTGCCAGATAAAGAAGGAGAGTACTAGTCAGGTTGTAGTTTAAGGTAAGAGGACAAATGGTAATGTATACAATGTTTTGAATCCCAATGCATGTTGGGACAAGTGGATGAAAGTTGGTTGTGGTACAGAAGTTTAGGCCACATAAATTTTGATAATCTAGTGTCATTACACAAAAAGGGTTGTGTGAGAAATATACCACCCATCATCAAACCGATAAGTACCTTTTGTGATGAATGTGTGAAAAGAAAGTAGACTAAGGTTAGTTTCAAGACAAAAAAACACAACAATTCAAGACCACTTGAACTAGTGCATACAGATCTATGTGGTCCAACTAGGACAAGAGCTCTTGCCGGTGAAAGATATTTTATGCTCTTCATTGATGAATATTCAAGAATGACATGAGGCACCTTCCTACAAGATAAATCACAAGCATTTGATAGATTCAAGATCCTTCGGAAGATGGTAGAGAAGGTAAGTGGGTGCAAGCTGAAATGCTTAAGATCAGACCGGGGTGGAGATTTCACATCAAATAAGTTTGAACATTACCATGAAAGACATGGAATCTGAAGGCAATACTCAGCCCCCAGAACACCACAACAAAATGGTGTGGTAGAAAGGAAGAATAGGACAGTCAAGGAGATGGCCAAAACCATGTTAAATGAGGCAAGTTTGTCGGACATGTATTGGAAGGAAGCGGTTCATACCATTGCATATACCTTGAACTAGGTTCAACTAAGAACAAACAACATAATGACACCTTATGAGTTGTGGCATGACCGGAAGCCATCAGTCAAGTACTTTAAGGTGTTTGGAAGCAAGTGTTTTATCAAGAGAGATATGGATGGTTTAGGTAGTTTTGATTCTAGGAGTGATGAAGGAATCTTCCTTGGTTACTCAACTAACATGAAGGCCTATAAATGCTACAACAAAAGGCTAAGAAGAGTCATTGAGAGTGTGCATGTATGAGTTGATGAGGATATGCATAAAGGAAGACAAGCACAAGTGAACCGGTATGATGATTCTGGTGATGAAGGTGAAGAAGCTCAGTCAGACAATGAACTGAAAGAAGCATCCAAAAAGGTCCCTAATCAGTATGTGTAGATAAACCACCCGAAAGAGCATATGTTAGGTAATAAGAGTGATGGTGTGCATGCTAGGAGAACACTTGCCTGGAATGATAAACAAGTCAATTTATACCTTATGACTGAAGTAGAACCTAAAACATTCAATGAGGCCAAAAAAAGTCAGAAATGGATGGATGCCATGGAAGAAGAATTGTAGTAGATTGAGAAGAACAAGATGTGGGAATTAGTCCCTAGACCAGAGGACAAGAACATCATTGGCACCAAATGGGTCTATAGGTGGACATCTTCGATCCCATTCCCATTCGATGTGATAATTCAAGTGCCATCAACATATTAAAGAACCCGGTGATGCATTCAAGGACAAAGCATATAGCCATCAAGTATCATTTTCTCAAAGAGAAGGTTGAAGGATAGGAAGTAAAGATGGAATAAGTCCCTACAGGAGAACAAGTGGCAGACATCTTCACCAAACCATTGTCAGTAAGCACTTTTGAGTACTTCAGACACAAGTTAGGAGTTGTGTCACCCGCCTCATGCACTTAAGTTTGTAAGGTGATATATGGTTCAGGGGGATTTCATAGCAGTATCTATATCTCTTGAGCCACATGTTGATCATAGAGAAAGTTCAGGATTGTATGTCTTAGTACTGACTGTAATCACTAACAGAAAGTTTGACAAAGGGTGAAATAAGTATGAATCAAAAGGGGAGAATGAAGTACCCTGACGCTTTGTCATTGTGTCAAAGGGGGAGAAATCTACTGGTGCGAAGACTTGCAGTGAGTTGACATCAATCCCAAAGGAGGAAATTGTTGGCATTAGTTTGTCATTAATGTCAACTGGTATGGCATGGTCACCTGTGAGTAAGTAGTGATGACTGGTATGAGAGAAGTGAGACATGATGATGTCAATCCTTATGTGTGTAAGCAGACAAAAAGGTATGTTACCGGTACAGGTGAAATGCATCATCTACCTGTAAAGAAGGACCATCAGTGAGGCAAAGCAAGCAAGCAAAACAAGAACTGAAGGATGTGAACTGGTATACACAGAGAATTTTAATGTTGTCGGTAAATTGATTGAGTAGTTGGACTAGCATGTTTGATGGAAGGCCAATTTGATCCAGTTCTACCAACAAAGAAGAGGGCAACAGGCATTAAGGACCACTGGCGAAGTTAGGTTATACCGGTAAGGAGAGTTGAACCGATAGTCAATCTTGGTTGGTGAAGGATGTCTAATCGACATAGAATACTGAAGATGATGCCAAAATAACATAGAAAACCAAGCATAAGTGGATGTCAACAAGGATGATAGGTGGAAACTAGGTGGTGAGCATATAGAGGTCGGTCAAGTACTCATCAACGTAGTAGTTTACAAGTAGGTCGGCTTTTATGAAGAACCTGCAAATCATGGGAGGATGGAAGAATGTTGTGGCTTAAGACAAGGTGGCAAAATGATTGAACTAACCTTGCAAGAAGATCTGATCTTTGTACCCACTTGTCGAAGGAAATAGCTAAGCCATTAATGGCGTTTGACAAAGCAACGCAAAAAAACATACATTGTAGTCATCCAAAAATATAAAACACACATTGAAAAGTGAGGAGATGGCAGTGTTGTTTGGTGTGATGCAGATCATGATTCTAGAAAATCAGATCAGATCAAATCTAATATGGATCAAATTAGTGAAGGTTAAAGCTAACACGACACTGTTTAAATGTTTCTTTGACGGGAACCCTCACAGATAAATATGTCAACTCGAGATTGAAGAGTGTTGGTGCTTGATGCAAGGTTTGAGAAGAGAAGAGATCTTGAGAAAGAAGAAAAACTATCTATCTTAGAGTTATCTCTCAAAGAGTTAGAGTGTGTGTCAGCAGGCTGAACCAGTGAGAGGGTCTAACCGGTAGAGACAAAGTAATCGATAAATTGTTGTAGTTCTAATAGTCAAGCGAACCGATAAGGAGTGATTGGTTAGGAAGGCATCCAAGAGTGACACTGTGAAGTGTGAGGTTGAGAGAGAGAGAAGAAAGGCTAGGATTAACCGATGAGTGATCAAAGAGAGAAATCTGATAACCGACAGTGTGAGAACTAGTGAAGAAGAGGAGGTTGTGAATCGGCAAAAATCATTTGATCAGGTGTTGCAGAACTCATTTGCAACTAAATGCTATCACTATATTAAAATTGTATTTCATCACATTACACCGAGTTAGTGCTTGGTGCACTAAATCATTGTAATTTGTTGTTTCATTGTGAGGCTGGATTGGAGCAGTAGACTCCAGTAGAATTTCTCATCGAGGTTTTTCCCATATTGGGTTTTCCTCATACATCCGGTGTTGTGGGTTATGCATTTGTGTGTTTGGCTCTTTTGATATCAACTCTTATCTTACGAGTTTGATTGTTTAGTGTTTAGGTTGTTAACCGGTACTCAAGGCTAGATTTCAAAGGAAAATATTTTAGGAACCACTGATTCACCCCCCTCTCAATGGTACATTGTGTTCTACAAGTGAGCTAATGAAGAAGTGGCAACTGGTATGCTGTTGGATGTTTGGATGTGAAATAGCAAGACTCCCACTAGATAAAGATGTTGTCACTAGACGATGAGAAGACTCATAGAGAGTGCGCCCAATCAGATCATATGTGTCTTTTTGAAGATATACCTTCTCAAATAGGGAAGCCATATTCGTGCAATGCTGGATGCAAATGACAAGGATCCACTCCCACTAGTAAGTAGAGCTTATCTCTCATTATGCATGTAATGCATCATAATCCTCCAAGATAAGACAAAGAAGTAGATGGAAGCTAGGTTGAAGGCTCACACCGGATTAACCAGTGAAACACAAAGATGCCTTAGGTGCATGAAATAAAAAATATGCACCAAATCATCTAGAGTTGGCTTGTTGTGCCACTGGGACAGAGAAGGAAAAGTAAAAAAGGGATGGGTTTGTCACTTTGACAAACTGACTAAGATGATGTTCGGGTTGATGAAGTTGAAGGTGAGGTTGAGTAGCTATAGACAAAGAGAGCAACTAGATTACAGATGTAGACAGATGGAGACTGTTGAAGGTTGATGACATGGTGTCATCAAGGTGGTTACCAGTAAGCATGTCCACTGGTGAGCGAGGAAAAGTGCAGAAGTGAAAGGTCTCCTATCTGATGAAGTTGAGTATGTTGTGGTTTGACATATGATGTGACTGGTTTAGGTGTTCCACCGAAAGAGCAGCAAGGTGCAAGTTTGAAGGCAGACCGGTTAGGGTATAACCAACAGGGTTAGAGAACTGGTAGATGAACTCGGTTGTATGTTGTGGTCGGTGATGGAGTCCAAACCAACACTATGACTAAGCTGAGGTGCATGCCGACAAAGACGCCACGTGGAGTCCAGGTGTCAAATAAATAGATTGTGCATTGTTAGTGAGGTAGTTGGTGACTAGTCGACATTAATCTCGATAGCAGATATCACAGGTTGAGAGCAGAACGATGCGGCTTGACACTGATCAGAGGATAGAGATCTGATTCATTGGCATCATGGTCGATGCAGTGTGTCTAGGTGCTAATCGGGATAGGTAAAGCTAACTGCGTGATCGCTTCATCGTGGTTGACAAGTGCAGGACGACAAAGAGGTCGTGTTTGCTAAATATGAAAAATATGTTTTAGACGCAACGAGATTGGCGGAGTTGATTGATCCGTTGCAGGTAGTCAATCTCTAGAAGGAAATTTGATTGGATTTGGTTTTCCTCGAGGTCAATGAAGGAACCCTAGTGCACCAAAGGTTTGAATATCGGTGATGGCAGGAAAACTCAGGGATAAATATGCCGACTAAAGATAGAAGATGATTGATGCTGCTAGATAATTAGGTGTTGGATATTGAAGATCAAAGTGTGAAAGTGCAACAAAGAGCCAACTAGCTAGAGACTTCATCTAAGATCATAGAGACTGAGTTTTGGAGGTGCAAGTGATAAGAGGGTTAAGCAGAGGTTTAACTGGTAAGGTCAGAGTGACCGATAAACTGCAAAGTGAGTTGCAGTGGTGTAAACTAGTGGTGCTAGAACCTACAGACCTACGGAGAATAGAAGCAATAGATTAAGAAAGGCTGAACCAGTTAGGTTATAGCAGAGAGTGAAGGAAAGAAGGATCTGAGTGAGTTGAGAACGGACAGAGAACAGAGTAGAGGAAGACTGGTTGAGAAGAGTAGAATCAGAAGAGAAAGTTGATTGTGAGAGGTTACCGAATTCATTTGTAACTGGGATATTACCTTTGTATTGATATATGTTATTGTAATCACCAAGTTGGAGGCCAGTGCAAGTTTTAGTGCTCCTTGGATTGGTGCCCTATATTAGGGGTTGGTGCTTCTTGGGTTGGTACCCTAAATTAGGGTTTGGTGCTCCTTGGGTTGGTGTACTAAAGCAGGGGTGGTACTCCCTTGGTTGGTGCCCTAAATGTTGTAACCATTATTTTATTGTGAGGTTGGATTGGAGGAGTAGACTCCAGCAACATTTCTCACCAAGGTTTTTCCCATGTTGGGTTTTCCTCATACATCTGGTGTTATGTGATGTTCCTTTTGTGTGTAGTTGCATTTGTGTCATCCTCCTATCTCACCGCTATGTTTTCTTTGTGTTAGATCTGCTAACTGGTACACATAGCCAAGGTGTAATAAGGGTTAAGTTTGGAAATCACTGATTCACCCCCCCTCTCAGTGACATCTTGTGTTCAACAATTTTAATTCTCTCTTTTTATTTTCCTTTCTATCTCTGGAACCCTTCTTATTAACTAATCAATTTTTCCTTAGGTTTCACGCCATTTTGTTTTGAATTATTTTATCCATTTGCTAGATCCTTAACATTCCACTATTACATTGATTTTATGCATTTATAATTTATATGTGCTCTCTTTAACTTTTATTTTTCTTTTTCCATTTCCACTCTCCTTTTCCGTCTCTCATCTTTTAAAATTTGTGAAACAATTTCTCCTGATTTCCTTATAAATCCATAAATTTTTTTTAACTTATGCTTTTTATTCTTGCATTAGCTCTCATTAAAGTTCCTTCAACAACCTTATTCCCATTTCCATTTTGACTTCACAATATTATGTCTATCATTTACCTTTTTTTCTATAAGATATTTTCTTCACATTATAAATTATTATTTTTTTATTTAATCTTTATATACATATTTAATTATTTTTTCATGTCTCTGGTATATTATCTTAGTGCTTACTTCAACCCTTCTATTTCATATGGTTTTCTTCATAAATTTATAGGTAAAATATAGGAACATCTATGGAGGATTCCTAACAATTGTAAGTGTCAAGTGGGAAGATCATTAGAAATATTTAGTATAAGATTTTGGTTTGATTTTAAAATAGATGGCTTGGACCAATTCATATAGTTGACAACACAACAAGAGCATGTTGATCACCAACCCATTAGGATTCTTAGTGGACTTTCCAATTACTCTTTTTTGATAAATTTTAATATGGAAGGAATTTAATAGTTTATTATTCTAGTGTCTAGTATGAACTTTTCTATTTATTAGGTCTATAACACTCTCTCTCTCTCTCTCTCTCTCTCTCTCTCCACCTCTTTCTATCCCACTTTTAATGTATTTTTTTATTGTATTATATCTAAATGAGCTTATTATTCCATGCTAGATAATAATGAGATAAAAATAATTTGGAATATTATATGGCAACAATGATATCATTAAAATTCATATTTAATGGATCAACCTCAAATGTCACATACACTCTAATTACAAATATTTAAGTTACCTTTCACTTAATGATTTATTACAATATATATTTCCGTTCTTAAGATAACTACTACTATCCTATGGATATGGGATAACTGTTTTGATAGTGATTTACAATATATATGAATTAAAAATTATATGCACCTAACAATGCTAACTAATAATTAATATCTATAATAGAATTGGGGCTCATAATGATATCTCATTAAAGCATTAAATATTAGGACACTTGAAGAAGATTCTATATGGATCTGACTTCATTTAGCATCTTTGGGTTATAGACCCTTTCATTGAAATAAAAATAGATCATTAGAATGATTAAAAAACTACTTGGGGCATAAATCTAATATAGGATTTGGTTGAACTACAAATATGTCTTCCTATACACCGAATGTGGGTAGTCCTTATATTTTGTGCATACTCTGATTGAGAAATATACACTCCCTTTGAGTAATACATCATTTTGTACATAGATTTCTTTATTTCTATTATGTAATGTAATTATGTGATCCCTAAATTATTTTCCATAATATATTAAGATTACTTCTTTGAGTCCTAGATCATCATAGTGATTCACATGACTTAAAATTTGAGTTGTAGGTGGCATGGTATTAATCATTTCTTGTAATTAGTTTCTTAATGTTTATGATTGAGTAAGATCTCAAAGTTATCTAGGTCTAGGCAATTTCAAATTGTAAGCCTCTTTCTCACAAGGATCCCACCTCTTCTCTTTAATTCCATGATTATATTGGTCGATAATGTTGTTTCTTTGAAATGTTCCACCATTTGGTAGTTTTCCTATTGTCAAATAGTTTCCTTAACCTTCACCATGTTGGAAACATTCCTAATTCAAAATAAAGATATCTCAAGTAGCACCCAATGACATAAGCTATTGGAATTAGTTGTTACTCACCTTACAAATTAAATCTTAAGGTCGTAATGTATTTAACTATACATATAGATGGATAAATATTATATTCTTTAAATGTATCATGGATTGGTAAGTCTAGAAAAAGTTAGACAACCATGTGAAGGTGGGGACATTATTTATTATTTATTCTCCTAATGAATTGATATATTGTTGCAAGTGAGAATTGAATAAGACTAGAATGGTCAAACTTGAAAGATAGTTGAACATTTTTGTCATTTAATGAGTGAGATCTAATTAGTGGTTCATAATGAGTGGTTGAGAGTTACAAGTTCCCATTATGGTCACTTTGGTCAAAGATGCTTGTGTGTGAAGTTGATTTTTTGGAGGTCCCTTTCATGTTGTGGGTCATGATCATTTTTACCAAGATAATTTAGAACCATATTGATGCCAATGGTATTACTTTATAGTGGGTTTATTGGCCTGTTTATATTTATATATACTGAGGATTTCTTATGGAGGTTACATAATGCATTTTAGTAGTAAGGTTATTATATTTAGAATGCTGGTAGATTGAATTGATAAGTTGACGTGTTAATGTAATAATAGCTTTCAAATTAATACGCTTCTCTTGTCATTATTGGTGGTTTATTTTACTCAGAAGGATTTTACCATCTATGTTTGTATTTTTATAGTTTGCATACTCTTATTATTTCTATTTCATGATTTATTACTATATGTTAATGGGATTTGATTACTAAATGCTAATGCTTTCATAGTATCTTTCATTCATGCAGCTAATCATGGATAAAAAATGGTAAAGACATATTTTGTACTAGAGCTCTAGATATTAACATATTTAGTTTGGCTGGAGCCAACAAATCCTTGTATATCCATTATCATATTCAAGTCTAGTCCTTAACAATAGAAAACCAAATACTTGTCATGTCCTAAAGATACCTAAATATCCTTAACACATTGAAAAATTCCTCACTCAAATTAGATAAATACCTACCTAGGAATCCCATTACTTAGAAAATATTTGTTCTAGTGTAGATCATCACATACACAAGACTACTAATTTTTACTATGTAGGGAACATGGTTCATATCCTCTCGAGCATACTTAGAATGTCTTTGTATACAAAGACATTCATTGTGTTGTAATTTCTTAAGTCGCTACGAGAAAAAAAATATTGTAAGAAAGTTATAATGTGTATTTGAAAACAAATACAACTACAATAGAAATAGATTACACATCTAGACCATCTACATGCTTTAAAATATTGTATTTTAAAAAATTTCCATGGTGAAAACAATATTCTATCAAGGAGGTTGTTTTAGCAATACTTGATATTGGAAGATGAATCTCTAATGCTCAAAATCAACCTAAAATCTTCAAGATTAATTTGCCAATAATGCTAAACCCGACGTTACTTTAAAATATTAAACACATGAATATCATTTTTAATATATTAAAAAATAAACTTAAAAAAATATCAAACACTTTTTCTTTATCATAATTTCTTTAAAAAACACCCACCTTGTTTTTTAATTGGACCAAAACTGAAAGAGACATACATAAAAAAGACCTGGAAGCAGTCAAACTGACTGCAAGAAAGAGTCAGTCAAACAAACACATCTGGATCAAATACCCCTCGATTTATCACATGGAGGTCAATTCAAGGAAGCTATTTTCACACTTGCACACATTGAAGGTAAATCAATACTAGTTACGTCAACTTCTCAAAAAAATAATTTATATTTTGCATTTACTGAATATTTGACTGACCCCTTCCATTCCCCACAAAATCAACCATTTCTACACATTCTGGTCCACATTGTCTATCTTGGGAAATTTTCTAAAGTTTTTCTATAATGTCTCTATGGCGTCTCCACGGCCATAAATCCATTGCATTTTATCCTCGCAATGTTATCGACTAAATCTGTAAATAAAGTGGAAATCTATGCTTACATGTTTAGTTAGCTTCAGTTCGACAAAATTTAAGTTAATTTGCAGGAAAATGCTATTATTGATTATTATTGAATATCTCCTTGTTCTATTAAGCTCACTAAACCTTTTGTTGAATTCCAGAGATGATTTTCACCGACTATAATGTTATTATGACATTAGAACCAAATCCTATGATGTATCCTCAGGAAAACAAAAAAAACAAAAAAAAACAATGATGTGAAACAGTGAAATCTATGCTACCTTCACAATAGAAGAGGGCAGTAAATCTCTTCTCTTGTCAAATTGCAGACATGTGATTTCCGAAATTCATAATATTATTAGGTATAGTTTTTGGTTTTGTCTATGTGAATTTTTTTTCTGTGTAATTTGATTTATATTTTATATCAAACTTCATAATCCCTCATGAAAAGAAGAAAGTAAAACCAGAAAAAATACGATGAATAAGATTAGAGACCACAGTTTTTCAATCCATCATAGATCATTGCTTATACATGTTCTTTAATATGGCCGAACATACACAAAAGCACCTTGTAGATTAAGATTACGATATCCACAAATTTAAAAAGAAAAAAAAAAGGCCAGAGAAACAGAAAAGAAAACCCACAATACAGAAGATTAGTTTGGGTTGGAATAATTATAAGTGAATCACGAACTGAGTGCGAGAATCATAGTTTTGCAGGGGGGACAGAATTTTGATAAGAAAGTTAGCACGTTTTTTGGTTCTGGGTTCGCAATCCATGTGAAGTAACGCCACCAACTTCTCCAGCACGCCCGTTTTTCCAACATCTCTGATCTCATCTTCTTTACTGCAATTCTTACAAATATTCAACAAAATCCCAATACCATGAGCGGTAGCACCACGGGAGACAACCAATAAAATTCTAACGATTGTAGGCACTGCAAGTGCGTAATCTATTATGCCCCATCGCCCTTGACAAACAGTTGAAAGCGCCTCCAGAATAGCCATGGATGATTCGATCACACCTCTCTCTGAAGCGCCAAGCAATCGAGTCAGACGAGGAATTATACCAAATGTCTCCGCTAGCTTCACCCGATATGCAACCACTTGACAGAGGAACCAAAGCCCTGAGACCACTATAATGCGTGTTGTTATTCTGTTCAAGCAACGTTAAAAGCCCGTCTGTTATCCCTTCCATAGACCCGATTTCCATAGCACCCGTCTCATCCCCTTTTGCCAGCTTTTCCACACGGGTTGCCGCATTTATTCTGGACTCCAGATCACCCTTCGCCAACACCCATTCGACGGTTCGAATCACTCGGCCACTCAATAAATCTCTCGAGAAGATGTCCTCGTCCACAGAAAACAAAACAATGGCTGAAATGGCTTCTTGCACAGCCTCCGTTTCGTGTTCAACGGGATGAACCGGGTCAAATACTTGCATAACACGAATCAGAGCAGGTAAAACGCCCTCGGATTGCAGATTCGATCTGTTGCTTTCGTCCCTCGCAAAATTCTTCAAGTTTCGTAACGCCTCGATTTTGACGGCGCCGCCTTTGTCGATCTGCTCTATCATATGCTGCAGCTTTTGGTTGTTTTGGGCAGTGGGATCTGATGGATTTTTGAGGCGCCATTTTTTTATAAGAGCGGCAAGGGTGTGATTAGGGATGAGCTCACGCGTGTGGAGAGTCTGACCAGAGGCTGGACAAATATTATTTCCTGCTCGGAACCATTTTTTAATGGAAGCTCTGTCATAAGTGATTCCAGTGCACAGAGTGAATGGGTCACTCATTATTTCTAAGGAAATTGGACATTGGAACAAGGGCGGGATACCCACAGAAGATTTTTGCTGGTTCTCTTGTACTGACATAATTCTTAAATATTTTTTTTGTGTTAAAATTTCTCTTCAGATTGAGAAGATATGGGCATTGAGAATATTGTGATTTGATTAGCATCTCATTTGATGAGTCCATAGAATGCACGTATCAATCGGTATTCCTGTTTGAGAAGGAACATCCGTTCCTTGGTTGCGAAAAAATGTGTGAAATATTATTATGTTCGCCACAACGACCGAATCAAAATAGGATTAGGGCAATAAAATATTATGGTCGCAGATGGAGATAAGAGCTTACGTTAAAGTTGTTCGGATCGTGCTGATGTGGCAATCTTTGTCGCTTACGAAGCCTCACGTGTAACCGTATATTGCGTGCCTGTAAATTCAATTTTTGCGGGCGCTCTATGTTGACTGTTGACCTTAAGTTCTCAATGTTCTCAACATCTAAAACATTATCTTTTTATATCATTAATGGGTATAATTTAATATTATAGCCTCAAAGACTACATGTAAATTTGTATCCAATGTATACCTATGTTGAGGATATATATATATGTGTGTTGGGGAAGAGGTATCTTTTTTAAGAAAATTGAGATGTATAATACAATTTGCACTGTTCTCTATATATAAAATGTGGAGAGATTTTTTTAAAAAAAAATTGAGGTGTATCATAAAATATGAAGTGTTCTATTTTATAACATTTGTTTATGCAAATTAAAAATTGTTTTATTTTTTCAAAGTTTAAATTTAAATTAAAATAGGGGAAAGAAGTCAGTAGTGGACATAGCTAATTTTGTGCATCTTAAGCTTCTAAATGGTTCATCTGATTTCGACGATTTTTTTTTTGTTCTCTCTGTGTGCGACTTAACTATTTAAATCTATTGTTTTGGCTTGTGGATAGTAATGATGCACGTTGTGGAATTCATTATGTGCACAAAGGTCAAAAAGTACGAATTTCAAAGTGTGGTCCAATACATAATCACCTTTGCGCCAATAGTAGATAACTCAATATTAACTTTAAAGAAAAATAATTATTTAAATTTGTTTGGAGATAATTTTAGACATTATTTTCAATATAAAAAATAATTAGTTTATGAACTAGTTTCTAATATTGTGCTCACGCAAATAAAGCTGAAAAGAAATTTTTTCCCATTAAAATTTTGTAAAGAATCTTTAAATATATTTCCTTCATAATAATGAAGTATATATATATATATATATATATATATATATATATAACACATTTAAATAAGATGTGTTTACTAGTTTTGAGCTTATATGTATACAGATTCTTTATGCTCATATACAACTATAAATCATCTCTTGTATTCTTTTAAGGGGTGCGAGAATTATTGTTTGACTATGAACCAACAAATGTGTTAAGTGGTGTTGATTAGTGTGGGTTGGAGTAATTACAAGTGAATATATATAACACATTTAAATAAGATGTGTTTACTAGTTTTGAGCTTCTATGTATACAGATTCTCTATGCTCATATACAACTATAAATCATCTCTTGTATTCTTTTAAGGGGTGCGAGAATTATTGTTTGACTATGAACCAACAAATGTGCTAATTGGTGTTGATTAGTGTGGGTTGGAGTAATTACAAGTGAATCACAAACTAAGTGCATGAATGATAGATTTGTTGAACCCAAGGTAGGACTAAGAGGGGAGGGTGAATTAGTCAAAAACAAAAATTAATGTAGCACATAAATAATTAAACTTCAACACACATCCAACACATGAACGCCAAGATTTTCTACATGGAAAACTCAAATAGGGAAAAACCACAGTGACCAGCTACCCACAAAATATATCCACTATGTATATCATATTACAAAGAAAAGAGCTAGATGCTCTAGACTTGCAAACCAAGGCTAACTACTCATGGTGCAAGATAAGGAAAAAGGACTTACAAAACCTAAAGCTAACTGCACTCAGGGAAAGACACAAAAATGATATGAAAAGAAGGTTCTCTTGATCATGAAGTTGTCCTTGAACTCTACATCAAGCGACCAACATCAAAACACACACAAATCATACCTCCAATGCCAACACTCTGTCTCATATCTTTGCCACAATCTCAACACAACTTGCATATCATTCAAACACAACTCTTATTCTTGCACTTCACCAAACCTCTTTGATTATCTTTGCATCATACATCTAAATTCTACACCTCATCACACACTTAACTCAATCACATTCATCCTTATATACAAGATAGATCATCAAATCTTAAACCAAGATATACCTTTTTTTACAAACAATACACACACTGATCCACTCCAGGAGAAAGAGGGGACCGAAACACATCTCCCAGAGATTGATTCATTGATCCACAATCACTACAACATAACCAACAAGTTATCCACACGCTATGCAACAATATAAGCAATTAACAGTCAAAACATATTTGCCAATGCAAGCAACTCAAATCCATATATGATGCAGTCACCGGTAAGTTGGAACCTCAAAAATCAGTCCAAACCGGTCAACAAGAGTAAACACAACTGAAACACAAGGATATGATGGAGGCAATGCAAAACAACTTGAATTATAACATGAAATATAAATACAATCAACCGAAAATCAACTGGGTTACATAAACCAGCACACATGTCTGGGAGAACATGCAGAATAAGTCACAACCGGGACCTTAAATCCTTAGATCTACATTCTACGCTTAGTCTAACTACTTGATTCTTTTCTTGATTACATTATAATGCACAATACAATGATATATATGTTAGGATTCCCAAAGATAATGAGAGGGGGGGTGAATTAGTATTTAACCGGTTAATAAATTTACTTGACTTAAAACATGAAAAACATATTAAAACTGTGTACCGGTAAACCAGAAATAATGCAGTGAACAAGAATAACAACAACCACATGAGAAGAACACCATAACACAGTATTTTAATGAGGAAACCCGGTGTGGGAAAACCCTCGGTGGGATTTGTGACCCACAATATTCGCTTACTAGCCAATAAGGGAATATTACTCTTACAATAGGGGCCTACACATGCAGGAAGGCCAAGTGCCTAGAGCTCACTGCTCAATTACATAAGAAGTCACACTGAATTACAAAAATGGATTATATTAATCCAATCTCTTGTACTGCTTTATATTAGCATCTGCTATGCTAGATCCAGTACTGGTTTAAGCTCTACTACATACATAACCCTTAACCTATAATTCGCATATTAGGTCTGCATAATTTCGCCTATCTCCTTGTTACAAAATGTTCTACAATGATCTCATACATATATGAGTCATTTTACAACTTTCCATGTCGGCTTACAATGATTTTACAATTAATTACAAATATATTATAAACAAAGTTCATGTCAGCCAAGGTGCTGGTATCCTTCCTTTCACTGTCGGTGTTCTGTGTGTCGATGTAGAGTTTGTTGTTGTCGGTGCCGGTATTCTATCTTGCCGGTGAATGTTGTTGATTCTCCAAAGTGCCAGAGTTGATTAAGTGTTAGTAGGTGTTGACATCAATGACAAAACCATACCAAAATACCAACAATATATGATCCAAGAGGATCCAGTCAGCCCAAAAGGGATCAAATCCTGAAGAACAAGACCTAATGTGTAAAACTAACAAGGTTGGCCTCTGCCAAGAGATTCATCCCTAAAATCCAAAGGATGAAGTGTAGATTGCAAGAGAAGGTCAGCCACATGCCAAGGAACATTGAAATCAATGCCCAAGGCTTCATAAGCTTCGGAAGGGGTTCTGGTAGATTACCAAAATAGGTCTAGGTAACCGGTAACAAAGAACTGTCAATCGACAATAGGAAACTGACATGGAAACTGGTAGCGATATCTTGCCAAAAAATGATCCAAATGCAATGCGGTCTAGAAATAAGAAATATGATCAAGTTTTCAAGCAGAATCCAACTCCATAGGGTCCGGTGAGCCAAAACTGGTAC
Organism: Cryptomeria japonica; assembly: GCF_030272615.1. NCBI lineage: Eukaryota > Viridiplantae > Streptophyta > Pinopsida > Cupressales > Cupressaceae > Cryptomeria > Cryptomeria japonica. The sequence continues at coordinate 923,292,259 of NC_081414.1, forward strand.
ACACAGAAAGAAATGTTGAAACTACAAATAAAAAGAAAAACAAAAACAAAATATTTTTGGTTGATGCAAGATTGCCATGAACCAGGGATGTTCCTGCATCAGACATCTAGGGTTGTTGAAAAAGTGAATCTCTCACTTTGGTGGGGTCAGAAGACAACCAAGGCGGTCTACCTCTATCTGAGAAATCCAAGATGAATCTTCAACTGATCTGCCCTTCCACTTCACCAGGTACTCCTTATACTGACTGCTCTAGGTACTACGCCCAATCCTACTGTCCAAAATGTCCTCAATCTGATCTGGTTCCTTCTAGGGCAACTATTTTTCCAAGTCTGCAACACCATCTTCACTGAAATTTGGTTCATGATACTGATGTAGGTCTATAATATTGAATATAGGGTATATGTTAAAGTCATCTGATAACTCCACTTCATAAGCATTTCTGGTACTGAATTTCCTCAAGATCTTATAGGGTCCAAACTTCTTCATCTTTAGTTTGTTATAGGTTCCAACCGGGAATATTTCTTTTCTCAAATACACCATCACTTCATCACGAACTTAAAATTGCTTATGTATCCTCTTCTCATTTGCCTTCTCCTTATACCTCTTGTTCATGTCCTCCAAATGCTACTTAACTTGAATATGCAAGGTTGACATGTGATCTACAAAGTCTTTGTTGAGCACAAGATGCCACTAAGAGGGGGGGTGAATCGGTCGTTTCAAAACTTTTCCCTTTTCTATCCTATGTGTGTATATTGATTAACAGATCTAATATAAAGCAAACATATCGGCTGGATGGAAGGATGACACAAATGCAACCACACATAAAAGGGACATCACATAACACTAGATGTATGAGGAAAACCCAAGATGGGAATAATCTCGGTGATAAATGATGCTGGAGACTACTGCTCCAATCCAACCTCACTATAAAACACTCGGTTACAACATTTATGGCACCAACCCAAGGAGTACCACCCCTTCTTTAGGGCACCAACCCAAGGAGCACCAACCCCTTATTTTAGGGCAGCAACCTAAGGAGCACCAACACCTGCACCGAGCTCCAACTCAGTGATTACTAAATCATATATCAAATACAAAAGTAATTTCCTTGTTACAAAAGAACTTTGTAACTCTCATGCAAGTCTCTCCACCAGTTCACCTCTATCCAATTCTCTGTTGATTCTCTGCTCACCTTCTCACTGCTGCAACCTTATCTCCTGCTGCAACTTTACTGGTTCAGCCTCTGCTTCTTCTTTGTTGGTTCTCTTAGATCACACTACTGCTAACCACCACCGATCTTCTTCGCTTTCTCAGTTGTCTTCTATCGGATCACTGCCACTTCACAGCTTACTAGTTCTTCAGTGATTCTCTCTGTGCTCTTCTCTTCTATGCAATCTTCTCTGTTGGTTCAATCACTACCGATGCACTTCACTGTTTGAGTCAATGACAGTTTACCGATTGCCTCACCCTCATCAATTGAACTCTTCTCATCAAATCTCTCTCTCTCTCTCTCTCTCTCTCTCTCTCTCTCTCTCTCTCTCTCTCTCTCCCCTAATCTCTCTCTCCCCTTACCCCCTCCCCCCTCTCTCCCCTAATCTCTCTCTCCCCCTCCCCTAATCTCTCTCTCTCTCTAAAATATGTGTACTCAAATTAGATATCCGATTTCTGCCATTTCCATTAATGTGGCAACAGTAAAAAAATGGGCGGCAACAAGAATTATTTTTGGGACCCCAAATTTATGCATTAAATTCGGATATCCAATTATATCGGATATCTGTTCTATAAATAAAAAAGAGCCTTGTGGGCCATTTTGTGGATTCTAATGGCCCACATTCTTCACATTCTGGTTTTTGTTGACAATCACGGGTTTTCAGACAGGTTGAGACAAATTTGTGCTTTTGAGAGATTCTTAAAGTCAAATCTTACATTGTCAATCATTTAGGAGCATCTTCGTGGAGGTGGGGAGTAGTAGTTGTCAAATTTTAAATGCAAAAGAAAGCTTTCAAATGACCAAATTGAAGTGTATAGAGAAATAGATAGAGAAGGTCATAGGAGGAGAAGACAAGATATGTTAAATATTGCTAATGTTACTTCAAGTGAAGAGGAAATTGAATTTGAAAATGTTGAACAAGTTATTGAAAATGAAAATGTAGATTTTGAAAGTGAAAATGTTGACATTGTTGAAAGTGATAATGAAAATGTTCAACATGATCTGAGAATGGAAAGTGAAAATTTGGGAGTTGACAATGAAGGTGTTCATAATTTTGGTGTAAATATGATTTTTTTGGACATTGGAGGTGAAAAAGTAGAAAACTTTGACATAGGAAGTGAACATGTGGAAATTTTTGACATTGGAGGTGAAAATGTGGAAAAATTTAACATTGAAGGTGGAATTGCTCAGCCAAGGGAACAATATGTAACACCTAATTACTTTAGAAATGAAGACCCCTCATGGATGAAAGAAATTCCAAATCCAAGAGCTTCAAGAACCCCAAAATGGTTACTTGAAATTGATGAGAATATTGTTGCGAATGTTGAAGGCAAGAGGTCAACAAGAACCGTTCGATTGTGGGCTACACAACTTTTCGACCAAAATTTTAGCAATAAGACATTGACCGAGCAATGCCAACTTTTTGTTCAATTTCTAAAGATGATAAAGATAAGACCATTGCTTAACAAATTTAAGATTTGTATGAACAAAAAGATGGAGAGAAATTCTATTATTTTCAAAAATCTATTTAATGATCTCAATTCTATTGGAAAGAATACCAAAGAAAGAGACAAGAGAGTTGCTCAAAGAGTGATTACAACCTCCTTAGTAAGTCGTCAATTGACGAAGGCTCGTCAAATGAGACAAAATTGTGTTGATTTGAACATAAACCGTAAAACTTTGGATAGAGCACTTGCACGAAGACACAGACTTGATGATCCACTTCAACATGATATATGGGCTTTTGGTGGGAGGCTTCCTTGTGTTTATAGAAAGTTGACTGACAATGTGAAGGAGAAAATTCAAAAATTTTGGCACTCTAATTCTAGAGTATCACCCAATGTAAAGGATGTTTTGAAATTAAGAATCGACAATCAAGACTGCACATCGCATCCTAAACATTTCTTGGAATCAAGCCAAACAATGTTGTACAATTTGTTTTGTGAAGTACATCCAACTTTGCAAATATCAAAAAGGGCCTTTGAATCTTTGAAGACATTTTATTGTGTTCCTCTTAATATTCGTAATACTTGTTGTTGCAAGTACCATGTGGAGTTTTCAATGTACCATTAAATTTTATGCCATATTTGTTCTTGCTGGTAAACAGATTTGTCTTTTCTTATCTATTTAATTTAAAGCACTGCGAATCATAGAAAAGCAGACAAACTTTTCATCAAATAGTTGGAAAATCATCTAATTGATTAACCTCTGAATTTAGGTACAACTCCCTCTAGTAAATATTCATTTGGCTCCAAATTACATAAAATCAATAGAATGATTTTCACCAGAAAGCACTTAAAGGCAATTGCATACACTAGTCAATACAAAATGAATGCAAGCACTGATCCATATATAACTTTTTATATAAATCCGACAGACTTCATATGAACACTAAAACAAAATGAAAAAGCTTATAAAGATGAACTTAGCCAATAGTTTTCTACACATATAGAAAGTATAACAGCCTCTTCTTCGAAATAGATTTACATAGAAATCGGACTTCAAAAATCAAACACACAGATTTGAAACTGAAAATAGTTGTTAAAAAGATTTCACATTCACAGATGATCATTCAATTTCTTCATACACAAAATGTTCTTAGCTAGTCTTAAAGATAATCTTTTTCAAAAACTTAGCGAACCCCTTCAAAGTTATTACATAAGATATTTATAGGTCATCAGACCCAATAGTCCTTTTTAAACCAAAGTAAAATTAACTCATAAGAGTTAATGGAAATCAACCGTAACTGCAACAACTAAAATTTAAGGAAAATAACTAGGCTTGCTCGCAAACAACTGCTAGCAGCGCTAGTCATGCAGTCTGCTCCGTTTCACTGTGATCGCTCGGGTTAGTGTCTTGAACAGACACCATCACCGCCTTGGCCGCGCTCCACTCTCGGTGCACTTTTGAAAACTCCTGGATTACCGTTACGTGTGGAAAACTGATATGAATAACCCCCTGCTTCCAGAGCTCCTTCTTTCTCTTCACCATTTGCACTTTATCTCTGTGAGAATCCAAATGATCGAGGCAAATAGTGAGCATCGATTCCACCTTAGAGATCCTTGTGAAATATTCCACGGTCAAGGATTTCTCCATCTTGATCTATCTGATGTGACTGTCAAACTGGCTAATCATCTCTGTGGTGTCCTTCAGAGTTTCACCATCTTCCTTAAGTAATTGAACATCCACACAGTGTAAGTCCTTCTACATGGTCGCCCTCAAGGCTGTTAATTTGCCACGCAGACTGGTTGACTCGCTATAACCCTGCTCAATAATCTAATTGCACCATTCAATACTCTCCTTGCAAATGAACATAACATCTTCATTTAATCCTGACACTTGGTTTTTAGCAAGAAAGTTCATTAGCCCATAATGTTGAATATCCCGCATCTGCTTCGAAATCACAGGCCATTTGGACTTCTCCTTCTGCCATGAGACCAAGTTGGAGTCTAAGGCTTTGGTGACCTCATTGGCATCCTTAAAAATCTAGACCAAGTCGGATATGTAATTGGTTGCCTGGCACATAATTGTGGTGAGCCATTCTGAGAAAACCTTGGCGATCATCCTGTTCCGTTGAACTTCATCCAGGAATTTTTGATTGCTAGGTGACTTTGGACTAAAAGGACCTAAATGCTGGGATAATGGCAATGGGCTATTCTACAAAGCATGGATATATTGAGCCATTTGTGTTAAAATTTGTTTCAGCTCAGCCTTGTCCCTCTCATCCTTCCAGGTACAGGAGATGATTCGTTTGGTGGAAGACTCCAAGTGCTTAACATCCACAGCTCTGGTTTCGATTCCCAAATCTATTCATTCAACATCATAATCTGCTTCTGAAGCCAATGCAGCATCTTTGTTAGGCTCGGGTCTAGCAATGTCTACAGTCCAATGCTTTGTATTTTCATCAAAGTCAATCATTGCCTCTGTTTTTAGCTTTTTGGGCTTTGTAGACCTTCCCAAACATTTACTTACAACGTCCTCCATTGATACTGAAATCAGAACTACATTCCTTTTCCTGGTGATGGAATCACTTAACCATTTCGGTGCTAGGGTTAGTTCTTTTGAAGACATGGATGGAAACCCTGCTGAGGATGGTGACGTAGTATGGTCTATATGAGATTGGATTTCAAGTGTTCCTGAGTCCTGAAAAATAGTGTCTATGTAAATTGAAACCTTGTCCACTTCAGAAACAAGGGATGCCATCTTGTTCGGTGTTTCCTCTGGGTCCAAATCCAGAATGAGGTGAGAAACCGGCAGTTTAAAACCCCTCTTAGATCTCGATCTGGTAACCCGGCCAGCGACAGAAAGCTCAACCCCGATGTTAAGTTTCTCTTCTTTAATCCTTTCTTGTGCTTTTCCTGCATCAGAAATGAGAATGTTAGTCACAACATAAATTTTACTTGCAGTACTCCTCTTCCTACTTTTGCTTCTTGAACTGGTGGCTCGTGCTGAGTGAAAACGGCGACCCCTAAGCCAATTTTTCGTCCTTCGGATTACACCGAAAGTGCGTGTCTGAACACTGTCGCCCATCTTCTTGTTCTAATCTATTTCTGGAAGAGGTTCATCATGAACCCGTTTCATAAACTCTGAGTCAAGTATGTCTTCAGCATCGGAGGTGACATCCGAGGTATCCATAGGCAACTTCATGTCATGAATTTGCTTCAGTGTTAACCTGGACCAACTCCTTCTCCGTACTTCAAATTCATCCTGGCAACCCTCCCAATAATCCTCCAACTGAGGAACATGTTGATCAGGCACCACTTTCTTTACATACTGAGCAATGAAACCCCTGTTGTCAAAGTTATCCCTCTTTACAAAGGACTTCAAATGGAACCTTTTAAATTCAAGTTCAAGGTTCAATGCATCAAAAACTGATCTACAGCTATAATGTCCCAAATCAATGGGAAAAATTCTGCTTGTGTCGGAGACCTCACCATAATCTTTTGCAATATAAGCAAGTTGTCTAGATACTTCGATCAATATGCAGGAGTCTGAGACGTACCTAGGAAGTCTAAAGGGTTCACCCTTAAATCCTCCAACTCTTAAATAAGTGAAATGACTGAACTATATGAAGAAACTGCCATATATGTTGACGAGATCAACTGCTTCTGCAGAAATTCTTCTATGCAAATTTCCCTATAACTCAAAGGTCAGCCTTCCAACGAAAACATCATTCCAGTGGAGATAATCATCAACGTGCCCTTTCAAAGTTAAACTAGGATGATACTCATAAATCCTCATGCCTTGAACCCATTTTACATGTGACAACCCTGACCACTCTCTCACACATGCAAGCATGCATAGTAGATAAGATGACATATAAAAATTAGGCATTCCAAGATAATTACTCAGACCCTCATGTAATCTTTCTGCAATAATAGTTCCCCAATCAATGAACCGGTTTTTATCCAGAGGGACCTGGATGAAGAAATACATCCAGTCTTCCTAGTAAAAAGAGCGAGAATTACTCTTCACCCTGCTCAACAGTATGACCAAATCTCGGATTGCTGGAATTAAATGTTCACGCGTTAAAGGTCTCGGCAGCCTCGAGCCTCCTTTTTGGAATTTTACGAGCCAATTTTGGGCAATCACTGTTCTATAATATTGCTTCTTCTCAGAGAAGATCCCATAAGATTTACCAATGGTCCAATCTTTATAAGGTTCTCGGTGTGGAATACCCATGGCTACCATTACCATCTGTCTATCCATGGACAACAAGACTTCACCATCATTTCTCCTTATGTACCTATTTCCCTTGTCGTAATCATTCATGCATTCTAAGACTAACTCTGGGCAGGGAGCAGCTGTGGGGAAAGCGGCGGCTTCTAATAATCCACTCTAAGCCACAACTCTCATCATGGGGTCTGCAGTTGAATTCTTTACTCTCTCTAGAAAGACCTCTAAATCTAGTTGAACCAGGGCTGTGTCACCCAACTCTGGTAAAGAGCTTATAAGGGAAGATGAACTCATCAATTTGGGTAAAACAGGCCTCATATTTTGGTTCATGGTTTTTTCCAAATCAATCCCAGGCGAAGAAGAAAATTGTAAACAAAAACAAGTAGCTAAAGAACACCCAAATCTTTTAAAACAAACTACAGCAATTTAGAAAATTGTCGAACATACCTTCCTCTGCTCTTTGTAAACCTCTATCACTGCCTAATTTTCCCGCTCCGAAAACTCCTTCTCAAAATCTTCCCACGAAAATAATAATTTCGATGAGACAACTACTCAGTTTTTAAAGCGGAGAAAATCTTACCCGTCATTACTAAAGATGCCTTCATTACTCCTTGTTCGTGTGAAGTTACTTTGAAATGATTGTGTTGAGGTACGCCTTAACCGTTAAGTCACTTCTCTTCTGACACAGTAGATCTTCACACATACTTGCCATAAATGGTAGATTTCAAATTATTAGAAAAAGGAATATTCCTTCCCTCGGCGGCCGTCTATCGTGTTCTAAAAGTCCGCGCCATCACCACGTGGCAAGTCACATGCCTCCCAAAGAACCTATACATAAAACTCAGAGCCTTGTGCAATCATCACAAAAAGATATTAACATGACAGATGTTGAACTTGAACCTTGAACCTTCAAGGTTCAAATTCAAGGTTCAAAAAATGCAAAATGCCGACAAGAACTAGCAAAGCTTAAAATTGCGCGGGGGAAGAGACGCTCGAAAAAATGCCGATTGAACTTTGAACCCTGAACCAAAAAGGTTCAAGTTCAATGTAGTGAAACCTAACAAGGACCGAATGACAAGAGCAAAAATTTAAGCAAGATCTTGACCGATGAACCAGACAATGAACTAGACAAACATAACTTCATACGGGGACGCATATGGAATGAAAATTGTATATGGGCCCAACAGTTCTACGATGCATACTAATGAGATGTTGTAGGAGTGTGGTGCAATGTTATTTACGCGATCATCAAGAGACTTGCAAGATCTATTTTTATGCCCTAGAGATGATGGCTACTATTTCTATAGAAATGATTGTTTGAATGAGAAGTGCTCACAATGTGGTGGGTTGTCAAAGTTTGTTTCATGTTTTCATGAGGGTAGCGAACATGAGTTTGGATAGAATTATGTTGAGAAAAAAAGATAGGAGATAGTGAAATATACTTTGAAGAGTGGAGGTGAAGGTTCTAGATGCGAATTAGTCTAAAGAGAAGTGAGTGTTGCTAATTTTATTTTGGATTTTGAGGAAAATATTTTCTACAAGTATGCAAGGGACACCCATAGGTCTCAGTGGTTGGATCAATAGTTTAGGATGTGTAAGAACACTTTCCCAATTGGCACTATTTTATCGGTGGTTGATTCTGCAAAGAAGTATACATTGCAACCACCGAATGAGGTATAGTCTCAATACTACAATTCAATCCAGATTGATATTTTTGTTCACATTACATATAGACATGCTCCTGATAGTACAGAAGAGGATAGGAAGATAATCAGGGAGTATCATTTTTATATGAGTGATGATAGATCACACTCCTCCGAGTATGTGCAACATTTTTTCGTGAAATTTTTTTGAGTTCTTGCATGAGACAGATATTTCAATTGATCGACATCTCATATGGTCAGATAACTGTATGAGTCAATTCAAGAATGCCCATATGTTTTATTGGTTGAGTAGAATGCATGTAGAGAGGTGCATGCCTCATATCTGGTGTTTTTTTTAGGCAAGGAATGAGAAGGGGGAGCATGATGGAGCAGGTGCATGTTTGAAGAGAGCTCTAGTTAAGGAGCAATTGATGATTTCAGGTGCAAATTTCTTTGATGCACGTTCTATTGTTGATTGGTGCAATTCAACATTGTCACATGGAGGTACTCTTGATTTAGTAGTGACCAAATTCTTTTGGTTGGTTGAGGGCACAGTGGGAGACATATTGGATTGTCAAACAATTAAAGATTCTTCAAATATGCATTCATTTCTCAGCTTAGATGCAAGCACATGGACCATTTGTACACGAGTGTTGGCTTGTTTTTATCAGATTTTTGTTTGGTGTGATTGGGATCAGTGCGAGTCAAGTGAGTGGGTTGATATGTGGGTTCCACAATATCTAACTCCTTTATCTCAAACAATATCCTTGTGAAATGATGACATGAAAAGTTCACTTGAGTATTACTGTCTATTAGATCTTGTACAACTAGGACATGTATTTATAGTTGTTGCACCGCAAGGGAATGAAGAGAGATTAGAATATTGGTTGGCACGATGTGTACATGGAAAGCAAAATCTAACACAACTAGTGACAGATGATGATGGGTTCACATATCCTACAGGTTCAGTTGTTGTTGTGGGAACTTGGTTACAAACATACATGATTAGAAAGAATGGAATACCTGCATTTGAAGACTATGAGAGACACAAAACCATTCTCATGTATTCACACCTTATTATAGCTACAAATGTCAAGTTGTTGAAGCATCAAGCAAAACCAAAGACCAAAGAGCTATGGACAGTGGCTATTGTTGACCATGAAGCAATACTAGATACTCTTAAGCAAAGAGATGACCCTTCAGGCACACTTGAGTAGTAGGTCTTTAATGGTGTCTTTTTTTTTTTTATCATGCATTTCATTTCAAACAATGATCATAAAACCTTAATGTTCAAGTTTGTTACGTGTATATTAAGGATGTGTTCAAAATGCAGGTCTATTGATGAACTTTTTTTTTGCAACACGGTTTTTGCATGCACATAGCACATACACTTGATATAATTCAAAGGGACGTATTTTGCAACACGTCTTATCATCATGCATTTGATGAGCATTATAATTTTTGATAATACACAACACTATTTGACAATTTTTGATGATATAATTATCGCAAAACCTTTATGCTCATGCAGGTCTTTTTGATGATATACAACACTATTGCATAATGATTTTTACATCAACATAGTGGGTTCACTCGATATAATTCGAAGGGATGTATTTTTACGGTATATAATCCCACCTTTTCATTTATTATCATGCATTTCAGTAGAAGTGATTATTGTATACATATAAAAATGGCTATGAGCGATTAAATAAATATTATATATTTATTTAATATTTATTCTTCTATTAAATAGTTAATTTGAAAAGATTAATTTATTTAATTCATTTCGTGTCTTTCTATTAATTAATTTAATTGCAATATTTTATTAATTATTTCATCTATTCTATTCCTCTAATTAATTAAATATCTAATATTTAATCATCTCCTTCAATCAATTAAATATCTAATATTTAATGGTTATTCTCCTATCCTATAGTCTCAAATATTAAATAGTTTCTTAAATTATTTAATCTTTCTTATCCAACTCACCCTCCATCTCCACTTCATCTCCCCTTTGCCAACTCATCCATCATGTGGCTAAGGAAATTAATATTTCTAAAATATTAATTCATCATTTATCTCCAACCTCCAAACTTAATGAAATATTGTGTACGTACACATATTTCATAACCTCCTTCTATATTCTCTCCAACATCCCTACATCTTAGGAAGGACTTGATTCCATTTGTCCTCTCATGCCTAAATTTTATCCAACCATCCCTAGATTCTCTCAGTCAGCAACCCAGTCAAGGTGAGATGAGTGACACGTGTCTTCTCCTTCCCCCTTTCTCTCAACCTTCACCTTTTCTCACAACTATCCAAATCTGCAGATCTGATCACGACTGTTGATCTAAGCCACATCATCTTATCCTCTCAAGGTCTATAAAATCAAGAGTTTCAGTTGAGAGAGAGTTAGACTTCAAGTGAATTTGCAAGACAAATCATTTGTAAAACTTATGCATCCGTGAGTTTTAATCTTGAAGCAAATAACAATCAACATTTTAGCATAATCATGTAGTATTGCATATCATAGCATTTGTGAACTATCAGTTATCAGTCCATTCTTCATATGCCATCTTGGAAGCTATCAGTGCTTGTCTGAGAGCACACCATCTGCAACCAGGAACATTGGAGTTAGGACACAATGAGACATAAACCATGAAGGTAATATTAGTATTTTTATTTCATATGTATTTCATGTAGTTTCATTGGTTGAGTTTGGATTTCCTGTAGCATTTCCACTGGTATTTTGTGAAACTAACTTGTTGCAGGTAGCATTCTGAGGATGAAATTCAAGTCGACACAACTATCATAAAGCCTTTATGTAGGTTAGCGCTTTTGCCCTAAAGATTAGCGTTTTTGAGGTGAAAGATAGCGCATTTGTTAGAATAGCGCTTTTGTTTGCAACTGACATAATTTTCTTGCAGGTCTGAATGTCCGATAACTATTTTTTTTCAAACTACTGACATGCATGTGTAGGATTGTGTTTAAGGCAAATTTTATGCATTTCCTCACCTATTTAATTGAAAGCCTTATTTTGGAAAGTAATATATCATGTCTTACTCATTTAGTCTAACTAAGGGGATAAATTGACAGCATGCAACTTGCATTTTGAGTAACTTCTCTAAAATAGTTGCACATAGACTTTTAAAATGGCTAAAATAAACACCATGCTTATTGGAGCAACATCTCCAAATAAAGGATAGATCACATTGCTATGGAAAGCTAAAAAGAACACTTATATTCCCTATCTTGAAAGTGGTAGGTATATGCTCTCCCCTTAATTGGGTGATCAAAAAGCCAAACCCACTCTTTTATGTTTTCTTTACTTTCAAGCAATTAAATCCTTTAGAGGGCTTTCCTTCCCGAGCTTCCTTGAGGGGGTAGTGAGAGGGGAATGACCTAAAGTGGAAACAGGCTAATATCAAGTCCTTCCAATCCACTCTAAATAAATCGTGTTTGTGAAAAAAGTCCCAAACAACATGTGCTGATAAGTTCATACCGACACTATGTTTCCCCATAAACCCTATGGAGTGTAACCTCTATAGGCTGGGAACCTTCTGTATTTATAGAGCTGAAAGTGTTGCATGTATGGCCACATGACCGGAAGCCTTTACTAAAAACCACTTGTACTATTTGTCAAAATCCTTCTAGTTGTTGGCGCAGGAGGTCAGACCTCTGAAGCGGCTCACACACATACGGTTCTTAGTAGAGATATAAAGTTTGCCATGGAGAGTTTTCATGGAAACTGGTGCTTGGCTGCCCTGGAGAAGTGAGTGTCGAGGGTGGAGCCAGTGGGGTCAAGCATCTAAATATCCGCTTTGAATAGCGTAGCCTCGGGGGAAACCCCATGTGAGATTCAACAATTATTGTCTCAGCCTGCCATAAGATTTGTACTTGCTTGTGCATTTTGTTTATTAAACAATGTGTCTTCTATGTTTGTAACATGTTCCAAATGGTCAAAAATTGAAGAAAATTATCATCTATGAGTGAGCAAAAATCCAACAAATTTCTGGAAAAATTGATCAAAAGGGTAGTACAAAGGATTTCCAACATTTGAACACCAGATCAAACTAAAGTGTCAAAACATCGGTATCAAAATACTTCTTGAGTAGATTTGTCTCTAAACCATCACATATTTTCAAACTAGCTCAACAACTGGGTCACTAATCCAATAGGCTATTCCCAAAAGGTTTCTATAAGCATAAACATTCAACAAGCTATTGATTCAAACATCTTAAGTGCAAAAAAAATCAACATCATTGCCAAGTCTCTCATTAGGATAATCAAATCCTCTATCACGAAGCTTGTTCAATTTATCCTATGTTCATAATCTTGGATATATCTTTCTTTTTTTTGAACCTAGGTTATATCAAAATTAGAATTGCACCAACATTGGAATCAAACAAACTTGTAAACTGTCAGATGCTTATATGACTTTAAGTATCACCTTAAGAAAAGAAAACCCAGTTATAAAGCTACTCAGAAAAGAATAAGATTCTTGTATATCAATCGCAAGATCTTATTAAAACATAGGACATTCCTACATCATTTTCGTCACTATTTAAGTGGTTGTGGTACAGATTTTGACGGAAATTTTTTGCAAGGACGTGCTTTTCAACAAAGAGATGCTTTATCACAACGAACAAACAATAGCGGTAAAATCAACAAAGCATATCTTCCTAAACCAATAATCACCTATTGACTTTGTCCTTTGGAAATTTCAAAAATTTTGAAATAATCACATGCCAGTTTGGACTAGAGCTCAATATGAACAACTTAGAAAACAACAAAAACAAATGGAGGAAGAAGATAATCCTATATTCCAAAATTTTGGGTATACCGTTGTTGACGAAGAAGCAGTCAATAGCACCATTAGAGATCTTGAGAAAGATTTCAAATTTGATAGGCTAATGGAAAAATTGTTGGCAAAACAAAAAGAGAAATATCTCTTGATGTTGGCAAAATCTGGAGCTAAACTACCACAAGACTTTAACATAGAAATCTTGAAACAAGATGCAGAGGCAAGTAACACCCAAAACACAGATGATCCAAATAACGAAGATGTGAATAAAGAAGGTCATGAAGAGACGAGAAAAGAACGTGATGATACAAGAAAAGAGCATAGTGATAAAAGAACTTACGAAGAAACAAGGAGAAACTATGTGGATAATTTGTTGTTAAACCTTACTCAACAAATGCAAATTCTACAACAACAGATGTAAGATATGAAAAATGGAACAAGCTCCAAGAAGTATTTATTGGAAGATATATGCCCATATCCTTTTGATAAAAATTTGAATATGGTACCATTTCCGTAACATTGCAAGATCCCTAAATATGACAAATATGATGGAAAATCCGATCCTCGGGATCACATTAGGGAGTTTTGTACTACGAGTATGGAATTTTCCCACGATGAAACTTACCTTATGCATCTTTTTCCTAGGAGTTTAAATGGACAATCAATGGAGTGGTTTTCAAGATTACCATCCGAAATCAAATCTTTTGAAGAACTTGTGAATAGATTTATTTCACAATACTCCTACAATATAAGGAATGAGATAACAATGCTAGATCTATGCAATGTTAAACAAAAGAATGGTGAATCTTTTATGATCTTCTTAAAATGATGGAAACACATGTTTAATAGGTATCCAAGAGATGTGCCTGATCAAGAAAAAATGGACATATTCATTAATAATCTTATCAATGAAATGAGTTATCAACTAAGAATGCAATGTCCTCCCTCCTTTGCCAAGATGATTGAGAATGATCTGAAAATAGAGAATGCGATGGTAAAGAAAGGAGAGCTAAAAATTTACAATAATTCCAACAACAACAACGATGACAAACCCAAGTTCTGGTCAAAGAATATGAATGTCAACAATAGAGGAAATGACGATAATAGTGCTACAAAACAACAACAACCAATTTTTAATCTATCAAGTCAAATCCCAAGCAATAACAATTAAGAAAACAATAAAACCAAGTCCTTCTCCAATCCTCAGAGGAAATTCACAAACATTGGAGAACCATTGGAATCAGCTTTAAAAACTCTTCTTGCTAACAAATTGATTGTTTTACCATAAGCAAGAAGTTATGAACCACCTGTCAAGCCAAATTGGTGGAATGACAATCATTTTTGCAATTACCATCAGAATAAAGGACACCAAACAAATGATTGTCAAAGATTGAAACACCTTATCCAAGATCTAATCGATAATGGAACTATCACAGTGGATAGCCACAAGAAAAATGAATCACACCTAGTTTTCAAAACTCCACTTCCGAATTATGACAAAGGTGAACATCCCAATTAAAAGATAACAAAGGAAAAGCCAAAGTGAATTACACTTATACATATGATGATGTGGTTAATGTTATCATTGTTAAAGATAATCCATCTTCAAAGCCAATCAATGTTATTACGAGAAGCAAAGCAAAGGTTACCTTTCCAGGTATAACAAAAGACCCAACATCCACTTCACAACAATACAATTTAGTAGAGAAATTACAAACAATACCCGCTCAAATATCAATTCTGGAACTTCTCAAGGTTTCACCTATGCATAAGGAAATTTTGGAGAAAACTTTATTGGAAACAACAGTTTCAAAAGACTTGGAGATAGATCAGTTCCAAAACATGGTAGGACACCTTATAGCTCCTCATTGCTTATCATTTTCTGAAAATGATGACGCATCCTTACAACATCCTCACAATGCTCCCTTACATGTTGAAGTCACCATTAATCAAACTCGTGTCAAACATGTACTCATAGATGGTGGAGCCGGCTTAAACATTTGTGCATTAAGTTTGATAAAAGCTTTGGGATATTCAGAAAATGCAACAGATCCAAAGAAGAAAATAAACATTAAGGCTTATGATGAAGCAAAACATTCTTCTAAGGGAACTGTTGTGTTACCAATCAAAATAGGACCCGTGGAAAGGAATACATTGTGTCAGGTTTTAGATTTGAACCTCTCTTACAAAATTCTTCTAGGAAGACCATGGATTCACAATATGCAAGCAGTTCCTTCTATGTATCATCAATGTGTAAAATTTCCTCATGAAGGATAAGAAATCACTATAATTGCAGATTCTAGTCAATATTGCAATAATTTGAAGCCAACACAAGATACAAGAGTTCCACATAACAAAGAATCGGTATATCCTGCCAAAGAAATTCAAGAAAAGTTATGGGAAACCTTTGAAAAAAAGCTCAAATTAAATGATGAAGGAATGGGAAAATATTCTTTGCATAATTTTCAACTTTCCCCTAAGTCATATGGAAAGCCTACAAATATCCAATCAAAGACCTCAAAAAGATCAAAAGATATGTTTAAAGGAACATTTGTTAGAGATGGAACTCTTGAAGAAGAAAATGAAGACAAAGACATTCTTGGTTGGTTATACGAAGATGAAAATGAAACTATAGCAACAACTGCAGAAGTCAATATTCCCATAAAACAATATGGCAATGGTTATAAAATCATGCAAAAAATGGGATATGAAAGAAAAGGACCAATTGGTAAGTGACATCAAGGTATTTCAAAACCTATTTGTCTCCACTCACAATCCAAAGAAGATAAATCAGGGCTTGGATATCTAAAATCCAATCAAAAGCAACATAATCATCAACAACAAAAGTGGAGAAAGAAATCAGTCTCTAAAGAAGAAAAATGGCAAAATAAGCTACATCAAACAACAAAAATAGTAACCAATAAAAAGAAGAAGCAAGAAGAACATGAAAATCAAGAAGAGGAGATTACCATCAAAGGTAAAGAAGAATCTTGTCAACAAGTTCAAGAAATACAAACAAATGCAGAATCTGAACAAGATATTCCTGAAGCAGTGAAAATAGAGATGGCATAAATCAGGGAACTTTTTGCACCATGTAACATCCCTGTATGGTATGGTGGAGTAGTCTTAGATCATGGTTTAGAGACATATTCAAATGAGTATGAATGGGGTGCAGATGTCTTATCTAGTATGTCAAGTAAGGAAAACAATGAAGAACAAATAACTATTACAGAGGAAGACTTATTTAATACAAAACAAAAGATGTAGTTAGAAAGAAGACAAGAAGAACTCAGAATTTAGAGAAAAAAGGCGTATGCAAAACAACAAAGGAAAGGGAATGACAAAGACAAAGAAGTAACACCACAAGAACTACAAACATGGATAGATCAAGCATATGGAAATATAATATTTTCATCAAAAGAGGAACAAGATGTATCAATATGTGGAAAAACCATAGAAGAATTAAGAAATAGTCAGGTAGGATTGACTATTAGTCCAGAAGAAGTTGAGTTTGAAAGGAGACAAATCTAGCAAAAGAATCCTCTTTATCATGTACACAAGTATGTCAACTCCAAAATGAAAATGAGGTCAATCAAGAAGGAATTTGCAGTATTAAAGATGTGTGTGTTGATATAATCCATTCCTTTAAGGGACAAATGTCAGTTGAAGAACCACTTGAGTGTGAACCACAAAATACTAATACTGATTTTGTTAGAACTAATTGGAAGACACTTGGGAGAGACAATTCTCAAAATCATTCAATCTGTGACATTACCTACTCTATGCTAAATTATGATCATTATGTCATGAACTTTGAAACACCTAATGATGACAGTGACTATGACTTACCCCTTCTTCATCCTGAACTAATTGACTGGGATAATTTAGAAAACCCTGAACTAAATGTCTTTTCCAATGACCGTGACTTAGTCGTGTATCTTAATGCTATCGAACCCATCACACCTAAGATATCTTCCATTGTAGAATCAAGTAATGTTTCTCATAGTCAGGAGAATGCCAACCTTTCTAGTCACAAAATTGAAATAAAACAAGGAAAGAGACCTACTGTTGAAAACCATTTCATGGCAACACTAGATCAATCAAAAGGGAAAATAAAGGACGTATCTGATGGTGAAAACCTCTTTGAGGTGCCAGAAGATGGAAAGTTTGACATTCTTCCTACATATTTTCAAGAGAGATCTGCCATCCTGATAAAACCAATAGAAGCAGTAAATATTGGTACATCAAAGGATACTAAGATACTTCATTATGTTGCCTCATTATCAGATGAAGAGAGGAAAGAATACATGGAATTCTTTAAGCAAAGACAAATAATTTTTTCTTGGTCCTATGCAAACATGCCAAGACTTAATTCAAATCTTATCATGCATCATCTTAATGTGGATTTAAAAGAAAAACCAATTAAGCAAAAGCTAAGAAAGATGCATCCACACATTGGTCTTCTTGTAAAAACCGAGCTGAAGAAACTATTGGATGTGGGTTTTATAAGACCCGTTGCTTATCCAGAATGGGTTTCAAGTATTGTACCAGTGTCAAAGCCAGATAAAAGCATAACAATTTGTACGGATTTTAGAGATCTGAATAAAGCATGTCCAAAAGATGATTTCTCGCTACCAAACATTGATATAATTATGGACTTATCAGCTGGACATGAGATGTTTTCATTAATGGATGGCTTTTTGGGATATAATCAAATAAGAATTGCACCTGAAGATCAAGAAAATATGGCTTTCACCTGTGCATGGGGAACTTATTGCTGAAATGTTATGCCATTTGGGCTTAAGAATGCAGGAGCGACTTATCAAAGGGCTATGACAACAATTTTGCATGATATGATGCATACATTTATGGAAGATTATGTAGATGATATACTTGCAAAATCTCATACAAGACAAGAACATTTGAACATCTTAAGCAATATTTTTGACAAGCTGGAAAGATATCAATTGAGATTAAATCCAAAGAAATGTGCATTTGGGGTAACCTCTGGAAAACTTCTTGGGTACATTATATCAGCTTGTGGAATTGAAGTAGATCCTGAAAAGGTCAAATCCATCATGGAGATGGAGTCACCTAGGAACATAAGTCAATTGAGATCTTTACAAGGAAGATTGCAATCAATCAGGAGGTTTTTCTCTCAGTTAGCAAATAGATGTCTTCCATTCACCCATCTTCTACATAAGAATATTCTATTCAAATGGGGTAAAAAATGTGAAGAAGCTTTTTTGCAAATAAAATAATATCTTATGAGTCCTCCATTACTGGTATCACCAACCAAAGGGAAACCATTGTTTCTCTATATCTCAACAACAAATGTATCATTAGGAGCTCTCCTAGCTCAACATGATGAAGAAGGAAAAGAAAGAGAAATATATTATATTAGTAGAACTCTTGTTGGCTATGAATTAAATTATTCCTCAATAGAGAAGATATGTCTAGCAGTTGTATTTGCAACTCAGAAGCTGTGACATTATATGTTGATTCATTCTGTGAAACTAATAGCAAAGATAGATCCACTCAAATATTTGTTAAGCAAGTCAACCTTGATAGGAAGACTAGCCAAATGGGTTATGATACTGAGTGAATTTGATATAGAGTATGTTGACCAAAAAGCTATCAAGGAACAGGTCATCGTTGATCAATTGGCTGAAGCACCTTTACAACACGACATGCCTTTGCACATTGAATTTCCTAATGCAGATATTTTGACAGTAAGTACACACTTTTGGGAATTGTAATTTGATGGTTCTTATACACAATATGGATCAAGCACAGGAATATTTTTCATCACACCTTAGGGACACAATTCCAAAATCATATAGACTGTGGTTTCCATGCACCAATAATACTGTAGAATATGAAGCATTGGCTATTGGGTTCAAAATGACCATTGAATGGAATGTCAAAGAACTACACGTCTATGGTGATTCACAGCTTATCATCAACCAAATAAATTATGATTATCAAACTAAGGATGATAATCTCATGCCATACAAACAACTGATAGAGGAGTTTAAAGAACACTTTAAAGAAATATCATTCACCCAGATTCCAAGAAATGAGAATAAAGCAGCAGATGCAATAGCTACAATAGCATCTCTCTTGCAAAATAAGGAGAATCAACATCATTACAAATTTCTCATGGAAGATATCTTAACCCTTACCATTCAATCCCAACATATCTACCGAATTTTCCATATATCAGGAACCAGTCAATCCTTATATAGTCAAACCTATCAGTATTTAAAAGAGAATATCCTTCCTCTTGACCTATCCCACAATCAGAAAAGGAATTTTATCCTCCAGTCCTCTCGCTATACTATTATTGTCGAGATCTTATATAGGCGTGGTCTATATGGTAGTTTGTTGAGATGTCTTGAACAAGATGAATCTGAGAAAGTTCTTAACAAATTTCATGTAGGTATTTATGGCACACACTCAGGTGTCTTAACATTGGCTAAGAAACTTCTTCGTATGGGTTACTATTGGCCTACTATGGAGAGAGATTCATTCACATATGCTAGGAAATGCAAACAATGCCAGATCCATGGGAATCTCATTCATGCACCAACACAAGAATTATATCCTATGACAGGATCATGACCATTTTCTCAATGGGGTCTTGATTTGGTAGGAAAGATAAATCCCTCATCTTCTAATGGACATAAGTTTATTCTGACTGCTACTGAATAGTTCACTAAATGGATTGAAGCAGTACCTCTAACAACAGTGACAGGAAAAAAAATATCATCATTCATTTTGAATTATATAATCCATCGCTATGGAGTTCCTATGACCATTATCACTGATAATGGAAGTGTAATGCCCATACCCTAGTCGGACTTTTAAAACCCGTTTAACCTTGATTAACCTCCTATGTGGCACTCTTGAATGGTAGATTAACTGATATGTAATGTGTAGTTTAGATAATATAACTAAATTGTGCATACTTATTATTGTGCTTTTGCATCGATTCTCGTGTAAATGTAATTGTTTCCTAACCCTTGAGATAAATCTTGAGCTAACGCTTTCATTGAATACTTGTATATGTATATGCATGCTTGTATGGATTCATGGGTACAGGAGATTGCAGGTACAACACCGCTTAGGGCAAGGTTCATCTCCTTTGGAATTTGCAAGGTTGAGTATGCTCCTTCATCTTTTGAATTCGGATTTAGTGGTCATATAACTCTCGTCTTGCCTTAGCCATGGTTAGGTGAGCATCGTGTGTGGATTCGTGGGGCTTTCTTTTCATTGGGATGCGTGTCGAGAGATTTGGAGGACTCCCTCGATTTGCGTGCCATGCACGAGGTAAGTGAGGTTTGTTATCCTAAGTATTAAATTCAAAATTTATGAGTAGACGAGCACATTAGAAATTTAGAAATTTAAATTGGGTAGCTTCCTTTATATGATTAATCATTAATTTAAGAGATCGCTTTAAATTATTATTGTAGCCAGCTTAAGGTAATTAACTGGGGATTAGCGTGCTCATTTACACAGTTGAAACATTTACGCATATGTAGTTGGGAAATTAGAATAAATAAGACTCTTGCATTAGATCGATCATTTATTTTAAAATGTCGCTTTATTAAGTTATAGCGGGTTAATTTAATAGTTAATTTTAATAACTACGATTTTAATAAATTATGCATTTTAGAAAGGAAAATTTTTAAAGTCGTTTGGGAGATAGAAATAAATTACTCATTTTCGCATTTTGGAAGAAAAGGGATAAATTATTATTATTTAAACGAAATTATTTCCTTTTTACTTGTATAGTTGATATAGTATAAAAAGATTGATTTTTAGAAAATTAAAATTTAATCAAAACGCCATACCCGGTAAGTAGTCCCAAAATATAAATGTAGGCCTAAATCGATATTAAGAAATTAAAATTTAAAACTCAATAAGAAAAAGAAGCAATTTAATTTTAATGGGGGAAAACATATAAGATTAATAAATAATGGTAATGAATGACTTCCATTTGGGATTTTCAATCATTTTATTTTAAAAATAAATACCTAATTTCGAAATTGAAATTAGGGCAAAAATTAGGGTTTTCTTTTTAACCTTGTTTTGTAAGCATTTTGGGGGCTTCTTGGCTTTTGGTCTTTTTTTTGGAAAAACATGGTTCTTGCAAGGGAGATTGGGGATTTTGGAGAGGGATGAGGAATGAGAGCAGCTGATTTGGGAGCTCATCTTCATCAAAATCTCTTCCTGGAAAGCGTTTGGAGGTAAGAAATTTTAATCTCCTCTTTTGTTTGTTGTTATGCCCTCCATGAAATGCTGGAAAAATAGAGAGGATTGTTACCCATGAGGGTTTATTAAGATTTAGTTTTCAGTTGGTTGAAGGCTTGGTTATTCTTCAAAGACTCTTCTATTTTGCCCTCTTTGAAATCCATAATATTCTGAGAATGAAAAAGAGAGAAAAGAAAAAAAGAAAGAAAGGGAGAAATGGTTGTGAGTGTGTTTGTTTTTTTTTTTTTTCAAAATGGGGTTGCTGGAAAATACTTTAAATTTGTGTTTTCAGACTGTGTTTTGGTGAGGAAATCATACATTTTATTTTTATTAATTACATAGATTGTTTTCTTTGTTTTAAGAAAAATTATCTATAAATATTCATTTAGCAAGTTGTGGACTGCACTCAGGCAGTTTTGGTCTAGGTTTGGAATGATAAAGAAATTTGGATCTGGTATCGTATTTTACCAGAGATTGTTTTTTTGAAAATAAAATAAAACAAAAATGAAAAAAAATATATATAAAAAAAATGATGTTTTATGCCCCCCCCCCCATCGCTGGGAGGAGGCAATGCTACCACGGTAGTTGCTGCTACCAGTTGGTAGCAGCGCTACCACTGGTAGAACTGCTACCAAATGGTAGCAGCGCTACCAAGGGTAGCGCCTGCTACCATTTGGTAGCAGCGCTACCAATGGTAGCGTGGCTACCAAGGGGGCCCACGTGGTATTCCACGTGGGTAACCCCAGTTACAATATGCCTCATTTTTTTAAAAAAAAATCTTTTGTTTATTAAATTAGTTTTTAATTCATTTTTTTTTTATTGTTTTAAACAAAAGAAAATAATAAAATAATAAATCTAGGATATGTTAATAAACAAAAAAAAGGGGGGGGAAAACAATATATTGATTTTGTATGGGGTTCTTGTTATTATTTAAATTTAGATTTTTCTCCCTTATTTAACTAATAATATTTAAGCTGAGTAATGATTAACATATAGAATTTAGAATATTGGAAGCTCGAAAACTCATATAGAGATACATGTTTTTGTTTTGCCACATTCTGATTTATATAACTGGCATTGATAATTACTAATCATAAACTATGGTTAAATGTGAATATTTAATAAATGATATCTTAGGAATTTCTTATATCATCATATAATATTAATCACATGTGGCTTCTTGGTCCCTTCGTAATGAATACCTTTCGTGAATTAACCCTTAGTGTTCTGACGATAATTTTAATCGGTTTGATATAAAATTGAGATTTACATATACTTGTTTTATATATATGCAAGGGATTTATAAATCGTTGGGAGGGTACTAGTGTATAGTTCTAGACCAACATGTTAGTGATGTGTATCTAAGGATTAAGTAAAATACCCGAATGAGAAATGCTTACATTTATGTGAACTTAGTTGGCAAACTTGTAGAGTTGTATTTACGGACTGAAATTGTCATTAGTAGTATGGTTGTGATCGCCTAAAAGGAAAGATTGTAAAGACTTATAAATTTTGTATTCCTACGATATAATACCAAAGGGGTCTTGCAGTTGAGCAGACCCGGAGATGTAGCCCATCCGGGGTGAACTCCGAGATCATATCTGTGTTATGTGATGATTATAGCGTGCCTTGTTTTATGTTTTAAATTATCATGAAAGGATGTAATCTTGCATGAGTGTATGGTGGAAGTTTACTGAATTCGAATTTTAAATGCATAACATTATTCATATGGATAAACGTAGTTATTTAAGTTCATAGAACGTTGTGAATTATGAATATGGCATGGTATTTATATATTGAAAATTAAAGTGTGGAAAAAGTAAACTGGTAATGTTAATTTGAATTGTAATAGTGGAAGAAATCCAGATAGAATTACTTCATTGGATTAATTGTTAAAAAGTATGTTAATTGGGAATGAATGTAAAAAGGGGAAAACAAAGTTAAAAATTATGTCACAATTCTTAGATTGAAATTTAAAAGAAGAACATCATAGAAATATCTATCCTTTTACCTTAGTAAATGAATCACGCCATGTCAATTATGTTTCTTTACATTGGATAAAATTTGTTAAGTTATTTCACGTTTTAATCACAACCAATAACCCTCACCAGATTACTTCTATAACCGGGTGAACCCAACTAGAAAACCCATATGTTAATCTTTATAAAAAGGAATCCCTCATGTTTGCTAAGATTGAACTAGAATGGGAGACGTCATGATAATTATGTTTCATTATATTGGATATAGTGGTTTGGTCTATTACGTTTAATCTTAACAAATCAACCTTATCGAAATTTAACTTGATAATTGGTGAAACTCAACTAGTTCACCCTAATTTTAACCCCAACAAATGAATTTTCTTTATGATTGTTAAAGATGAACTGAAAAAGAAGGGATTCAATTAGTTGTTGATACATTAAATTTAATAAAAGAATCTCTCTCACATTATATTCATTTAACGATAAAAAAAAAGTGATTTGCAACGAGATAATTGTAATTCAACCCTAATGGAAGAGCATCTCTTGGAATTTATACTTTAATCTTGAAATGTTAGATAATATCTTGCTAACTATATCTTATAGTTAAAGGATGAACTCTGGTGGCTCAATACATTTTCAACGTAATGATTCTAGCCAATCTAGTAGTATTATTTAAAACTTCAAATGACTCCTATGGCTACTCACATTTTATCTTTCATTTAAGAGCTGCAACTCATTAGTTGGCTACGCTTGAAATCGAATAAAGGGGTTTCACTCTATTAATTGTGGTCAATCCTTAAGAAACGAAAATTCTCCTTATTAACCATACTTGTTAATATTTTAAAAGAGATATCACATGTGGGTGAATATTTTAAGATCAAATGAAGGGATCCTCACGGTATTTATCGTAGTTAAACCTTAAATGAATGAATCTCATTAGGCATATTTTTAAACATTAAAGGAAGAAATCAATTGTGAAAGGGTACCACAATCCCAAGGAATGAACTTCATTATATTAATCACATGAACCCTTTTTGGGGGCCTCTTCAAGTAATTATGAATTAAGGTGCGATGAATAAATAATCTCCTCAATGGCCTCCTAACCATCGAAGTAATTGAACACCTCCTAAAGATATAAGGTGTTAAACCATTGAACACATATTTAATCAAGGACTATGCATTACCTCGTAATTAAGATATCCAGTTTAATGGATCTAATGACGCAAGTTGAGTTAGGTGTAAGGTTGTGTAATCGCGTTAGGAAACTCCTTAGGATTGGCTGAGCCTTCCGCTATGATATCTAAGTTGACAGACAATCTCCATTGTATTTTAATGTCGTGTCTAATAATGAATTGAGTTAACTTCAATTTAACTTAATAATGTAACTTTTCATTAACGCTCTTAATAATTGTTTAAAAAAAAAAAAAAATTACACTCTATTTGAGTGTTTTTAATCTAAACCCTTAGGGGTTTCCTGGCGGGGCATTACAGGAAGACCATTCAAAAATCAAGATGTGAAGGAGCTATGTGAACAATTTCATATCCAACATAGGTTTTCTACTCCATATTATCCATAGGGAAATGGTCAAGGTGAGGCATCACACAAAACTATCTTGAAAATTTTAAAGAAGATAGTCAATGAAGCTGGAAAAGATTGGCACATTCAGCTAAATCCTGCTCTGTGGGCATACCGAACCAGCATCCACACTCCAACAGGGGCAACTCCATATTGTTTGGTCTATGGATCAGAAGCCATATTACCTATAGAAGTAGACATACCTTCACTATGAGTATCCTTGAAAGGTCTTATACCAGAAGAAGAACAACGAGTCTCTCGACTCCAAGAACTTGAACTGATTCAGGAACGTCTCCAAAATGCAACAGATCATTTGAAAGTATATCAACAAAGAATGGCAAGATGTTATAACCACATAGTCAAGCCGCACATTTTTTAGATTGTTGATATAGTTCTAAGGGAGAATCCAAGAAATCAGCAAGACCAAGAAAAGAAGGGAAAATTTGAACCAAATTGGCTAGGACCTTTTGTCATAGTAGCAGCATATGGATCAGGAGCATACAAGTTATCTACCCCTAAAGGTGATTGGTTTGATGAACCTATCAATTCTATTCATCTCAAGAAATTCTATGCTTGAGATATAAATTCCTGAAAAAAATCAATAAAAAGCATATAACGTCTTGAAGAAATCAGTAAAAAAAATTAGAAAAGCGGAAAATCCCTTAAAAGCATAAAAAAATAAAAAAGGAAAAAGAAAAAAAAGAGAGAAAAGAGAGAGAAAAATACAATAAATTTAGATGGTGAAAACTTGGTAAACAAGCACTATCTAAAAAGTGAGTTCCTCCATCTATGAGATCACTTTGCACACCTATCCACTCCATCATATCGCATCTATTGCTTCCATCGATCTTAGCTTATCCATTCCATCTTTCACATCTATTGCTTTGAACCATTTCACAGGAAATATGCAACTTACCAACAATTGTTAATCTTTGACACACTTGTCATAGTCACTGTCTTAGATC
The DNA here is from genome assembly GCF_030272615.1 of Cryptomeria japonica. Lineage (NCBI taxonomy): Eukaryota > Viridiplantae > Streptophyta > Pinopsida > Cupressales > Cupressaceae > Cryptomeria > Cryptomeria japonica. The sequence goes on from NC_081414.1 coordinate 923,318,371, forward strand.
CTATCAGAATCGATCAATCTGCATTTGTATCCCGCCATGGTTTGGATCTTGATCAAATTCATACATCCACAATAATTTTTTGTTTCCACTGGGGGCAAAATCCTAATTCCTTTTTCTAAGGTGATCTTTTGAATCTTTGAAAATCCAAAACATTTGAAAAACTTAGAAAAACCAAAAACACCTAGAGTTTTGAAATAGATAACGAGCAACGAAGATCAAGGTGTCTTATAACAACTGAATCATGAAACTTAGAAACCAATGACGAATCAACCAGCAAATAATAAAGGATTATCAAAGATCATTCATCAAGATGATTATATCAGTTAATGACCATAAGAACATGTGAATGACATACAAGATTCAGTGTTTATATCTTGATTTTATTGCTAATCATGTACTCTATGCGACTTAAGGATGTCCATGACTAGAGAAGCTATGATGGGGCATGATTATTTTCTTTGATTTTTGTCTGTGGTTTATCTCTTATTAAGGTATGTACTTGTCTCAGGATATGATCGACAAAAGATCAAGGAGGACGTTCCAAGTCATGCATGAAAGGAGCTAATCCTTGTCTATTCTGCAAGCAATACTCAAGTCAACTTGATTCATTTTATCAAGTTGCTTGTATTAACTTGCTATATCAAAATCCATGTAAGAAATACTCAGGTCATCTTGAATCTTTATGTCAAGTTGTTTGTATTCTCTTACAACATTTTAAAGCTCAATGATGAAATCAAGCATTGTTACAAGATAACATATGAAGAATGGCAGTATAATTTTTAGTTAGAACATTTTAGATTAGTTCATTATTCATCTGCATTATAAGCATTCATTGTCAGTTGCATTATAAGCATATCATTTCATTAAGAGATCAATGGTCATAAATAAAGATTGAGTATGCTTGGACAAATAAAAATAATTTGCATTTGATCATTGTAGGTGCATTCATCTTTAGAATCATTTCAAATCATTTAATTGCATTTCCAAAATTGCACTAGTTTGCATTCAATTAAGTGCATTTCATTAACCATATAGTGTATCATCATTATTATTTTGCATTATCATTAAAATTTCATTAAAGATCATTTAGTTGTATCTTTGCACTTAGATTCATTCATCATTATAAGCATTTATCATTATAAGTTTGATTAAACATAGCATTCATAATCATCATCACTATAAAACATTTGCATTTTCATATCATTTTCATTTGCATCATTTCATTCATATTATTTAAGTTAGTAATCATTTTCATTTGCATCCATGGTCATCAAAAACAAAAATAAAAAACATTTATCATTGCATCATATAGATCATTATCATAAGGAAAAGAAAGACAAAAATCATCATCCACGTAATCCATGCATAAAATAACAAAAACATCATCATATAGATCATCCATGCAATCCATGCATAATCAAAATCATCATCATATAGAATAGTCCATGTCTGCATAGAAAACAATAAAAGTCCAAGTATACAATGATATCAAATAAAAAATACAAATGCCTCAAAATCAAGTCACGACTGTCCTGTACAATTACCACCTGACTCTGTTCGTCTCTGTGGTTGTGGGGGAGAAGATCCTCTAGATGCCTGTCTCCCATGATCACCACTCCTCTGAGGAGGTCCCATGACTCCACCACTACTAGTATCCATCAACACGGTGGTATGATAGCTACCTGCTCTTTGGCTCTCTGCAACTACATCCTCATATAGTTGTCGCCAATGGGAAGTCTCCTTCCCGACCCAGACTAGTGCTCTAACACTGGCAACTGAGAGAGTGCCTGATCCAACCTACTGAATATGATCAAGGAGACCCCGAGTATCATGTTGTCTCCTAACAACTCTATCCCTCTCAGCCATGAAATTTTGTACCTGTGCTCGAAGCTAATTAATCTATGATGTAAGACTATCAATGGTATCCTTCTCTGGCACATCATGCTCTAGTGCCCTAATCCCCTTCTCACCACCTCTCTATCCACCTATTGGAATCTCAGTCTAAGTATCTCTCAGAACCCGTCATCTAATAAGTGGAACATGATCCTCTGGATCCTCATCCTCCCCACCATGAGCTGCAATAACCCTAGGGTCTGGCTGAATTTGACCAAAATCAATGCCTCTCCCACAACCCCCATCCAAACCAATCATCTTGCCTCCTGTCAATGGCAACCCTCTTGATGATCTCATCCTTTCCCTACCATTATCCCTCCCAATCCATCCAACCTCTCTCCCACCCATAGGAAGCAGTCTCCCAATCCTGCCAACTGGTCCAAACGGTCCTCCACAGACTCTCAATCAACCTCCTCTGTGTCCAGGTCTCCTACCGCCACCACCACCATCCCCACCATCATCTCCACCTCCCCCGGCCTCTTGAGAATCTCTAAGCTCTCGTCTCCATCTCTGTCTCTTGACACCTGGATCATCTAAATCATCATCCTCATCTCCAGAGGTGGGAGGAAGACCTGCTGGATCAGTAATACGAGGAAATGGATGTGCTAGTATGTACTGAGCATAATCTGTAGTAACACCAGGATCAAGAATGTGTAATCTCATATCATAAGCCACTCTCAGAGTAGCAAGAAACTCTATGCGAGTAATCTCAAAAGACAAAGAAGGTCCCCAATCTCGCCTATCTTTGTACTGTCGAGCATATATCGTGACACCAGTAGGCATAGGCTAAATGATACCGAACTGTCTAAGAATGCGACTAATCAACTGTCGCTCAATAATATAAGGAGTCCGACCAATGAGATATCTACTCTGCATAATAAATGGTAATGTTCGTGCAACATCCATCCATGGCTCACAATCAATATATGGTCTCCAAGTAATACTATCCAATGAATCAAGTACCCAACACCAATACTCCATCTTACCCAACTTATGTTGAATAAGGATACCTGCATACAGATACACATATGGCTGCCTCTCTCCACAAACTCTATGATGGATAGGCCGAGTAATAGCAATGTGCTCCTAGCACCAGATGTGCAATAGTGTGCATCCTGTAGACAAACTAGCACTCTCATCATACACCACCTGATGAAGATCATGATATAAATGTGCAAGAATACAAACACCCCAAGCATATCGAGTCTGATGTTGCATCATAATCTGAAGAATCTCACCCCATCCAACAACAAAACCTTGTGATTGCCTATCGGGACAAATAAATCCTCCAATCAAACCAACAAGAATCACATGGAGAGTCTTGTAATACATAACCATATCCTCCCATCGGATCTCTCCTCTAGAGATGCTCTCATCAGCAAAAATGGCTCTACAAGCCTCTGTCCCTACATGATCATGAACATCATACCGCACTAACTCGTCGATAACTGGGATGTGCAAAATCCTATAGACATCCTTGAGCATCACACTAATCTCACCCGTGGGCAGGTGGAAAGTGTTATGCTCATTGTGGCATCTCTTGGCTAACGCTGTCAATAATCCCCTATTATGGGTAATCTCAGGCATATATAATAAATGACGTAATCCACATGCATCTATATGTCTGACCTTTGCCTGTGTCAGCTCTGGCACTAAATCTATCAAATCAATCAAACCAAACTAAAGCAGCTTAAAGCTATCAAATCATTTTAAAACCTATCAATCATGGTTTTCTATCAATCACTGAGTTAAATCAAAACTCTGCTATGCTCTTACATCAAAAACTAAATCGGTTTCTCAGAGCTAATCTATCCAATCAAATCAAATCAATCTACTAAACGAAATCAATCAATCAATCAATCAAGTCCCTATTCATCATACATGTGCATCAGACATGCCTAAATCTAATCACAAAGTGATTTTTGGCTTTTGCATCTATCAAAAACATTCATTATGAGCATAAGCGCTAAACCTAAATGTAAAAGCGCTAACCTAAAATCGAAAATCGAAAAAAAATTTTAAAAAATCCACAAACGCGCTAAAAACATGAAAAATTGTACAAGTTGAAAACAAAGCTCAGGATAAGATACATACCGGATCCCCATACTTAGAAGGTCGTTGATATCATCGAACGTGCTCAAATCGATGGTTCTCCACAGGAATCACCATTTCGCCACCTCACCAAGACAATTTTCTTCACAAGCTGACAAGGATGACAATGAAATTAAAATTAACCTTGGTTAATTTTATATTTACTATTTGAAAGGGTAATTAACACTTTTCAATGGGGAAATTTAATTTGTTTTTTACAAATGAATTTAATTGATGAAATTTTATATCAATTGTCATGAGATCAATCGTTCAAACCAAATTTTTCAACAATTTCACAATCAATCTCTTGAGGGGGCACACAATCAGGATTTTTATCTCCATCAAGCGCACTATCGAGACTTGATTTAATCTTTGAAACAATTATGTTTTGACATCATTTCAAAGAGGGGTAAAATGTATATACATAAAAATGGCTGAGCAATTAAATAAATATTATATTTTTATTTAATATTTATTCTTCTATTAAATACTTAATTTGACAAGATTAATTTATTTAATTCATTTTGTGTCTTTCTATTAATTAATTTAATTGAAATATTTTATTAATTATTTCATCTATTCTATTCCTCTAATTAATTAAATATCTAATATTTAATTATCTCCTTCAATCAATTAAATATCTAATATTTAATGGTTATTCTCCTATACTATAGTCTCAAATATTAAATAGTTTCTTAAATTATTTAATCTTTCTTATCCAACTCACCCTCCATCTCCACTTCATCTTCCCTTTGCCAACTCATCCATCGTGTGGCTAAGGAAATTAATATTTCTTAAATATTAATTTATCATTTATCTCCAACCTCCAAACTTAATGAAATATTGTGTACGTACACATATTTCATAACCTCCTTCTATATTCTCTCCAACATCCCTACATCTTAGGAAGGACTTGAGTCTATTTGTCCTCTCATGCCTAAATTTTATCCAACCATCCCTAGATTCTCTCAGTCAGCAACCCAATCAAGGTGAGATGAGTGACACTTGTCTTCTCCTTCCCCCTTTCTCTCAACCTTCACCTTTGCTCACAACCATCCAAATCTACAGATCTGATCATGACTGTTGATCTAAGCCACATCATCTTATCCTCTCAAGGTCTATAAAATCAAGAGTTTCAATTGAGAGAGAGTTAGACTTCAAGTGAATTTGCAAGCCAAATTATTTGTAAAACTTATGCATCCATGAGTTTTAATCTTGAAGCAAATAACAATCAACATTTTAGCATAATCATGTAGTATTGCATATCATAGCATTTGTGAACTATTAGTTATCAATCCATTCTTCATATGCCAACTTGGAAGCTATCAGTGCTTGTCTGAGAGCACACCATCTGCAACCAGGAACATTGGAGTTAGGACACAATGAGACATAAACCATGAAGGTAATATTAGTATTTTTATTTCATATGTATTTCATGTAGTTTCATTGGTTGAGTTTGGATTTCCTATAGCATTTCCATTGGTATTTTGTGAAACTAACTTGTTGCAGGTAGCATTCTGAGGATGAAATTCAAGTCGACACAATTATCATAAAGCCTTTATGTTCATGCATGCATTTTATGTGTAGACTAACAATTCTTAAAAATATAGGTTCATGCTAGATCATTCGTCGTTGACTAGTTTACTCTTGGTGATGATACATATTCCTTAGGGTTATCAATATTTAGCTCTTTTTAAGTTTTATTTTCAAGAACTACAAAAATTTACAGCCAAACACAACACCATATGATCTGTGTGCATTAATGAGATTAAATTTTGTGTGTAAACTCTAAGTCCCTCACTTTGTCAATGTGATTAAATTTTGTAAACTTTCACACAATATGTCAAGTGAATGTATTGCCATTCAGAAATGACAATATCTACCATCATCTTCAACCATGCAGAGAATGCAGTGAGAAGGGCTTTAATCAACATGCGTCTTTCTTCAAAGTTATGCTTGTAGACTTTGCAGAGAAACTTGTAAGTTTCGTAATTATACAATCTTGTACGTCTTAAAAATGTTTCAAATGATCTATTTATAATTTGACAAAATAATTTGTATTAAGTGTTATAATTTGTTTCTTGTAGCACATTCATTCCGCATAAAAAGGTTGCTTATTTTGGTCTTCATTTATATGCAGTTTTTGCTCTACGTAAGATTTTCTCTTAGGACATGAGGATGTCTAATGTAGATGAAGTGGGATGTTGTATTTGTATATGGATGTGAATTGATGTAACTTTGTTATGATGATATACGATGTCCATGAGCAAACTGGTTTAGTTATATTGATGATATACAATGTATCTGTACATGAGTACATTGATGTAGTTGTATTGATAATGATGAAATATCATGTTTGTATATTCATTCATGGATGTCACATGCAAGTGTAATGTTAATTATGTGTATACAATACATGGAAATATTGATGATCATTATGTGTCTACAGTGTAATGCTTGTTTATCTATAATTTTTCATTGAATGAGTCTGACGATTTTTTCATCTACTGAAAAATGTTGCCCTAATAAAACTGTAGGGAATATTGAAAAATCGAGATATGATTTTGTAGTGAACCCTCTCATGGCCCTGTAGGTTCAAACATATCATTCGCAAGTGCCATGGATTTCGAGTTAGGGCTTGTCAAAGTTTGACAATTTTTAGCACTTAAGGCACTCAAGGGACGATGACGGTAGGGTATAAGCCCAAGTGTTTGACCGAGTGGGGGGAAAAAATAGGAGCATGCATAGGGTAAGAATTCCTAACTGGACATGTCAGAACTGATGATTCGTGATCATGACGAGAAAAATGAGAAATTGGCCACACGACAACATTTGATTGAAGAAGACTGATGATTTTTTTATCAACTGAAAAAAATGTTGCCCTAATAAAACTGTAGGGAATCTTGAAAAACCAAGATAGGCTTTGGTAGGGACCCCTCTCATGGCCCTATAGATTCAAATGGATCATTTGTAGGTACCACAGATTCCAAGTTAGGGCCCGTCAAAGTTTGACAATTTTTAGCACTTAGGGCACTCAGGGGACGATGCTGGTAGGGTATGACCCCGAGTGTTTGACTGAGTGGGGGGGAAGAATAGGAGCATGCATAGGGTAAGAATGCCTAAATGGACATGTTGAAACTGACGGTTCGTGATCATGAAGAGCAAAATGAGAAATTGGCCATGTGACAACATTTGATTGAATGAGACTGATGATTTTTTCACCAACTAAAAAAATGTTGCCCTAATAAAACCGTAGGGAATATTGAAAACCCGAGATAGGATTTTCTAGGGACCCCTCTTGTGGCCCTGTAGGTTCTAATGAATCATTTGCAAGTCCCACACATTCTGAGTTAGGGCCCGTCAAAGTTTGACAGTTTTTAGCACTTAGGGCACTTAAGGGACAACGCTGGTAGGGTATGACCCCGAGCATTCAACCGAGTGGGGGGGGGGGGGGATAGGAGCATGCATAGGGTAAGAATTCCTAACTAGACATGTCGGAACCAATGGTTTGTGATCACGACGGGCAAAACAAGAAATTGGCCACGCGACAACATTTGATTGAATGAGACTGACGATTTTTTCACCAACTGAAAAAATGGTGACTTAATAAAACCATAGGGAATCTTGAAAAATAGAGATATGATTTTGTAGGGACCCCTCTTGTGGCCCTGTAGGTTCAAACAGCTCATTCGTAGGTGCCACGGATTCATTCAACAATTCAATCTTCTTGGTTTAAACTATTCATTCAATCATATTTGCATTCAATTACCTTTCCCTTGTCTTCATCTACACTACCAGATCTCGAATCGCATAGCCCCGCACTCACACTACTTGTGCCCTACAAGAGTAAAATAAGATATACATGCAAGTTACTACATAATTAATGCCAATATAAATGATGAGCATGCATGTACAATAAAATGCAAACGACTAGGTGCAATAATATATGTACCGTAAAGCTATCAAGGCCAAATGAAATGGTCGTCAAGGTGCCCTCCTGGATCTATGTCAACTCCTCCTCTGTCATCGATTGTCAAATAGACCATGTAAATAAACATTAGTACTTAATATTATCTAGATTATAAATATTCATTTAAAATATGGAATGAATTGTGAAAATACAAATCTTACCACTACATCATCAACATATGATGAAGGTGCCTCCTCACCTCTAGCATGCAAGGACTCTCCAGGGTATTCTCCAGTCCCTGTCATAACATCTGGTGCATCATGCATCTCATGCACCTCATAATATGCAGTGTGCATAGGAGGATCAACAAGTTGTCCAACTGGACCCAAGCATAGGTGCCCACACATGACACAAATATGGGGCACACAAATGTGTGGAGCCAAGGAGGATGTGTTAGCAATGTTGGATGCACTGCTACCATCAAAAGAAGGTTGAGCTACTGCTCTAGCCTGAGAAACCAAAAGACTACTCAAAGAGTGAATAGTCGATATGGTCTGTGATGCTGCCTCAGAGATGATATATGGATGATGCACCGGAGGGGGGACATATGGGCCATGGACTACTCTGTCTGCCCCAGGTCTATCTTGGGACATACCTAAACCCACACCTTGGAAAGGTTGGATGTCAAAGTAGTTCACTTATTTTCCTAAAACAAACTCAACATACAATTTTTTGATGAAGTAGAAGGGGACATCAAGATTGTTGTTGGGTGGTTTATCGAAAACCATCCACCAACAATACCAAAATTTTTTCACAATATCATCATTTGTGTACCATTTAATAGAAAGTTGTTTTTTGGGGGTCTACGGGTTGACCAGTGCAGGGATTCACAAACAATGCGGCGATATCGGCTTTGGATATCTCAAGATCCTTGATCTCCTTATAGGACAAGTCATCTGCGTTATTTTCCCTCATAGAATCTCCCCACAAAAGAGCGACATTGTGCTCCTCAGTGATGATTTCTATACTCTTTATGATGGACGTGATGGGGTCAAACATTGGGTTTAGGCGAGAGATCCTACAATAGACATCTGCAATCCCCCTTAATTGGTTCAAATTTTGTGCAATTAAATCCTGAATTGAGGGGGTGTTTGGCAAAGGAGGGTTTTGTGCAGGAGGGTTTGTTTGTTCTGATTAATTAAGAAAAATAGGTTTTAAGGACCCGAAGCCTTTAACAAAAGAGAGTAAGATAAGACATAAAAAGTCCAGAGCTTAAGAACCACTTACAAAACGACTGGCAAAAAGGCCAGCTAACCAGAAAGACAGTAAAGAAAATAACAACAAAGAAGCAAGGAAAGCGCTACACAACTATAGTCTTCAGCAGATCCTCCGCTTTCTTCACCAGCTGGTCATAGGTGGCCCCAACAGCTTTGAGATCTTCTAGGTCCTTGTTGAGTTTCTTTTCTTTCTTTTTGCCTCTGGTCCGGGTTTTGGGTCCTTGAGCTTCCCCTGTACCTTCAGTGTCCGGATCGATTTCCAAGATCTCCTTCTCTTCGTCCAGTTTGCTGATGAGGGTGTTAGTGTTACTAGCAGATATCTTCAGGATGCTTAAACTATGTTCAACAACACTCTTCAGGCACTCCTCAATTTTGTTGACTTTACTGGCAGTGTCCGAGATTGTTTGTTCATTAGCGTCAGCAAGATTTTTCCTTTCTAGCAGATTTTTCTCTATTTTCTCAAATCTGGGGTTGAAGGAATCTCTTATGTTTTCAGCTTTTGCAATGGTGTTTTTCAGTTCCTCAATGTAATCCGCCATGGTCTTCCCTTCCCCAGTGTTGATGGTTTCCAAAATCTGAATTCTGTTACTAAGTTTTTTTGTTGTCGTCCACAACTTTCTTGTAACCAGTTATAAGCCCCTCCATAGTATCCATGAAACCTTGCATACCCTCTGGGGGAGGGTCATGGGGAGAATCAACCTTACTAGGGGTGTCTTGTTCCTTTTTGGGGGTGTCCTGAATAGTAGTTGTGTCTTCGACCCTAAGAGCCTCATCCGTGGTCACCTTCTCCGGGTTCTGTTCAGCTTCCAAGGTCCTTTCCTGCTTATAAACCTCCAGCTCCTTAACATTCTCCTCCTTCCTCTTGTGCTTATTTCTGGTCTAGGTGTGAACTTTAGATTTCTTTTTCAGCGACCCTTGAGGGTTCTCCTTCTCTGAGTCTTTAGAGACCTCCTCCTCCAAGGAAAGGCTAATCTGGAGAATTCTGCCTTTAAGTTTTTTTCCCTTAGAGGAAGAAGGTCTTGTTTTAATGTGTTTCCTCTTCTTTCCAGTTTCATAATCCAAAACATCCATGCTCTCCTCAGAATCACTTGATGGTTCACTATCAGTCTCCTCATCCATTGAAAAGGCAGAGGCAGACCCATCCTCCTTTGGATGTGGGCAATTTGATTGGCCTTGAGATGGTCATAACTAAGGACCATTAAGCCTTGGTGCATAACAGTGTCCCCCATAGGGTTCTCTTTGTAGGCCTTAATAGTGGCATTCATTGAGCAGAGCAGAAAATAAGGAAAATTAACCTTCTCATCATGCCTAAAATTATTCAGCAAGACGAAATGGTAACCATAAACTTTTGTAAACTTACCATTTAATGTAATGTAGCACATTAAAACAAAAAGGACATCCTACTAGGGTTTAACAAAAGCCCTAGGTGGGTAGTAAGTTTTACTTAACTTCACCAGGCATTTTTTCTCCTTCTCGGTTTCCAGATATCTGTCGATGGCCTCCTTACTGACTTTCCTGTCTCTATAGAAGTTGCATCCTTCCCTTTTGAGGCCCGTGGCTTGGGCAATAAGGTCCTCATCAATTTCAAAAGTCTGGTCTCCCATTTTCAGCATACCCTTTCTCCATTTTTTGCAGAAAAAGATGGTAACCGTGCCATCCTGTCTGTGGAGTCTCTCCATGAATTTTGAAAAACCACCCTTCTGTAGGATACTCCAGACCTCCTCCTTCTGTTTCCATTCTTTGCAGCTGCTTGGTTCATATCGCCTCCTGTTACCACCCATGTTTTCGCTGTTAAGAGCCAAATTTTGAAACTTGCAGAATGATTTAGCCAGAAAGCTTATCAGAACTATCAAATTAACCCAGAAAGCATGGGAATTGATGAAAAGAGTATTATGATAAATGAGGCTCTCATTATTATAACTCAAAGTACTCTGATTAGACCTTTTAATTATTATTCTATCCATCAAAAATCTTTGGAGTGCTTCTATATCGGTCCTTGAAAATGATTAATCTGACTTTTTCAAGGAGTACTTGTTCTCCTGTCCACGTAATCATTTCATCCTTGTTAACCACCGCATTAGCAGCCCAGTCAGTAGAGTCGTTGGCCTCATGGTAGATGTGGGATATGTAACATTTTTTAAAAGTGTTGATAAGGTCTTTAGCGGCTTCAATGATATTGTTGATCGACCATGAGGGCTTTGAGGTCCCCTTAAGACATTTAATGATGTTGTTTGAGTCCCCTTCAAGCCATAAGTAAGGGCAATTCCATTTTTTAGCAAGGATTGGTTGTTGCGGTTGTGGTTGATCAATGTTTTCACTGTTATCCCCTATTTTTAACCTAATTGAATGTAAACAATTGAATTTAGTTAACAAATTTGAACAATTTTGTATTTGATTTAAAAAAACCTAGTTTTCATGAAAAAACATATTTTGAATGAAAAAATAAATAAACATTAAAAAAATGCAAAAATTTGAATGAAAACGATGAAAACAATAAAAATCTTACCTTTTATTGGATTTTTTTGCAAATTTGGGTCACAAATTCGGATATCGGGTCCAACCGGATATTGGATTTGCTTGAATTCGCGCAGCCCATGGTAAAAAATAACCCATGGGTTGTCACAATCCTCTTTTATTGTCAAAGAAATCGGATATCCCATTTTATCAGATATCCCATTTTTATAGTTAAATTATTTTAAAATAACAATATATTATATAATATATTATTATATTATATAATATGTTATTATATTATATAATATTATATTATATTATATTATATATTATGTATTATATAATATATAATATATAATATATAATATAATAGTATATTATATAATACATATAATATATAATATAATATAATATAACATTATATATATTATATAATATAATATATAATGTATTAAATATATTATATTATATTATATTATATAATATATAATATATGATTTATTTTTTAATTTACAGTTACCTATAAAAATCGGATATCCGATTTGCCCAAGTGTTTACCATGCCAAGGTGTACTGACACCCAGGCCGAGAAAAAAGTCAACACAGATTTTTCACGTTTTTAGGTGAGTGGAAAAGGCTATTTTTCTTCACATCGCCACTTGATGGCCCCCCATGATTCTACACTAACCCATATTATTACGTCGAGAGGCGTATTAGGCTCACATACAGATGTAAGATTCTTCGTCAATAAAAACAAAACACATTCAAGTTGATGTGCATTTGGTCGTCAACCAATTTGTCAATTAAAAAAAAACATTAGCTCTATTATTTAAATTATTTTATTTAAATTCAAATTTTGCTTTAAAATCGGTTTTACAATAATACTAATCAAAATATAATATAAAATTTTAAAAAATAATTGAAAAAAAAACTTATAATACTCTTTAAATGGAATATTTATTTAAAAATTTAAAAAATAGATTTTATAATTCTAAAATGCAAAGAATTAAAAAAAAGCACAATCTATATTCTTTAAATTATTTTATTTTATTTCATTTAAATTCAAATTCAAATTTTTCTTTAAAATTGGTTTTACAATATTATTATTTTTTTTAAAATACTAACTAAAATATAATATTAAATTATAAATAATAATTGAAAAAAAACTTGCAATTTCATAAAGTTTGTAAGTCTTCCTTACTAACTAATCAATTTATACTAAGTCGAGTTAATTTGCAGTAATATAGGTATTTATTTTATGAAAATTGCAAGTTTTCCTCATTAACATTATTCTTAATTAGAAAACAAGTTTCATAATTTGCAAGTTTTCCTTATTAATATTACTCTTAACTAGAAGAGAAGCTACATAATTTACAAGTTTTCTTTATTTATATGATAAAAATATCTTTCCTAAAAATCAATTTAACTAAAGTTTTTAAATTCATATTAAAAAAATATTTTGATAATTTTTATCAATATTTTAAAAATGGAAAACCATTTACTCCTATCTTTTAAATTTTATTTTTTTTGTATAAAAATATAAAAAATGATATATATTAATATTATATTATTTGAGTAAAATAGTGGAAAATTATTAAATTATTTTATATTGTTAATTTTACGTCGAGGAGTAACACTTTCTTATGTCATTAAAAAAAACAAAATAAAACAAAATAAAGAATGGATAGTTTCTAAGTTTTTAATTTTTTGATCTGTTAGAGTTATCTTGTATTAGCTAATAATTATTTATTTAATTATTAGTTTGTTATACTCTACGCTTAAGGTAAACTTAGGCATTTAATAATATGGTAGGTACACTTTATCCCTTTAGGGTTTCTTTAGGGTTTCACATCTTTAGGGTTGCATATTCTCCTTTTATAAGGATTGTATTGTACTTTTTCAATTGATTCCCTCTCTAAATGATGATCTTCTTCTTCATAGCCATTATTGTGTTTTTGCCTCCAATCTTCTCTTGTGATAGGTATTTTGCTAACAGGTGTTCTTGAGATCTCTAAAGTTGTATTTTCTCAACTTCTTCATTGTATTAGAGCCTACATTTGTTGCTACTTGTTCTTGAATTTTTCAGAAGATTTTTGGAGGTTAGGGTTTCAATTTTTTCAGAGCTTTTTTATTGGATTTGGGTTAGATGTTTTGTTTTTGATCATTTTCGGCTCAAACGAACCTCACCGTTGAGTTTAGAATGCCCCAAAACCCCTCATTTCCATATAAAATTTGTCAAATTTCTGGACATTTTTTTTGGTTTTGCCTTTTTTGGCACAAATTTTGAGAAATTCGTCAGAAAAATCATTAAATTTTTTTAAGAGAAATTTGGGCACGAAAAAAGACCTCATCATTGGCTTTCAAAGGGCATTTCCAGTCATTTTGGTATATAATTTGACCTATTTCAGTAACAAGGGCATCTAGGCCATGATTTTTTCATTGGCATGCTTTACGAGGCACAAAATTCCGTACGACTGTACCTGCAAATGCATCAGAAAATTTTTGTCAAATTTTTTTTTTTAATCCTCTTTATGCCCTAAAAGACGGGTTTTTTTCTTTTGGCCGTAACTTGGTCATACGAAGGAGTTTTTTCAAAAAATTTATATCATCGGACTCTTTTCGAGCTCTCTTCGGATCTGGAGGTTTGATCTTCTAATTTTTCTTTTTTGATGGTGTTTTTTGCTATCAAAGCCAGAAGTTCATTTTTGCACTCCGGGAGACATAACTTGAGCATCCGAACTCCGTTTTTCAAAAAAATTATATCATTGGAAAGATTGTTCTATGCATTTTCCAGTCATATGAGTTTTTTTTCCAAATTCTGTTCCAGGTACATTTTATTCAATTTTTTTGTTTTTCAGCACTTTGGTAAATATCTTGGATGTTTCAGGTCCTGGGATCTCTTTCTTTGAGTAGGATGTCTTATCTTTAGCTATTCTTTTTGTTTTTTTAGTCTTATGTCTCTTCTTATCATTGTACATCATTTTATAAGCATTTATTTTTTTGCAAACGCACTGAGATTTATGCATTGTATACTTGGGATCTTGCCCATCTTGTGCATTATTGTACATGCACTACATTATAAAGTGCCATGGGGGGGTTGATGTTTCCCTTTGTTTTCCATCTACCTTTGTCACGTGAGTGTTCCTTCCATGACATTAGCCTCATGATGTGTGTCAAGTGAGTGTTCCTTCCACGACACTATGTACTTTCTCTGCACCTTCAATGTTCTTGGTTCTTCGTCATGCAGTTCTTGTTGGTCGTCCTTTTTAGTGAACCTGTCCCTCACCCTTGTCTGCATTATGGGGGGGTTTCTTTTGTTGTTATAATGCTTCCTTGGTTCGTTGGATCAGCTCTTCAGGCTTTGGTGTTTTATGTCATTTGTATCTTCGAGTTTAGTTGTTTGTCTTTGTTTGCCATCTGATATGAGTAGTGTTATTTGAGGGCACTCATGCAAATTACAGTCTTCTCTACCTGAGCATCTTCTCTTTCAGTGGAGGTTCTTCAGATCAACAGTTATTCTTCGACAGTGTTTGCAGGTTCTTCATGCTTCAGTGATTCTTCTGCTCTTCTTTTGTTCCTATCTTTTGGAACATTCTTGTTTGGAGGCTTCTTCAGTCCTTCACTTGCTTTTTTGATCTCTTTTTTGGAGTATAGTTTTTTCCCATGTGGTTTTTTCTATTTCTTGGTTCATAGAGATTTGATTGTGCTTGGGTACCTCATCAGGTCTTGTTGCCAAGACCCAAAATTTTTGCCTTGTCGTGTAGTTGCATTTTTTTTCTTCATGCATTTAGTTTTTTAGCTACTCCCTAAGTTCATCTTAAGGGTGTTAGAGTATTCGGGTATTTACTTGATTAATTAAACAATGTTTGTTTAATTATTTAAGTTCCCTTTATCTCTTTTACACTTAAGCTAACTTTAGGTGCATATAATTAATTATTGTAGACACCTAAAATTGTCATGTCTAATTAAATAAATATTTTATTTATTTAATTATCTAAGCTTAATTCTTCTATTAATTAAATAAATCTTTATTTATTTAATTAATTCATTTATCCTCTTCTAGCCTTATTTCTCATTTAAATAAATACATTTATTTATTTAAATTATCATTTTCCTAAATTAAATAAATATCTTATTTATTTAATTATCTTACTTCTTCTATTAATTAAATAAATCTTTATTTATTTAATTAATTCATTAGCCTTTTCTACCCATGACACATGTCATTCATCTCTTAATTCATACACTACCTACCTTTTTCATTATTTTATTATTTCTTCTACCTACCCTCTAATCATAGCCGACCTCCTTTTACACCTCTCAATCTTATCCCTCCATTTCATATAGTGTCTTCTATATAAGGAGGTGCTTTCTTCATTATCAAACCCTAATCATTCTATGCATTCTAATCAATCATCCTAATCATTCTATGCATGCTAATCACTGATCTTAAGGACTTGACTATACTACGATCCTACTTGCAACCACATTCTGTTCTTTGTTGAGCTCTTGTGCACATAAAATCTGAGAGCAAATATATCAAGCAAGATCAATGGAGATAGGAAGAATGGAGATCAAAACCCTATTGGACATGTAATGGTATAATCTTTGTGATTTCATTTGATTTGCATTGTCTTAGGTAATCTTCATATGTTATGGTGGATCTTTGTTGATTTTTAGGCTAGGGTTTGGTGGTTGAATTCATTTAGCCTTTCAATATTGTTATTATTGTTATCCATTTTCACCATACACAATTATTATGTGCAAACCTAGGTTTTCCCTTTTAGGGTTTCTTGACCTATTAAAGGTTGAGTTCTTTCTTTTCATTGTAGGAAGAAGGATTATTATTAACAATACATTTTGGAGCATATTTTTCCTGTGTATTCTTTCCTTCTATGATTTGCTTCATTGCTTCTCCTTGTAACAGGTTTTTCAGCTTGTAGAGATTATTTGGGCTCCTGTGGTGTTGTATTTTCTCAACTCCAATATGGTATCAGAGCTTTAGATCTGCAGCTACCTATTCTTGTTTTGAGAATTTTGCTTTGGAAGCAGATCTGGGGTTTCAGGAATTTTTTATGTACCTAGGGTTTGACCTTTTTTTTTTAGCACTTTGAGCCTAAACGAACCTCACCATCGTGCTCAAAAGGCCCAAAAACCCCTATGGTCATATAAAATTCAACCTATTTTGATTCCTGAGCCTCTGGGAGCATTTTTTTCTCCAGATCCAGGTTGTATGGCCCTGGCACGCAATTCGAGAAAAAATTTCAAAAAAAATTATTTTGTCTTTTTACAGCATGCAGGCCAAATTTTTTCTTTTTTATTAAAAAAAAATTCTTTCAAAAAAAGCAAGAAAAAAAAGGGTTTTTTTAAAACAAAATTTGTTTTGGCAAAATTTTGGGGGGGATCCCCACGGTACGCAGGGTACCGTGGGGCCCCCTGCCTTCACGTAGGCCCTACAGGTCACTACCGCACATCCAGACCTCAGACCCCGCACCTCCTCCAGCCCCTGGCAGCTTTCTTCGGCCTCCATGCGACCGCCGGTGGCCCAGCGGCTCTGCCCACTGGAACCCTCTGCGACCGCCCCTGCTCCGCTCCCAACTGCCACCTACAACCCACTGCCCTAGTGGCCCCTACCCGGCCACCGGCCCGGCTTCCGCCTACCCGTCGCCGCTGGAACTCCGGCCGTCGCCACTCTAGCGCCCTTCGCTCCCCGTGCCGCTCAGCTCCCCGGCCGCCACCTGCTCCCCGACTGCCTCCTGTAGCCCACCGTCCCAGTGGCCTTTGCCTGGTTTTTTCAAGCCGACCACCGCCCAGCCACCAAAACGCCACCTGACCGCCACCCACTAGCCACCGGACCACCAAAGAGCCACCAGATCTCCTTTTTTGGCCTTTTTCAGGGGGGGTTTGGTTTTTTGGCTCTATCTTGGGCATACGGAGTCATTTTTTCGAAAACAAATAGGCATCAGAAAGCTGGTTCTGAGGCCGACCTCATGGTGTTGCTATTTTTTTCCAATTTTTCTATTTGACTATATTATTTTCCAGTCAAAGTGAGGTCTATTTTTTGCACTCCGGGAGCCATAGAATGAGCATCCAACCTCCATTTTTCGACAAGTTTATATTTTTGGAAAGCATGTGCTATATATTTTCCAGCCATCTAATTTTTATTTCCAAATTTTGCTCCATGCATATTTTATTCATTTTTTTGCTTTTCAGCACTCTAGTGGATATTATGGTTGTTTCAGGTCCTAGGATCTCTTCTCTGAGTAGGATGTCTCTATTTTGGTTCACATTTCTATTTCCAGTATTCTTATCATTGTAGCTTGTATTTATGCAAACGCATTGAGATAAAGTGCCATCATGCATTGTTTACTTGGAATCTTGCATATCTTGTGTCTTGTTGTACATGCACTATTGATCAAGTGCCATGAGGGGGTTGATGTTTGCCTGTTGTTTGCCATCTTCCTTTGTCAAGTGAGTGTGTCAAGTGAGTGTTCCTTCCACAACACCATGTACTTGTCTCAGCACCTTTGATGTTCTTGGTTCTTTGTCATGCAGTTTTTTTTTGGCTATCTTTTTCGGTGTTCCTATCCCTCTCCCACTTCCGCATTATGGGGAGGTTTATCCTGTTGGTTCTAATGCTTCCATGGTTCGATTGATCAGCTCTTCAGGCTTTGGTGTCTCATGCCATTTGTATCTTCGAGTTTAGTTGTTTGTCTTTGTTTGCCATCTGATTCGAGTAGTGTCATTTGAGGGCACTCATGCAGATTATAGTCTTCTCTACCTAGTCATGTTCTATTTCAGTGGAGGTTCTCCAGATCAACAGTTATTCTTCGACAGAGTTTGCAGGTTCTTCATGCTTAAGTGGTGTTCTTTTCCATCTCTTTTTGGAGTAGAGTTTTGTTCCCATGTGGTTTTCTCTATTTCTCCAGTTCATAGAGATTTCATTATATTTGGGTACTTGATCAGGCCTTGTTGCCGGGACCCATCTTTATTGCTTTCAGTAGCTGTTCTAGGTTTTAGCTTCTCCCTAAGTCTAGCTTAAGGGGGGGTGTTAGAGTATTCGGGTATTTACTTGATTAATTAAACAATATTTGTTTAATTATTTAAGTTCCCTTTATCTCTTTTACACTTAAGTTAACTTTAGGTGCATATAATTAATTATTTTAATTAATTATTATGTGCAAACCTAGGTTTTCCCTTTTAGAGTTTCTTGACCTATTAAAGGTTGAGTTCTTTCTTTTTATTGTAGGAAGAAGGATTATTATTGATAATACATTTTGGAGAATATTTTTCCTGTGTATTCTTTCCTTCTGTGATTTGCTTCATTGCTTCTCCTTGTAACAAGTTTTTCAGCTTGTGGAGATTATTTGGGCTCCTATGGTGTTGTATTTTCTCAACTCCAATAAAGGGGGGGTGTTAAAGTTATCTTTTACTAGGTAATAATTATTTATTTAACTATTAGTCTATTATACTCTTCTAATTATTAAATACACTTTATCCCTTTAAGGTTTATTTAGGGTTTCACATCTTTAAGGTTGCATATTCTCCTTTTATAAGGATTGTATTGTACTTTTTTAATTGATTCCCTCTCTGAACGATGACCTTCTTCTTCAGAGCCATTGTTGTGTTTTTGCCTCCAATCTTCTCTTGTGACAGGTATTTTGCTAACAAGTGTTCTTGGGATCTCTAAAGTTGTATTTTCTCAACTTCTTCATGATCTTTATAATAAGTTTCTATTTAATTACACATGTTAGATCATTGGTAAACTTGTTTATTTTAAAACACAATGTGGGGGTTTATTGCATTAGGAAGAACAAAAAGAAAAAACAAAACAAATAAAGATAGTTCCCAAGTTTCTAGTTTTTTTTAATTTTTAAAGAAAAGTTTCTATTTAATTACACATGTTAGATCATTGCTAGACTTGTTTATTTTAAAACACAACGTGAGGGTTTATTGCCTTATGAAGAAGAGAATATTGGTAAAGTGAGGCATGATTTAACAACAAATGAAGAGTATCATTTTTTTTTTATCATTTTTTTTTATTTTTGTGCATTATGGGTGGGGGTGAGACAAAGGGAAATAATGTCTGTGAGGATCAACATAGCTATGACTTTCATCAATATATTTATATGAATACTCCTATTATCTTTTTTATTATAATTACAAGTTTGATGAAAATAAATTAGATTCACCTTATAAGTGATAGTAATATTGAGAAAATGCAGTTTCTATTTTAGATCTTTTATTATCTTTCAAAATTATATTTCCAAAGACTTTGTAGGTGGAGTTTCCTAAAAAAAGAGGTAAATTTTATTTGATTTTAATTTGTCTTATATATTATCCTTTGAATTAAGGTTGCAGATTTGTAATGCAATCCAAACAAGGATGAGTTTTATAGACCGAGCTATTCAATCACAATCTTTAATCAAGTCTTTGTCTATGTATAGTTGTAGAAAATATCACCTTCTTAGCCAAAACTGTAACTTTTAATTAAGTCTTGTTCTACACATGATAATGAAAAGATTGAGAAATTTGGATGAAAATTCTAATTTTGTAGATGCAATTGGTAATCTTGATTTTGTAGATATAACTGATGATATTGTTGATTTTGTAAATGTAATTGATAATAATCACTTTCATCTTCAATCAACAAACATATCAGCATCTGGACAACAAAGAATACAACTTTTTACACAAGTAAAACATAAAAAAACATATAATTTGTTCGGTAAATTTATGATAAAATATGATTCAATAGAATATTAATGCTTCTATTAAAAATTTTCATTGATTATTTAAAAAAATTAAAATTTCTTTAATTGGAAAACTATTATCTCATACCAATGCTAAAAAAATAATTAAGGGTTTTCAATTCTCAATTACATAATGTTGTTAAAATTTAATTACTTAAAAGAAATTAAGATTATGTCAAAAGTTTTCCATATTTATAAATATCAATATAGTATCAAATGTGTTGTTTTTAAAATATATGTTTGTTTCCTTTACATTCAATTCTCAATTCCATGATCGCGCTTGGGCCAAAGTAGTACTATGATGGGTGACCTCTCGGGAAGTCCCGGTGTTGCACCCTTTTTAAAACGAATATTCCACTTTTATCAAAAAAAAAAATTCTCAATTCCATGATGTTTCTATAAGTTGATTATTTAAAATAAATTAAGATTATATCAAAATTGTCTAAGGGGTTGAGCTTAACTGGTTAAAACACTGGGTTCTCAAAAAAAAAAAGATTATACCAAAATTATCTTTTTATATTTATAAATACGAAGATAGTAATAAAATTATTATTTTAAAAAATCTATGAAAGGTTTCCTTTTGAAGTTCTATAACAAAAGTAATGAACGAGAATAAAGATGTTTTTTATATTTTGAATTTTATTATGTTTCTAAAATTTAATTACTTAAATAAATTAAAATTATGTCAAAGTATCTTTTCATATTTATAAATATCAATATAGTAACAATTTTTTTTAAACAATTCTATTTATTGCCTTTACATTCAATTCTCTATTCCATAACATTTTTATAATTTAATTATTTAAAATAAATTAAGATTATAAACCAAATTAAACCTTAAACCTAAACCAAATTGATCGCTATCCCTAACACTAAAATAAAATAAACCTTAACCATAAACTGAATAAATAAAAAAAGTAATTAATAAGAATAAAGATGTTTCTATACTTTCAAATTCATGATATTTCTAAAATTTAAGTACTTAAATAAAATTAAGATTATCTCAAAATTATCTTTCAATATTTATAAATATCAATGTAGTAACAAAATTGTTATTTTTAAATATCTATTACTTTCCTTTACATTCAATTCTCAATTCCATTATGTTTCTATAGTTTAATTACTAAAAATTAATTAATATTATATTAGAATTATTTTTTCATAAATTATTCTTTTGAAAAAATCTATAAATTATTTCTTCCTATTACATAGATAATCTTTTATGAGTCCTCTGAAAGTGAATCAATATGATTAGCAAAGAAAGTGGGCAAACAAATCTATATCTTTCCATGAACAATAAAAATAATTCAACAGTAAGGCATGTGATGATGGTGGAATTTATTGATCTTCACATATACATAATATAGTCTATCTTTAAAAAATGGATCATGAAAATTCTAGAAACATTAATTCATAAACTATCATGCAATCATATAAAAATTATTTCAAATTTAATAAGGTGATAATTTTTTAAATTAAAGTTTTGAATCACACTATAATCTATAAAAAAGAAAGAAAAATAGACCAATAGGTCCATTGAAATATTACCCTAAACCAAATTTAACCCCAATTCCAAACTAAATCAGTTTTGAACTCTAACACTAAACCAAACCAAACTTTAACCCTTAAAAAATTCAAATTTAACCCCAACCTTAATCCTAATCCTAATAAGATCAAATTAAACTCTAACACAAAGCCAGTTTTAACCTTAACCCTATACCAAATTGAACCCTAACCCTAACACCAAACCAAATTGAATCCCAACACTAAACCAAATGGAACCTGAAGCCAAATTCCATGCAAAATCAAATTCAAACTTAACCTATACCAAATTGAGTTCAAACCCTAAATAAAATTAAACCCAAATCTTTAGGCCATGGAAAATCATATTAAAGCTATAGAAATTATCATCTTGAAAACCAAATCAAACATTGAACCAAATTGAACCCTAATATTAACCCTAAACCAAATTACACATTAAACAAGATTGAACCTTAGCTTTAACACAATCAAATTGAACTTTAATCCTAAACCTTGAATTGAGCCTTACACTAACCTATTTTAATGATTTTTTAATTAAATAACAACCCTAATTAGTGTCTTATCAAGTGATCTCATTTCTAATTAATGTGTCCTCATTACATATTTTTAAACTAATATAATCTAATCCATCATAAATCTAAAACCAAATTAAACCTTAACCCTAATATAGACAAAAATGAACCTTAATACTAGGATGTGTGCACAAAGATGGTGGTTAGAAAAGTGGACACCACCCAAAAAAAACATGGAAAAACAAGCAACGCGTACGTGGTTTTAAAATTTGAAATTCCCACGTACGCGCTTAGGTTTGTTCTTCCCGAGCCTAGAAAAGGTAGCGCATAGCGTTGCTTTTAGGAAAATGAGCGCGTACGCGCTACGCCTAGGAAAATGAGTGCATACACGCTGCTTATAGGAAAATGAGTGTGTACGCACTAATAATCCAAATAAAACCACGTACGCGGTGCCTGGTAAAAAAAATTTAAAAAAAAAAACTGGGTCTCATTTACCCGTGAATAACGCGTTTTTAACTTCGTTTTTTCCCCATTTCCTCTCCTAAACCGCGAACAGGGTGCTAGATTTGTCCTCCAAGCTATGGATCAAGGTTAGTTTTTGTTTATTTTTGTCTTTCTTTCCTGTTTATGCAATTGTTTTTACATTTTGAATTTAATTTCATTAATTTTGATTCGGTTTTTTCATTTTTTGTTTCAAAAACCAGATTCTTCTAATCCAGAACAAGAACAACCAAATGCACCTCCTAAAAACCCACAAGAACAACTAAATGCACCTCCTAAAAACACACAAGAACAACCCCCAATTCCTCCTTTTGACCACACACTTGAAACATAGGAAGAATTAATTAATCAGTTAGGACAAAATACGTCTAAAATCAATAGACTGATTGTTAAATTGAAAACTTCTGAACTTGACCATCATCAATCCCTCGCCACTAGCCTAGAAACATTAACTAGTGGTGCCATAGCTATTTCCACAAAAATTACCAAATGGGGAAGCTTTAGGGATAGGTGTCGTCAATTCTATGCCAATGGGCTATCATACGATGGAGTAAAAAACAAAAATATTACTAAACAACAAATATTTGCCCTTTTTGTTGATTCCAAAACTAGTCAGTCATTACCTCTTAATGCAAAGAGGTTTCCCATACATTGGTGTACCAATGTGCAGATGAAGAATCTTTTTTGGCAGAGGTGGTGGATGGTCTTTGATGATCCAGCTTGTAATAATTATGAGGTGCCATTATATTTTTTGAGAAAAATATATTGTGAGTTTGTGCTCAATGTGCGGCCAAACTATTTTGACATGAGAGAGTTTCATGGTAGAGGTGGTGGCTCTACCCAAGATAGACCTGGAGCCCGTAGACGATTACCTGCGGAGAGTCGCCGCCCCCTAGCACCCAAACCCAAAGTGCATCAGGTTGTCCCATTAGAGCTGAAAGAGTCGATGGAGCTACAGACTCTTCAGGCGGCCACAACATTGATTGGTGCCATCATCTAGCATGGGACATCATTAGCACACCATATTGTATTGGATGATGAGCCATTAGAGGGCGACAGAGAGCCCATCCAGCATATGTGTGTCAGTTGCTCGGGGATATGCTCGGGGATAGATGATGCATCTAGTGCAGATGGATCCTCATATCATCTATGCATGATTTGCGGTTGTAGATGTCAGGCTCACACAGTTGAGGATGTCGCGTTGACAGACGAGTTGATGGACATGGTGTTTGCCCATGAGCCACAGACACAGGTGTGTTGATTTGAATTCATAATATTTTATTTATCAGACACTTTAAATTTGTAATTACATAAATGAATTTTCATTTATACATCGATTTAAATTGAGACAAATAATATGCATTTCAGGATGTAGCAACGGTATCCCATACACCTCCCCCAGTTACTATAGCTGCAACTTCGATGCCAGAGGTATAAATTTTGTAACATGTTAAAATAGAATAGTACACTTTGAATTCAAAAATATACAAGATATACTAACTATCTTTAATGCTTGGTGTAATTTATGGTTTGTAGGTGTTGACAAGGGACGAAATGTCCCAGATTGATGGCACCATGCTCTCAGCAATCGATTTTGGCCTACAAGGCTATATGGTATCATATTTTATACAACTCTTTATGTATTGTTTTGATGGAATATGCAAGTCATTTCATTTTAGATTTTTAAAATTATGTTTAATTTATTATTTGTACTAATATCTCATGTTAATTTTTTTTTTTAGGGTACCCCCTCCGCGTCTAGGGCTCATCCTAAGAAAAAGAATTCCTCGAAGACGCCAAAACGTGGGAAGAAGGTAATTGAACACATTTTTAGTTGTACAATTGTTTGAAAATGTTGAAATCAAGTATTAGTTGGGGTTTGTAGATTGATTCGTGTTTTTTTGTCTATTTTACATGTACAATGACCATTGAGCTTTGTGGATTTGTTGAATGCACCTGATTCACCTGCAGATCAAGAGAGGGTGGAGGTATGTATCTCTACTTTATTTTCTTGATTTCATGATTATATGCACACGTACATGTGAACTTGTGATATATTATAATCTTATAATTTTTTCATACGAGAAATATCCATACCTATTTCGTCAATGGCGAACCCTCCTCCTTGCACTGGAGAAGCATCTCAGGATCCAGTACACTTTTGTTTGATATGTAAAATTAATTGTTTTTAACCTTCAATACTTATAATTATATTAATTATATGTAATCTTTGAACATTTTTTGTATAGGTAATAGCGACAGTTTCTACATCAATGGTGAGCCATCCTCAGTCCATTGGAGAAGCATCTCAGGCACACGTACGTCATGTTCTCTATATTATAGCTTTTAAGTGTTTTTGATATATTTATGTTAGTATATTGTATTAATTGTACATTTAATCTACAATAGACCCCTTCATGGTATGGCCATAACGTGGATCCATTTAAGTATGTCTTCAAGAAAACTCCTAAGAGTGACAAAGAGGGGAGAGCAAAGACATTATCTCCTGGATTAGCTAATGAGGTAATCTACATTTCAATTGCAAAGGAATTAAAGTTAAATGCATAGTTATGTTGTCAATTGTGAACTATTTTCTACAAAATAATTCTAACTTGGCTTTTGAATTGTGGTTTTGCAGCCATCTACAGAGCCATGTACTGCATCGAAGAGGCTTGATTTTGATGATCCACCACAAGTTTAGGATCATATAGTGTTAGTTTTGTTCATAGAATGACCAATACATGTAGATATATTCTTGTTGGCCCACTTGTGGTCCGCCCAATTGAAATTTTTTTTAGTCAGGCCCCTCTAGTTGTGTATCATGTCTCCATAGATTTTTTCCCTTTAAAGTTTTGTGTTAAATTCCAGTTAAGTGAAAAAGAACGTCTTTAAAAATCTTTGAACCATTGAACCCCCTTGAACCAGTTCAATCGGGTTCATTCAGTTCAATTGGGTTCATTTAGTTCAATTAGGTTTATTCAGTTCACTCAGGTTCAAAATGGTTCAAAGTAGTTCAACAGGTTCCAAAAGTTCAAATAGTTTAGGGATGTTCAACATGTTCAATGAAGTTCAAAGGTTCAACACACAACCAAAATGGAGAGGCAAAGCAATCAGTGGACAAATTTGGTCAACCAACAAAAGTTTGGAAGAGGAATATTGATTTACCATTTACTCAGGCATCAATTGATTATTTTTTTTAGAGGATTGTGAAAGAGTTAGCACAAAGAATGTTTATAAATTTCAATGCAACCTGTAAATACAAATTTTCTGAGATAGCAAAATCAGTCTCTGTGCAGGGGGTATATCTCTCACTTCAATTGTTGGATCAAGATAGATTTTGGATATGTTTTATGAAACCTATTTTTACAAGTTCTCACCAAAGGAATTATGGAAATTCAATCTGGTCTACAAGATACACTTAACAGAATACAAGTCTAAAACAAAGAACATTTTCTGATTTTTGTGATAGAAAAACCGTCATGTTGCAAGGGGCATATCTTTTTATTCCACCATTGGATTTTTCTCATTTTTTGATATATCGTGCACAGACAAGTTTCTCACGTTTCCACTTGAGTCTACTTCAAAAGATATGGATGACTAAGTGTGGGTCTGTCTAAAATGACCAACAACAACCAAGTTTCTTGTTTTCAAACATTAAAAAGGCATGACTTATATTTGTAACAATGGAGCCCATAATTAATTCATAAATCTTATGTATTTTAAGTTATAATGTTTTCATATTAAAACATTATGATTAAAGATTACATTGAAGCCAAGAAAGTGTTGAAAGAATGAAGACAGTTATTTATATCCAGCTGTCAGCATATGATATGCCAGGATTCAGTTTTTGGAACTGAAAGTGTCTCATCGAGAGAAAAAGAAGGATAAATATTCAAAGAAAGAGATAGAGAAGGGGTGAGAATAGTGGACTTAGTTTTCTGGTTTTTGGAAGTTCTGTTTTGTGGAAGGAAGTCATCAGACTTTGAAAATCTGAAATTGGAAGGGATTTATACATGTATCGTTGTCTTTGTTGCATAAAATACATATATATAAAATATCATATGTGTTTGGGAGAAGGAAAACCTTTGAGTTTTGAATCTGTGTAGTGAAATTTCTTTGCATATATTAATCTAATCAAATGACAGTGATTGTCTTTTCGATGGAAAATATTGTTATTATTCTGAGACTCCCTTTTGTGTGATTTTAAAAGATAAAAGTTTGAAAATAGATTTTATTTCTTTTACCTATTTTTATGAGGTGTTGAGTCGGAGTTATTGAACTTTGTTTCAATTATTTCTGATTCTCATGGTGAAACATCTTGAAGATTGTAAACTATTAGCCTCTCATCTAAGAATGAAGTAGGCAGCCTTAATTGCTTTCCTGTTAAAAGAAAATGTGTGGTTTAAAACTAATTAATTTATGGAACATTTGATCGGGGAGCTGTGCCCTATAAAATTCAGAGGAAGATTATCAATCCCATGATAATCGATCCAACTGTTAGTGCTTTTTGTCCTTCATTCTAGGCATTGGGAGTTAATCTGTTCACTAACAATTCTACATTTTTATTGTCTATCGATTTGGATATGGCATATACCACATTTTTGTAATACTTGTATTGACTTGGCAAACATGCCTTTTTTTATATATATAACTATCGATATTCGATCCAATAAATGTGTAATGAGTTCATTATTTTGTATTCATTGTATTTTGTGGTTGTCCTTTTATAAATTTAATTGGAAATATTTGCATATGTAATCAACAATATGAATATAAACAACAAAAATATATGATACAAAACATTGCAATCGTGGAATATGATTTGATAAAATTTCTAAAATGTTGAATTAACCCTACAAAACTCCTTGTATTCAGTTTATTATTGTGTATTCGTTGTATTTGGTGGCTGTCCTTTTATAAATTTAAATGAATATTTGCATATGTAATCAACAATATGAATATAAACAACAATGTGTTTGGTGCGAGAGCACCCTCACGCTCGCAATGGTCAAATTTTGTTTGTCTTGTGCACAAACCAACATCGCGAGCGTGTCTGAGTGGGAAGGTTTATGCTAGGCATGCCCCTATCGTGCATCCCAAAGCACCAGAACGCCAAGAGTCATATCGTACCAGTGCGATCTCTCAATTGCCCTGAGTCCAAAAAATTGTCAAAATTTGACAGACTGTTTCTTCAAATCCAGGATATATATGGTTGATCCGTTTGATCCCTTGGGGTCATGTGAGGCTCCTCTACAATGGCCTATCTCAATATTTGACAACTTGAAGCCATTTTCAATTATTAGCATTTTTTCACCTGCTCCAAAAATCGTTAGTTGCATGCAATGCAAAGTTGCAAGATTGGCTAGAATTGATTCGGTTCGTCGTGTGCACAAACTGATGTCACGAGCGCATCTAGGTGGGTAGGTTTATGCTAGGCATGTCCCTATCATGCATCCCAAAGTGTCGGAACATTGAGAGTCATACCGTACCGGTGCGATCTCTCAATTGCCCCGAGTCCAAAAAATTGTCAAAATTTGACGGACTATTTCTTCAAATCCAGGACACATATGGTCGATTCGTTTGATCCCGTGGGGTCACGTGAGGCTCCTCTACAATGGTCTATCTTGGTTTTTGTGGACTCGGAGCCATTTTCAATTATTAGCATTTTTTCGCTTGCTCCAAAAACCGTCAGTTGCATGTAATGCAAAGTTGCAAGATTGGATAGAATTTATTCGGTTCATCGTGTGCACAAACCGACTTCGTGAGCACATTTGGGTGGGTAGGTTTATGCTAGGCATGCCCCTGTCGTGCATCCCAAAGCGTCGAAACGTCAAGAGTCATACCGTACCAGTGCAATCTCTCAATTGCCCCAAGTCCAAAAAATTGTCAAAATTTGACAGACTATTTCTTCAAATCCAGGACACATATGGTCGATCCGTTTGATCCCATGGGGTCATGTGAGGCTCCTCTACAATGCCCTATCTCGTTTTTTGACGACTTAGAGCCATTTTCAATTATTAGCATTTTTTTGCCTACTCCAAAAACTGTTAGTTGCATGCAATGCAAAGTTGCAAGATTGGCTAGAATTGATTCGGTTTGTCATGTGCACAAACTGACATCGTGAGCACGTCCGGGTGGGCAAGTTTACACTAGGCATGCCCTTGTCATGCATCTCCAAGTGTCAAAACGTCGAGAGTCATACCGTACCGGTGCAATCTCTCAAGTGCCCTAAGTTCAAAAAATTGTCAAAATTTGATGGACTATTTCTTCAAATCCAAGACACATATGGTTGACCTGTTTGATCTTGTGGGGTTGCGTGAGGCTCCTCTACAATGGCCTATCTTAGTTTTTGATGACTCGAAGCCATTTTCAATTATTAGCATATTTTTGCCTGCTCCAAAAATCGTCAATTGCATGCAATGAAAAGTTGCAAGATTGGCTAGAATTGATTCGGTTCGTCGTGTGCACAAACTGACGTCACGAGCGTGTCCAGGTGGGCAGTTTTACACTAGGCATGCCCCTGTCATGCATCCCAAAGTGTCAGAATGTCAAGAGTCATACCGTACCAGTGCGATCTCTCAAGTGCCCTGAGTCCAAAAAATTATCAAAATTTGACGGACTGTTTCTTCAAATCCAGGACACATATGGTCGATCCATTTGATCCTGTGGGGTTGCATGAGGCTCCTCTACAATGGCCTATCTCGGTTTTCAATGACTCGAAGCCATTTTCAATTATTAGCATTTTTTTGCTTGCTCCAAAAACCGTCAGTTGCATGCAATGAAAAGTTGCAAGATTGGCTAGATTTGATTCCAACGTCGCGAGCACGTCCGGGTGAGAACGTTTATGCTAGGCATGCCCCTGGCGTACATCCCAAAGCGTCAGAACGTTGAGACTCATACCATACCAGTGTGATCTCTCAAGTGCCCTAAGTCCAAAAAATTTTCAAAATTTGACGGACTGTTTCTTCAAATCCAGGACACATATGGTCAATTCATTTGATCCCGTGGGGTCGCATGAGGCTCCTCTACAATGGCCTATCTCTATTTTTTACGACTTAGAGCCATTTTCAATTATTAGCATTTTTTTGCTTGCTCCAAAAACCGTCAGTTGCATGCAATGAAAAGTTGCAAGATTGGCTAGAATTGATTCAGTTCATCGTGTGCACAAACCAAAATCGCAAGCGCATCTGGGTGGGCAAGTTTACACTAGGCATACCCCTGTCGTGCATCCCAAAGCACCAGAACGTTGAGAGTCATACCCTACCGATGCGATCTCTCAAGTGCCCTGAGTCAAAAAAATTGTCAAAACTTGACGGACTATTTCTTCCAATCTGGGACACATGTGGTCAATCATTTTGAACCCATGGGGTCACATGAGGCTCCTCTACAATGTCCTCTCTTGGTTTTTGATGACTCGGAGCCATTTTTGATTGGTAGCATTTTTTCGCCTGCTCCAAAAACCGTTAGTTGCATCTAATGAAAAGTTGCAAGATTGGCTAGAATTGACTTGGTTCGTCGTGTACACAAACTGATGTTGCGAGCACGTCTGGGTGGGTAGGTTTGCACTAGGCATGCCCCTTTTGTGCATCCCAAAGCACCAGAACATCGAGAGTCATACCGTACCGGTGCAATCTCTCAAGTGCCCTAAGTCCAAAAAATTGTCAAAACTTGACGGACTATTTCTTCCAATCCAGGACACATATGGTCAATCCTTTTGAACCCAAGGGGTTGCATGAGGCTCCTCTACAATTTCCTCTCCCATTTTTTGATGACTCGGAGCCATTTTCGATTGGTAGCATTTTTTGCCTACTGAAAAAGTCATCAGTTGCATGCAATGCAAAGTTGTAGGATTGGCTAGAATTGATTCGATTCGTCGTGTGCACAAACCGACGTCACGAGCGCGTCCAGGTGGGCAGTTTTACAATAGGCATGCCCCTGTCGTGCATCCCAAAGCACCAAAACGTCGAGTGTCATACCCTACCGACACAATGTAGAAGTTGCTTGACAACTTTTTTGACAATTTTTTTGACAACAATGACAATTTTTGCTCAAATTGTATCTAGTCTCAATCTATGACCCCTATGACCCGATAATGACTC
Source organism: Cryptomeria japonica (assembly GCF_030272615.1). Taxonomy (NCBI): domain Eukaryota; kingdom Viridiplantae; phylum Streptophyta; class Pinopsida; order Cupressales; family Cupressaceae; genus Cryptomeria; species Cryptomeria japonica. The sequence goes on from NC_081414.1 coordinate 923,349,402, forward strand.
AAATAATTCTCCATGATTATATAAGAATCAAGAATGCTCATGATTGACCAGGGACACATCATATATACTCAAAACATAGTCACAAAACATTGACACACAAAATAGTCACAAAACATTGTCACATATTATTCAAAAATTTGCCTCTAAATATGGTCAAATCAACTCTTGGCTATTTGATTATATATAAAAATGTCTTACAAATCATCTCATGGGCTTTTATACAAAATTTGGCATTACAATATGTGCGATTCAGCTCATCGTCATTTTAATATACAAAATTTGGCATGTACATATGTACAAATCAACTCATTGCCATTTAAATATACAAAATTATGTCCCTAAACTTGTAAAAATCAGCTCATGGGCATTTATATATACAAAAAAGGAATATAGAACAATTTGTTGACAATTTATACAAAATTCTCAAAATCATTCTACTCTAAACCGTAGAATCAATCAAGTGAGCCTTCAAGATCGGCTCTAACCCGTATTGTGTCAAGTATTTTCTCATGGTCAGATTCATGAACTTTCCATAAAATCTTGTTATGAGGTCTACCACGATACTTCATCAAATGAATATTTGTTGCAACAACAAGGTTAGAGAAATGAAGAATATGTTTGTGTTTCAAAGTCCTCAAACAACCAAACATCAGAATTCTTGATAGGGTATCTCCGAAGCCATGTTCCTGTCACGACAATAGACCCTATTGGGTACTCAATACCCTCTCCGTCAATGATTGTGGTTGTCAATTTTATTTTAGGCTTAACACAACAACACAAATAGTAATTTGTTCCTTCTTCATTGTTCTCTTCTGCAACAACTGCATACACATGACCTGTATTTTATAAAGTGTTAATTAATACCAAAAATAAAGTATGATGTACAACAAAATGAACCAAAAAGAATACTTGCAAAAAAAATTAACTCAAAAAAACACTTGAATCCAATAGGTTGGATACATGGTCAAAATCCACTGATGTCTCCATCTGGCTTAATTGTAGTGCTTTAGGAATTTGATATGAATCAATGGGAACCAACGGTCTACAAGACCATTTGTCAACCCACTCTTGTGATTCACATTCTTCCCACAAACAATACATGCATGAAGAGAAAAAACATACCATCTGTGTCATATAAATTACCAGTGAACTTGAATTTGAACTCATAAATGAGTGCATGTCACTCGATCCTGCAAGTGTACAACAATCTAGATAGTTTTCAATGTTAGATTCAGTGATCAACCAAAAATATCTATGAACCATTGATGTACATGGATTACCTGGACCCATTGTAGACTTACACCATTGCACAATTATTTGTGCATCTACCAACTCAGCACCACCTTCGTACTTCAATTCTTCCCTAGCTAGGGCTCTTTTCACACATGCTCCTGCACAATCGTGCTCTCCCTTACCATGTCCAGCCTCAGTGAAATTCCAAAAATGTTGTACACCACTTGTCATATGCATCCTTGTCAACCAATAAAATATCCTTGCATGAATTGTGCGGTGCAATTATCTGACCATATTAAGTGTCGATTGTATCGTATGTTCCTTTCCCTTAAATTATCATAGAAAACTTTAAAGCATCCTTGTACAAACTCTGATGAATGAGTACGATCATCACTTATGTAGAAGTGATACTCTCTTACAACATTTCTATCCTCTTCTGTGCTATCATCTGCATGGATGAATGCTATGTGTACAAAAATAGAAACTTGTGTAGAGTGATAATACATGGATTTCACTTCATTTTGAGGTTGTAGTGTATAATTTTCAGTGAAATAAACTATAGAGACAATGGTGCCAAGAGAAAATGTGTCCTTACATAACCTGAATTGTTCATCTAACCATCGAGCTCTATGTGTATGCATTATGTACTCATAAACTAGTTTCTCTTGAAACATTTTCATAAATTGAGCTACACATATATCATTTTTCATTACTCGCATCTCTTCAAATCTTTTCCATCTTTAACTCCATATGTGACTATCTTGTATTTTTCGAAAGAAACTAGTTTCGTACTAGTTTTATGTGTGCTCTCCAAATGTACGCACCTTGGTAAACATTGCAAACCACCACATATAGCACAAGAACCTTCCAAACAAGGCATCTTATAATAAATGAAACCATCATGTCTGTTACATAGCACACTTGAAATAAATTCTCTTACCGACTTAGGAGGTGCTTGTATATTACATTCCTACAAAACATCGTTAGTGTGCAAAGTAGAACAAATATGATGAAAAATATCATAATGCATGGAAAATTCAATATGCATCCTACAACAACATGTGGTGCGTACATGATTAATCTTAATATAAAAAGGTTTTGCCATTTCAAAAAATCTTTGAGAAATTCTTATTTGAGGAAACTTTTGAAGGAATCTTTCATAAAATTTAGTTTGAGTCATATCCAAATAGCGTTTGGCATGTGGCTCACGATTTGTAGACCCAATTTGCCTTCTAACAACATCTCTTTGGTTGGGCAATACTCTTGTGTTGTCATGCCAAAAAATTTCAATTAATGTTTTTAGTACATCAACAACAACCTTGTCTTTGTGTGGTAGTCTACCCGAGAATGCCCAAAGAGAATTATTGTTAGGTTCCTCTTTTTGTTCCTGTCTCTTTAATGCTTTACTTAATGTTGTTCTACTAACGTTTAATGACTTACTTGTTTTGCTTATCAAACGGTCTTTTTTTATTTTCTTGCTCATTATGGTTGATGTAATGACACGTTGAGTAACATTAGAATCTTTACTACGTGATTTTGAACCAATAGATTGATATGCATCAAATAGATTTCTGACAATAATTCTTTCACTGTTACTTTTAGATGATCTTAGGCCTAGAATTTTCATTGTCTCTCTAAAATTCAAATTTTTAATCATTTGAACAATTAATTGACATCTTGCGGTTTGATTTAAGTTTTTAAAATAGTTTTGCCATATTCTTTTAACCATTCTACTACAAGTTTGTTCATTCATTTTATTGGGCATTGACTTCAATATATTCTCATCAATGTCAATTAGATGCTTTGGTTTCCTACGAATGATTCTGGGAGGTGTTAACATCGGTGCATTATGTACATTCAATTCATCAAGTAGAGAAGGTGTAATATGTTCATCATTTAATTGATTATTCAATGTGGTATCTTCTTCAATTGCATTAGGTTCAAACGGTAAATTATCAAATGTTTCTTCTTCAATTACATTAGGTGCATTATATTTGTTTGGTAAGTCGAATTGAGATGTTGAGGATGGCATACCTTCTTCTCCCATTGTTCTTATGTCACACAAGTTCTTCATACGCTGCCTTTGTCTTTCCTTTTGAGCCTCTCGTTGTTCCATCGTTCCTCACTTGTTCTTTCCCATGGTTGATATCGGTTGTCTTAAATAGAATCATATTACATATATATGTAAATAAAAGTTCATAAACAAACAAATAACCATAAATATGCATCTTATCACTATTTTTTGGAATCAAACTATTAAACAATCACAATTCAATCATTTGAAATCATGCAAAAATAAAAAACTAATAAAAACAACAATTCAATCATTTGAAATCATGCAAAAATAAAAAATTCACTTACTTTTATGTATACAATAGTGATAGAAGTGTAGACACAGTTCTAGTGGGGCCTTCAATGACCTCAAAAACTTCTTTTGAGGTCATTGAGGCTCTTGGGCAACTAAAACTATGTCTATAAACTGCGTATGCACTATTAGACTATAAAATGTTGACAAGCCCAACGATATTCTTTTTTCCCATTTTGGACTGATAAGTAGCACGTACGTGCTACTAAGCCTAAAAAATGTTATCGCGGGGTAATGAATAATGGGAATAGTACCCCATACGCGCTTATGAGTAATAAGTACCTCGTACACTCTCCTTTGCCTTAAAAAAGTTATGGCAGGGCAATGAACTAATAGTTTTAGTACCACGTACGTGCTATTGGTAGTAGAAAAGATATGAATGAAAAGGGAGGGAGGGAGAGAGAGAGAGAGAGAGAGAGAGAGAGAGAGAGAGAGATGTGTGTGTGTGTGTGTGTGTGTGTGTGTGTGTGAGAGAGAGAGAGAGAGAAGGGGTATGGAGGAAGGGAGAGGGAGAGAGAGAGAGGGAGAGAGAGAGAGAGAGAGGGGGGGAGGGAAGGTAGAGAGAGGGAGAGAGGTAGAGAGAGAGAGAGAAGGGGTATGGAGGAAGGGAAGGAGGGAGAGGGGGAGAGAGGGAGAGAAGAGGGGGGGAAGGGAGAGGTAAAGGGAGGGAGAGAGGGAGAGAAGAGGGGGGAGGGAAGGTAGAGAGAGGGAGAGAGGTAGAGGGAGGGAGGGAGGGAGGGAGAGAGAGAGAGAGAGAGAGAGAGAGAGAGAGAGAGAGAAGAGGGGGGTGGGAGAGAAGAAGGGGTATGGAGGAAGGGAGAGGGAGATTATGGGGGAGGGAGGGAGAGGAGAGAGGAGAGGGAAAGAGAGAGGGGGGGAGGGAGAGGGAGGGAGAGGAGAGGGGAGAGGGAGAGAGAGGGAGAGAGGAAGAGAAGAGGGGGGAATGGAGAGGTAGAGGGAGGGAGAGAGGGATAGAAGGGGGGGGCAAGGTAGAGAGAGGGAGAGAAGTAGAGGGAGCGAGAGAGAGAGAGAGAAGAGGGGGGTGGGAGAGAAGAAGGGGTATGGAGGAAGGGAGAGGGAGAGTAGGGGGGAGGGAGGGAGAGGAGAGGAGAGAGGGAGAGAGGGAGAGAGAGAGAGAGAAGAGGGGGTGGGAGAGAAGAAGGGGTACGAAGGAAGGGATAGGGAGAGTAGGGGGAGGGAAGGTAGAGAGAGGGAGAGAGGTAGAGGGAGGGAGAGAGGGAGAGAAGAGGGGGGAGGGTGGGAGAGAAGAAGGGGTATGGAGGAAGGGAGAGGGAGTAGGGGGGAGGGAGAGGAGAGAGGAGAGGGAGAGAGAGAGAGGGGGGGAGGGAGAGGGAGGGAGAGGAGAGAGGTAGAGGGAGGGAGAGAGGGAGAGAAGAGGAGGGAGAGAGAGAGAGAGAGAGGGGTCTTAAGGGGTCACAGGACACCATATGACCTCTTAGGAAATAATACGACCTCTAATGACACCTAAGGGGTCATATGGTGGGCTAATAAAATGATATATTAAATTTAAAGTTATGAATATAACATCATACAACGAGACTCCAAGCAAACAAATAATGAGGCTTCGCTAAAAAGAAAGTGTAAGAGATTGACCTAACCCTAAGAGTACTGCCTAAGTTCTAAAACATATGATGCTATTAAATTTGCAAGGTTATAAGACTGATCTCGATGGTGACTATAGGAATTACACACTTGATTTATTTCATGGGTATGTATCGTTCCAAGTTGTTTGACAAGTGATGATCATCATATACTACCACTGCCATGCATACAACAAACTTTAATTTCTTTAGGTGACAGGCGTTGTGTAACAACATGGGAACTCTCGCATACCCACCACTATCATTCTACAGGACATCATCTGTGTTACTCTCCCTCTTGCTCTTCCTACCTATTGTTTCTTCCTGAAAAACATATTGCAGGTACTCTGACTCATCATGTTGCTTTGTTGACACTATTTTCTGCATCCGCTTTGCTCATTAAAAACACATTCGAGAAGAATATTGCTACAGGTTTCCTTGTTTGTCACAGTAATACACTCGTGGTTCAACTTCAAACCCTATTCCTCCTATTCAATATACACACACAGATTCATCAGTCATCAAGACTCCAAGCGAACAAACAATGAGGCTTCACTAAAAAGCAAGTGTAAGAGCTTGACCTAACCCTAAGAGTACTACCTAAATTCTAAAACATATGATGCTATTAAATTTGCAAGGTTATAAGACTGATCTCAATTGTGACTATAGGAATTACACACTTGATTTCTTTGATGGGAATGTACTGTTCCAAGCTGTTTGACAAGTGATGATCATCATATACTACCACTGCCATGCATAGAACAAAATTTAATTTCTTTAGGTGACAGGCATTGTGTAACAACATGGGAACTCTCGCATACCCACCACTATCATTCTACATGACATCATCTGTTTTACTCTCCCTCTTTCTCTTCCTACTTCTTGTTTTCTTCTGAAAAACATATTGCAGGTACTCTGACTCATCATGTTGCTTTGTTGACATAATTTCCCACATCTGCTCTGCTCATTAAAAACACATTCGAGAAGAATATTGCTAGAGGTTTCCTTGTTTGTCACGGTAATACACTCGTGGTTCAATTTCAAACCCTATTCCTCCTATTCAATATACACACACAAATCCATTAGTCAATTTTCTTAAGAGAGCATACATGATAAAAATCAAAGAGGAAGTTGCAGACAAGAAATAAATTCGCTTACTTCTATAGAAGTGCAAACACAGTTGCAGTGGGGTATGGAGGGAGGGAGGGAGGGAGAGAAGAAGAGAAAAAGGGATGGGGTATGGAGGAAGGAGAGAGAGAGAGAGAGAGAGAGAGAGAGAGAGAGAGAGAAGCACCTTGTATGTGTTTGAGAGGGGGAGACAATACATTTACATGTGTATATATATGTTTAATATATTATATATACATATATTATATGTATATAAACATATTATATATACAATATCATATTATACACATATTATATATAGAATATCATATTATACACATATTATATATAGAATATATTATATGCATATACACATATTATATATAATATCATATTATACAATAGCGCATACGCGCTATTTATAAGGAAACAAGCGCGTATGTGCTACTTACACTATAAGTACCCCATATGCACTTTTGACTATTTAGGCTTGGAATTAGGCCTGGATGACAAAGCTACGATTTGGAAGTTTGATTTCCCTCCATTTCTCTCATTTTTGATGTGTTTTATTTTATCAACTTGGTTTATCAACTTTGTCATTATCGGGTTTACACTTCATCAAGTGGGTATTTCTAAAATTGCCACCATATTTTCACCCATCTTCTGAGCTTCCTAACCATATAATTTTTTTTCAATTTTAACAACAATAACATATTATTATTGAATTTCTTTTACCAGTGTCTCCATAGTTCTCACAGACATAGGTGCACCATTTTTTGAATAACTTTTGATATACTTATCCAAATTTTAAAAACTTTATATTTTATTGTAGTGCACTTAATTCGTTATAATTTAAAAAAAATAAAATTGTATTTTCGATTTGTTTAGTGTAACTTATTCGCGCATGAACAGGTACCTAATTTTCAGGATGTGCTTGATTGGAAAAATCATAAAAAAACAAAATACTCAACAAAAAATTACAAAAAAATACACATCTTCTAGTGCTCACTCTTAACTATCTTTCTGCCAAAGGATTTGTCAAAATACTAAATCTAACTATGACTTTTTTGATGCGCACGTCAGACACTATGTTTTGTTTTCAGAAAAAATCAAGGTCAGTTTTTCGTGCACGAAGGATTTGACCCCCTTAATCTTATCCAATTTTGAAAAATTTTAGTAGTTTGGAAACTATATTCAAAGTACTACAATAATTGTTCTTTTATTATCTTCATATCTTGAGTTGATGACTTTCAAATTTTGCCTCCAAGTTCAGGTTCACCTGATTTCAAAAAAAAAAAGTATCCACTTATACCCCCCCTATTTGACCACCATCTTTGTGCACTTACCCACTGTAGTCACATAAATCTGTCCATTTTAATTAAATGAATATTTCGTATTTATTTGATTAAAAATCCACTAGCCATCAGTTAATTAAATTAATATTTAATTAATTCATCCCCAAACATTCTTCTATTAATTAAATAAATTATTCAATTTATTTTAATTAATTCATTAAACCAAATTCACAATCAATTAAATAAATAAAATCTATTTATTTAATTAAATACCCCTATTCCTCTTTTAAATAAATTAAATAAAACATTTATTTAAATCATTATCCCACCCCACTTGCATTTTCCTACAAATGCAACTTGCACACATTTATTGGAATAAATGAATTTTTATTTTAAATAAAATCCTATTTTCCCTCACCCACCAAATCCACTTGCAAAATCTAATCCCCTTCTAGATTCTTCTAACCCCTTCCTAATTAGCCTAATCCATCCCCTAATTATTGTCACATTCATAAGCAAAATGGAGTCACTTCTCAAATGGCCCAAAGTCTTGGATAACCATTGAAGGTTTTCAACCTTCAACCACCAAAAACCCCAAAGTCTTTGAAAACCATTAAAGGCTTCCAACTTTCAACCACTTAATCCCCAAAGTCTCCAATAACCATTAATGGTTAACCCAAACCCTCCCACATGGTTAAAACATTTGTTTTGACTCAACCTCTACCCAACCCAAGGGTCTCATCAGGTCATTAATGCTTTGACCATGATTATCTCTTAATCATTTGCACAAAGGTTTATCCTTGCATTAACTCCTAATCCAGTGGGTAATCCTAATTTAGACTTGACCCTTAGCCTTTAGATAACCATGAGGTCTTCTCAAGCCTTTAATGCCTCCAACCTCTTCTCTCAACCCAACCCTATGTTGACACTTGTCACCATTTCATTGGTACAAATTGTGCACATGGATCCCCAACTTTCAAGCTTGACCCTTGATTAAACCTTTCAATCCTGGCCATCCATTGCTCCATTTTTCCTATAAATAGAGCCCATTCCTTCATAATCCAGATCCTGAAAACTTGTAAGCATTTAGACTATAGCCATTTTAGAGAGCATTTAGCATAGCATAACTAAATCTTGTCTTTTTGGTAAAATCAATCATTTTAGCATTAAAAATAGCTTTTCATTTCATGTTTGGAGCTATTCTACAAATCTCAATCCTCCATAAGCATCCATAGTGCAAAAAGCTGCTAAGAGCTACACTATTTTGGAACTTGGAGAGGAGAGGAACAAGGGAGAAAGGAGCTAAGGCCATGCTAAGAGGCAGTTGGAGATGTCTCATGATCATTTGTTCTATTTATTAGATATATTTAGCATGTCTCTTTTAGTATCTCTTTTGGAATGCCTTCATATGTTTGGTTTTTGATTGATTAACTCTAACATCTTGTGTATTTTGTGTTGTTTGATCTTGAACTAACAATTGTGTCATTTAGGAGGGCATCATTTGGTGAACCTGACGTGAATCGAACACGCAACCTTCTGATGATTATTTTTGAAATTAACATTTTTCTTGTTGAAATTGCCACACAGGTCGCGCTTTGGCGCTATTGAACGTGTTTTAGCGCTTTTGCAACGATTTCTTTTAGCGCTATTGACACTAAGATAGCGCTATTGAATATGTTCCAGCGCTTTTGAAAACTTTTCAGCGCTTTTGAAAACTTTTCAGTGCTATTGACATACTTTCAGCGCGTTTGTCTACTCGGGATTCTGTTTTCTTTCAGCGCTACCGTTTAAATTAGCGCTTCTGCTCACGCAGACTAGCGCTATCGTGTCAATCAGCGCTTCTGCAAAAACACAGAATAGCGCTATTGCGACAGAGTGTCGCCCAAATGGACTTGTAACCGAAAAATCAAAAATTAGGCTTGTGGAAGCCCCCCCTGTGAGCATTAATTTTCTTAACTTGTTCTTTTCTTTGTGCAGGTTAACAACACAACAAAAATCACAAAAAAAATTTATTTAGTGCTTAAAAAGAACTTAAAAACACAAAAAAATAGTTTCATTGTTTTCTAGTTAGGGATACATTTTGTTTTGGTGCTTAAAAATCAACAAAACAAACTTTCTTTCTTGCATCAATTGGGACTTAAAAAAATCACAATCCACACTTCAAATTTTTGGTGCAGTAAAAAGAACAATCCACTTGTCTTTATTTTTGGCCAAAAACAAATTTTCCTTCATGCAAACGTGTTTTTCATTAAGTTGACTAGGACTTTCAACTTCTAGATTACAAAACATATTGTTTGAAAGTTAAAATGAACACCATGGTTGTTGGAGCAACATCTCCAAATAGTTAGATCATCTTTGCAAATGTTGGATTAAAAAGAACAAGTGAATTTCGTGTTTGGCACGCTTGTGCACAAAAGTCAGTCGAGTGGTCCTACCTCTAACACACACTATCCTCTCCCTTGGCTCTCGTGGTCCTAGGTGCAAGAGAAAAGTGTTAGTAACACTCAACATTTTATCTTTTTAAGAGAGGCCTGCCAAGGGATCGATACTCTTGGGAATGACCTCGAGCGGTAAATCCTTCAAGCCGCTATAGAAATCAGGTGAGAGCGAAAGCTGTAGCCTTGGGTATAGTTGTTCCTACAGTGTAACTAGCCGAAAGGACAAATGGGCCCCACCACCAGTTACAAGGCTCTTAAGTGAGTCACTGCAGAATGAACTTATGTCCAAAGCCATCGAACATGACTAAACACCTTTAAGTAGTAGCCCACCTGTTCTATTGATTGAGGATATTTGAGGTATAATTTAGTGCAAGAGCATAGATGGTTTTGCTCCCAAGATACTCACCATACATATTTCCTTGAGTAGAAACATAGCTTTTTGAAAGGTCACTTGTGGCTTGATAAAAGTGGTGACTCCCCCATCATAGGGATCATCTATTTGTTATGCTCGTGCAAGACTTAGTATATCACATCCTTACCTGCCACGGCGGGATTCATAAGGTATGTAGTACCAAAGTCGAAGAAATATCAAGATGTGGGCTAAATTTATCACAACTGGCCATCTGACCATAGGGATAAAGAGTGTTTGAAGTGTGTTCGTTTTACAGACCTAGTGCAAATTGAGCCGACTTCAGGCTTTGGAAATACACCTTAAAATAAATCTAAAGGAAGGGTCAAAAACAAGTCCAAGGATTGGGTTGATCTAGACCCATACTCATTTGTGCCTTTCAGGCTACAATTTTGTGTTTGTGTGCTTGCTTTGTTTTCTTGTCAAAGAAAAATCAGAAAATCAATCCCAAAAACAAAGTATTCATCCAACATCTGTCAACACAACCAAAAATACCAAAAACACAGTGCCAACAATGAAGAATCACATTTTATGACCATTCTTCACATCTTGCGAAAGAAGAAGTGTCATCAGAATATCACCTTGAAAAAGAGACCACTAAGCTCAAAGGCTTTGATCAAAAGGAGGAAATTCTTCTATCTCAATAGACAAATCTTTGTCTCCCATAGAGTCTTTCTACATCGCATGCGTCTATACCTTCAAGGTAAAACAAACGAGTTTGATTCAGAATCATTGAACTGCAGAGCTTTTATGCAATATAGAGCTCTGAGTTATCACAAAAATCAAGGAGGAAAGATTAATCCCAATTTCTTCCCAAACATCTGTATCACCTACAACACAGCTCGAGAAATACCTCCAACACCTGAAAGGGAAGAGATAGAGTGTGTCCCATTTGTAACACAGAGTTTTTATTGAAGTTGAAAACATTTTCATCCATCATCCCACTCATACATCATCACTTCATCATCAATCCATCCCAAAACTCTCAAAACATTAAGAGGTTCTTGTCCCAAGATTTCTTTTTAGATATTGCTTGAAATCAAACACATCACATCACTTTTTAGATTGTTTCTACATCTAGGATAAGCTCATCCTAAGAGACACATCTACGCAGGTTAAAACTAGTTCATGAGTGAATCCTCTCATTGCTAGGTAGTTAAATCTGTAACACATCTCAGATTTCTCTGCACCTTATCACATCCAAACTTATCAAACAAACAAGCAATTCAAAGAAAGGAATTTTGGTTACATCTACCTTAAAGTGCTAGAGATCCCCATACAACACAAATCACCAATCATCAATCTTTCATTTCATCACCAACTCATCATCATCTTCAATCAACTTCAAAAACAAACTTGCAAACAAAATGGCTCAAACACGATCACGATCAAGGCAACGAGAAATAGAAATTGAGGAAGAAGAGGACAACCTCAATGAATTTCAAGAAGCACTTGGAGGAAATGGGAATGATGAAAACCCAGGTACACCCACTCCTTCAACAATCGAAAGGGTTCAGCATAACCCTCATTTTAACAGATTATTTGATGAAATACTAAGGAGCAATGCGGATGCTCACTTTTTAAGACTCGCTCAAGAAGGAGCCAAACTCCCCTCTGACTTTGATCTTGCCCAATTAAGACAAGCATCAGAAAGACAAAGTCGCCATGAGGAGGAGAGAGGTAGAAATCACATCAGATATAACATCCCTCGAGGTAACCCACCACCTCCTCCTCCAAATGAAATGGAGATGTTGCGGCAACAAGTCGAGAATCTCCCCCAACAACTTCATAGTGGTGTTAAGACCAATCAATTCTCACTTAACGACATCTGTCCCTATCCGTTTGATAGGAATATTTATATGCCACCTTTTCCACGCAGGTTCGAAACACCCAAATTTGAAAAATATAGAGGAAAGGGAGATCCCCGTGATCATGTCCGAGAATTTCATTCTGCTTGTCTTGAAGTAGCTTATGAGGACACATACCTAATGCGCCTTTTTCCCCAAAGCTTAGGAGGAACAACCACATCATGGTTTTCCCGACTACCAGGTGGCATTAGAACATTTGAGGAACTCATCCAGAAGTTCCTATCTCATTACTCTTATAATATTGAATGCGACATCACCATGGCTGATCTATGCAACACCAAACAAAAACCAGGTGAACTATTCTCAGTATTCCTGCAACGATGGCGCCAAATGTCTAGCAGACGTTCTCTTCAGTTACCTGAACGAGAACTAGTGGAAATTTTCATTTCCAACTTAAATGAAGAAATGGAATTTCACCTGGATGTCAAAGACACAGACTCCTTTAACGATATGATCACCAAGGGTATAAAATGTGAAAGGGCACTCATCAAAAAAGGACTCATCAAAATCTTTAATGAACCCAAAGATAGTCCTCGCCCGCGCTTCAATAGCGATAAACCGAACTTCTGGAACAAGAATAAGAATATCATCAACGATGGGGTTGTGGATGCTCGAACTGTCCAAAATGCACAATCTGTGGTTCGATTTGCAGGACAAAATCCTCCACCTCAAAATAACACAAATGTTCCTCTTAATCAAGGTCGCATCACATCTCATGATGAACCAAGACCTCGTCCACAAAAACAAAAACGCACATACACTCCCTTAGGGGAACCCATTGAAATAGTGATGCGACAACTCATTTCTCAGAATTTGATCACTCTACCTAAGTTATCAAATTATGAGCCTCAAGTCAAACCAGCATGGTGGAGAGATACTGAACACTGTGAGTTCCATCAAGGAAGAGGACACAAGACAAGTAATTGTCACCGATTGAAAGATCTCATTCAAGATCTTATTGATCGAGGCGAAATTGAGATTGAAGGACATGATCCAAAAACAACCAATAATGATCATCAGATGTTCAAGAATCCACTTCCATCGCAAGATCAAAGGGGTCCTTCCACTTCCAGACGAGGTCCTGATACCACTGATTATACGCAGGCTGCGTATAACTACACTGTAAATCACCTGTATGATGCCAGTGAACAAATTGCAACTATCACCTTCAAAAATCCCACCTCAAATTGCAATGTTGTTACACGTCGTGGCAAGCTCACCATAAAGGCAGCTCCACAAGGCACCACCTCCAATCCAAAGCAGTACAATCTTGTGGAACAATTAGACAAAACCCCTACGCTTATATCCATTTTGGAGCTTTTGCGTCTGTCACCCTCTCATAAAACAATCTTGGATCAAGCACTCCAAGAAGCGTCAGTCCCTGCAAACCTTAATACGGACCAGTTTCAAGCCATGGTTGGAAATCTAAAGTCATCACCTTGTCTCACTTTTTCTGAAAGTGACAACTCTTCCTTCCAACAACCGCATAACGCCTCACTCCACATCGAAGGATTTATCAACCAGCATCAGATCAAGCGAGTCTTGATAGATAATGGAGCCGACCTAAACATTTGTACACTACAGTTGGTCAAAGCACTGGGATATGCAATAGAATCAGTGGATCCTCGCAAGAAGATCACCATCAAGGCCTATGATGATGCAGAGCGTTCATCCAAAGGAGCTGTGGTACTACCAATCCGAGTGGGCCCTGTGGTAAAGCACATCATCTGTCAGGTTCTGGACCTTCCTCTGCCATATAATCTATTATTAGGGAGACCTTGGATACATGCCATGCAAGCTGTTCCATCTACCGACCATCAATGTATCAAGCTCCCACATAATGGTGCAGAGATCACAATCCTGGGCGATGCAAATCCCTTTGCGTTTTGCCATAATATCAGCCATCAACCAGAGATTACTGTTCCTAATAATAGGGAAGCAATTTCCTCCACATCATATGTAAGTCCTGCCTCTCTTGCTAGTTCACACACCCCTATACCCAAGCAAGAAAAGCTTAAGATGAAAGTCGCAGAGGAAGGTCCTGGAGAATACAACTTGAGTCAGCTTTTTTGTGTGGGACAAATGCCCACTTCTCCTAGAACACATGGTAAACCACAGTAGTTACTCCAACAACCACTAATCACGCCTGCATGTGCCTTGACGCCTTTCATCCTTGGAAAGAGTCAAGAGGAAGAAACACAAGATGAGGACCTAGCGGAATGGATCTATAAAGATCCCATCACCACTGATAAACCGCAAGTTACACTTCCTACGGAACAGTATGGCAAAGGCCTCCTCATTATGCAAAGAATGGGATATGATGGTCAGAGTGCTTTGGGATACTGCAAACAAGGACGACATGAACCTCTTCTACCAGAATTCAAGCCCAAAGGTAATACAGGCCTAGGTTTTGAAAAAGAGATCCTTCCTAAACTCAGATTCAAAGGAAAACCCAGCAAACCATTTTGCCCACCTACTGCAAAGAGGACACCTTTCATAATCAAAGCACCATCAAGCAATATTGCCACTGCCCCATCGAGGCTCACAACCCCACCACAACCATCTACAATGCCAAACATACCACCAATCAAACCAGTAATCCCATCCACAGCAGTCATCATATCAATAAAACCATTCATAGCAGCAACTATATCAGAACCCGCAGTAGCATCTATGGCACCAGCCATTCCAACAGAAATCACTAAATCAACACTGCCGATACTTCCAGTGACAAATCCTTTAAATCCCATCACGATTCCTGCAGCACTGATCACCACAAAAGTACATAAACCAATCACACCTGCCGTGTTTAACTCCAAAGACATCCCAGTATGGTATAGCAATCGGATGTTGGAGAGTGATCCAGAGACCGACTCACATGAGTGGGAATTTGATTCTGTACAACTTAACACTTCAGATGAGGAAGACATGTCACCACCTCCGCCACGCAAAGACATCCCTATTTACGGAGAAGCACAGATAAAGACTACTTGGGTACCTGAGCTGGAAACATCTTCCACAGACCCTATGTCTCATCCCACGCCTGATTTTGACAAGGAGAGTACCATCAATGACCTTCACCACACTGTCTTAACCCTCACTGATACATCTCCCGCACTTAACCGAATCGATGATGTAATGCCCATTGTCCACCCTGAACTCATCGAATGGAACCGACCAAATCCCCCATGTCTTGACCTCTTCCAAAATGATGAGGCTATCATTGACTTTTTAGAATTAAGGGATAATCTACCAAGTGGGGATCACAAAGCTGGATTCGCCATTGAACTTAATAGCGCAGCATACTTTGGGGCAGATGCCAAACCCTTCAGCTGCAAAAATATAACATTAAAACATGGATCTTCCAGTGAAAACCACACTGTGGCACTATTTGATCCGACAACAGTAAAAAGAAAGAGCGTATCCAACGGTGAAAACCTCTCTGAGGCACTTGAGGATGAAGGGTTTGACATTCTCCCTGCAAGCACACAACAGGAACGATCAACGATCCTCATTGAGGAGACTAAAGAATACAATGTGGGGACTCCTGAAAATCCTCATATCATACATCTGGCATCTCTTCTCACTCCAGAGGAACAACCTAAATTTATAGAGTTCTTCCAGAAGCGTCAGATCAACTTTCCATGGTCATATGCAGACATGTCTGGGCTTGATCCCGATTTAGTCATGCATCACCTCACCGTAGCAGAAGGAGCCAAACCTGTCAAGCAGAAGCTTCGTAAGATGCATCCCCAGATTGCAGTACTAGTCAAAACAAAACTCAAGAAACTCCTGGATGTTGGTTTCATTAGACCAATTGATTATGCAGAATGGATCTCCAACATTGTGCCAGTCGGCAAACCAAAAGGGGGCATCCGCATTTGTACAGACTTCAGAGATCTGAATAAAGCATGTCCTAAGGATGACTTCCCCCTACCAAATATCGACATCATAGTGGATTTGACAGCAGCATATGCCATGCTTTCACTCATGGATGGCTTTTCAGGATACAATCAGTTAAAGATCGCACCAGAGGACCAACATAAGACAGCCTTCACATGTCCATGGGGCACATATTGCTGGAATGTAATGCCTTTCGGTCTAAAGAATGCAGGAGCAACCTATCAAAGAGCAATGACCACCATCTTCCATGACATGATGCATACCATGATGGAAGACTATGTGGATGACTTACTAGCAAAATCACTTACTAGAGAAGGACATCTCCACATCTTAGATCAAATCTTTGATAGACTGGAACAATATCATGTTCGACTCAACCCAAAGAAATGTGTCTTCGGAGTGACCTCCGGGAAGCTTCTAGGATACATTGTCTCAAGCAAAGGCATTGAGGTCGATCCAGCAAAGGTTAAGGCAATCATGGACATGCCACCTCCAAAGAATATCAGTCAGCTAAGAACACTACAAGGACGGCTTCAATCCATCCGAAGATTCATTGCACAATTGGCTGATAAGTGTCACCCATTCACACACCTACTACACAAGAACATCCACTTTCAGTGGGATGACAGATGCCAGCAAGAATTTCAGGCACTTAAAGACTATCTCATGAATCCACCCTTGTTGATGCCACCAGATCCAAGTAGATCGTTGTTACTTTATATCTCAGCAACAAGTACAGCACTGGGTGTGCTACTGGCACAACACAATGCAGAAGGTAAAGAGTGTGTTGTATACTACATCTCTCGCACACTGGTTGGCTATGAACTTAGTTACACACCTATCGAGTGAGCTTGCCTAGCAGTAATCTTAGCAGCCACTAAACTGAGGCACTATCTGTTAACACACAAGGTGCAACTCATTGCAAAGATTGATCCACTCAAGTATTTACTTAGCAAAGCAGCATTGACAGGTCGCTTAGCCAAATGGGTGATGATTCTAAGTGAATTTGACATTGAGTATGTGGACCGTAAAGCTATCAAAGGGCAGGTCATTGCAGATCAGTTGGCCGATGCACCACTCATAGGCGATCATCCTCTCATTTCCAATTTTCCAGATGAAGAGATATTCATGATCACAGAAGTACAACCATGGAAACTATATTTTGAGGGTTCATACACTAGGCATGGGTCGGGGGCAGGCATTTTGTTTATCACACCTCAAGGTGATAGCATCCCGAAGTCTTACAGGCTCACATTTCCATGCACAAACAACATAGCAGAGTATGAGGCTTTGATCACAGGACTCAGATTAGCCATACAATGGAAATTACAAGAACTACAAGTATATGGCGACTCCCAACTGGTCATTCGACAAGCAACAGATGAGTATCAGACCAAGGATGATAAACTCATGCCATACAAATAAATGGTGGACAGTCTAAAGACATCATTCACTACTATCACTTTTGAGCAGATACCAAGAGATCAGAATCGAGCTGCTAATGCCATGGCTGCCATCGCATCTCTACTAGATCTTCCACAGAATTCAACACGCTACGAGTTCTTGGTAGAACAGCTTTGGATTCCCGCTTATGATATCCCCGAATCCGAAATGATATGTCGCCTTGTCGGTTCTGAATCCCCATGGTACGATGAGTTCTACACCTATCTCTGCGATCACACCCTTCCTCCCAACCAATCAAATAACCAACAAAAAACCTTCATTCGCCAAACTGTTCGATATACCATTATTGCCGAAACCCTATACCGACGTAGTCTTGATGGTACTCTCCTTCGATGTCTGGAACAAGATGAGATAACAAAGGCTTTGGAAGCGGTACATGAAGGAATTTGTGGGACTCACTCAAGTGGTCCATCACTAGCCAAGAAGATCATGTGAGCTGGATACTATTGGCCATCTATGGAAAAGGATTCCTACTACTTTGTCAGGAAATGCAAGAAATGTCAAGTTCACGGTGACCTGATACATGCACCAGCTCAAGAACTGCAACCAATCACAACACCATGGCCTTTTTGTCAATGGGGCCTTGACCTTGTGGGTAAGATTCATCCATCTTCATCCAATGGCCATAAATTCATTATTACCGCCACTGAATATTTCACAAAGTGGATCGAAGCTGTTCCACTTACTCAAGTCACCGGCAAGCAGATCGCCTCATTCATCCTCAACTACATCATCTGCCGGTATGGTGTGCCCATGTCCATCATCATAGATAACGGTCTTCCTTTCAAGAATCAGGATGTCCGTGAACTTTGTGAGAAATTTCATATCCAAGACCGCTTTTCCACTCCCTATTACCCACAAGGCAATGGTCAGGCCGAAGTATCCAATAAAAACATATTGAGGATCCTAAAGAAGACAGTCAATGATGCTAGTCGTGATTGGCATGTTCAATTGAATCCAGCATTATGGGCATATCGAACTAGCATTCGAACCCCTACAGGTGCAACTCCTTATCCATTAGTCTATGGTGTTGAAGCTATCTTACCTATTGAGGTCGAGATACCATCATTACGGGTTTCCTTACATAATATGATAGATGATGAAGCATACAGAGTCTCACGCCTTCAGGACTTAGAGTTACTTGATGAGAAACGACAAGCTGCATACAATCACCTCAAAGCCTATCAGCAGCGCATGAGCAGAAGTTACAATCACCGAGTTAGATCTCGTACATTTGAGGTAGGTGATCTTGTTCTATGAGAGAATCCTTGCAACCAACCAAATAGAGAACATCAAGGCAAGTTTGAATCAAACTGGCTCGGCCCATATGTTGTCACTACTGTATTCAGGTCCGGGGCATATTAGTTGGCTACATCAGAAGGAGAACCACTTGCAGATCCAATCAACAGCATGCACCTCAAACGGTTTTATACCTAAGGTGTACAAGGCATCAGGCCCCCCTGCATATTAGAAAAATACCAAAAACATTCAAAAAAAATGTCCTGAAGAAAATACAAAAACATTCAAAAAAGTAAAGAAAAATCATGCATCCAAACGGTGAACAACCACTCCGGTGGCACCTTGGGTAAGTGCGATGGTGAAAACCTGGCAAACAGGCACCACTTGTAAGGGCAATGGCTCCAGTATCTTTCAGGCTCATTGCGATCACATTCATGCACACATACATCCATCCATCCCAACCATGGCTTGTTATTTGATCTACAATTAAGAAAGTACTCCATGCGTCTAGCATCCCACCTTTTCATAGTCAGGTCTACAAACTGGGGGCAATACCCTTACCCTAGTGATGGAAGTGGATTCTACATTGTCTTATATATCATTACGCTCTTCATTCAGGCAATCATCAGAAAATATCAAAAACATTCAAAAATGACTCTCAAAATACCAAAAACATTCAAAATTGTTTCACAAAATCCAAAAAACATCGGAAAACCCATCAAAAATCACACAAAAACATGGCAACACCTTGTACATATTTATCCGATCAGATACAAAATAAACATTGACAACTACTCACACACTGACCATTTACCAATCAAACTACACAATCGACATTAACAATCCAAACCTGTCTTTAAAACAAGGATGCATCCTTCCTTACCACAACAAAGACAAGATGACGTTTTCTTTGACAAGAAAATTATGTTAAGCTATCAAATGCTTGGTTGATTCGTGAGTAATTCATTTGTTTATCTGTATCGGGATCTTTTCAGCATTGTTTTGTATCGTTTGCGCATTATTTCCGATGAAGTTCTGGGGCATGTACTAATGGTGTCTACGTGGGAAGTTCACCAAGCTACATGATCTTATGCCAAATGCAGTCATAGATCATTACGGCTTGCTGACTACAACGTATACCTCGACCATATGGACATGAACCATTACCAAGGATCTTTATTCTTTATTCTTTATGTATATATACTGTTTGTTTGCAGGTACAATGCTCTTCCTTTGGTTCCTCCTACCTCATCCAAACTGGATAAAGGTTTTTATCTCTTAGTACGGTATGCACTTGTCTTAGGATATGATCAGCCTAAGATCAAGGAGGACGATCCAAGTCATGCATGAACGGAGATAATCCTTGTCTGTTCCGCAAGCAATACTCTGGTCGACTTGACCCTTATATCAAGTCGCTTGTATTAACTTGCTATATCAAAATCCATGTAAGGAATACTCAGGTCATCTTGAATCATTATGTCAAGATGCTTGTATTCTCTTCCAACATTTTAAAGCTCAATGATGAAAATAGAGCACTATGGATCGTCATTCCATCTCATCTGTATATACTGCATTCCGTTGCATTCCAACCATCCATACATTCATAATAGCTGCATATCATGCATACATAGTCATAATAATGCATACTCTATTTTCCTCTTCTTCCATAGGAATGAGTCATAGGTCCTCCATTTCTTCTAACATCAAACCCACCCCCCCTCACCCTCCCCATCTCGATAATCAGCATCACATACCTTACATCATTTCTCAATCAACCCAATCAAGCCACGTTCATCACCATCCATCTCTAAAAGGAGGGATTGTGTTTCCCATCCTCATTCATCCACACAATCAAGCAAGTTACTCTGTCTACATAGATACATCGACTCCCACACACCTAGACTATCAACAGATACTCTGATCAAGTATCTTCGGGTCTCAACAGGTAATCGATTATGGTAATCCTAGACTACATCAGGCATTTATCATAATGACCTAGTCTCAACGGGGTTGCCATGATTCCCCACAACCATCCATCACACGCACATACTATCAATTGATCAACCAATCAAACACAATCCAATGGACAATTACATCAATTGTCTACGTCTCACCGAGTATTTTGCTTGATATACCTTGACTTCATCGGGCAATTACATCAATTGTCTAAGTCACCATCAGGTCACTTTGATTCACTTACTCAGACTTTATCTTGTCCAAGCGACCAACTAACATCAACTGTCACGCTTTGACTTGACCGGGACAATTCAACCGATTGCACCAGATTGTTCAACCAATTTTGATCAATTGTATAGCATCAATCCAAACCCCACACTACATCTGCTATGTATCTCTTGCATGACCTCAGGGTACTCGTTGGCTTGTTGTTTCTTCATATTCACTCCATTTTCTCCCATTTTTTCATCATTAGTTCTAACTTCTTCTCTTCTACCACCCTACTAATTTTCATTCTTTTTCGAGAGATCGCCCGATTTTTTGAAATTTTTCGGCCCATCTCTCGAGGGGGCATACCACCCATTAAATTTACATTTTATGGGGCATTTCTTCACACCAGTTTTTCTTTGAAACGATGCGATAAACTGCACCGTCTCAAAGAGGGGCAAATGTAGTCACATAAATCTGTCCATTTTAATTAAATGAATATTTCGTATTTATTTGATTAAAAATCCACTAGCCATCAGTTAATTAAATTAATATTTAATTAATTCATCCCCAAACATTCTTCTATTAATTAAATAAATTATTCAATTTATTTTAATTAATTCATTAAACCAAATTCACAATCAATTAAATAAATAAAATCTATTTATTTAATTAAATACCCCTATTCCTCTTTTAAATAAATTAAATAAAACATTTATTTAAATCATTATCCCACCCCACTTGCATTTTCCTACAAATGCAACTTGCACACATTTATTGGAATAAATGAATTTTTATTTTAAATAAAATCCTATTTTCCCTCACCCACCAAATCCACTTGCAAAATCTAATCCCCTTCTAGATTCTTCTAACCCCTTCCTAATTAGCCTAATCCATCCCCTAATTATTGTCACATTCATAAGCAAAATGGAGTCACTTCTCAAATGGCCCAAAGTCTTGGATAACCATTGAAGGTTTTCAACCTTCAACCACCAAAAACCCCAAAGTCTTTGAAAACCATTAAAGGCTTCCAACTTTCAACCACTTAATCCCCAAAGTCTCCAATAACCATTAATGGTTAACCCAAACCCTCCCACATGGTTAAAACATTTGTTTTGACTCAACCTCTACCCAACCCAAGGGTCTCATCAGGTCATTAATGCTTTGACCATGATTATCTCTTAATCATTTGCACAAAGGTTTATCCTTGCATTAACTCCTAATCCAGTGGGTAATCCTAATTTAGACTTGACCCTTAGCCTTTAGATAACCATGAGGTCTTCTCAAGCCTTTAATGCCTCCAACCTCTTCTCTCAACCCAACCCTATGTTGACACTTGTCACCATTTCATTGGTACAAATTGTGCACATGGATCCCCAACTTTCAAGCTTGACCCTTGATTAAACCTTTCAATCCTGGCCATCCATTGCTCCATTTTTCCTATAAATAGAGCCCATTCCTTCATAATCCAGATCCTGAAAACTTGTAAGCATTTAGACTATAGCCATTTTAGAGAGCATTTAGCATAGCATAACTAAATTTGTCTTTTTGGTAAAATCAATCATTTTAGCATTAAAAATAGCTTTTCATTTCATGTTTGGAGCTATTCTACAAATCTCAATCCTCCATAAGCATCCATAGTGCAAAAAGCTGCTAAGAGCTACACTATTTTGGAACTTGGAGAGGAGAGGAACAAGGGAGAAAGGAGCTAATATCATGCTAAGAGATAGTTGGAGATATCTCATTGTCTTACTTCTTTAGTTAGATTCATTAGCATGTTTTTAGTGTCTCCTTTGGAATGCCTTCATAGATTTAGTTTTTGATTGACTAACTCTAACGTCTTGTGTGTTTTGTGTTGTTTGATCAAGAACTAACATTGTGTCATTTAGGAGGGCATCACCCACTAACCAAATTGAAGCCTAACTCTAAACCCAAGCCTAAATTGCACTCTTACACTTATAAAACTTAACACAAATTAAACATTAACCTTAAACCTAAATTAACATTAAATTCAACTATAACACTAAATCTTATAGCCATCATCATCAAGTTTATCTACTTTAAGGCTTAGAGTATTTGACTTTCCAAAATCTACAACCAAATTGAAGCCTAACTCTAAACCCAAACCTAAATTGCACTCTTACACTTGTAAAACTTAACAAAAATTAAACATTAACCTTAAACCTAACTGAACATTATATTGAACTATAACACTAAATATTATAGCCATCATCACCAAGTTTATCTATTATAAGGTTTAGAGTATTTGACTTTCCAAAATCTACTAATGTGTTGGATGAATAATTTTTAGTCATTGTTAGATTCAAATAAGTAATATTCAATAAAAAGTACAACCATGTTATAAATGAAATGATAGAATATTTAGTTTTGTATTTGATATGATTGGATCATGAACTAAGATTGACTAATTATCATTATCAAATATATAATACAATTAGAATAGTGATAAGGAAAGAGAATAAATCATAGTCAATAGTGGATTAAGATTGATTAATTATTCATTTGAAAATAATATTTTATTAGATTGTATTGCTAAGTTGTAGGTTTTATTACATTCAATTTCTTGCATGTATTGTTGCAAATATGAGTGTGTTGTTATTGATGTCAAACTTGTTGATCTAGATATGTAACTTGTTGATATCTTTGGTCCATATGTGATTTGGAGTAGAGAAATAATAGTGGACTAGTTCCTTGGTTATGCAGATGCTTGGATATTGATTGCAATAACTTCAAATGGTATATCAAATTATTATATAGCTTTTTTGGAGCTTTGGAGATGATATCAGCACTCTGTAGTTGGAGTTGGTTAAGCATGACTGATCTGGTGAACAATCTGTCAGAATTTGTTCATATTTTGGTTTGCATTATGGCGCAGATGTTTCATTAGTTCTTGCAATTGGAGTATGATGTTGGTGGATGCAAGTGCATGATATAGTTTTTAGATTCTCATTTGGTCTACAATTGGAGTTATGTTGATATGAGTTAAAGCTTGTAAAGTGATTAAGTGGCAATGTACATGAATGTGTTGCATTACTTTGCCTTCAGGTATTTTGGTGATGTGGTTTGATAAATTGGATTTGTTTCAATATTAGGTGATTCTATGTTGAGCATATGCAAGTGTTTTTGGTGGTTTACATTATAATTTAAGTAAGTTGAGTTGGTGTGCCTTAAGTGTTTTATCATTTGGAGTCAACCTATGATGTCTTGGTCCATGCAGTAGAGTACAAAGTTATAGGAGTTTTTTTTGGAATAATTTAGAAGGTGTGTTAACATCGTGTGATGCGTTACATGTTTCATTTTTGCCTTCCACATTTTCATGAAGATGGTTTTTGGGCCAATGATTCTGATCTTACATGTTACATCTGATTAGGGTGACCTAATTAATGATTATTTTGGTCGTGAATGGCATAAAAAATATGAATAATTTTGGAGACATATTATGAGTGGTGCGTGTTGTGTGAAATGTATGTAAATTTCTACAAAGGTTCACAAGTATAACAAACGTACAATAGAGTAATAATGAAGGAAGCTTCGGATGTGTTTTAAGTGTTAACTGTAATCATCATATCAATGGATTTGGTTGCCTATAGTTCAATATATTAATGTTTCTATTTCAATTATAATGTATCTTGTGTTAGAGTATTCGGGTATTTACTTGATTAATTAAACAATATTTGTTTAATTATTTAAGTTCCCTTTATCTCTTTTACACTTAAGCTAACTTTAGGTGCATATAATTAATTATTTTAATTGATTATTATGTGCAAACCTAGGTTTTCCCTTTTAGGGTTTCTTGACCTATTAAAGGTTGAGTTCTTTCTTTTCATTGTAAGAAGAATCACATTACATATTTTTGTGAATATTGAGCTCTCTCTTTTTGAGCATATTCTCTGTGTATTTGTTTTTTCTATATTTGCTTCCTTGCTTCTCCTTGTAACAGGTTTTTTAGCTTGCAGAGATTATTTGGGCTCCTGTGGTGTTGTATTTTCTCAACTCCTATATGGTATCAGAGCTTTAGATCTGCAGCTACCTGTTCTTGTTTTGAGTTTTTTAGCTCTGGAAGTAGATCTAGGGTTTCAGAATTTTTTTTGCACCTAGGGTTTGACCTTTTTTTTTAGAACTTTGGGCCTAAACGGACCTCACCATCATGCTCAGAAGGCCCAAAAACCCCTATGATCATATAAAATTTGACCTATTTTGGTTCCTAAGCCTTTGGGAGTATTTTTTCTTCAGATCCAAGGCATACGACCTTGGCATGCAATTCGAAAAAAAATTCTAAAAAAAATATATTTTGCCTTTTTATGGCATGCAGGCCGGATTTTGATTTTTTATTAAAAAAAAAAAAATTCAAAAAAATCAAAAGAAAAAAGAGGCGAAAAAGGGTTTAAAAAAAAAAAATTTGTTGTTTTGCAAAAAGTTTTGGGGGGTCGTTCCCATGGTACGCAGGGTACCATGGGGCCCTTGCCCCTGCCGCTCCTGCAGACCTAAAAGCCTTGGGCCCCACACCTCTGGTCTCCAACCCCCTACCGGCCTCCCTACATCCTCCGGCCGCCGGCAGTGTTTTCCCGGCCCCCGTCGGTCCTCTGGCTCCTCAGCCTCCCACCGCCGCACTCAGCTCGGATCTGCTCGCCTGCACCGCCGCACTCAGCCCCGACCTCCCCGTCGCCTACATCTCCCATCGATGGCCTCCCTGCGGCCACCGCTTCCCTACCCCACCGCTACTACACCTCCTGGCCCCCGCGCTCAGCCCCGACCTGCTCCGCTCCCTGACGTCGCTCCGTCCGGCCCCCAACTGTCGGCCTCCGCCTGGCCCTTACGCCCGCCGGCCCAGCCTCGCTCCACCAGTGGTTGTCCCTGGCTCCGCCACCTGGCCGCCACCGGATCTCCTCCCGGCCACCGGAGCTCCACTTGGACTCCACCGAAGCGCCACCCGACCGCCACCCACTGGCCACCGGACCACCAAAGAGCCATCAGACCTCCTTTTTTGGCTTTTTTCAGGGGGGGTTTGGTTTTTTGGCTCTATCTTGGACATACGGAGTCATTTTTTTGAAAATGAATAGGTGTCAGAAAGCTGGTTCCGAGCCCGACCTCATGGTGTTGGTAATTTTTTCCAATTTTCCTGTTTAACTGTGGTTTTTTTTTCAGTCAAAGTGAGGTCTAGTTTTTGCACTCCGGGAGCCATAGAATGAGCATCCAAACTCTGTTTTTCAAAAATTTTATATTTTTGGAAAGCATGTGTTGTGTACTTTCCAGCCATCTAAGTTTTATTTCCAGATTCTACTCCATGCATATTTTATTTAGTTTTTTGCTTTTCAGCACTCTGGTGGATATCGTGGTTGTTTCAGGTCCTAGGATCTCTTCTCTGTGTAGGATGTCTCTATTTTGGTTCATGTTTCTATTTCTAGTCTTATTATCATTATAGCTTGTATTTATGCAAACGCACTGAGATAAAGTGTCATCATGCATTGTTTACTTGGAATCTTGCACATCTTGTGCCTTGTTGTACATGCACTATTGATAAAGTGCCATGAGGGGGATGATGTTTGCCTGTTGTTTGCCATCTTCCTTTGTCAAGTGAGTGTTTCTTCCATGACATTCGCCTCATGATGTGTGTCAAGTGAGTGTTCCTTCCACGACACCATGTACTTTTCTCAGCACCTTTGATGTTCCTGGTTCTTCATCATGCAGCTTTTCTTGGCTGTTCTTTTCAGTGTTCTTGTCCCTCTCCCTTGTCAGCATTATGGGGAGGTTTGTCCTGTTGGTTCTAATGCTTCCATATTTCGATTGATCAACTCTTCAGGCTTTGGTGTTTTCATGCCATCTATATCTTCGATTTCAGTTGTTTGCCTTGTTTGCCTTTTGATTCGAGTAGTGTCATTTGAGGGCACTCATACAGATTATAGTCTTCTCTACCTGGTCATGTTCTATTTCAGTGGAGGTTCTTCAGATCAGTAGTTATTCTTCGACAAAGTTTGCAGGTTCTTCATGCTTCAGTGGTGTTCTTTTCCATCTCTTTTTGGAGTAGAGTTTTGTTCCCATGTGGTTTTCTCTATTTCTCCAGTTCATAGAGATTTCATTGTATTTGGGTACCTAATCAGGCCTTGTTGTCGGGACCCATCTTTATTGCTTTCAGTAGTTGTTCTAGGTTTTAGCTTCTCCCTAATTCTAGCTTAAGGGGGGGTGTTAGAGTATTCGGGTATTTACTTGATTAATTAAACAATATTTGTTTAATTATTTAAGTTCCCTTTATCTCTTTTACACTTAAGCTAACTTTAGGTCATATAATTAATTATTTTAATTAATTATTATGTGCAAACCTAGGTTTTCCCTTTTAGGGTTTCTTGACCTATTAAAGGTTGAGTTCTTTATTTTCATTGTAAGAAGAATCACATTACATATTTTTGTGAATATTGAGCTCTCTCTTTTTGAGCATATTCTCTGTGTATTTGCTTCCTTGCTTCTCCTTGTAATAGGTTTTTCAGCTTGCAGAGATTATTTGGGCTCCTGTGGTGTTGTATTTTCTCAACTCCTATATCTTGCCCTAAAGAAGTGATCTTCAAAGTCTGCAAGTCTTTTTTGTATCTTGTCCTGAGGTTGTGTGCCTCAATTTTGCAAGTCAACTTTAGGGGTGGTGAGATCCTTGGATTTGAGCCTAAAACATTGTAACCTATTTTTCATATTGTGGGATAGTTCTCACTATTTTTTTCCCTCATTAGGTTTTCCATGTAAAATCTTGGTGTTCATGTGTAATTTCTATTGTGTTTTTTCAGTATTTTACTTCTGCACGTGGTAAATAGAATGAATAATAATTGATTGGTTAAATTGATTAAGTTTTTAACATATGTTGATTCATCCCCCCTCTCAACATCCAGAAGTGTTCAACATGTATATGTCTTTTAAATAAGGCTTCAATGTCTCATCAATTGATCAACACAATATTAAATAGCAAATCTTGTCATTTGTTTATATTTATGAATACTATTTGAAAAATAAAAATTGATATCTCTTGATGTCCTCTACATGAATATAATTTATAAAATATAGTTATGCTAGTCTTATATGTTTTGTGTTGTACTATTGACTTATAACTTTATATAATAATGCTAGATATAATAATGACATGTTATTACACCGAGAGATGTATTAGGATCACAGACAAATGTAAGATTCTCTGTCAATAAAAACGAAACTCATTTAAGTTGACGTGCATTTATCCGTCACCCAATATGCCAATTAAAAAAGCATTATCTATATTAAGAGGCATAATTATTCGTCAATTTAATTTTTAAAATATTTTTAAGAAGATTATCTTAAATATGAATTTAGAAACTTGTCATAATTGAAATAATAGGACATAATTATTTAGAAAAAATATATATTTTACTATGAATTTTTAAAATAGTTTCTATTTTTCTATATGAATTTAAAAAATTGTCATAATAAATAAAATTTAATATTTTGACATTTATTATTATTAAATTAGTAATTATTTAATAGTATATAATTATTTTTAATTTTAAAAATATTTTACTCTGAAATTTTAAAATAGTTTCTATTTTCTATATGAATTTAAAAACTTGTCATAATATATAAAATTTAAAATTTTGTCATTTATTATTAGTAAATTAGTAATTATAAGTTGATTATATTTTAATATTAATATGCAATATATATGATTGTATAATATTTAAAATAACTTTAAAAAAATGAATTAAATAACTAAAATAAAATTGATTTAAATAACTTAAATGAAATTGAATTAAATAAATAAAATATTTTATTTATCTTCATTTAGTTAAATTTTTTAGTTCAACTTATATATAGTCCACTAAGCTTGCAATTTATAAAAATTGTAAGTTTTCCTTATTAACCAATCAACTTATACATGAAAATTGAATTTTTTTCTGATTAATTAATCAAATTATACTAAGTCAAGTTAGTTTGCAGCTAAGCTAATTAAAATTAAATAATTGTTTAAGAATTAAAAAATTAAAGTAAATAACTTAAATTAAATTAATAACTTAAATTAAGTTTAATAACTTAAATTAAGTTAAATAACTTAAATTAAATTAATAACTTAAATTAAGTTAAATAACTTAAATTAAATTAAATCAAATTAAGTAACTTAAGTGAATTAAATCAAATAACTTAAATAAATTAAATCAAATACAAAAATCAAAATATTTATTCATATAAAAAGTCAACTACACACTAGATAAGATTTTTATATATGAATTTAAAAACTTAGTCAATTTAATTTTCAAAATATTTTTAATAAGATTTTCTTAAATATGAATTTAGAAACTTGTCATAATTGAAATAATAATAAGATATAATTATTTTTAATTTTTAAAATATTTTAGCATAATTTTTTTAAATAGTTTCTATTTTTATATGAATTTAGAAACTTGTCATAATATATAAAATTTAAGATTTTGACATTTATTATCAGTAAATTAGTAATTATTAACTAATTCTAATTTAATATTAATATGTAATATATATTATTGTATTTATTTATGAAAATTGTAAGTTTTCTTATTAATATTATTCTTAACTAGATGAGAAGTTTCATAATTTGCAAGTTTTCTTTATTTATACTGCAAGTTTTCTTTATTTATACTCCAAGTTTTTCTTATTAATATTATTCTTAACCAGAAGAAAAGTTGCATAATTTGCAAGTTTTCTTTCTTTATAATCCAAGTTTTCCTTATTAAACAAATATTTTATACTTAGTCGAGTTAGCTTGGAGTAATATGCATTTATTTTATGCAAATTCTAAGTTTTCCTTATTAATATTACTCTTAACTAGAAGAGAAGTTGCATAATTTGTAAGTTTTTCTTATTTATAATTTTTTTTTAATTAGAAGAGGAAGTCTTCTTTACACTTCACTATTTAAGATAGTTTGGTGAAAAAGTTAGTGGCTATCCATTTGAACAATATAATCTCCTTCATTCCTTCATTCCCATTGCTTGAGGTATCTATCACAACAACAAAAAATATGATAGTTTTGAGACTAAAGTAATTACATGATCTACCATTTCTTTGTTGCTCTATTGGTTGAATTTTCTATTAGACCCAATAATGAACAATTTGTAGCTAGCTTTCATTTATATAAAATTGGTCTTGTTTGTCATTTTGAAATAATTTATCTGCATGGATTTTTTTTTGGCTATAGCTTACAAGAAAGTTGTAATTATTGTATTAATTCTTTTAATGGTAGTATAAATTGAATTTACATAAAATTCATTTTTAGAAAGACTATTTTTGACAATTTATTATTTAATATTTTTCAAAAAAAAATTTGTAGAAAAAATTATTTTATCATATCATTTTTTGTTTTTAATATAAATTATTAGTTATTTAACATTAATAAATTTTTAGAAATTAAAACAAATAGATGAATAAATTATTTTGGAATAAAGATAAAGATTAAATTGCTAAAACACTCTATTATAACAATAGACATCTATAAAGTTTTCTCTTTAAATGTAGTAGTATATTTGGAAACATTTCATTATTCCTTTATACATTTGTTTAATATTGCATTATAGGTGGTTAGTTGAATTGTCACTTGTTCACAAAACCATCAATTTATTATTATACTATTTTTATATTGAAAAAAAAAAGACTACAAAGCAATGATAGTAAGACACCACAACACGAACATTTTTAAAAAAGTTAAACCAAATCTCACTATTATTCAAGATGTATCCACCCAAAAATTGCACCATGCTTGCGCACACTAACTTACTTACATTTCTGCCTTAATTGGTTAATTGATCAAGTGTTATTCTTCTAATTTAAATTTTCTATTTTCCTAATCATTTAAATCATGTCATCATTAATCATTCATTTCCTAACATTAATTGAATAATCTTTATTATTTGATTAGTTCAATCCCACTTTAATTAAATAATCTTTATTATTTAATTAAATTCAATTTCATTTTTCTCATAATTGAAATTATTTAATTAGCTAATTATTTCATCATAATTAAATAAATTTCTATTTATTTAATAAAATCTTAATTATTTTCTTCTAAAAATCAAGAATGGAAACAAATATGTATTTGTTTTTATTTAATTAATTTAATTTCTAATTATCCTCATCCAAATTAAAAATGGCAATAAATCGAGAAAATGATTTTAAAAATTAAAATAAATCATTAATTTAAATTAATTATTTTCTCATCTTTTCCCAATTTTTGAAAATGGAAAGTATGTCATCATCTGCTTTCAAAAACCATTATCATATCTTCCTAAAAATTGAAAATGGAAGTAACCAATTAGCTTCTAATTTTCTTGATTTATCTTCTTGAAAAATATCTCTTTAATCTCAATTTAAAATTCAAAAAAGAAGATATGCCCAGTCAAAAGCCGCTTTATGCCATATTTTTGAATCCATCTTGATTCTCCAACCTTGTCTTCTATCTTCTATAAATTCATCAATCTTTTCCATAATCTAAATGTAATGCCTTGCCAGGAACCCCAAAGGAAAACCCCACAACAAGGGTGAAACAAATTTTTTTTTTAAAGTATAATCATAATAAGTGCATTAATTACAACGTTTGCACAATAATCAACACAAGCGGAAGACTTACACCAGTATTACTTAAGGGTTACCAACGAAGAATTAGACTAACAGATAAATTCCTTTTTAAGATTAATCCAAATAACCATCAATTACTCAAAGAACAAAAGAAGCCCTATGCAATAGCAGTTACACCATTTAAAGATTGAAAGAATACAATATAATTTCTCTTCAATAAGAATTTACACCAATCATAAAGAAAGCTGATAAACAACATCCAAAACTTAGGATTACGCTGATCTTCCAATACATGGCTCTCTATATACATATAAAGTTACAACTTAACCAAAATACAAGGTTACATAAATCATTGATACAATGACCACATAGGTCTCCAAAGAATAATAATCTCCCAACATGAGATAGAGCATGAGCCATGAACCAAAGAAACACTTGTAAAGCCAATCCTCGCATGAAGGTACGAACAAGAACATCCAATGGGAAGTGGCACTACCACCTGACCATGTAATTCCCAAAATGGAATCACCCCACCATGCTAGGAGATAGCAGAGGACCCTCAAGCAAGCAAAAGCATGACATGGTCGACAAAACAATACGATTCCAAGACAACACAATATGACTCCACAATATTCCAGGTGACTCAACATCATAATACTCAAGTGACTTGACATCACAAAACACAAGTGAACCTAAAGAGAGAGTTTCATCGCATAGCTTATGATGGTTACCATGGTCGGCCTCCATAGGTCCCGACCCCCATCCTGGGTTATCCTGGTAACCTTTCCCAAACCTCCAGCTCCAACTAAGTCTCATGCGGATCCTACCAGCCTTTCGTGAAGACAAGGTGGTCGATTTTCGATTCCAGGCCTTCCCACTACATCATGAGCCCTTTATGAGCACTCAACCATGCGTGAGGTACAATATCTTATATAATGTTATAAACTACCCACCTAATTAATTATTAGATTATCACTTATTAGCTGACTTTCGATGGGTTATCCTGCCATCCACTTTGGGCGTGGCCCCCACTCGAAAGCCACTCTCTCAAAGGACACTAAACAAACATGGTCACTCCATGAGGACCCTATGGCAAAGCAGACAACCATAACACCACTATCCAAATACAAGTGGTCAAAATAAGGACATACTGACTCTTGGTTAACCATAAGGAAAAGACACTACATGGTTAAGACAACGAGGTCATCATATATCACTTGGTTAAAAGGTACCCAATACGCCACAACAAGACGAGAACAACACAAATAATACTCTTTACAAGGAAAGCTAATTTCACTAAGTCCGCACTCAGACAGTCTTGAGAAAATCAGCATCATAAGCACTTGCAAACTTCATTGATTGAAAATTAAATAAAACACCCTTATATGACATTCACATCTATTTAAATTTCCAAATTCAATACTCCAACAAGAATAAAACCCACATAAATATTCAACTGAATAAAATATGAATTAATAATATACATTTAATCCATTTCTAGAATACATCCAAATTTACCAATTTGAATTAATAATTCATGCCTTGATTTCAATAAATAAATTTATTAAATCAAAGATAAAATTCACTTTATAACTACCATTTAAAATTTAACTTAAAAACCAACTTTTAAAATTCATTGTGTTTTATAAAAAAAAGATTATCGACATAATATAAATTGTACCGCGAAGGGTACAAGGGCACGTGGGGGCCAAGGCATACCCATGGTAGTGCTGTTGTCGAAGCAGCAGGCACTACCTACTGGTAGTACCGCTACCGCCAGTAGCAGGCCTATCGACCTGTAGTGCTGCTACCGACCAGTAGCAGTCCTACCGATTGGTAGTACTGCTACCGCGTAGCAGCCCTACCGACTGGTAGTGCTGCTATCGCGTAGCAGCCCTACCGACCGGTAGTGCTGCTACCTATGAGTAGCCAGGCACTACCGTCCCGCGTGGTGGGGCTAGCCCGCTACCTGGGTAAGGTTAGATTAATTTAATATAAAATTTCTTCTTCCCTTGCATTTTAAAATCAATATAACATGAAATCAATTTATCCCCTGTTCATATCACGGGCACACACACACAGTGCCAAACTCTAGAATACAAAGGGATATTTACCAATAAGGTAAATGGTGAATTAAAATCACACAAGAACCCAATAAATAAATATTTTGGGCAACATAGAGGAATTTAAGAGATAGGAGAAGGATTGAGATAAATTTCTTCACTTCCATTACACAGGAAGGATTTCTTGCATCTTGCAAGAGGCAAATGACCAGTTTTTGCCAACATAAACCCCAAATCTTGGGCTGGAATAGATACTAGAAAATACACAATAAACTAAATCTATTCTTTTCTATTCCAAATATAAGAGATAATTCAAGAATTTGATTTTGCATGAACAAATAAAAGACAACAAATGGAAAGGTGAGTCATTTCTTTTCAACATACACCTATTTGATAAGAATTCCACAAAGTCATCAATGACAAGTACTCTTTCTTCCATTCCAATCATTCCACAAGAATCTACAAAGAGATTTGCATTTTTTCAACACACAGGAAGCAACTAAAATATTCAAAATTAAATTTCAAACAAGAAGAGATGATCCAACCATCAAGCAAACCAGGAAGCAAATTGATGGAAGAATCCCAATCTTGCCAACCAAATCCAACTCCAGCTCCTCTTCCAAAATGGTTTTCCAAATTTCTCCTTCAAAATTTCTGCCTCCTCATTCCCGTGAACTCCCAAGAATATATGGAAAAAAATAATTTCAACCTAAACTTTCTAGGTTAGAAGTTTTCTCCACCAATCAGATTAAATATTATTAAAAAGTAAAAACAATCAAATTTACCTTTATCTAAAAACAATTCTTTTCGAATCAAATAAAATACAAAAGTCAAATGGAAAGGTAAAAGGAAAAGCTTTTATTTTTATTTCATTTCCATTTTCACAATACTTTCTTTCAACATAAGGATTTTAAAATTTAAATGGCTAGGCAATAATTTATTTCCTTTCACAATATATTAATACAACTATTCACAATAAAAATAAGTCAATTAAGCATTTAATTCTAGCAAGTCATTATGTTAATTAAATCAATAATCTCAAGTGCATAATAATTAACTAATTACGCCAACATAAAAAATAGCATCATCCACTCAATTAAATAACCATTCAAATAAATGGAAACACGCAAAATGAAGAATGATCAAATGACAACTCACAAATGACCAAACCAAAGCACTATGACTCACATACTGGCCAGATGGGAATGACAACCGACTAACAACACTCACATGAGTGTAACTGTGGGTCAATTTAGGGTCCAACCACTATCTACTCCACTCCCATCAGACAAATAAGACACGCTCAGACTTATATAACTAGGTGGAGTCGATACACCGTACCTACTCGGTACTAGTACCTGCAATGTCCTGCACCAAAGAACCACACATGCATATAAACAAATATATATATATATATATATATATGCCCCGTCTATTATTTAAGGAAGTTGAGCCCTATCTTAAAAGTACCTAAAGTTCCTAGGTGAATTAGTACCTAAAGATTAATTAATTATCTTTTCAAGAATCAATTATTGATAACTGAAAGTCTCTTTAAAGAAAGAGAGAGACTATATATATGGGGGGGAAATAAAAGAAAGGGTTCTGAAAACTGTGATTTTGGGAGCAACAAATAATATTTTGGTTATCATATGAATTGTTTGGATTATAGAATGACTAGTTATTAATGAAATGTTGTGTTATCTTTGAATCTATGCGTTCTTAGATTTGCAATCTTTCTTAAGTTGATTATGGGCACAATATAATTTGATGATCAGCTACCTCTGTAATCCTTTTCAATTTATGTTTATTATTGGTTGTTGGATGACTCACATTATATTGATTTGCTTGATCCCCCTTGCTCTGTGAAGCATGAGAGAGTATTGATCAAGCCATTAGTCTTCGTTGAGTCCTTATTTTGCTTTGAATTTATACAGCAAGAATGTTATGAATCAGAGTCTGTGAACTCTCCTTTGAATATTCTTTTCATAAATTTCCTATGTGTGCAATTTTGAAGGCATTTATTTGTGTTGATGGATAAATGTTGAAGCCTTTCGATGATTTCTAGTTAAAAGTGTTAGCATATCAACTGTATAATAAATTCATTGTAAATTTTCTAAGAGGGAGTTGTACCTCTCATTTCAGAGGAAGATTATCACTTCGATGATAATCTATCCAACTGTTAGTGCTCTTGGTCCTTTATTCAGGGCATTTGGAGTTAGTATGTGTATTTATTTTTTAGGGACAAATCTGTTCACTAACACTTATGTTGTCAATCTCATCTCATCTTGCTTGCAACACACTTGCTTTGTAGGTGGCATCCACAAATTTGAAGGAGAAAGAAAAACAATGGAGGCCAATTGAAGGAGATGCTTTTGTTGGTTTGCATTTTTAATTTACATCTTGTCCTCGGTTCTTCTGTTGAGTGTGATAGGACTTTATTTTCATTGCATTGTTAGGTTTGTGGTTCCTTAACTATTTTGCTTTGATGCTTATGCCTAATTCCTACATCACACAAGAATTTTACTTTCTTGGTTTTATAAGGTTTAATAAAATTGTCACTTGGGTTTAATATAGATATTTTAAATATATTTATTTAAAACATATCAAATTTTTCAATACAAAATACTAATTTACCTTACAATTACATAAACCTATTTTATTTATTAGATATAAGGTTTACTCAATATTATGATTTATTTAAGGTTATAGTTAAGGTTCAATTAGGATTAGCTATAAGATTCAACTAGGGTTGTTGTGACGATTAAGAGGCTAATGATTAATTCTAACACTTTTATGATTAGTTAAAATATATGAATACATATAAAAAAGAAATATATGAATACAGATAAAAAAGAAATATATTTTGACTTATCAAATGAATTTGACTATCATTTGAATTAAATAATGACCAATTAAGTAGTGAAAACATTTTGTACCATGCTACCTTCTATTTATTTCTACAAATATTTGAATTTATGTAATGTCGTTTAATTAAAATATTTAATTACTATTTTAGATTGTTTCTTTTGAATGCACGTCATGCCATTTAATAAAAATATTTAATTACTACTTTCGATTGTTTCTCATCTATTACTATTAAATCAATAATTATAAAAACAACTATTACCAAATTTTAATCACTAAATTATTATTATTTTTTAAAATTTTATTCTCTTTATATGTAGTTGTGTATTTGAAAAAAAGTTCATTATTCCTTTAAACTTGAAAACATTCCATTTTGAAATCAAGTGGATTGGATTTGCATAGAAATCAAATAGATGTACATAAAATTCAAAAGATATCCTTATCCATTGGATAACAATTTATTAGTTTTCTATTTGGATTCCATTTTAAAATCAAATGGATGTACATAAAATTTATATGACAATTTATGATTTAATATTTAATAAATATTCTATTTTTTAGAAAGGATATCTTATCTAGTTTCATTCCAAAATCTAATTTTTTTTAATATTGATAAAATACCTAAAATCTAATCTTTTTAATATTGATAAAATACTTTCAATTTTAAATTAAAAATTTAATTTAAAATAAATAGATTAATAAAATTAGGAGGGGTTTGTGATTTAATTTTTTTTATTTTATAGAAGTCAAGAAAATACAAATGGATTATTGTATTATCGGTGGAATGGTCGTTGCGCAAAAAATCATCCGTACTATGTGGTTGCAATAACAATATAATGAGATGGTCCATTGCTTGATTGGTTAGAGATTTGGGCCAAGTGCCTCGAGTCAATAATAGACGGACATATGATAGCAACAAATGAGCAAGGCTTCATCAACTTTTGACAAATCTAAGAGATGCAAACCTACAAATTGATGGCTAGAGGTTGTTTATGATAAGAACCCCTATTAGCATAGATGCTACAAGTAATCCCGAGTTTAACAATATTGTCTATTTGTTCTCCACAAATGAAAATATTCATAATTATAACAAAAAACAAGTTATATTCATCAAAACATCTAGTTGCTCATAGTCTCATAACAAAAGTGGGAAGTGTGCATCAATCAAAAGATTATTCAAATGATGAACTTGACCTAGAGATATTGATCAATAAGAATTCAAATCAAAGGTGATGTTGACTTCAAATCTTTAGATACATAATGAAAATGGAGAGTTATTGCCAGTGACAGATAGTGATGTATGCATTTTGTTCATCTTTGTTACCCATTACATTCTAGAATTTCTTTCAAACACTTTGAATGATCTGAATTTTAAATATTTTTATAATTTGATATCTCTTGACATATCTGACTTATATTGCAATAACTTAATACCTTGATATTTTTAATACTTCGTGAACTAAATGAACACTAAATAAACATAATATAATTCAATAACTCATATTATAATTAGTATTGATATTCTATTTCCAATTAAATATTTTCAATTTATTAAATAAATTCCCTTGATTAACCTCACCTAAAGATACCTCCAAAACCTTATTTCTTAAGACTTAACCCTAACCAAACCTATAGAAAAGGGCAGCGGCTATCCAGCAATCACGGCATGAATAGCCCGCTTCCTACATAACTCAAGTTATATATATCCATGACGAAGGCTGCCTGTACATAACTGAAGTTATATATTTCCATCGATGAAGATTGCCATTCTACTGTAGTTGAACAGCCTTAAACAATTTGGACAGCAGTTTTTTAAAGAAAAAATAAAAAATACACTAGATGAGTCGCTGGCTTTGTGGATGTTACTATTTTTAATTCTTTGTTTACCTTTTTTTTTCGTACGCCGTCATTTTAATCTTCTTTTTTTCTGTTTTTTTCTGAAATCGCTGTGATTTCTCAAAAATAATTTTATCTTTGGAAGCGACTTGCAGAACGGTGGAAAGCTTGATTGCCCATGGAGAAATTGAAGAAGTCTATCAAAGATTTAGAAGGTAAAGTTTAACCTCAAACTCCAAGAGTTGATATTAAACCTCATTTGCATATTACAAATCGTTTTTTGGGGAAAGAAAAATACATACGCTCAGATTTGTATTTAAATGTTTAAGAATAGAGGGATGCCCTCTGTGGAATTTTTAAAATAAGAGCGATGTCTGTTTATTAAAAAATTAATTATATCTGTATATGTATTAAAAATTTTTAAAATAGATCATATTTTTATTGATATAATTTATTAGCCGATAGCCTTATTGCGTGAGGTTTTCAGCAAAACCTGTCTCACGCTATGGTAAATGGTTTTCTTCAAGCAGTATACGGTTTTCATAGGGAATACGGTTTTCAACTGCGGGCATCTGTAAACCTCTTTTGTTAGGAAATCAAAAAGAACTCCGACGAGCATGGCAAAAATAAATTTAGGTGGCAAATCCAAAAGGATCCTGACGATCATAGCAAAAAATTAATGCGAAAAGACAAACATGACGGTGCTGTATGCATTTTCTAGCAGCCCTATGCAACATCATGTCATACGAATCTAATTTGTTTAGATTTTCAGTGGCCAACAAGTCAACTCATTAATTAATACGGTATGGGATACAATATGGAGTTAGTGAATGCATGGTGGATTCCAGTAAATTGAGATAAATCTACCGTATATCGATCACATGATATTTTGAGGGTCAATATTTGATTTGGCTTGATTTTTTTTATAGATATGTAATTTAGTTTTAATTGCCAACTGCATTATTGTCTTCATTTTCTTCACCGCCTGCAATGTCTATAAGTAAAATGCATTATATAAACATAAAACCCTCACCGTGTGAAACAGCCTACATGCACACCGATACAAATTAGCACTAGTACAAAATTCTGTGATCAAGGTCAGTTTTAATGGATTCCTTATTGTAAGTTTTTGTCATCTATTTACATCATAAAAACTATTATTTAAAGATCGCAGGTTAATTTTACTTTTCAGTTTTATGCTTTTGAAATTTCAAACATTAAATCATGTTGCAGAGCTAAGCTAGCTTATTTACTTTGAACTATCAACCCAATCCTACTCAATTAAAGGCACTGGAAAGAAATTGGATCACCATTGATGCATAGCAGAAGCTTATGCTCTGCAGTGTTTGTTCAATCTTGTTAAGAGCTTATTAGAATAAAGGTAGTAGGCCACACTTATTTTGGATGAGTTTTTCATGTGACCAGCAAGGCAGATTTTGCCATAAATTTATATTCTTTACACCTGTTTGTATTGTGGCCCATGGAAACCACTATCTATACAAGCACATAAAAAGAATTCAGACCTAATATGACCATCTTCGAGCCAACTAGGTAACAATTTCAATTTCGCAAAACCACAATTTTCACCATCACTGACACTGACTCCATAGACGCTTCTAGACTTTCAAACTTGTAACCATTTTTTGCTGTGCCTTAACGTATTTGAGAGTATTAGCTGTAAATAATTTAAGGTAATATTGATCAGAAGCTGATTGATTTATACACAGTTGGTAATCCTCGCTGATTTATATTGTGCAGAAAATACCATCAACATGACAAACTCTCTATGGAATTTGATAAGGTGTCTCATATAGATTTTAATATTGCAGGTGGGTTGGCAAGTTTCAATCTACTCCTGGCCTCTAGGGATATAATTTGAACAATTTAGCCTCTAGGAATATAAAAACCGAAAAGAAAAACTCAGAGAACGAATTGGCCTTGTGGCTTCCACAAGAACGCTTAATCTTAGACACGGTACAAAATTTGAATATAAGATAAAAAGGAGAATTCCTTATAAAGAAATTTTGGTTTACAAAATTTAAAATATATAAAAGAACCTTTGAAAAGAATTCCTTTTGTGGGCTTAAATTAGCCTCTGGTTTGGCAGTGACCCACAACAGCACCAAACTTCACTGTAGTAGCCCATAAAAGATACTCAATCAGGACAAATTCCAGCGAGCTTCTTCTTGCAGCCTTCATTCCTCTCTCAACCAGCGCTTATTCTGGAGTTTGCCTGCAACAAGTGTAGCAGTAGCAGCTGCTCCAAAGTCCAATGACAACTTGTAAATTGAGATTTCTTCTCACAATTCTTCACTTTGATTATGATTTTGACCATTATTAATACTATCACTTGTATCGAATAAAACTGCAATGGTTATTTTGATTGTGATTTATATAGAATATGTGAGATAGGGCTATTTAGTTTATTGATGATTCTTATATCTAAATTGTCTTTCATTTCCAAATGGTATTTCTAAGTTTGAATAATTTTCCTTAGCTTTTATACAAGATCTATCTTCTATATGGTTTTGAGTCCAATTTAAAATTTGGGCTTTCACATTATAAAACTAAACGATTATGGGAATTTGATGGAAAATTTTCGAGAAAACACAAATTTATTAATGATAAATTTCTTTGATCATTATTTATTAATTGATGGGTTATAAATATGGAACCTCATTTTCAATATAAACACTCAATAATAATATTTTCAAAAGATTTTGAAGATTGATAAATGTAAAAGTCTGGTGATTCTAGATCAAAGTCTGGAGCCTCACCCATCTAAGATAGTTTTAGTAATCTATATTTTTCTTTGTTTGCATACAACTATTCTCCTTCTCTTACATGTACTTGCCTTTGATAATCTTATGTATTTTTGTTTATTTATAATCATCTATAAATAGTGGGGAGTGCTCTAACTATAGCCTTTCAGTTTCTTTGTTATTTATGTTCTATGTAATCTCATAAACCATATCTTTACCGTGCCCTATTTAGAGTAAAATCATAATTTAGCTTTGGTCATAGAAAACCCTTATATTTGTGCCTTTTTTATATAACAAAGCCTCAGTGGTAAACCCTTATAGTCGTGCCTTTGTTTATATGACAAAGCCTGAGTGGTAAACCCTTATAGCTGTGCCTTGTTTATGTGACAAAGCCTGATTGGTTTAACTTACTTTATTGCCTTTATTACATAAGAAGCTGAAAGGAATTTATTTATTTGTGAATGACAGGACAACGAAACTACAAACAAAACAATTGATAACTACAAGAATGGCTAGAGTATTCCTTAGAGTTTGAAATTTATTGATTTTTTCATAATGTCTTTCTTTCTTTTTCTTCAATGTCCTTAGAAAATATAGATTAGTTTCTTCAAACGAAAACAAAAAATTAAACATTCATTTTTAAGAAAAGTCAAAAAGGGGCATTTAATGTAGAAAGATGTTTGATTTAATACATTTGCACATAGCCCTTCAAATTCTACTCTCTCGTGGAGATAAGAGTAACAAACTATAAAGAAAGGGGAAAAAATACTTTATGCATGGTTTCTTTATATAAAAATTATAAAGGTAATAGCAATTATTTTTGTTTAAAATTTAATGAATTTATTTCATTTATTTTTGACATAATGTGTAATATTGATATTCTTTTAATGTATCATTAACTATAAACTATTGAATGTAGATGCTTTCACTATTTCTCTTTGAAAATATGTTATTTTGTGACAAACAAATATCAATATA
The DNA here is from genome assembly GCF_030272615.1 of Cryptomeria japonica. Classification (NCBI taxonomy): domain Eukaryota; kingdom Viridiplantae; phylum Streptophyta; class Pinopsida; order Cupressales; family Cupressaceae; genus Cryptomeria; species Cryptomeria japonica. The sequence continues at coordinate 923,391,564 of NC_081414.1, forward strand.
ACCATCTCCAGTTCAAATTTTTAAATTGTTTATACCATGGTATTCTAACTTACAAATACTTTCTTATAGGGATAACCTTGCACGATGAAGTGCTAGTATATACATATTTAACTAATAGACTTTTTAAGTGGACTAGTCCACCATTTTAAAGAAGACCTCTTTCACGATCCTAAACCATTTTTCCATCCGGATAAACTGTTTTCAGGTCACCAGAAATTGGTAGCAGCAATGACGTGTCGGTTAGCTCCATATCAAATCGGATTGTAATCATGAAATCTTTTTTTTTTGGTTGTCTTCACTAACCCTAAAACCTCGATATCTTTAGATCCACTTTTCGTTTAGTGTGAACAGATTTAAGTAGCGGCTGTGCTGAGATTCAGGACTGGGCAAGAGCAGCCTTCTCTTGTGCTTCACTTACGATTCTTTTGATGATTTGAACTCCACATTAGGTATGGTTTCCATCCTCCTCTTTTCTTTTTGCCTGTAAATTTTGAGTATCTTTGAATAGAGTTAAGGCCTCATTAACAACACCATTTTTCTTTTCATATCCTGAAATTATCGCAGTCCAGGAAACTACATTTCTCTGAGGCATTTTATCAAAAATTTCCCGTGCCTTGTAAATACTTCCATCAAGCTACTTGCAGCAACAACACGGGAAGAAAAACCACTTTCAATTATGCTTTGTTGTATACGCATACCTTGTTCCAAAGCTCCCGCTTTAGCACAGACTGGAATACCATTCTGTGCATATCCTGTAATCATGGTATTCCATTGGACCAGATTTCTTTGAGGTATTTTATCAAACAATTTGCATTCCTTTTGTATGCTTCCACATTTTCCATACATCTCTAGCAGCGCACCGGCAACTACACCATTTGGTAAAAATCCGTTTTCCAATAAGCTTTGATCGATGTGCATGCCCTCTTTTAAAGCTCCCACTATAGCTCAGGCTGAGAGGATGCTGGAATATGTTGTGGAGTCCGGCTTAGTACCTTTCAATTGCATTTGCTTAAACGCATTAAAAGGTTTTTTGAGGAGTCTGTTTTGTCCATATCCTACAATCATTGCAGTCCATGAGAACAAATTTCTTTGGGATATTTTTTCGAACTGTTCATCTGCCCTTCTGTACACTTCCGCATTTGGCAAACATGTCTATGAGGGTACTCACAACAACATCGTATAATAATCCGCTCTCCACTACGCTTTGATGGATGTTCATACCGAGTTCCAAAGCTCTCATTTTGGCAAGGGAGGATGTTGGCTAAGTAATGTGTGTGTATACACAAAATAGAATTATACTATGAAATGATTAAAAAATTTAATATAGTCCATACTTTTCTAACAAGATATAGTACTACTCATCATTTTTATTTTAGTTAGTATAGGTTGAAAGAATAAAGGAGAATCACTATTTGAATTACTAAGGGCAAGATATTCCAAACCAAGGAAATCATTTTTCAAGTTATGAGCTAAAATGGATACTTATTGGAGATGACGATGGTGAGATAGGCTTATATGTTGTAATCCTTCTTGAAAGACTCAAACACTTTGTCAAAGGAGAATGTTTATTAGATGGTATAGAGACAACAATTATATGCAAATCATATAGAGAAAAAAAAAATAGCTACAAACCCTTTCAACCACATTACCAAGATATGCTTAAGATTGTCTAGATCTAGTATAATCATTAAGCATGCCATTTTTTATATTTGATTAATGTTATACAATTAATATATCTTTTGTATGTGCATGCATAAATAGCTATCATTGTGCTTTTGACCCTGAAGACAATAGAAACAAATTGGAAACAAGAAAAGGATATGAAGGTTTATTCATAAAATGGGGTTTTCAAACCCACTTCAAGTTATGGTTATGTAGGAAAGACCAGATGTTGCAATTATTAGATATAATGGTGTTTATCCATTGTAATAATAATGGTGAGTTTTTTATGGAAAGGATAATCCTTCTAGTGATCAAATGAGCAATTATGCACCAAGGTTGACAAACGAATATACATTGTATATTGAATATCTATTACTAATAGGTGTAGAGATTGACACATGTGAGCAACATTAATTAAATCATAGTTTGAATAAGTTGATGAATAAAATGGATGATTGTTTATCGAGAAATGATGTGTTGAATGCACGGAAAAGAGTGCTTCATTCAATCCCATGAAAAGAATGAAGACGATGCAAAAAGTGTTAGCTTGTTGCATGTAGAGAAGGAAGATAATTTCTTCTATTCCAAAACACCAAACACCATAGGAAATGTTCCATTCATTATAAGCATTCAAATGCCTTGGATGTGAGAAATGATGGTGAAACATTCACATAACTTAATTATTACAATAGATTCAACATTTTTAACAAATAAATAGTGTATGTATAACAATGTTAACTATATTTAAGAATTTTATTTTACTCATTGATATATTTTACTTGAACATATTAATTTATCAATGTTAAAATCATGTGCTATATTAGTTATATACATTGTTTATTTTTTATGGATAAGAGGATGGTGTACCTATTGCATGGGCAATATCCACAAAAAGTTAAGTTGAAGATATAAACAAGTCGCTAACAAATGGTTATAGATAAGGGAAACAACCTAAAGCAAACTGACATAACAATGCATTCATGACAAATGATAGCTTCAATTTTTATATTTCAATAGCTATCAGGTTTTTATTGGGCTTAGTTTAAATATAGAAATTGAAGCTATCAGCTGTCATGAATGCATTGACATACCATTCTGCTTTAGATTGTTTCCCTTGTCTAACCACTATTAGTGATTTGTTTATATCTTCAACTTTATTTCTTGAGGATATCACCTATGCAATAGGTACACCATCCTCTTGTTCAGAAAAAAAATAAAAAATGTATATAACTGATACTGAACATGAATTTAACATTGATAAATTAATATGTTCAAATAAAATAAATTGATGAGTACATTAAAACTCTTAAATATAGCTAGCATTGTTATAGTTACCTACATTTATTTGTTGAAAATGTTGAATCCATTGCAATAATTGAATTATTTGAATGTTTACTATCATTTCCCACATCCAAAGTGCTCTGATGCCTATAAGAAATGGAACATTTCCTATGATGTTTGACATTTTTTGTAGAAGTTATATTCTTCCTCTACATACCACAAACTAACACTCTTTGCATCATCTCCATTCTTTTAGGATTGAATGCAACATGCTCTTTTCTATGCATTCAACACATCTTCTCCCAATAAACATGTATCCCTTTTATTCATCAACTTAGTCAAATTATGATACAAGTAATGTTGTTAGCATATTGTGTCAATCTCCACACCCATTAGTAATATGGATTCAATATACAATTTACATTTGTTTAATAACCTTGGTGCATAATTGCTTCTTGGATCACTAGAAGGGTTATCATTTCTATGGAAAAACTCACCATTATCGTCACAATGGATAAAATCATTATATCTGATAATCGCAAAATCTGATCTTCCATACGTAGCACTAACATGGATAAACATTTGTATCATTTTTCTTGTTTTCAAATTTATTTCTATTTCTTTAGAGCCAAAAGCATAGTGATAACTATTTATGCATGCACATACAAAATATGTATTAATCTATATAACATAAATCAAATATAAAAAGTGGCATGTTTAATTATTATACTAAATCTAGTCAAACCTTGAGTATATCTTGGTAGTGTGGTTGGAAGGTTTGCATTTGAGTTATTTTCTCTATGCAATTTGCATATAAATGTAGGACTCTTTGTATCATCCAACAAACCTCCACCATTGACAAAGTGTTGAAGTCTTTCAAAAGGGATTGTAGCACATAAGTCCATCTCACCACCATCATTTCCAATAGGTGTCCATTCTAGGTCATGACTTGATAATGATTTCCTTGTTTCGGTATATCTTGCACTTGTAGTTGGAAGAGTGATTCCCATTTATTCTTTCTGGCTAATCTGAATAAAATTAAGACCATCAATAGTTCTACGTCTTCATAGAAAAGTATGAACAACTATATTGTATTTTTAAATCATTTCATATTAAGAATTAGTAAATATAATCAATCAATTAAGTTTTGATCCTCTTTACCTTAGCATTCACACTTTCCTTTCATCTTCAAAGTATCTTAAGATTGACTCGAATGATCTGATATAAAAGAGTATATCAAAAGTTAAGATCAACTCATACAAAAAATAGTTAACCAATATAAAAATCATAAAAATGTCATTATATCCTCAATAAGATAGATTGTTATACCCCTTCATTGAAATATTTTTTCCATGATCAATTATATATTTTCTATTACTAAAAGAAAATATTAAAATTATATTATTTACTTCATTCTTTATAAAAAAAAAATTATTTTTTATATGTTTTCTAATGTGCATGCTCAATGATGTAGTTTTTAGGATGCATCCACTTCAAAAATCATAGCAAAAAGATAAAAAAAGCTATAAAAAGAATACAAATTATAGTACTAAACTTACCTATCTTTCTACCATATAATTTTAAAAATAATTAATAAAACAAAAAGTGGGATAAATAATTAACATAACAAAAGATAAGGTGATACCTGTGAGACAATATATTGTATTGTAGTGATCTAAAAATATGAATAGTTTTGTCTGAGCTCAACATTTGACCTAAATATTGGACATTGGCAAGAATGATTTCAGAGAGGATGGTGATAGTGTACATCTGGGCTTGCATGGGATAGGAGAAACCCTACCCGCACAACCTGTTTTCCTCTACTTGATTGCTGGTTTGTTGTGTGTGGGGGTTCGTTGGATGTGGCCAGGGGGTGGCATGGTCGGTGCAGAGTTTTGTATATTGTTTTGGGGTGGTTATTTTGTGTTTTCAGGTGTGTTTTGCTGGTTGTTTGTGGTTGTTGGGTGTTGTGGTTCTTTGGCGGCTGAGTGGGGGTTGGCTTTCTTTCCGTTTGGTGCCTGTGGTTTTTGTTGAACATTCTCTTTTGTTTGTGTGATTTTTCCCTTGCACTTATGGGTTTTTTTGGGTGTTGTTGTTTGTGTGTGGTGACCTTGCATGGCTACCCTGAGAGATCCTTCTAGTGAATCAAGTATGCCATTTACCGATGCAGTGATTAGGAGCAGTTGTTCTTCGTGCATGTGAGAAAACCCTATTTTTAGCATGATTGGTTCAGACATGGGAGAACATTCTTCTCAAGCTGGAGGCTTTAGGCCATTGAAAGTTAATGGATGCTTGGCTAAGACTAACAATAGACCTATTCTGGTGATCCAACCAGATATTATGGAGTATGACATCAATAATTTATCTATTCATGCTTTGATCTGCAAGTTTCTGGGGATTCAAGTATCCTTGCCCTTCTTGGAATCGTGGGCACAATGCACATGGTGTTCAGAGGGAGAAATGGAGGTTTTATTAGCTTCCAATGCATATTTTATGGTTATTTTTTCATGCATGTCACATAGAAACAAGGTTTTTGAAGGGGGGTCCTATTTCTACAATCAGGTTGGCCTCTTCCTTAAGCCTTGGCATGTTGGGTTCAATTCTACAGAGGATCTTCCATCAAAGGTTCCTGTATGGGTGAGACTTCCATGGTTTCCTTTGGAATTTTGGAGAGATGACATCTTCAATCTAGATGTTGCGCATCTTGGAAAACTAGTGGGCTCTTCATGACAAACTATGGAGAAAAAGGTAATCACTTTTGTTCGTGTCTGTGTTGACATTGATTTGAATAAATCTTTACCTGATTCTATTGAAATTTGAATAGGGGAAAGCTTGTGGATTCATCAACTTGATTATGAAACATTGTCATTCCGCTGTCACATCTATCATGAATATGAGCATTTGCAACGGATGTGTCCTAAGCCCAAATTTGCACGATCTTCTAAATTCGGGCAAAATAGTGCTCCCTCTAATCAGGATAAAGGGAAGGCTCCTATGATGGAGGATAAAGAGGACTTCATCCCTGCCAGAATTTGTAATAAGGATCGAGGTAAAAAGAGGAATTTTAATGATACGCAGAATGATGATATTTTCAATAAGTTTGATGCTTTAGATGATTTGGATCAGTTTGATGGTGTTGTTGTGAATATACCTATGGGCCAAGACCTTGTGGAGACAATGGAATCAATTGAGGAAGAAAGTAATGTTATTCAAGTGGGAACACAAGAGGAAGGAATAGGTATGCAAATGGACATAGAAGTTCCCTTGGGCAACCTAGGAGTTCTAGGTACAAGTGGAGGCTCGGTTATGAAAGATAGTCCTAGCCTCATTTGTGTTCTATGATAAATGGGGTGGAGGATTCATAGGATGGTATAAAAAACAAAAGTACTCCACCAAGGTTGGGAATTCAATAAAAAGTTCTTAAAAAGGGTGCTATGGAGAAGCCTCCTAAGGTCGGACAAAAGAAAAACCAAGAAAAGGTGAAGCTTGTAGGAGAGACTTTAGTGGAGTCTAGAACTGTGAAGACCATTGATTCTCACTTTTCCTCATCTCAAAAATGATTGTTCTTTCATGGAATGTAAGGGGGTTGAATATCATCCCTAAACAAAAGGCTATTTGTGAGTTGGTCGTCTCTAATTCTCCTTATCAATACCATTTTTATTTAGGAAACTAAGTTATCTATTGATAGTATCTTAAGTAAGGCAGACAAAGTTTGGCCCTGAAGTCATTATCAATGCATTGGGGCTCAAGACAACTCAGGTGGGGTGGCTTGTATGTGGGACCCACGTAAGCTTGTTCCAATATGGTTGATTTCTAGCAGATTCTCTATCTCGATGCTTGCTACAAGTTGTGAAACCAGTGAGAACCTTCTTGTCACTAATGCATATGCTCCAATTGATTTTGTTGGAAAAAATCTACTTTGGTCACATATTAGATATGTTTGTTCCCTTGCCCCTCTATTTCCTTGGATTTTGCCAAGGGAATTTAATGCAATCTCAAGTTTGGATGAGAAGAGGGGTGGCAATTTAAGGCTTGACCCTTCTACGAGCCTTCTAAGAAATAATATTGATTTCTTGAAGGTAGTTGATGCTAAACTTGTCAATGATCTATTTACTTGGAATAGTAGAAGAGTGGAGGCGATAGCTGAGAGACTGGATAGATTTCTTGTTTTTTTCTATTGGATGGGGGATAACTAGGTTACTACCTCAGAGATTTTAGATTGGAAAGGTTCCAACAACTGGCCATTTAAGCTTTATGCTCCTAAATTTTGTGTCTCAAAGAACCCTTCGTTTAAGTTTTTATTATATGGCTTTGTGACTCTTCCCTACATGATCTTATGATGGAGTGGTGGACTGAGGGGAAACTTGCCTTTGGTACTGCAATGTATTCGTTTTCCAAACAACTACAATACATAAAGTATAAGTTGAAGAGATGGAATAGGAGATGCTTCGGTAATATCTTCTCAGAAAGAAGGGATGCTCAGGATCGGGTTGACTCTATCACTCGCAGAATCAAGGATCAAGGTTCATTGGAGGTTCTCTTGAGAGAGGAATTTAATGTTGTGAAAGAGTTATCACTCGCAGAATCAAGGATCAAGGTTCATTGGAGGTTCTCTTGAGAGAGGAATTTAATGTTGTGAAAGAGTTAGAGGAGTGGGATCTGTGTGAAGAGATCTTTTGGAAACAAAAATCAGTGGTTGAATGGCTCCAGGAAGGTGATAGGAATACAAAGTTTTTTCATAATATAGTGCGGGACATGAGGTAGAGGAATGTTATTACCTCTCTCACATCTTTTGAAGGGGTCCCACTATCCTCATATAGAGAGATTGCATAGGGATCCATGAGATATTTTACAGAACTATTTTCTGAGGATTATGTTCTTTATGGGGAGGAGGAAAGGTTGGTGCTTGATTGTATTCCTGCCATAGTTAGAAATGAAATGAATGAAGATCTTCTTAGACCTATTTCTTTATCTGAGGTTGAAAAGGTGGTGTTTGGCATGAAGAAGGGTAAAGCTCTTGGTCCGGATGGGTTTCCTGTAGAATTTTACCAAGACTACTATGATATAATTAAGCTGGATCTCTTGGAGGTGGTGCAGGAATCTTACAGAAACAAACAGATGCTCAAGGATATGAATGCTACATTCCTTGCACTCATTCCTAAAAAGAAGTGATTTATAAAATTATCACTAAACTGATTGTAGAAAGACTAAAACCATGGCTTAATAAACTGATATCTAAAGAGCAAGGTGGGTTTGTTGTTGGAAGACAAATTTTGGATGGGATTATCATAGCCTTAGAAGCTATATCCATTCTATGCAAGTCTCTAAGGAGAAGGCTATGTTCATTAAGTTGGATATGGCCAAAGCGTATGACAGAGTTAAATGGAGTTTCCTACATAAAGTGTTTTCTGCCTTTGGCTTTGATATTGATTGGATCAATTGGGTGATGAGTTGTAGCACTTCCTCTTCCTTTGTGGTTCTCATCAACAACATGAACCCATATATTTGTTTGGTGCTTCTAGACGCCTTTGTCAAGGTGATCCCCTCTCCTCGTATTTGTTCATTTTAATGGTGGAAGGTTTGGGAAGATTTATCAAGTCTCGTGTTTGGCAAGGGTTGATACAAGGATGGAATTGGGGTCATGACCTTTCTCGCTCTCATCTTCAATTTGTGGATGACTCTGCTTTGATGGGTGCTACTAGAATTTATGAGGCTGGCAATTTCATAAATGCTTTGGATATTTATTTGAAAGCTTTAGGACAAAAGATCAATGAAGAGAAATCTTTTATTTTCTTCTTTAATACCCCTACTCCCATTCAGGCTAAGATTGCTAGGATTTTAAGATTTCAAAATTGGGACTCTTCTTGTGGTTTACCTTGGAATTCCTATCACGACACGTCACCTGCCAGATGGGTTTTTGGCAAGATATCCTGGATAAGCTCCATCGTAAGGTTAGTCATTGGACTAACCATTGGCTCTCAATTGTTGGAAGGGTGACGCTTCTAAAGGCTATGGTTTAGGCTCTCCTTATTTATAGATGTTTTGTGCAGATTGCTCCTGTGAGCTTTATTAAGGAATTTGAGGCACTCCCTAGGCAATTCTAGTGGACAGGAAACTTGTTCTCTTCTAAATGGAGTTTGGTCAAGTGGGATTTCGTTTATAGGTCTATGCAGGATGGTGGGTTGGGATTGCATCTTGCAAGTATGAATGGTCGGGCCCTAGCTGCTAAGTTGTTTTGGAGTTGGTGCGTCAATTTGGATAAAAGGTGGGTAAAATTCTCGATGTTAAGTACCTTGGAGGAGTGGATGGAAATGATGTTACTCAATATAATTTGATTAGAAATGGCTCCATGATTTGGAATACCCTCAAGCGGGCAACTAAGTTAGTTAAACAAGGACTTTTCTGGATTTGTGACAAGGGTGTTGAAGCTCTATTTTGGAAGGATTCTTGGGATGGTTTCCCTCCTATCGTCTCTCAATTTTCGCATTTGCATCCTCTTTGTGATAGTTTCCTTGAAGTTGGTTGGAGTAGAGTTGAGGACTTTAAGGTTTATTTTAATTTGGGACAAGGTGAGGTGGCCAGATGGAAAGAGCCACATGAGTGGCCTCTTGCTGGTTTGATTGGGGATAGGGAGGATCTTGCAAGGATTTTGGCAGGAAGATTGTGCAACTCCTTGAAAGGAGAAGATATTCTTGCTCAGGGCCCTAGCTCGAAGGGAAAATTTTCAGTGGCTTTGGGATATATGGAATTGAATAGGTTGAACTTTGGGAAGGTGGATGTCCAATGGTGGAATCATGTATGGAATAGATGGTCTTGGCCTAAGTGTAATTTCTTTTTGTGGCTAGTTGTGCAGAACATGTGCCTCACTTGGGAGAATTTTCAGAAGAGGGGATTTTATGGGCCTTCAATTTGTGTTTTGTGTTATAACTGTGAGGAGAGTACCTCCCATCTTTTCTTCTAATGCTCTTTTGCTAGGAAGATTTGACATCTTTGGTGGGAATCTTGGAGGCATGCTTGTGTTCATGCCACTTCTCTGGTAGAATTCTGGAATAATCTTGGCAGATATGTGGCTAAGACTCCCTTCCTACATGTTGCTTGGGATATTGGGCAAAGTTTTATCATTTGGGAATTATGGTTAGAGAGAAATCGCAAGGTTTTTTAGGATAAGAATCTGTTGGTGTAACAAATATGGTTGTGAGTTATTCACATGGTTCGGGAAACTTTGTTGGCTCAATGTGATTTAACTGTAGATGTGAATCTTGATGATTTGTACATTGTCTAGAGCTTGGAAATTTCTAAGCGAGATCTTGGAGCTCCATCTTGGTGAAGACGTGCTAAGAGTCGCCACAGTAAAAAGAAGACTTAGTGGGTTGGTAAGTGGTCCCCTCCACATCCGGGAATTCTTAAGATCAACATTGATGGGTCTTCCAGAGGAAATCCTGTGTAGGAAGGAATTGGAGGAGTTGGTAGCGATAGTGATGGAAATGCGATTTTCCTCTTTTCAATGTACAAGAGGATTCAAATTAATTATAATCTCATGGAGGCCATTGCTATTCTCTTGGCTTTAGAAATAAGATGTGCTATTTGATGGAGAAAGATTATTTGTGAGTCAAATTCTCAATTTGTAGTGGATATGATGAATAAGCAAAAGATTGAGGATATGGAGTGGTGTATGGCTTTAGTTGGTAGACAAATTCTTAGTTTGAGGGATTCTTTCGATTCAATTTCCTTCTGCGATGTCCCTTGTGAGTGGAACATGGCAACAAATTGTTTAGCTAATTGGGCTTCTGATCGTCCAAATGGATGGGATATTAGTGAGTGGGGTCAGTTGCCCCCAGAGTATGCCATAGAGTTTGAGGAGATTATTAAGATTGATTTGATGAATTAGTAGGGACCTTTCATGGTCTCCTTGGTGTTGTCAATTTGGATTGTTTTGTCTTTCTAGGCTTGTTGGCACTTTCCTTTGTACTGTCTTTCTTGATTCAATAAATTTTTACCCTTTTTTTCAAAATACATTTGACCTAAATATTAACTATTTAAATTTTTTTTAAGTAGTTTAGAAATTGCACTCAAAGTACTACAAATATTTTAATAATATGTTTATGTTTTGAGTGCACTTACCCTCAAATATCCTAAGTATAGATTAATTAGCTAATAAATTATTTTAATAATATGTTTAATTTTTGTAGCAAAAGCAAAGGTAATTTTATTTTAATATGTTTAGAAATTGCACTCAAAGTACAATTATTTTAATAATATGTTTTATTTTTGTCCCCCATTTTGATGCACTTACCCTCAAATATCATTAAGTATAGATTAATTAGCTAATAATTATGAATACATATAAATTAGTACATAAATTCAATATTGATATTGTTAAATAAATATGATAATAAATATAAATTTAAAGAAATCAAATAAATATTCTTAGTTGTATATTGGGTGTTGGTTTGGCTATGATAAATATTGGATAATGATTTTCAACTCTCAGTCTTATAATGAAAAATTATATTTTCAATGTTTTAGGTTAGTTTCACATAATAAAATTTATCAGGATGAAAAGTACATCACAAATTTGATCTCGTAGAAATAAAATTGATCTACAAGATTCTAAGTTTTTATTGATTTGCTTTGATGTTTGAAATTACAATAAAGAGGCTACTAATGTTTATAAACACCTTTGAGGAATTTTTAGGTAGAGTTGTTCTCCCTTGTTCAAATGACTAGGTTAACTAACTTAATGTCTTTGAAACAATGATCACAGACAAGTCAATCAATGATTCAATACGCCTAGTCATTTTTACTAACATGTCATGTTGATGCTAAGAAAAATTGTTGATACTAACATTGTCATATTTAGTGATTTCTAGATTATCTTAAAAAATTTAGGGCTCATCCTTTTATAGAACACCTTACAATATAATTTAAATTTAATTTTTATCCCACTCAAATAAAGTCAAATAAATAATGACTATTTGAAAGCGGATGTTAGTTCTAATTCTGACTTAATAAATGAACTCTTAAATACAATTATTGTTGATGCTCTGCAAAAAGGATTAGAAAATATGTTTGATGGCAACACACACAAGAGCACAAGAAACAAACGTTAATGTTAGCAACAAAAGATTATCCTAAACAGGCACATCAAGAGAGATATTAAGCATGGAATAGAAAGCATACAAATATAGAATAGATAAACTATACTCCTCCAAATGCTAATCAAGATGCTCATAGTTGCTCCTCCCTTGTTCCTTTCCTTTCCAAGTTCCACATGAGTGTAGCTCTCAGCTTTTAGCACTAGCCATGGATGCCATATGGAGATTCAAGATGGTTGAAAATGATAAACAAATGCTATGCAAGTGTAGATAGTGATGCTATGAAAAAACTCTATGCTAATACCAATATAACAACAATACTCTAATGCTTCCTTCTTTGCTTGACGAGAAGGGTTCTATTTATAGAAGAAATGGGGAAATGAAGGGTTAAGATTGAACAATCTTAACAAGGGTTAGGATTGAAAGATATTCAATCCATGTGAAACTTTCAACCCAATCCCATGTTGACAAGTGTCACCATGAGGAGGCTTGAGAGGAGAGATAAGGAGCATTAAATGTTTGAGGGGACATGATGGTTACCCTAGGGGGTTGGGTTAGGGTTAGGTTAATGGATATTTCTTTTATCCAAGGGATAAATGAATGTGCAAAGATTAAATGGTTACCTTAGTCAAAGAAATAAATGCTTTGAAGAGACCCATGAGTCAAAAGTATGGTTAAGTTAGAGGAAAGTCTCTAACCAGAGGTAAAAGATGAGTTAACCATAAATGGTTATATAAGAGTTTTTAATGGTTTGGAAGACTTTAAAGGTTAACCATTTGAAGACATAAAGCCTTTAATGGTTATTGAAGACTTGGGAGGTTTTTGAGAAGTGACTTCCTTTTATTTAGGAATGTGACAATGATTAGGATAGGATTAGGCTAATTAGAAGGAGTTAGAAGAATCTAGAAGGGATTTAGGCATGCAAGTGGATTTTGTAGGAGAATGCAAGTGGGAGGAATTTTGGGATTTTCAATTAAAATAAAATCATTTATTTCAATTAAATGGTGTAATTTGCATTTGGATAGATATTTAAATAAATATTAATTTATTTAAATGTGAATGTGAATTTTGGATTCAAATAAATCTTAATTTATTTACATGAGAAAAAGGAAGATAAACTATTAAATGCTTGAAGACTTTGGGGGAAACCATTAAAGGTTTAAAAAGACTCTAGAAGGAAGCCATTAAGTTTGAAGAGTTTAAGGGAAACCATTAAAGGTTTGAGAAGACTCTAGAAGGAAACCATTAAGTTTGAAGACTTTAAGGGAAACCATTAAAGGTTTCAAGTGGGTGAGGATAAATAGGATTTTAAATAAATAATTTATTTATTTAAAATAGTTGTGCAACTTGCATTTTTAAATGCAAGTGGGTGGAGGATAAAGGTGATTTAAATAAATGTTAATTTATTTAAATGTGAGAGATGAGATTTTGGGGGATTTAAATAAATATTAATTTATTTAAATGTGAGAGACGATTTAATTAAACAAATATGATTTATTTATTTAATTAATGGTCTGAATTTAGTTAAGTGAATTAAATCAAATAAATTGAATAATTTATGTAATTAATAAGAGAAGAGGGTTAAGATGAATTAATTAAATATTAATTTAATTAATTATTGATTGATGGTTAAATAATATTACTATTTGTGGAGGATTGATAGTGTACCCACATAAAATCTACTTTGAATGAGAATATAAAATAAAAATATAATGATATTATAATATAATAATATTGCACTCTTAATAGATTTTTTCTTTTGTCAAGATTTTAATAAAAATATTTAAATATAATAATAAATTGGTACTTAAAGCTTTTTTCTTTTGTAAAGAGTTTAATGGAAATATCAAAATATAAAAACAAGAATATATTAAAACATAACAATATAATCATATCTTAATAATAATTTAATATTAATTACAATATCATAATATAATAATAATTTTATATTGATTACAATATTAATTATTTAATTATTTTTTAAGTGGAATTATGAAAAATATGATATCTCTCAGCGTACTTGACCTATATTCCTCTAAAGATAGGTATGTTAGTTTAATACGATTGAAAAAGGATATTTAATTTTTTTTTTTAATATGTAATATTGTATTTTTTTATTAAGAAGTAAATTGTAGTACATACTAAACCATCATTCATCCACACCATCTGAAAACTAAACCATATTGTTCATCTAACAGAAACATCAAAAAAACCCTTCCCCCAACCCCACTATAGAAAAAAGTTTCATTACAACGTGTCGCATTGGCATAAACTGCTTAACAGAGAAAAACACTAAACATCAACTAAGTCAAAAAATTAATGTACCAAGGGGTACCATTGATCGTCCAGATTCTTTAGCCATCTGCAACATTGTGTGAGCTCGAAGCATCCACCGACCCGAAAGAGCCACCCACCACACCACCCTGCTCAACTTGTCTTGCCAACTCTGCAGAGAGTTGTCTAGTGATCGGCCTCCTTCGTGCCTCGTCCATCAACCCAGCCTCCATGCTCGCCTATCTGATATTTTCTTCGAGCTCCATTATCTGAACATATACCACCATGCCCTCCCATCCTCTCCTAGCGTCATCTCTAAAACGAGCTTTGACCTCCTCGCAGTGTCGTGGAAACGAAATTTGGGAGTGGCTAGCCCGAAGCTCAGCATTGCTCTCTGGAATACCTTCAGAAAGATTAAATCCCCAACCCGGAACGACCCACTCCAACAAAGGCTCCAAGTTTAGTAGGTAAGCATGCAGAACAATCATCGTCATCACATTCCTAACCTCCTCGCACACATGCCCCAAGTCCAGTCCCCAAACCATGATTAGAGAATAAATATCAGCTCTCGACCGATATCTATGGTCGATTACCGCCACCTCCTTGCCTAAAACCAACTGAACCACTTTCAAAAACAGAGGGTCATTTGCCAGAAACATATTCTCAAGCTTCTTCACCAGGACGGGACCCCAAAAAGCTGACATCAACTTTGAAGACCTTAGGGTAAAGTTTGCTTCCATTCTGGAAGTTCTCAGAAAACATCGAATTCTGCAAAAAAACTGTTAAGATCTGCCAGAAACATGTAGCCTTCACCACCAAACTCGCAGAAAAGCCACATTGAAAACACAAAAAATACCAATATTAGACATTAACGAGGCACGATCCACAACTGCCTCCATTTCAGAGAGCATTCCACATTAATTGCCCATTAACTCAACCTAGACTTACAACTGGGGATAAAAAGTCGGTTGCAAGTTGCACATATCGAATTTGCAGGGGTACATTTCTTGGCAGGGTGTCTTAACTCCATCACACAATGCAATCATGACTATCTCGCCACCTCGCCTCCCCTTTGGAAAGCTCACACGCCACGTTTGATAGACCGTCACCAATGACATTCCCACCTTTTTTCACATGGGGAATACAAAAATCTTGGAAGGATTTTAGTTTTTCACAAATAATATGTATGAACTTATTTAGTTTCCAACACGGGGTGTCACCTTTGGTCAAGGCATTAATCACTACCTGGGAATCCCCTTCCAAGTGGACTTTCGATGTCTTCACGTTCACTGCCAAGTCAACCGCTAACAATGTCGCTTGAATCTCCGCCTCATTATTGGTTTCGTCCTGTAATCTTCTAGCTCCTGTGAAAATGATCTCCCCCTCATCATCGCAGACCACACACCCTACACCGAAAGTGTCTGGATTCCCTTTTGAGGCCCCATCAAAGTTAATCTTCACCCAACCCCTCTCAAGCTTTGACTATGTCACTAAGTCAACTTCAATTTAATATAATTATGATAAGTAAATATGTTGGAATTAAGTTTCTTCATTCAATAATTATGATAAGTAAATATAATTATGATAAGTAAATTATTGACAAACTCAATGAAGTATTCTTATTAATATTTACACACAAAAAATGTGGAAAAAAGAGAATAAATATTAAAAAATCCAATAATGGCCTTTAAAAATATTTATGTTATAAATAACAGAAATAAACAAAGTTACTACTGATAGAATGGGTTAAAAATATCACACCTTTAAAATTATACATATTATTATTAATATAAAGTTAGAGCAAAAATTATATTAATGCTAACCTATACATATTTCTTATACATAAATATAAAAATATGACTTATTCTTATAAAAAAATATTGATATGCATGATTCTAATAGAAACCTATACATTATAATTACTAGCAATCGCACCTTGGTGTGCAATGGGTAGACCAAAGAGCTGTGATATTTCAATTAGGAAAAAAATTGCTTTATTTTTTGCATACAATTGTGTAGTACACGAGGTCAATTCATAGTTCGTTTTGCAAATAATGTAGTTTGTGCAACAAATGTCTCAATTAGGCCTTTCGAGTGTAGGTAAAATCTGCAATGGCACTCACCCACTCAAATTTGAATGTTGCTCCCTATGATGGCTCTGTCGTTCCTCCTGGGGCTATGCCCTCTGTGTTGGGTGGATCGGGTCCTCTTCCCCCTCCCCCTGATGTGGGTGCTACTGTGGTCGTCGTTGGTGCTTCTGCTCCAATTGTGGGTGGTTTGTGCCCTCCCCCCCCTATGGATGCCCTTCTTGGGGGGTGTTGTTGTTGTGGAAGCTATAGCTTTTGGTGTTGCTCCTTAGTCTGGTGGTGTTGCTACTGACGATGACCCTGATGTGGGTGCTAAGGTCCTACCCATACCTTCATCTTTCGTTGGTAAGCGCAACTTTACTCGTGTGGCCAAATCTGCTGCCCATCCCTCCAAGGGGGCTCATCCTTTCCTTGTGCCAAGTCCTCCCTTGTGGTGGTTTGTGGACAGGATGTTGTGGATAACATTGGGTTCTACCAACATTGTGCATTGGTGGTGTAGGTTCTCTAGGTTTTGGCCTTTTCTACCAGATCTCCATAGCTGGGTGAGTGATTTCTGGAAGCTTCTGGTTGCTCATAGTATTGAGCTTTTTCCTTGTGCTAAAGGCTTTTTCATTGCTTCCTTTGCCTCTCCATCTAATCGTGACTTGGTATTGGGCAAGTTGTGAGCTTGGGGAGTTCACTCTCTTTCTGTTAATCCTTGGACAACTTATTTTAACCCTCTTACTAAACTACTAAATGTGCGTCTGATTTGGGTTCGCCTTCCAAATCTTCCCCTTCATTTCTGGGAGCATTCTCGCTACGAGGCCATTAGTAACTCTATTGGTCGTTTCTTGAAGGTTGATGATGTCACGTCTTCCAGGGCCACTCCACCTTTGCCCACATCTTAATCAATATTGACATCTCTTCACCTCTCCCAAGGGATGTGGTTCTTATGGTTGGGGATAGGCCTTAGACTTAATCGTTGGATTTTGAGGGCCTCTCCTTTCGCTGTCAGAAATGCTTCTCTATGGATCATTTAGCATCAGATTGCTCTCTTTCATGTCACAAAGGTGTTGCTACTTGGTGGAAGAATGTTACACCTGATCACTTGACTATTAATGCTTTTAATTCTGATTCTATTGGCTCCTCTCAGAAGGATGAGACTGATGAAGTGTCTCTTACTGTTGTTGATGTTGTTGTCGATGCCACTATTGTGACTTCTTTTGTCCTTGAGGATTCAACTATCGTTGCTCCTGTTTTGTAGCTTCGTTCTACTCCTACCGAATCCACTCCTGATGTTGTTCCTCTACAGTAGTTTGTTGTTGTTTTGCAACAATACTCTGCTAGCGCTACTGATTATAACTTTGTGGGGTCTTCCCTACTTGGCCTTTCTTTCAACGGTCCTAATGACAGTATCGCTTGGACTATAGTTTGTTGCAGGTGAAAGAGGAAGTCTTCTCCCCTCCCCCAAACCCCTCCTTGTCAAGGCTTGGGTGTTTCTCCCCTTCCTTGAGTTGGGTTTTGGGTTGTTGCTGGTTTGACAGGTTTTTTCTTTTGGCCTATCCAACCTTATTTTTTCAGGGCTTGCTCCCCTATTTTTTTGTCTCTCTTACCGCCTATGGGTTGTTTTATTAAGGGCCAACACCCTTGTTTTGTTGCTTTCTTAATAAAAAACAAATGTCTCAATTGATAAGTTATAGCTTCAAATAAACTGTGCATCCACTTATAGGGATTCAAACATGATTGAAACAAAACCTATGAACCAAGAAGATAATCAAGTCCCATCACTAATAGGCTTATGTTATAATTGCAATAGGGAGAGGAGGAGAGAGAGATGAGGAGATAAAGATAGAGAATAAAATGGAGGAGGAGATGGATACGAAGAGGACAAGAGAGGGAGAGATAAAAAGAGACAGGAGATGGGGATAGATAGAGATGGAAGAGATAAATATATATAGAGAGAGAAAGAGTTAGAGATAAAAAGATAAAGATAGAGATATGAAGTGATAGAAGAGAGAGAGAGAGAGAGAGAGAGAGAGATGTATAGAGAGGGAGAGATATAGGGGTAGAGAGACATGGAGAGATAGAGATAGAGGGAGGGGGAAGAAAAATATGAAGATATAGAGAAAGAAAGGTGAAGAGATGTAGATAAAAAGGCCTAGGAAGAGGGAGACAAAGAGGTGGATATGTTTAGAGATAGAGGGGAGAGAGGAAGATAGAGATAGAGATGAAGATAGAAAGTGAGAGGAAGGAGACAAATAGATAGAGACAGAGAGAGGTAGATAGAGAAAGATAGGGAGAGAGGGGGCGAGAGAGAGACAGGGAGAGGTAGAGAGAGATATGGATGGTGAGATAGAGTTACAGAGATATATAGATATAAGGAAATATATAGAGGGGGGAGAGACCAAGAGACAAGCAAAATAGAGAGAAGTAGAGATTAAAGGGAGTAATTGAGAGAGGGGGAGATAACTGAATATATAAAGAGGGAGATAGATAGGGGACATGGATATATTAGATGGTGATATAGAGAGATAGTCGGGGATAGGGAAAAAAATCGAGATGGCTAGGGAGAGATATAAAGAGAAAGAGGTAGATGTACAAAGAGATATGATAGAAAGAGATAGAGAAACTTGAGCCAAACCAGACAGATAAATGGACATAGAGAAAGAAGGTGAGACAAGTAATATAAAGAAAGAGAGAGAGAGAGAGAGAGAGAGAGAGAGAGAGAGAGAGAGAGAGAGAGAGAGAGAGAGAGAGAGAGAGAGGGAGAAACAAGATTTATGTGAGAAAAATATATGGAGAGAAATGGAAAGGGAGAACCATATAAATAGATAGATAGGAAAGGAGGGTGAGATAGAGAGAGAAAATAAAAGTTGAGAGATATAGAAAGATGGAGTGATAGGAGAGAGAGAGAGAATGAGAGACAAAGGAGGTGATAAAGAAAGGGAGAGAGATAGAGGTAGAGATAAGGAGGAGGTAACAAGAAATAATTTCCATGCAATATTAGTGTATGTTTGGTGTGCAATTGTGTGTGTGTGTGTGTGTGTGTGTGTGAAAGAAAGGGAGAGAGATAGAGGTAGAGATAAGGAGGAGGTAACAAGAAATAATTTCCATGCAATAGTTGTGTGTGTGTGTGTGTGTGTGTGTGTGTGTGTGTGTGTGTGTGTGTGTGTGTGTGTGTGTGTGTGAGAGAGAGAGAGAGAGATGTAAAATCAATGACAAAATGAAGGAAATTCAATACTTGATTTGTGTGTGTAAATCCCAACCATTGGGTAAAGGAATATCTAGGCTTAATGCAATCAAGGCCGACCTTTTGAAAGAAACTGTCCATGAGATGGGTGTCTTGTAGATTTTGTTTGATGTACAACATTCCACTAAAAATTTCTCTATTGTGTGAAGTCTTGAGAAGGAGCATATATATATAACACTCCCATTAAAACACTTGTGGTTTTAATTTTATCATATCTCTATGAATATTTTTTGTTCATTAAACCTAAACATAAAACCCTTTATATATAAATTGCATTGGACTAAAATCATTATAAGAGAGCTCACCAACATTAACCACATGTAAAGAGTCTCACTTACTATTTATAATGAACACATTGTAGAGTATTGCACACTAATCGTAATAGGTGGAATTTTGTGATCTTCACTTGTTCTTGCCATATTTGTTGATTGGTAAATGACAATAATATCAAGCTCACATGGCACCCTGTTGATGTGTATTTTGTACACGACCAAACACAGAATAAAATACCCAGAGGTATCTTATCCTCTCGAGTAAAGTCTCTGAATGTTGAAGATATCGCAAAAAAGGATCAATCAGAAGGACTTCAAGGTTCTACTTTGTAGGATCTCTACTCGCAGATAAGCATTAGTGGTCGTTGTGTTTGTTGTTTCTTCAAGGGGCCTTACGTACTTTCAAAGAAAGCTTGTCCATGCTACTATCTTTCCAAATGAGGAAACAGGATTTTCCTAATACTAACAGATTTTCAAAAAGATCAAAAGATAAGGGTTTCGAGGAAGAGATACTTAAACTAATCCTAAGAATGACTTAATGAAGACTGGTCTTGATAAGATTCTACCAATTTCAGTATCGCCAAAGGATTACAACTCCACTGGAATTTGTGCAATCTTCTAAGGGGATTCAACGATTTTCAAATCACCAAGAAAATAGATACTATCAAGTAAGATACATATCAATACTTCTAATGATGATTGAACTCTTAATCAATCTTAATGTTTCCAGTTGACCACACAAGGCGTTCTTACAATCAGTAAGGAGCTAGTGGTTTGGAATGTGAGTCTTATCGAAGATCAAGCACAACATTCATCCTTCAAACTTAAAATTTAAATGCTATTTCTACTAAGAGTGATTCAAGAAGATAAACAACCATGGAGATAGCCACAAGTATTGCAATAAAACACCATAACTTCAATATTTTATTGATTTCATAGCCAAATAAACAACAATTGTTTAACTTTCTCTCTTCACTGCTCAATTTTGTTGCTAACAATATTAAACTTATTTCTCTCCAACTTTTCTAACCTTTCTAACCCCTTAAAATGAAATGAGTGAAGGCTTATATAGCATCCTCAAATACAATGAACGGCCTGGATCAAAAGAAGATCGATGGCTGAGATTTTGACACCTAAACCCTAATTAGGGTTTGTTACAAAAAAGTCCCCATTTAGATAAACATTATTAATCCATAGCCAATAAAAAATGGCACAAATAATCAGGAGACATAGACCAATAGGAATTAAGCTGCCACATCATCTTATAACAACTTTTCATCTAGAACTCTGTTCCCTTTCCTATGCTCTTTTCTAGCATATTCAATGAATCTGGACACAATTCCCTCAATCTCAGCAATAGGAATCTCAGGAAGATTCTTCATTCGTTCTTCCAAGTGAAGGACTTGATCAAAAGCAATGAGAAGAGTCATCTCCCATCCAGGCTCAAGTTCTTTGGTCTTCTCGATTAGGAACATAGTAGCATACATTTGATCTCACTGCCTTTCTGTAACGATGTTCTCTTCCTTGCAAAAGATGACCTTGATTCTATCTTCCAACTCCTGGATGTCCACATCTGTCTCGATCTCAATCCGTCTGTCAAGGATGGTACACAACACCTCAAACACCTTGTCTTGAACTGGATGGATGGTGCCTTTCGAAACTTCTTCATATTGAAGTTTCCTAGGTTGGTGTCTCCGATATTCCTCCACTTGGACACGATCTTGCTCTCCAATTCGTCATTCCTCTGATCCTCCTTGATGAGAGCCTGTCGAGTAGTAGATCCTCCGGCCTTGGGGGTCGTCATTTGATACCTACACAAAAGCTTAAAGTTAGGGTTTGAGCATGATATCTTAAGGTATAGGATTTAAGACCTTTCAAGGAAATAACTAAATATTAATTTGAAAATGATATGATAAATCCTAGGATTATGAATTTTCAAATTAATATTAATTATGAGTGGAAATCAGATTGCACAAGACTTAGATTATCAAAGGATTGCTATGGAAATCAAACTAAAATCTTGAACAAACTTTCAAAAATCTGATTATCCGTACCTCTCCCTTTATTTTTAGCTATCAACCTTTGAAAAATGAATGAAGGAAGATGAGAATTTGCTGGAAAAGGATGTTTGATCTGAATTTCAGGTCCTCCTTTGGATGAATTAAGCTTCAATCAGCCTTCAAAAAGAATTTCGCCTTCAACTAGCTTCTCAAAATCTGGAAATTCGCCTTCAAACACCTTCCAAAATCTGGAAATTATCCTCCAACTTGCTCAATTTCGCACCTCCAAATCTACTCTTCAAGTTCGCATGAGAGATAATGAAAGAATGATTTGAATTTGTTAAAATACACCTCCCTTATATAGGGCGCTCACCTTGATTTCCCTCAAGGCCGACTTGGCAAATAGGGAATAAAATAAAATAAAACTCCTCTCAAAGGATGGCCGACTTGTTTGTAAAGGCAAAATAATGATTTTTGAGCACTCAAGCATAATTTTAATTTTTTAAATTAATTCCAAAGCTCAAAGGTGGATTTTTTCATTTGTTCAAGGCTTAGAAATTAATTAATCAAATTATGAATGCCTTAATTTATGCGAACTTGTTTTAGCCTTCCAAATGTCTTGTAATAGGCAAATTTAGTGAAAGACTATAGGCTAGTTTAGGGAATGTTAAAGCTTGATTAAGGCTTGATGAATCTTCATTTTCTTTAGGCATTAAAATATTCAAAGTGATGGAGGCTTAAAATATTTCAAGGCTTATTTGAACCTCTCATCTAGGCTTGTTTGCTTCATGAATCAAAATCTTCACAACCTATGTTTGCCATCACAATTTTGCAATTTGCCTTCAACTTAGCCTAAACAAGGTGAATAATAGGTGTTTTCAAGAATTTCGCCCTGGACCCTTTGGAAGGGTCAGGAGCGATTTTCTCTTTTTTGGTCAAAATTCACCTTTCGCTTGATCATTGACCTTCTCCAAGGCAATCTCCACGGTCCATTCATCTCAACCACTGACTAGGCTCAATAATATTTTGAAGGAAACACTACATTTTGGGAATTTCGCTCTGGACCCTTTGGAAGGGTCAAGAGCGAAATTCACTCTTCAGGCTAAATTTCCAATCTCCTTCACCTCAATTCATCTAAACTCCTTCAGTTTGAATCCACTTCTCAACTTGCTAGCATTGGTTTGATCCTCACAAGGCCAAAAAGGTCAATTTTGCTCAACAACCTAGCCAGGGACAGGACCTATTCAAAATTTCGCTCTAGACCCTTTGGAAGGGTCAGGAGCGAAATTCTCTCTTCAGCTCAAAATTCACATTTTTTGAAGGTCCAAATCTCTCCAAGGCATTCTAAATAGCTTCTTTCATTGTAGTCCAGGCCTGGTTTTACTCAAATCTTGAAGGAAAAAGAGTTTTTAGGGTTTTTCGCTCTAGACCCTTTGGAAGGGTCAGGAGCGAATTTCTTTGCTTGTAGCTCATTTTTCATCATTTCAACTTCAATCTACCTCACAAGGCAAGGAAATAGTTCTCTTCTTTTATCCAATCCAAGTTTGATTTGATTTTGCAAGGCAAAATAGGTGATTGAAGGATTTTCGCCCTGGACCCTTTAGAAGGGTCAAGAGCGATTTTCTTCCTCTGGCCTAAAATCATCATTTTTGGAGACAACCATCAACTCAAGGGCAATCTCAAGGGCATCTTTTACCTTGGTCTAGGCATAGCTTAGCATAAATTTGAAAGGAATAAGTAGATTTTAGGATTTTCGCTCTGGACCCTTTGGAAGGGTCAGGAGCGAGAATCTTGTTTAAGGGCTATTTTGTCATCCTTTCAACTTCAAATTACCTCCAAGACTTAGAACATCTTGCCTCACTCCTCTCCAAGGTATAAAAACCAAAATCTTGACTTGATTTGCAAGGAAAAAGGGTGATCTTAAGAATTTCGCTCTAGACCCTTTGGAAGGGTCAAGAGCGAAAATCTCATTTGGCTTCAAAATTTGCATTCTTGGTGACCAAAATCCACTCCAAAGCAATCCAAATGACCTCTCTCATGCTTGTCCAAGCTTGGCTTTGCTAAAAATTTGGAAGAAAAGATGATTTTAAGGATTTTCACTCTGGACCCTTTGGAAGGGTCAGAAGCGAAAATCACTTTTAGGCTCAATTCCTTCATCTTTCATGGTTTCTAGCAACTCAAAGTCACTCTTAGGGGCAACTTCCTCTTGATTTTACCTTATCCCACACTTGATCTAGCAAAACTTGATAGCAAAAAGAGGTTTTGAGAAAATTCGCTCTGGACCCTTTGGAAGGGTCAGGAGCGAAATTTTCATTCTTGACCAAAAATCATTATTTTTCAACTTGAAACTTCTTTGCAAGGTAGGATTTCATCTTTCATTTCCCTAGGAACAAGGTTTCATGTCCAAGAAAGGTCAAAAAGTAGGCTAATAAGGAATTTCGCTATGGACCCTTTGGAAGGGTCAGGAGCGAAATTTCCTTTCTTGGCTAGAATCCTTCATTTTCATAACTTCCAAACATTCTCAAAGGCTAAATCATGCTCATTCTTCTTCTCATCATGTCTTGGTCATCAAGATTTGGCTAAACAAGGAAAGAAATGCCTCTTAGAGAGATTTTCGCTTTGGACCCTTTAGAAGGGTCAGGAGCGAAAATCTTGACTTGGGCTAGATTCTTCATTTTTCCCTTTCAAAACGACCTCAAGAGGCAAAGACAAGTTATTTCTCTTCCATCCACATCATAACAAATCAAAACTTGATCTTCTTCATTGCAAAAATAAGAGCTTTTAGGAATTTTGCTCTGGACCCTTTGGAATGGTCAGGAGCGAAATTTCCCTTTTGGTCCAAAATCCTTCATTTCTCAACGCTTTCAAGCACATCAAAGGCAACAAGAATGTCCATCCTTCCTTCCAAGATACCCTGCAAATCAAAAATTAGTCAAACTTAGGAGGAAATGAGCTTTAGGAAGATTTTTGCTCTAGACCCTTTGGAAGGGTCAGGAGCGAAAATCTTGTTTGAGGCTAGATTGCTCACTTTTCAAGCTTCAAACCACCTCATAAGGCAAAAATTGAATCATTTTCCAAGTTAGGAACAAGGTTTCTAGTCCATTCAAGGCAACAAATAAGGTTTGTGATGAATTTCGCTCTGGACCCTTTGGAAGGGTCAAGAGCGAAATTCTCCTTTAGGCCAAAATCTTGTTCTTCAAAAATCCACCAACTCCATCTCAAGGCAAGATCAAACCAATTCATCCTCAAACATGTCCTAGAAAGCAACACTTAGCCAAAACTGAGAAGAAAATGTGAGCTACAAAGATTTTCGCTCTGGACCCTTTGGAGGGGTCAAGAGCGAAAATCATGTTTTGGGTTTGATCCTTGACCTTTTGAACTTCAATTCTCTATCAAATTTGATCAAATCAACTCCCTCACTTCACAATCAAGACAAATCTCCATCCAATTTGTCTAGGTAAGGTCAAACTGGATTTTTAGGGCCAAAGGAAGGCAGGAAAGGGAGATTTCGCTCTAGACCCTTTGGAAGAGTCATGAGCGAAAATCTCAACCTAGACTGGCTTTGATCATTCCAAAGCCTAAGAACTCTCCTTCAAGGCAAAATGTATCAACTTTCTCAATTACACCTCAAAAGTCAACAATCTTGGTCATTTCCTTCCAAATCTCCTTCAATCATCATCAGGTGCATTCGTTCATCAATCACCACTTCGACCTCCCTCTGATCACTGACTCTACTCAATCGACTCAGACCTAGAAGAAAACAGGATTCTGACAAGAAAACCATCAACCCAGACCTAACCTGACCTGAGACCTATTCACCCTCTTCCTTGATCTAACCAACCTGATTATCCTGAAAGAAATGCTTCATTAAGGCAAGCTCAAGGTTCCAGGCAGACAACTAACAACCTCCAAAAACTAGGCTAGACTCAGCTTGAAAGAAACCCTAATAAGAGCTTTCAGAGATAAACCCTAATCTAGCCAGCCCAGGCAACCACTCACTCACTCAAAACCCAAAAAGCACAGAGAAAAACTAAGTAAGGGAAAGCAAAACTCTAAGAAAAAGAGGGGGTCCCCATTCTAATGGGGCGATGTGTGAAATGGTCACAACACAACCCTTACATCTTTGCTTCAAATAAGGGTATTAATTCAAGAGGGTTATTGGAAAGTAACTTGATGTAGGTAGTGCATACAATTCATAGTAACTCTTTAGAATCTTAATTTTAAAGATGGTTGCAAAAAATTTACACACAGCTAGAGCCATTTATGAGATTCTTTTATGTGTTGAAATGATCAAGACTACATTTCTCTTAAGACGCAAAAGGAGATTAAGGAGTGGAGTTTGTTGGCGGCAATATTGTACACGGAAATTAAAATAGTTAATTAAGTTGTAATTGTCTTGGTTAGTTGGCAACCGAGGGGTGGCAATTGCGGTGCGACGATTGGAGCTCGCACCCCCTTGGTATCTTTATATACTTCCAAATGTAACTTATGAAAAAAGAACAATTATGACTGGAATAACATCTCTTATATTGCATCTGATATCTATGGCATTATTAGCTTGCATTACATGTTTTCTCTGTGTGCTTTAAGTTATTCACCCGAGAGGGCAAACATTTGGCGCCGCTGCCAGGGAAAGTAGACCCACTTATTACACTATTATATCCATGCATGACTTTATGAAATTATGGAGTGATGAGCAAAAATCCTTGAGCAGCATCTAAGTTGTTCTCAAAGCACTCATTGGCCCATATTTTTGTATTAGAGCAACTGCTGCGAACACAAAAATCATAATTTGAAAATCATGTATTAACTCATTGTGCCCTTTTTGGATCATATATTGATTGTGAAGCTGGACAGGGATCAATGTAAGAAAATTCATGTACCCACCATTATGAAATCGACCACATCTGATGCTACAGAAAATTAAACACATCATTGAAGAAGAAAATTACAAATAAACAGAGACTCCAATAATTTGAGTGCTCCATTTCCTTGAATTTATTACCCTTAATACTCTAAAAAATTTATCCTATAATTCCTAAAGAGTATTTTAAGTCATCAAATTAGGGTTGGGGAGTCGAATATGCCTTTTTGGCATTAAAAAACAATTTTAAAAAGTAGGAAAAAAAAAACACTTTCCACCAAATTCCTAACGGTTCTTGCAGGTTCTATCCCTCATTTCCAAGAGACGTTCTTCTGGGTTTGGCAGGGACGAACCCACAGGGCTTGGGCAGGACCCTGTCCGGACCCAAGAAGAACCGGCCCAGTACCAGGACCCGGGGGGAACCAGACCAGGACCGGTGGTCCAGGTAAGGAACCCGGTAACTTGGATATTTAGATTTCATGCCTGTACTACTCAGGTAACTTGTTATCCATTCAAGTTGACAAGAAAACGTAGTAGTATGGGATTATTCACAGTTTGGTTAATAATATTAATTGGTGCCATAGATTTAGGACTTACATTTAGCTTTTGAATAGTATGTTATTAGTCATATTACTTCAGATATATGTTCTTTAAACAGGTTGGTTGGTGATCAAAATATGAATTACAAATTGAATTGATCAAAATATTGGCCTCAAAACATAGATTACAACACAGGTTGGGCATTTCAGCAGACGAACAATGAAGGAAATTTCACTAAAACATTAGTTTACTCTTATTCCATACAGATTAAATAAAATCAAATTGAAGACCAGAAAAATGAAGTGTAAATCAGATGGAAAGGTGGGTGAAAGATGACAAACGCTATCAAAATCAACTTGACACCATTCTCCCGGAACATTTCTAGTGTCCGCAACAGTGAGTGGAACATTGGTTACTCCAGCTAATGGTGT
The DNA here is from genome assembly GCF_030272615.1 of Cryptomeria japonica. NCBI lineage: Eukaryota > Viridiplantae > Streptophyta > Pinopsida > Cupressales > Cupressaceae > Cryptomeria > Cryptomeria japonica. The sequence goes on from NC_081414.1 coordinate 923,419,299, forward strand.
GAGCAAGATCAGTGAGGCGACCGGCAAGCAGAGAACAGTGGAGGCTGGCTTCGCTGTCCATTGAAAAATTAATGTGATTTGATAGATGTCAAACATGCTGTCTGTCCGAAAATGAACAGAGCTGTCAAGCTTTAAAAAGCCTTTTGTCTCAAAAAATATTTTGATGATAAAAGAGCAGTCAGGATTCCTTTGATCGTCTTGCATCTTTTATCCAATATTGTATGCTTTGATCTGTAAAATCAGTTTGTAATGTTCAAATAAGGAAAACCTTCAGCATAATTAGACTATATAATTCTTATTTATGTATATATGTTTCTCTAGAAAATTGATAGACATTATATGTTAAATTAATATGTTGGAAAAAAATATGTATATATAAATTATATCAATAAAAATATGATCTATTCTTAAAATTTTTAATACATGTGCAGATATAATTAATTTTTTAATAAACAGGCATCCCTCTATTCTTAAAAAATTTAATACAAGTCTGAGCGTATGTATGTTTCTTTCTGAAAAAAATGGTTTGTAATATGCAAATGAGGTTTAATATCCACTCTGGCAGCTTAAGAGATCAAATTTTACCTTTTAAATCTTTGATGGGCTTCTTCAATTTATCCGTGTGCAGTCAAGTTTTCCAGTATTCTGCAATATTTGTGGTGGCAGTTGCTTCCAGATTTAAACTCTTCCAAAGCTAAAACTGTTTTTGAGAAATCACAGCAGTTTCAGAACAAAGAATGAAGATTTAAATGATGGCGTACAAAAAAGAGATGATAAGGAAAGAAAGAATAAAAAATAGTAACATCCACGAAGCCAGCAAGTCATCTACTGTTTTTTTTTATTTTTTCCCAAAAAACTGCTGTCAACAGCTATCCAGTTTGTATGAGGCAATGTGAAGTTGAACAGTCTCCAAACGGGAGTGAACTGGAGTACAATGGCAACTTCGTTGATGGGAATATATAACTTCAGTTATGTACAGGCAGTCTTCATCAATGGATATATAAAACTTGAGTTATGTAGGAAGCGGCTATACATGCAAATGGTGCATCGTGATGGCTAGATAGCCGCTGCCATTAAAAAATGATAGATTTAATTAAAAAAACTTTTGTTAAGTTATGGGCATTACACACGAGTTTAGCTCATAGGGCACTTAACATCATAGACCTCAATCATCTAAGCTCATAGGGCACTTAACATCATTACCTCAAGTCATCTAAGATCATCCCTACAAATGTCCATACATAGTCCACTATGTTGGACGTGAGCTCAATAGAAGGAAAAGGCCATAAGTTCCCTCTGAGCTTCCAAAAAATAACATTATTAACTATAGCTCGTAGCTCAACATTTAGCTGCAACATATGTAATGAAACAATTTTGCTCTTCAGTTGATTGATATTATCATCAATGATGCTCTGGATCTCAATACCTAAAAGAACAAAAAGGGTGAGGAACCATAATTACTTGCTTGTTTTAGTTGAGGTGGATAGAGCAACACTACAGTGATAACATTAGAAGGACTTGCACAATGTTAGATCAATTCCTACTCAAAGAGCTAACGCTTGGAGCATAAGATTATTGACAACCCTTGCAGGTTGGGAGAGACTGCCACGTAACTTTGATGTACAATTGACGAGCTCAATATGTAATCAAAAGGTTTCATGTAGAAATAGTATCTATAGTACCTTTTGTTAATGGTCTAGCACACACATGGTGAATGAACAAGAGAACAGGCTGACCACAATTCCAAGTGGGACTTCACTGACCAATGGCCATGAGAACTCTTAAATATTTCAAGGGATTATTTAGGAGTTGTGCAAACCATAGGATTAAGTAAAAATCACATGACTAGCACCCCCAAGATTGACAGAGTGCTGGCAAGATTTGAGAATGCATAGGCTATTGGATCAAAATGAAATCAACAGCCATAGCTTTCCTCACCAATGTCAAGCCCTGTGAACATATAACCATGAACAGGGAACTCAATGAAACGTGAAATATCAGGCACTGAGTCATGGAACTTGTCATGGGGTCGAGAATAAAGATGCAAAGGCAAGAATGATGAAGAAAAGAGTTAGAGGCTTGGCCAATATCTTTAATGGGTGAAATTGGTTTGAAGGATCCGATGTCAAGAGATTCCAAAGACTAGGTCCTTAACTCTTTAATTGAAAAAAAAACATCAAGTTCTTCAAGGGAAACCAATTTCAAGGCAAAATTAATTAGGTTACTCCCTTGTGAAGCAGACATGAGAATCACTTATAAGTTATAAGCAAATGACTCGATTGGTTCCTAGACATGAACACCCAGGTAAAACATTCAAGAATAAACAGGATTCATACTTTGGTTCTTAACAGTGAGATTACAGATCTTGGAGAAATTCCTAAATTGCACGGACTTAGCATTTCAAGATCTTAGCAAACTTCTCAGGCTTGGGGTATTGTCCATACACACTAAATCAAGTTTCCAAACAATTAGTATTATTCACTTAGCACCTCATGAACACAATAACACCAGAACAAGAACATCAAACTTTAGTAATACGAATTGGCTGTCAATATGCATTAGATAGTTAGGGGTCATATAGAAGAACTTTATTGAAAAATTTAACTGAGTACATGAGTAACATTTATCTGTTACATGTCCATGGTTACCATGTCTTATAGGTGACTCTAATTCTAATTACAGACTTCATTCAATCAATTAAATTCAAATCTACCAATAGTCTTATTGTCTGTACATTACAACAATCTACATAATTTTTAAGAACTTGTTCATCAAGACAGCTTTTGCTATCGCCATCTAGAATTGAACAAGAATCTAATGACCATCATTCTTGAGCCATGAAATTGTTAATGTAATAGCTATGATCGGACTCCTTCAGGGCCAACATAGCAAATGCAAATGTGTAATTGGCCTATCGGCCTTACACATTTACCTTGTTCGACTTTTACACATTGCCAACTTTCATATTTATATTGAATCGTTTGTCAACTAAGCATAACTAATATTTTCTCTGCCACATTGGAAGATGTATTAATTATAACCGATTTCTAATAAGGAGACGTGATGGTTTATGAGAAGCCAACTATTGGGAAAGTTGTGTTGATTGGATGCACACTTGTGTGGGTATATAGTTCGTCACCCTCCCTTCAGATGGATTGAACAATTATCAAGCAGATTAAACAACGAACATTCAGCAGATCGTATTCTCCATTAGCATATCGACATCCTTCAGCAGTGCGTGTTCTTCTTCAGCAGATTGTCTTCAGCAGTGTGCTTTCATCTTCAAGGGAATTATTGATATAGAAGTTAGATCTTCATACAACAGTTCGGATTGCATCCAGCAGTCTAGGGTGAATCCATATCATCATACAGCTTCCAAGTGTGAAGCAATTCTTGGTAAAAGTTACTTGGCATATTTAAGACAATAAAGACTAAGATTCATTGCTGGGTTTTTCATCTCCAAGAGAGAGGTTTTCCCAGTGTACTTTTGTGTTATTGTGTTTGAATTATTGCTTATCTAATCTTATCACTAAAACTTAACATGGTATCAGAGCCACGGTAAAGAAAGATCGTGATCAGATTTCCCTAAAACTGCGAAGTATTCTCTCCTCTCTCACCTTCAAGAAGAAACCTCGAAGCCTCGAAAATGGTGAACAGTCTTAAAGTTCTTGCATGGCCAAAGAACTCCAGCATCAAGACTACTCGTGTGATCAGGAATCGACATAAGAGTTTGTATAAGCTCTCCACTCTTCCAGTCCAAGCACTTCTTCATGATTCTTCCAGTTCCAGCGAACTTTGGCATAGAAGACTTGGCCATCTTCATTTTAGGGCTCTTCCATCACTGGAAAAGATGCTGAAAGGTATTCCTAAACTTAATCATGTACAGATGGTACTTGTAAAGGTTGTGCTAAGGGTAAATATATTAAGAGTAAGAGTCCTTTTCATAGCATTGAAAGCAGGTCTAAAGAAATTCTACATCTTGTACATTTAGATTTATGTGGTCCAATAACAATTCCATCCCTAAGTGGATTTTTGTATCATGTAACTTTCATAGATGACTACTCTAGGAAGACTTGGATTTATTTCTTAAGGTCTATAGAGTCTGATGAAGTCCTAGGTAGATTAAAAGAGTTTAAGGCTCAAGTAGAAATCTTATCTAGGAAAAGAATTAAAGTTTTAAGGTCTGATAATGGAGGTGAGTACACCTCTGGTAGCTTTTGTGATTTCTGTATTGAGGCGGGGATCAAGAGGGAGTTATGTATCCCTTACAACCCTTGGCAAAATGGGGTTGCAGAAAAGAAGAACAAATCCATTGTTGTAGCTGCAAAAGCTATGATTCATGATCAAGACCTTCAGACTTTTCTATGGGTAGAAACTTCTATAACAATAGTGTATGTTTAGAACAGATGTCCTCACCGGATATTGTAGAATATGACTCCGGAAGAAGCCTTTTCAGGGATTAAGCCTGATGTCAGTCACCTGATAATCTTTGGTTGTCCTATGTATGTTCATGTTCCCAAGGACAAGAGGACCAAATTGGAACCTTCTGGCAAGAGAGGAATATTTGTGGGCTACAGTGAAACCTCTAAAGCCTACCGTATTTACATTCCTGGTCAAAAGCAAATAGAAGTGAGCAGAGATGTCACCTTTGAGGAAGATGTTGCATTCAGAAAATCAAAGGGGTCTTGCATGGAGATAAATGATGAAAATCATGAGACTCCTCAAGACATGGACGTTGATCATACTCCTAAGATTCAGAGGGAGTCCACTGAACCTATAGCAAATGATGATCCAATTGAACCTTTGGATCCTACTAATGGGCCTAGAGATATTATTGTGAGCCAAAAGAGACCTCTTTGGGCAAGAAACACGATGCAGAGGCATAACAATTTGCAGCTCCTAGAGGCACATTTAGAGAAAGTAAAAGACCACAAAGATTCTCTAGCTATGTTGCATTGATGTGTAATCTTATTTAGACTGAACCTTCCAGTGTTGAGGAAGCCTCAAAACAGCAAGTATGCAAAGATGCAATGGATGAAGAGTATCAATCCATTATCAAGAATGATGTGTGGGATATTGTTCCTAGACCTGAAGGGAAGTCTGTTGTATCTTCCAAGCAGTTGTACAAGATGATGCATGCAGCTGATGGAAGCATTGCGAAGTACAAGGCTAGATTTGTGGCTCGTGGTTTCTCTCAAAAAGAGGGAATAGATTATGAAGAAACATTTGCTCCTGTTGCTCGCTATACTTCCATCAGGACCATCATTGCCATTGCAGCAACTGAGGGATGGAAGTTACATCAAATGGATGTGAAGATAGCTTTTCTCAATGGTGTGATTGAGGAAGAGGTCTATATTGAGCAACCTGAGGGTTTCATGATTCGTGGGAAAGAGTCTCATGTATGCAAATTGAAGAAAGTCTTATGTGGTCTTAAGCAGGCTCCTCGTGCATGGTATGAAAGAATTGACAGATACTTAACGGGTTTGGGTTTCTGCAAGAATGATGCTGATCCAAATCTTTACTTCAAGGTATTCAATGGTGAAATGTTAATTTTGGTACTATATGTTGATAACCTATTTGTTACCGAGGAAGATCATCTCATCCTTAGATGCAAGGAGTTGACTTCAAAAATTGAGATGGACCTAGGACTCATTGATGCAGGAGCATTCCCGGTTCACATAAATCTTGCATCAACTAAAAACATTTTTCCTTTCTGTTTGCAGTTTCAGTTTTCCTTTCTGTGTGTCTCGGTTTTGGCTCACTGGATCCTGTGGAGTTGGATTCTACTTGAAGACTTGATCATCTTTCTTGCTTTCAAACCGCATCTCATTTGGATCGCTTACTGGCAAGATATCACTACCGGTTTCCAAGACAGATTCTTGTTACCGGTTGCCTGAGACCTATTCTAGTGATCTACCGGAACCCATTCCGAAGCTTGCGGAGCCTTGGATGTTGATTTCAATGTTCCTTAGCATGTGGCTGACCTTTTCCCGCAATCTATGTTTCATCCTTTAGATTTTCCGAAGGAATCTCTTGGCGGAGGCTGACCTTGTTTATTTTGCACGTTAGGTCTTGTTCTTCAGGTTTTGATCCCTTTTGGGCCGACTGGATCTTTTGGATCGATACATATATTTGTAATCATGCTTTAGAATGTAATCAATTAGAATTAATCAAAATATCAGATAGATAGATTGTGCCTAGAAGATAGATCTTTCAATTCAAGGTCCCGATTGTGACCTATTCTACCAGGCCTGTGTGCCGGTATGTTGTAACCCGATTGTTATCGGTTGGATGTAGCCAAATTTCATGCAATAAAACTATCTGTTCTGCATTGCCTCTATCATATCTGTGTGTTTCCGTTGCGTTTACTCTTGCTGACCGGTCCAGATTGATCTCTTTGAGGTCCCTCCTCGCCGGTGACTGCTTCACTCATGCATTTCTTTCTAGGTTTGGAAGTATGGCAAAGGCCTAATGAGATCATCCTAAGTCAAGGAAAATACACCATTGATATCTTGAAGAGATTTGGAATGTTAGATTGCAAGTCTATGTCTACACCGATGGAAACTAACTTGAAGAAATTGAGGGAAGTTGCAGCTAGTTTAGATCTTGTGGATCCTACTATGTAGAGGCAGTTGATTGGATCCTTGATGTATCTAGTTAACACTAGACCATATATTTGCTATGCAATGAGTGCACTTAGTCAATTTATGTGTGAACCTAGACAGATACATCTAGTTGCAGCTAACCATATCTTGAGATACTTGCATGGCATAGTTGGATATGGCTTGAAATATTCTTCTAGTGTGGACCTAAATCTAGAAGGCTATTCTGATTCTGATTGGGCCGAGAGTGTTACTGATCGAAAGAGTACCTCTAGTTGTTGCTTCAGTTTGAGATATGCTATGATTTCCTAGTGTAGATGGAAGCAGTCTTTAGTGGCAATGAGCACCGCAGAGGCAGAATACATTGCAGCATGTGTGGCGACTCGCGAAGCAGTGTGGCTTCGGAAGCTCCTTGCAAGATTGTTTGGACAATCATTGGAGCCTACCACTACTCATTGTGATAACCAACACTGTGTAAAGCTTTCAATCAATCCAGTATTCCATGACAGAACTAAGCATGTTGAGATCCAGTACCATTACATCAGAGATATGGTATAGAGGAATGTTGTTCAACTGAGATACATTTGTACTGAGGAACAAATGGCTGACATGCCCACCAAGCCTCTTGCCAAAGTGCAGTTTGTGCATTTTCGAGACAAGCTTGGAGTTGTGGAGAATGAATCCCTTGCTAAGAGGGGGTCTCAGTATCAGTAATTTCTTGTGATGTACTTTAATGCATTCTTCTCTGTGAAAGAGAAGTTTGAGGTGCAAGCCCTTGTTGATGCATTCTTCTCTGTGAGAAAGAAATTTGAGGTGCAAGCCCTTGTTAATGCATTCTTCTCTGTGAGAGAAGTTTGAGGTGTAAGCCCTTGTTCCACCCTTTGCGAGTAGGTATGGTGGATCCACCCTCTAGGAGTAGCCATGGTGGATGTCACGTGAGAGACTCCATGACTTAGCACTTGTGTTTATTCACCCTCTGGGAGTAGCCATGGTGAATGTCATCACGTTGAGTGGCTCCGTGATGAAGCACTTGTGTTCATTTGCATTTCCATACATGGGAGTAGCCATGATGGACCCACCCTCTGGGAGTAGTCATGGTGGATGTCACTTTGTGACTCAATTATCGAGAAGGATTTCTCCCTAGCTAAGATGGAGTGTTAATGTAATAGCTATGGTCGGACTCCTTCAAGGCCGACATAGCAAATGCAAATGTGTAATTGGCCTATCTGCCTTACACATTTACCTTGTTCAACTTTTACACATTGCCGACTTTCATATTTATATTGAATCGTTTGTCAACTAAACATAACTAATATTTGCTCTACCACATTGGAAGATGTATTAATTATAACTGGTTTCTAATAAGGAGGCGTGATGGTTTATGAGAAGCCGACTATTGGGAAAGTCATGTTGATTGGATGCACACTTGTGTGGGTATATAGTTCGTCACCCTCCCTTCAGATGGGTCAAACAATTATCAAGCAGATTAAGCTTCGAACATTCAGCAGATCGTATTATCCATTAGCATATTGACATCCTTCAACAGTGCGTGTTCTTCTTCAGCAGATTGTCTTCAGCAGTGTGCTTTCATCTTCAAGGGAATTATTGATATAGAAATTAGATCTTCATACAACAGTTTGGATTGCATCCAGCAGTCTAGGGTGAATCCATATCATCATACAGCTTCAAAGTGTGAAGAAATACTTTGTAAAAGTTACTTGGCATATTTAAGACAATATAGAATAAGATTCATTGCTGGGTTTTTCACCTCGAAGAGGGAGGTTTTCCCAAGGTACTTCTCTGTTATTGTGTTTGAATTATTGCTTATCTAATCTGATCACTAAAACTTAACAGAAATCACATCAGTTTTTGTTGTGCAGCTCTGAAGACACCTACATAGTCTCAATACTTCTCTTCTTTTCATCTGCAATCATACTAACCATAGTGAGTAAGAAGGTCACTCAGATTGATTGGACATATTCATATTCAATGTCATAAATTTATAGATCAATCATCCATATTATCACAACCAAAATTAAATATGGCTCTTAGATTGCAAGAACACATATTACCCATTTTTCACCAAAGCGCAAAGGATTTTACTTGAAGTCCAATTTAAAGTTTCAACCCTACTTTTCCATCTAGCCACCTGTTGTGACCATTTCACACATCGCCCCATTAAAATGGGGACCCCCTCTTTTTGCTCGGTTTTGCCTGTTCCTCTCTCTGCTTTTAGGGTTTTGAGTAGTTGAGTGAGTCGTTTGGATTAGGGTTAAGCCTTAGGGTTTCCGTTTTGATGTTTTCAAGCCGGAATCTAGTCCAAATTTTGAAGATTGTTGAGCTTCCTCTCGTAGGATGCAATTTTGAAGTAAGGTGAATTGTCAAGGGGTCAAGTAAGTCTATCTAGGTTCAGTCGGAATTTTGAATGCAAGTCCAATTTTTTGCCTAAGTGTTGATGATGGAATTTTGAAATTTTGTTTGAGTGATTTTGGCCAAATTTTGGAAATTTTGATAATTGATCCCAGGCATTGGAAATAACCTAATTTTGCCTTGTGAAGTGACTGAGGTCCTAAAAACTTGATATTTTGGCCTGTGGAAGCAAGTTCGCTCCTATCCCTCAGTCAGGGACCAGGGCGAAAATGATATTTTATGCATCCTGGTTATTAATTTATTTCATTTGTCTTGTGCAGGGTCGCCAGGAGATGCAGTTGAACGCGAATTGGAGGTTTTGAAAGATTTTGAGATTCGAAAATGGCAAATTTTTGGAGTTTTAGGTCAAATCGCTCCTGTCCCTCAGTCAGGGACCAAGGCGAAATGACTTGCTTAGACCATTTTGACCTCATTTTGATCAAATTGAAGCATCAAGGACGTAATGGAAGGTGAAATCAACATGATAGAGCGCCAGGATTGAGTCGTTTGCAATAAAAGTTGAACTTTTGCCCTCAAGGACAAAAATCGCTCCTATCCCTCACTGAAGGACCGGAGCTTGTTTCTCAAAATTCAACTGTCCTTGCAGGACTAAGGTGATTTTCGGATTGGAAGAGGTGAAGGAGGACATCTTTTGTCCATTGAATATAATTTGAAGAAATTTGCCAACAAGGAAACATGCTATGAAGACAAATCGCTCCTGTCCCTCACTGAAGGACCGGAGCTTGAAATCCAAAATTGCCTTGTCCTTGAAAGATTTGAATGATTTCGCGATTTGAGAAGAACAAAGGAAGTACATCTTATCAGTTGAATATAACTTGAAAGTACCATAATGAGGAAAATTGGCCCTAGAAGCAAAATCGCTCCTGTCCCTCTGCCAGGGACCAGGGCGAATTTTAGTGATAGCTCCCGTCCCTCTCCCAGGGACTAGAGCGATTTTCCTTATAAAACAAGTTTTGGGCAAAGATCAAGTGAGTGTTAAGTTTGAGGCAAGCAAAGGAAGCGTAACGAATCCATTGAATATAATTTTGAAGAGTGCAAGACGCCAGTGAAGCCTATTTTGTCCTAGGCGCTCCTGTCCCTCTCCCAGGGACCAGAGCGATTTCTTCCTTAGACAAGTTTCTCGCCAAGATGAAGCAAATTCCATGTCAAGGATGAGTGAAAGGGAGCATGGCGGATCCGTTGAGGATAGTTTTAAGTATTGGCAAAGAATGATTGAGCCTACAAACGCAAGTTCGCTCCTGTCCTTTAGTCAAGGACCAGGGCGAAATCTTAGTTATTTTGCCTTCCCTTCCGATTTTTGATGAATCCAGACCAAGGTACAAGGGGGCAATGATGTTTGGAACGCCTCGAAGGGAAAGTAAAGTGTCAAAGACCGCAAAAGTGATGGAAATGCCCAAGTTCGCTCCTGTCCCTCCCCCAGGGACCAGAGCGATTTCTTCCTTAGGCAAATTTCCCACGAAGTTAAAGTGAGTTTCATGTCGAAGATGAATGAAGGGGAGCATAATGAGTCCGTTGAAAATAAGTTTGAAGGTTGGCAAAGCACGAACAAGCCTACAAGTGAAAGTTCGCTCCTGTCCCTCTCCTAGGGACCAGAGCGAAATAGTCAAATATGCTTAAACTTTGAAGGCCACGTTCGTTTCAAATGTTCAAGAAGGAATAAAGAACATCATTTTACGCCTTGAAGACAATTTGATATCAATATGATGAAGGATTTGCACCATAGACTAAAGTTCGCTCCTGTCCTCCAGTCAAGGACCAGGGCGATATTCATAAAATCAATCATTTTTCCTCCTAGATCACATCAAAGCGAGGTTACACAATATCCGAAATGTCATTTTAAAGGTGATGAACAAGGAGTTAAGGTTAAAAGATGACAAATTTGAGCTAGAATTCAAAGTTCGCTCCTGTCCCTCACCAAGGGACCAGGGCGATATTCACTTAAATATCAAATTTGCCTTGTAAAGGACAAGTAAGTATGCATGGAATGAAAGAATAAAGTTGTTACTTGCCTTGTGATATAAATTAGTGATTAAGGAGGCGAAGACCAAGGAGTAAATGCAAGATCGCTCCTGTCCTCCAGTCAAGGACCAGGGCGATAATGATCTTAAGAGGCATCCATCTACAACATTGAATCGATCAAATTCAAGATTCCCAATGAAGATGCCAGTTTCAACGTAGAGGAAGTGGTTTTGAACATAAAAGGGGAGAAATTCGAGAGCAAAATGCTAGATCGCTCCTGTCCCTCTCCCAGGGACCAGAGCAATGTGGTTTGTACCCCTTACATCTCCCATGTTTTGGCGCTAACATCATTTTCAAATTGCATTAAATGCTAAATTTCGATAAACCTTGATATTTTTAATTAAAATTGGCATTTAATAAGTGCGCACAAGACATTTAATTAATTAATTTCGCCTTTAAAAATAGAAACTATTAAATACGAAGGCATTAAATTAAATTAATTATTATTTTAAATAAATAAATTGGGGCGCTTGGGTTTTATTTTCCATATTTTAAAAGGTCGGCCTTGATTTTTATTTAAAATTTGTTTTTATTTTGCTTTATTTCCAAAAGTCGGCCTTGAGGTAATTAAGGAGGTAAGCGCTTATATAAAGGGGGTGTGATATGGCATTTTAAAACATCATTCAATCATCCTTTGCATGCGATTTGGAGAAGACAATTACAAGGTGCGAATTTCATCAAGGAGAGGTGCGAAATTTCCATTCGAAGGGGAGTGCGAACTTGGTTTGTGTTCAAGTGGAGCGAATTTGCCATCGAGACATTGAAGACCCCAAAAGTTGGCGAAGTTGACAAGGAAGGCGCCTTTGCTAGAGGAGGATCGCATTGATACTTCAAATTTCGATTTTTTTTTGCCTAAGCGATTTCCTTATTTTGCTTTTTTAGAGTTAGCTCTCGAGTGAGGTATGGCCAAGTCTTCCCTTGTCTTGAATTTTGAATCTTGATCGTCATATCTTAAATTTTGAATTTTGAAATTTTGAATTTCCTGTAGCTCAATCGAATTTAGGAAATGATAACTCAAAGACTTATCATGAGGTTTCCTAAATTCAATCTCTAATCTAATCTATGTTTATACATTGCAAAATCTATTACTTATTATGAAATGTTGTGTAGGTGTTACGATGGCGACCCCGAAGGCGGGAGCATCCACCAGTTGTCCAACTCTCATGAAGGAAGATCAGAAAAACGAAGAATTGGAGACCAAGATCGTGTCGAAGTGGAGCAACATTGGAGATACCAACTTGGGAAACTTCAGTGTGAAGAAGTTTCAAGAGGTCCCTTACATTGGCAAGCCATCACCTGTCGCAAGGAGAATAATTGAAAGTGGCATTATCAAGGCGGCCAACTTCCCTCCAGCAATCCAGTGCCATGAGTTGATGATCGAGTGTGCTCGCCATTATGATCCACAGTCCAGATCGATAGTGTCCAAGGAAGGAGACACTTTTGCTTATCTTTCAGAGGAAGCTATCAGTGAAGCTCTTCACTTGCCAGAACATAAAGATATGATTTATAAAAGCATAGAAGGAGCCAGGTCCTTGTACGAAGATGATCCAGACACTTGCCTAAGCGTCATCAACAAGAATTGGTTACTCAAGAGTCGTCCTCGCCTGAGCAAGATTCCGAACACACCACATAGGATCGACTTCCAGGAGGAGTACAGAGATTTGATAACATTACTCAACCGAGTTACAGGGGCCCCTCAAGCCTTCTATTTTGAGAAGTGGATGTTCTACTTCATCCAAGTGATAGTTCAAGGAAAAGGGACAATCCATTGGGCTAGAATGATTAGCCATTGCTTGGACGTACAGTTAAGGAGATTGAAGGCTACCAAGTCTTTCCACATGAGTTCATACATCATATATGCCTTGATCAGGAGCTTTGAGTATGCAGGACTACCTCACAGAGGAGTGATTGGAAGAGGACCTGGCGAGGTCAGAGTTTGTGACTCCTATGTTCACTTGCATCATCCGCCAGGAAGTAACTACAAGTTAGTCAATGATACATTCACGATGAACATCACCAGGATATTGCAAGGCGGGATTCACAATCGGCTATCTCAGGACACACAAGAGCTTGTGAAGAGGTACGGTGCATGGTTTATCCAATTTCCGAAATTTACTTATATTAGAGTTCATGGATGTCCTTCACCTCCCTACATGTTGCCTAGATATCCGACAGACAGAATTGTGTTACTTGAGGTAACAAGACAGTTGGCAGCTTATGTGAAAGCATTCAGACACAGACATGGAAATGGAGTTCCTGTGCCTATCATATTAGGGAATTCAGTTGAGGTATGTCCTAATGCTCTAGCCATGGATGATGCAGAGAAAGAGTTAGCTTTATATTCATTTTCATTCTTTGCCTTGAGAGAGAGCTTTGATCCATATGGGTATATAGAGGAGACAGTCGGAAGAAAGTATAAGCATGAGTTTCAGATAGAGGACTTCGTGATGAATCTCTTGGATGACCTTGAAGTGAAAAGAAAGATGCATTCTAGATTGCCTTTAGACTTCATCAGGAAATGCAAGATTTACAGAGTGGCCGACCAAGCTCAGGACAGTGGCAGACATCTCCAATCATCTTATGATCGAGAAAGCAAATCAGTGAGGCTAGATTGGAATGAACCCGAGGTTGTGGATCTAGATGCTTTGATGACTCCAGTTTTGTCTTGTACTCGCAAATGGGTTGATGTGCAGCATCAGAAGTTGAGAGAGCAAGGCATATCTATGACTTTCACTTTGGAAGAGAAACCAGTTGAAGGAGGAGCAAGTGTAAGTGAGGGTAATCCTAATCCCAGAAATACAAGCGAAGGCAACTTTCGAAGTGTAAGTGAAGGCAATCCCCATCCAAGAGGCTCGAAAAGGAAAGAGAGACCTGAGAAAAGAGAATCTTCCAAGAAGAAGCAAGAGGCCAACCGAGATCGTTCATCCGGCACATCTTCTCGACCTGAGAAGAGGACACTTGAGATAGAGGAGTCTATGGAATCAATGGTACAGAACAATAAAGAAGGACAGGCACCTCGAAGGTCACCAAGTGGGTCTCTCCAAGCTAATGAGCTACATGAAGATAAGGAAGATAATGAAGTAACGTCTCCTCTCAGAGAAGAAGAAACATTGCCCAATGAGATACAGGTTAGAGAAACAAGATCGGCCATCCCAGATTGGTTAAAAGAAAGACTTACAAGGGTGATTGTGATCGAAGACGAGGACAGTGTGATTGATTTAGAGAGCCTTGTTGGAAATTCTCAAAAGATGACAGAAAAGAGGAAGGCTACTAAGATGTCCAAGATGATCAGAGATGAGACAGGATCCAGGAAATTGCAGATAGCTACACCAGCAGTGGACAAGTATGAAGGTGAGATCCTCGAAGAGGAATATGATGTAGAGACATTTGAGCTTGGTCCACCCACAGCCGAACAGACGTTGGATGATGCCACTGATTCATTTGAGGCACTTAAGGACAAGCTTAGGGAGGAAATGGAAAAGAATAGGAAGCTTGAGCGAGAGGTCAGTGCTTGGAGAGGCTACTTTAGCCATCTCAATCAGCCTTTGAGACGTCAGGATCCAGCAGTATCCCCTACACAGGCACTTCCCCTTGAATCAGTTGGCGAGGCAGAGAGAGTCAGGAGTTTAGTTCAGCTTATGAGCTCATGGATTGACAAATCCCATACAGTTGCTATTGAATTTGCAACAAGGATGATGCAGACCATTCACCGAGCTATTCAGGTTCTTGAGGTCATCCACAACTTGATGATAACGGTAGCTGCCTTTGCTCATACTAAAGATGTTATCATTCCTGTCTTGCAAGTAATCAGACAAACATCAAGGAAGGTCCTAGTGCAAGAAAAGATAATGGATGGAGGACCTCATAGTTTACTTCAGTGGTTGACTTTACTCCAGATGAAGGAAGTTCTCTTCGAGGACATTAGTACTAGATGCAATTATGTTGAGGAGGTTATCCACCCGATCCAGGACAGAGTGTTTGAGGTACTACGTACTATTCTTGGCAGGAGGATCGAAGTTGAGACAGATGTGGATTTGCAGGAATTGGAAGATAGAGTCAAGGTCATCTTTTGCAAAGAAGAGAATGTTATTACAAATGAGCAACGAGACCAGATGTTTGCCACCATGCTCCTGATTGAGAAGACCAAGGAACTTGAACCTGAATGGGACGCTGCTCTTCTCAAGGCATTTGATCAGGTCATCCACTTAGAAGAACGAATGAAGAATCTTCCCGAGATTCCAATTGCTGAGATCGAAGGAATCGTGTCTAGATTCATTGCATATGCTAAAAAGGAGCATTGGAAGGGGAATAAGATTCTAGATGAGAGGTTGTTATAGATGATGTGGCACCTTAATTGTCATTGGTCTATGTCTCCTAGATTTTCGTGCCAAATTTAATATTTGGCTATGCATTTAATGTTGTGCAATAAAAGGGGAACTTTTGTAATAAACCCTAATTAGGGTTTAGGTGTCATAATCTTGGCCATTGATCTTCTTTTTGATCTGGATCGTTCATTGTAATTGAGGATGCTATATATACCCTCATTTCTTTTCATTTTGTAACTAGAAAACTAGAGATTAGATATCAGCATTAGTGATTAGAGATTAGCAATTTGATAGAAGCAAGTATTTTGTAGCAAGATTGAGCTTTGAAGAAGGAATTTCAAACAATTGTTGTTCATGATGGCTTTGAGATCAATAAAATATTGAAGTTATGGTGTTTTATTGCAATTCTTGTGGTTATCTTCATGGTTGTTCGTTCTCTTGAATCATTCTCAATCAAAGTAGTGTTTTAATTTGAAGGACAAAGTGTTGGACTTGATCGTCGGTGAGATTCACTTTCCAAACCACTAGCTTCTTGCTGATTGTAGGAACGCCTTGCGTGGTCAACTGGATCAATTTGAATCACTTAAACTTTCAATCATTGTTGTATCTTGGATATGTGCCTTCGTGGTAGTGTCTATGATCCTTAATGAATTGAAAAATCATTTGTTACCTTAGAAGATCGCATCAATTTCAATTGAGTTGTTACTTTATGGCAATATTGAAGTTGGTAGAATCTTGCCAAGTCTCATCCACATTGAGTCATTCTTAGGATTAGATTATACTTTATCTCTTGCAAGCCCCACTCTTTTGATCTTTTTGAGAGCTTGTTAGTATTAGGAAACCCTGTTCCTGCAGTTCGGATTTGGCGTAAGACCCCTTGATGAAACAGCAATCACAACGTCCACTGGTGCTTATCCACACGTAGAGACCCTACTTAAAAGAACATTGAAGTCACCCTAACTGATCCTTCTTGCGATATCTTCAGCAGTTAGAGATTTTATTCATGAGAGGATAAGGTACCCTTGGGTATTTTATTCTGTGTATGATTGTGTACAAAATACACGTCAACACCACCCTAACAATGGGGTCCCTTACCTCACACAAAATTGAATAAATGTCAAGTGGCTAGAAGAATTCAAGGGCATTCAACCTTTGTGGGTTCTCTTGGCAATCCAAGTCTAGTGGAAGTAATGCCAATTACTCAAGCTCAAACCAAGACTTTACCAGATGCACACATAACATTCAAACATCCAAACTTGAAGGCACTCTAATAATTTGGGAGGCTACTCACTGATGGGCCCAAGCTTTCAAGACCAAGAAAGCTTCTTGTTGCTCACGATAAGGCACCCCATCCATCTACATCATAAGTGGTCTTATCCAGCTAAACCATATACTAGCCATAAGTGGTTTGATCCAACTAAATCATTAGCAATTGTGGAACTCCACTCTTCACCATGGTTGGCTAAAATATTAACAACACCTCTTTGACTTACTAGTAACTTTCACCATAAAGTCTTCCTTGTTGTGGGTTTTAACAATTCACATAGTTAAACCATTGCACAAACTCAACACAACATGAGACCAAGCCAACACACAGGACATTATCACAATTTAGTGCACACAGAAATCATGTAACAATCTTGACATCACAAATTACCAATCCATATACACACAAGACCAGCCACACTATAGCCAATGACTTATAGAATTCAACCAAACAACACAAATTCAAGCATGTTAATAATAACAGGAATATAAGATATCTTGCTAGCATATCTAGGCATTTCCTTCCACGGACTTGTTTTTATGGGCTTATCTCTCTAGATTTTATTGATCAATTAGGCAACTTCCTTGATTTTCTTTAAACTCGTTCCTTTCCTTGGACTCTCCCACCATGCAATTTCCAGTTGCAAGCTCGGTGGTGCACTTCAGTTAAGGCCCTAAATATTTCCCAAACACCAACATTCCATTCATTCTTTGGGCTTATTTACTTTGTACGTTGTTCTCAATTTTCCAACCATTTAATCATGCAAACAAAGTTCCCTTGTTGCTAATGCCATGGACACTTGGCTTTTTCCCAGGCCCTCTTTGCAACACTTAGCATCCTTGTATAGTTGACTCTAGATCTAGCCCCTTCTTAGTTCTCTTTGCTGCCTAATTGGACATTGTCAATCAACACCAATATGAAACCATAAGGAAAAAACGACCACAACCCCCCTCTCACTCCCCCTTGGAGATTGCGTTGACTCATCAATGTTGTTCAGTGCCTCCAAAATTAGTTTACATGTCAATACGTTGCTCATCATGGTATCCCATAAATTAATCAATAGGATTAATCGTTGTTTGCAATAATCCCTGCATACTTTTGACAAGTCAAATCTTCATAATTTAGGGTTATAATATCCACAATACACACAAACATAAATAATTCATTTCTAGATTAATTATCAAGTCTTACAAAAAACATCAACAGGATTTCAGTTCTCTATTTATATTAAAGTCTGCTAGGTTTATCCAAATCTTGTCCTTTACAAAATTGGAGACACTGGGGTATTACATGAAAACTCTCAGGATAGTATGTAACCTGCTTCTTACAAAGAATCTGTTATAACCTCAGTGCTGTCATACCAGTTACTGATGCTCTTACACCCTACAATAAATGCCATAGATGCTCTTGCCCTCAATATCAACTTGCAACACATATTCCAAGGCACTGGGCAATATTAATTATATATTATTAAATCCCTCTACCTCAAGTGGAGCATCCAACTTGCTCTCTTCATGATTGCTCTCTTCATGACTTTTGGAGATACAGATAAAATGACCCAATTACTAAATAATAATTAAATAAAGTACAATAGTTGAAAAGGATTGCAAGGTGAATATCGCCTAATCCTAACCCATATGCAGTGCATTAACTCAAATAATATGGAGAGAAACAATCCAAGATTCCAAAGTATCTTGCAGAAGCCATTGCGATGCAATTCAAACACAACTAAGTGAAAACAAGGGAGACTGACAAATATGAAGTTGGGTATTTAACTATGTAAACAAAAAAAACTTTAAAAAAGAGCAAAAAATAAAGAAACACAAAAGCCCAATTTTTTGCCTAATTGTGTATAAAAAATAGAGTACTTAAAAATTCTGTATAACATGAAATGCTTTTGCCTGTATGCTGTACTATTCTGTCTGCTGGTGTTTTGCTTTGCTGCATCCTTTTCCTCCGCCACCACTTGAGAGATGGGTGTTGACTGCTCCAGGCAAATATGAATATCCTTTGCTTTGGCTAAGCACTTAGATTTATTTTTAAAACTGCCTTGACTGGATGCTGATTGAATGCCAGTGACTTTACACGTGCCTTTCCTTATTGCTGTGCTATTTCTATTGCTGATGGATTGCACTTGGTTGGTAATTATTGTGCTTTTCTGATCTTCCTTTTGCCCTGGTGTATCTGTGTGATACACACAGAAATTATGGAACAAGAAGAGTGCAGTGGGCCCAAAAATGCAGTCAGACCTGCAATTGCCAGCAGGCACTAAAATGACCCAATACTTTTCACAAACAAAACATAAGCCTTAAAAAATCCAGTACAATTAAATGAACAGTGACCACGATGACTTGACAAAAAGTGGCTACCTGTGAGAAGGCTTGAATTTGGCAAATTTCAAGTGTGACAAAGTATGGGGCTTTGCACTCTGTTGCTATGCAGTAGCTTTCTCGAAAGAGTTAGATTCCCTGCTGGGTGCAAGCTTTTGAGAAGAGACTTCTGTAGCCATCTGGATAGTAGGTGAACAAGTTGGATATTTTGATGCAGAGGAGGTGAGGAGTATCATGGTTGACAGAAGGAAGGAAAAATCTAGACTTTGCCTTGTCAGTCTTCAACATAATGCTAAAATTGACGCTAACCAAGAAGCAAAAAGGAAATGCAGTTGTTGAATGAATGCATAAAATTATGGAATGAAAAATTACCTGTTGAATGGCAACATACAAGTGTTCATCGATTCACATTTCTATGAATGGTGTAGAGGTGATGAAATTATGTATGCATATAAAGTTTATACATTTTTAATTGACTCATATCATGGCATGTGGCAATCCTTTGGAATTTCCAGAATAGAACAGAAACACTGGAAATCAATCTCAATTTTTACTGAGCCTGATTTTTTATTGGAGGAGCTTTTTCCTTATAATTTTACAAACATAACTTTGCAATTTCAATCAGGAAAATTTGGGCAACCCAATCAGAAAATAGATACAACTGTTTCTTAAAAAAGAAAAATCACAGAAATACATGAACATTAGAAGAACAAAAAAATATCCATCAGCACAATTTTCAAGGGAAATTAATATGCAAGATGAAGAGATGAAAACATTACTAAAAAGTGTAATGGGGCAGCAATAGACCAATTTCAAGTGACGAGTGGGTTTTGGGGGGGAAAAGGTAAATTGAGTATCAGGTCAAGAATTGAAAACACCTGCATCCAAGAGACTGATGTCATGGTAATGCCAGACAACCATAAGAGCACAAACAGAGTAAAAATCTTAATAATAAGGGTGTGTAAGTTGTAACCCAATGGATATATGATGTGTTTTATCATGTAGCAAGTGACATAAATTTAAACCTGCTCTATGTGTTCCTCTAAACAATCAATCATAAGAATGCAAACAGAGCTCAATGCCAATAACAACACCAAACTTTTACAGAAGAATAAGAAGAAGAAAACAATAATAATAATACCACTTTTATCATACAATAAGAAATTTTCTAAGGGCAGAGGAATGGTGCGAATAAAGAGACTCTACTCCTGCAAATCAGCTCTCACAGAAGTATAATGATCCCACAACTAATAAATATTCCTAACTTTAAACTGAATTTTTTTTATTATAGCCATTTTCACATAGCAGACAAAATAAATAGTTAAACTGCAGCATGGATATAACATTGTTACAGAAAATCTGTGTGAACAATTCCCTTCTCAACCCTACCCCACAAAGCTTTATTTTTCCCCTATAAAAGAAAGCTATGCCCCCATTTTTTGAAAGATTCTGAATGTCCTGGTTCAAAAGAATCTGATCTAGAAAATTTCAATAGATCTGCTTCAGTGACCCAACTGTTGTTGGAATCAAGTAAACTGACCCATTTTACCAAATACATCTTATAATTCTGGGATCTTGTAGCAACAACTATAGTGTCCAATATATTTTCAATCCATTCCCTCTTCTTCTGGCATAAATGAATAGTCAAATCTCTTCGTGTATTATCTTCACAAACTTGTGCCTACCAGATGATAGTGGTAAGGACTGATATAAAAACCTTCAGGCAAATCTAACAGATAGGCATTCTCATCAAATTTCTTTAGTATATTGCAAGGCCCCACTTTCTTGGAGTTTAACTTGTGCATACCTTGAATAAATCTTTCTTTATGCAGATAAACCATAACTCGATCATCTTTCTCATACACTTTCTCTCCAATGCAAATCAGCATTCCTTTTATATTGCTCATTGGTTAGTTGCAGCTGGTGCCTCACTAGTTGTCGCACTACTTGGATATGCTTTGCAAAGTCCACTACATCTTGAATCACCCACCTCCCATCAAGAAGATCTATAAGATCAACGACTTCCTTAGGATTGCTTCCCAAAACAACCTGAAAGGGAATTTTTCCAATAGACGCATTAATGCTAGCATTAAAAGCAAATTCAGTTTGTGTCAAAACTAAATCATGTTGTCTTGGATTCTCCCTGACTAAACATCAAAGCAAATACCAAACTTCTATTTACCGACTCTGTTTCTCCACCTATTTACAGGTGGTCAGCTGAACTATATTGTAGTTTACTGCCAAGCTTTCTCCACAAAATCCTCTAAAAGTGACCCAAAATTTTGTATTCCAGTTGCTAGTAATAGTCTTGGATAGTCCATACAAGCAATCTCTTTAAAAAACAAAGAAGCAACCATACTTGCATCCATAGGTTTTTTTTCATGGACAGAAGTAGGCTATTTTAGAGAACCGGTCCACAACAACTACAATAGAATCATTTCCTCATCATCTACGTAGCAACCCTACACAAAATCCATGGAGATGTCAATCCACCGTCTCTCAAGAATTGTTAAGGATTTGTACGAGCTTGTGTTGTGCTACCCTCCTTTAGAAGCTTGAAAACCTTTACATGTAGAATTCACATCTTTTCCTAGTTGAGGCCAAAAATAATTCTTACTTCCCAACCCGTAAGTTTTGTCCCTTCCAAAGTGTCCCCCCAAGCCATTTGAATGCACTTCCCAAATCAACTTTTCCCTCTTAGATCCTTTGGTTATATAAAGCTAGAGTCCTCTATACAGAAATCCATCAGTCAGTTAGTAGTATTTAGAGTATTCACAAATCTGCCTCTCATTTCTTCATTTTCTATTAAAAATAATCAGTATACCACCTGATTAAGAAGCTTCAATCCTAGCACCAAGTCAAAATGGTGCGTAATAATATTCAGTATACCGCTTGATCAGGAAGCTTCAATCCTAGCACCAAATCAATATGTTGTGTAATAAGTCTTGATGGAGGTAAACCATGAATCCTACTAGGCTCTCTTGCTTCTCTCAGGCATATGTTCTCTTTGCAATTTATAGCTCATTGATACAAGTGACATGGTGAACATTTTAGATGCCTCCTCAATCTTCCATGATTTCAAGAGTGTTTTCCTTCCTTCACACTCAACCTCATAAGTACCATCTCTGCCATGTCGGAGTATTTTTCAGTGATATTGCTAAGGCCTTTCCAACAACAAATAACATGCATGCATGCATCAACGCCACATCACAGTACACTTCATCTACGTAAGGACCAATTGTGAATGCAGCGAGACGGGATTTACCGAAAAGCACACTATGATCCTTTTTTAACCAAGAAATTTTTAGAGATTGGATTTATGAATGCAAGCTAGCTGAAATTTGTCAACCATTTCTATACTCACAAAATTGTCCACAGATTCACCATCTATGATCATGTTATACACCTTGTCCTTACATTTGCATTTCATTCAAAAGACACTCTTCCTCTTTGAATCAGCTTCAGTAGTTTCTTTGTCTCTAGATATTAAGGTTCTTTTCAGCATCAAGTTCTCCCCAAACTCGATTTTAGCTACTTCAATCGAAGGTTCTTCTTCTTCTTGGACCACTATTGCCCCTTTGTGGTTTTGAGGGCAATAAACATTGTAAGCCAATTAATTAGTAAATAAGGCTTTTTAATGCTTTAATAGAAAATAATAGTATTAAGTTATATCTGCGGGTAGTTAGTTGCGGGATGGTTGGTGGCCTAACCAACCGCGAACTCTTTATATTGTAAACTTGTAGCACATTGTGGGGACATGGGATTTGGAGAGGAATATGATATACACCTGTGTTACACAAATCTATTCTAGTATACTGTGTTGTGTGTTATTGGTTCCATGCTAATGAATTGCTATGCTCTGGTATTGTACATTGTATATTGATGTTCCCTATGCTACCACCTGAACCACTTAGGCTACTAACATTTTGGCGTCATTGCCTAAGTCGAACCTGAAGGTCCGAGGAGGGAAAGCTGGCGGGATGGAAGTATAATGGGTAGTCCATTCGACCAAAATATCCTGGTGACAGACAGTGACATAGAAGATAACACGGAAGTAACTAGGGAGGATCAGTTGACACAGGACCTGATTCACGCGTGGGACGTTTCCATGGACCGGTACGTACAGCAAGAAGCGGAACTGAGCGCTGTCTCGGCTGATATGGTACGGGCGGAACTCAACGTGAACCAGGCAGTACATGATCTCCTGGGTAGCCTTCCAAGGTTGTTGGCACGTGTCCTCGTGGAACGTGAAAAGGAACGAGAGAACACACGAAGGGAGCAACGCAGGCAACAAGTGCTCCAACAGTATAAAGAAAGGAATCAAAGGGAAGAAGAACAGAGGGACTATACACAACGACGAAACCGCCGCAATTCCAATAATTAATGCCAAATACACTAAACAAAGATCGAAACCAAGAAGCCCCGAAGGAACAAGAAGGGAACCAAGAAGACATAGTAAGAAGATCCCTGCGGATCCAAGAGCAACTCGAGAGGCGCCTGAAACTCTACAAGATAGTGGAAGAAAGAGGGTGCCTGGCGGAAGGTTCTCGACAACATACACAAGCGTGGGACAGGAGTGACAACAGCCCAGAGGCATTAGGTAGCAGTGATAATTGGGAACAAACAATCGCGCCAACCGAGTCATTCAACAATTCCCAAGACAACTCGGGGAGTACGAGGAAGATGGCACATAACTCCGAAAAACAGAAACTCCCCAGATTCAATGGACTAGGATCAAAGGATCCTGCCCGCCACTGTAAAACTTGTGTCACCATATGGCATGCCAATGGCGAGGATGATGAGGATAACTGGCTGAAAGCATTTCCAGCCACCCTCCGTGGTATTGCCATTGATTGGTACACGGACCTACCCATCACTTCAAAGGATACCTGGAAAAGACTTGCTAAGGCATTTGAGGAGGAGTTTCGGCTACTACGGGACGATGACGAGATCATCGCAGAAATATACAACACCAAATAGGGCAAGAGTGAGACGATACGGTCCTACTACCGCAAACTAAAAGAATTAATTGGCAAAATGGATAATACCCCGGCCGACAGGTTAAAGAAGCGATGGTTTATTGAGGGTCTGCAACCATCACTGCGGAAAAAGATGAAGGTAGTACCCCCATCTACTTTCATGGAGGCATACAATAGAGCCATGGATATTGAAAGCGAGAACAAGACATCAAAGGGCAAGAAGCGTACAAGCGATGAAGATAGTAGTGATCAGGAGAGCGAGGAGGAGTCACATACGATACAAGCACTCCGGAAGGATATGAGACGGATGATGCGGGAAATGCGGACGCGAAAGGAAGAAAGTAGGGAGGGCAGAGACCTCTGGTGCACAGAGTGCAAACTGGAGGGACACACAAAAACCAATTGTCCAAAGAAAGCTTTTTGTGACATCTGCCAAGTATTGGGGCATGCTATTAAGGAATGCCCCTACAACTTGAAGGCTAGGAGTGCCCAGGTACTATATACTCAAGAACAGGCAACACCACCCACTACACCCACCAAGAACACAAACTCAGATGCGTCACCAGGTGGCTATAGGACTAGCCGGAGGGGGAGTAACAACAACAGCAATAATAATACACCGCGGGGTCGCATCCAATACGATGCAAAAGGAAGACCAATGATACAATGTCGACGATGTAACGAATGGGGCCATTTTGCACGCGACTGCTAGAGTGGTGTTGGGCAAGGAGGGCTACTCTGCAAATGGTGTGGGCTGGGCAATCACGAAGATACGGAATGTCCAAGACAAAAAGGCGTGAACATGTTGGAGGTAGTACGGCCAGAGCTAGACGCACGGTGCCCAGAGGTACTAGCCATTACCCGATCTCATACAAGGAAACTAATATACCCTGACCCAGGCACAGAGAAGGGAAGACTAAAAGAGGCACAAAGAGAAGTAGAAAGGGAAATGAGTGAGGAATGGAGAAAGCCAGCAACCCACAAAACCACCAACACCATACGAACCGACTCCGAAACAACCATAATGAAACAGCTACTGCAAACCACGGTGCCGGTTCGCGTAGTGGATCTGTTGCAAACACTACCACAACTACGGATAGCTATAAACCAAGTGGAGGAGACCAGGAAGGAGGGGAAGACGCCGAACCACAAGGAGGAAATGGAAGAAAGGAACCACTCAAAGGAGACTAATGATCCTATGTTGATGACAGTAGGGGTAGGCAGGACACCAGCCGTAGTAGAAATGGAGATTCTCGGGTTCAGGCTTACTAACACCATCGTAGACGGAGGGTCTGCAGTAAACGTGCTACCTGAGGAGACATGGAAAACCTTGGGGAGGCCGACACTCTGGCCACCAGCCTTCCACCTCGTAGGAGCCGATCAGCATGGCATCAAACCATTGGGCACGCTTATGGGCCAAAAGGTAACTATCGGGACACAACACTTCTTTTTAGATTTCATGGTCATATCGTTGGAGCGGAAGGGATATGATGCACTTTTGGGAAGAGGATGGCTTGTCACGGCCAAAGCAGACCACAATTGGAAGAAAAATACCCTTTCCATTGAAAGTGAGGGAAACAAATATGTCATTGGCCTGCGAAACCAGCAGGTGAGTCAAGAAATGGCCTCAGATTCTGACTCGGAGGAGGATACCGTGAGGGAAAAAGGCAAGATAGAGCCCAATGGAGAAGGGGTGCTCCGCCTCGGTAATTGTTCAAAAGATGAAACGAGTTCTCTAAGTGGACTATTCCACTGGCAGATGGAAGATTATGAGATCTTCCAACCAGAGTGCAATGTATTGGAAATCCTTGAGTTAGGAAACGATGGCACCTACCCGCCACAATTTGCGGAATACGAGGAAGGAGGGGCAGAAGTAGACAGCACACCAGCACACCAATTTGAGAAAGAAGTGGTACAATACGAGGAACCAAAGGTTCAAAGCACCAACTTGGGAGATGAAAAGGACCCAAGAGTAATCATGGTTGGAGATGATTGGAACCCTGTACTAAAGGCGGCGGCGTTTAAGATATTCTTGGAGTTAAAGATGTGTTCGCCTGGACTTATAAAGATCTGAAGGGAGTACCCCCGGAACTATGCGTACATCGAATACCTTTGATGGAAGGGGCAAGGCCTGTGCGGAAACGCCCCTACCGCATGAATAAGAACTATGCGGCCAAGGTACAAGAAGAAATAGAAAAAATGCTAGACGCTGGGATCATTTTCCGAGTGCAAACTAGTGAATGGGTTTCCCCCATTGTTATTTCCCTGAAAAAGGAAGGAAACAAGATCCGCATTTGCGTGGACTTCAGAAGCTTAAATGCTGTAACCATTAAGGACCCGTTTCCGATACCGTTTACTGATAGCATCCTCGAAGAGGTAGCGGGGCATGAGATTTACTCCTTCATGGACGGCTTTTCCGGCTATAACCAGATCAGCATTGCGGAGGAGGACAAACTCAAAACCACATTTATTGTGGAAGATGGAGTTTTTGCGTACAACCGTATGCCATTTGGGCTATGCAACGCCCCAGCCACTTTCCAGAGGATCATACTCCACATCTTTGACAAAATGGCCACTAGGAATTTCAACGCCTTCCTAGACGACTGGTCAGTATATATGAATAAGGAAAACCATTTGAGGATACTGGGGGAATGCATTGACCGGTGTCGACGAGCAAGACTGGCACTCAATCCCAAGAAATGTAGGTTCCTAGTGCCACAGGGGAGATTACTCGGCCACATAGTCTGTAAGGAAGGGTTAAAAACAGACCCAGATAAGATCAAAGTTATTCTCTACATGGATAGCCCAACAGATGTTACGGGGATCAAATCCTTCCTTGGCCTTGTTGGGTACTACCGACGGTTCATTAAAGGATTTGCAGAAGTGTCCCTTCCTCTTGAACGCCTAACAAGGAAAGGGGAACCATTTGTGTGGGACAAGGAGCAGAACGAAGCCTTCCAAGAACTCAAAACCAGATTGGTATGTGCACCTATTTTGGCATACCCAAATTGGGATAATAAATTTCATGTACATGTGAACGCTTCTAACTTTGCAATTGGAGCCATCTTAACGCAACCCGGATCCTCAGGCTTAGACCACCCAATATATTTTGCTAGTAGGTTACTGTCAAAAGCAGAAAGAAATTATAGCACCATGGAAAGGGAAGCCTTGGGAATGGTATATGCAATACAAAAGTTCCGCCATTATCTTTTAGCCACACCATTCACATTTTTCGTGGATCACCAAGCACTCATGTACCAGGTGAACAAACCAGTTATTCAAGGACGGGTAAGCCAATGGTTGATCTTGCTTCAGGAATTTACTTTCAATGTCATGGTGCGACCAGGGAAAAGTCACGTAATGGCTGACCACCTGTCTAGAATAAAATCCGGGGAGCCAGGGGAAGGAGGAGTGAGCAAAGATTTCCCAGATGGCCAATTATTCAAGATAGCCGTTTCCTGGTACGAGAAACTCGGGCAATATCTTTCTACAGCAACATTTCCAGGTGACATGAGCCCAAGCGAGAGAAGGAAGCTCGCACTAAAAAGTACCACGTTCCAATTGATCCAAGGGCTCCTATATAAACTAGGGCCGGACAGTATCCTGCGAAGATGTGTCCTAGAGGAAGAAATTCCTGGAGTCCTAAGAGAATCTCATGAAGGACTAGCCGGAGGACATATGGGGCCAGATACCACGGCGCGGAAAATTTTGCTAGCAGGACTCTGGTGGCCTACACTTTATGCGGATGCGAGGGAATGGGTGACTAGCTGCGACACGTGCCAAAGGGCAGGTAAGCCACTCAAACGAGACTTCATGCCCCTGTTCCCGTCCCAACCACAGGAATTGTTCGAAAGATGGGGACTGGATTTTGTAGGACCTATGAGGACGAGCAAAGTGCATAGATGCCACTACATTGTGGTGGCTACAGAATACCTCACTAAGTGGGCCAAAGCCAGAGCTTTACCCGACAACACAGCCTTGAGCACCGCCAAGTTCCTCTATGAACACATTGTGACCCGGTTCGAGATACCCCTGCAACTCACGAGTGATAGGGGGGTACACTTTGTCAATCAAGTGATATGCAATATGACAACAGAATTCAAGATTTTCCACACATTGTCTAGTCCATACTATCCCAGGGCGAATGGCCAAGCGGAGTCCACCAACAAAGTACTAGTATCTATTCTCTACAAGACGTGTGGAGTAGAGCAAGGAGATTGGGAAGAGCGATTACCAGCAGTATTGTGGGCCTACCGGACAACGTACAAAGCGACAACTACACACACCCCCTTTCAGCTTATGTATGGACGAGAGGCAGTAATGCCAGTAGAATACACTATACCAACCTTGCGGATAGCAGTGCAGAACAGATGGGGGGATGAGGAAAGCTTAAAGGAACGACTTATGACCTTACAAAAATTAGATGAGCGCCGCCTAATGGCACAATGGGCCATAGAAGTGGCTCAGAACAAAAGGAAAGCTTGGCATGATAAACATCTAAGGCGGATGAAGTTCTCGCCAGGACAGCTGGTACTCAAGTACAATGGTTGGAATGAACTCCGACTAGGTAAATTTAGACTTCGATGGCTAGGGCCATACAAGGTAAGGGAGGTGGGAAAAAATGGAGCTATTAAATTGTCCAACCTGGATGATAGCCCCATCAAAGATCCAGTAAATGGATCAAAACTAAAAAACTACAAAGAAAGGGAGTCCATAGCCATTAATATGGTGGCCATTAAAATGGTGGTGATTGAAAAAAATAAAATAGCCAATTTTCAAACAGAAATAAAGTGGCACAAAGAAAAAATGAAGAGAGAGGAGGAAGGAGAGAGAAAAAGAAAAAGAAAAAAATCAAGGCAGAAATATTTAAAAATAAAAGACCAAGGCAAAATAGCAAAAAGCAAAACCAAAACATTAAAAATAATAACAAAAGAAAAACATAAAAAGGAAAGCAAGGTACGCACAACAAAGACGTGGGCAGAAAACGGAGTGACAGAGGCCACGCACAAGAGACACATTGCACGCAGGGAGGGCATACGCGGGTTGGGCGTACGCAGGGTGGAAGAGAGAGCACACAACAAGGAGATGAAAGCGCGCAACGGAGTTAAGGGGAGCGGACGCGGCAGGAGGAAGAGCGTATGCAGCAGGGAGGTACACGGAGGGGAGGCCAACAGGGAGGAAGACGTACGCGGGGAGGAGGCCAGCAAGAAGGAAGACATACGCGGGGAGGAGGGCGTACGCGGGGAGGATGCCAGCAGGGAGGAGGGCGTACGCGGGGAGGAGGCCAAGATACGCAGCAGGGAGGAGGGCGTACACGGAGTGGAGGCTAGCGTACGCAATGTGGAGGAGGGCATACGCAGGGCGAAGGTAGGCGTACGCAGTGCAAAAGGGAGCAAGGGCGTGGGGCGGGGACACAGCACCAGCGGCACAACACGGAGCAGCAGCACAAAGGGGCGAAAAAAAGCACGCCACCAACGTACACAATCAGCAGACACAATCAGTAGTAGCTACCGATCACGTGGCACTTAAAATACACAACACCTCAGCCTCAATCACAGCGTATAGGCCCACAGTCGTCGGGTACAGCATCATACACGCACAAGATGGTGAAAGGGAGTCATGGCAACCCTAGAAGGGGAAGTTATGACATAAATTACAAAGCTAGCACTTCTAACAAGCAAGCAATGGCCATGCCAGGAACCAGCAAGAAAAGCCAAGAGAGGGCATCGGAACAGGTGAGTGTAGAGAATGTCACGTTTGAAGGAGTGCTGGGAAGCGAGTGCAGGAAGTGGTGGGAAAACAATGAGGAGGACCACCCCCTAAAGAGTTCATTAAAGAAAGCAGAAGTTGACAAAATCATTTTCATGCCCATCTTCAACCTAAAAGAATTCGAGCCTATATTGCGTGCCATGGTCCATGGGTACGAGCAGGACAGACATAGATCAGTAATTGACTATTTGGGATAGACAGTGGTCATTTCTTATGCACCCAAAGAATTCAGCAAGGTTTTTGGCATTCCCAGTAGCGGCGATTCAGCTATGAAACCGTCAACAAGAATGCCTACAGAAGAAAAGAAGTGGCTCCTGGAACATATCTGCGACAACGCACTCACAGAAGGGCAATGGAACAGTTTATGGCAGAATAGCAATAGAAGGGGCCTGAAGAAATCGTATCTCACCTCACCAGAATGGAGATGTGTCCTGGATATCATAAAGAGTAAGCTAACAGCAGCAAGCCGAGCATCCGATGTTGCAATATGGATGCTACGCCTCATGCACGGATTGAGTAATGGCAAAATTTATAACTGGGGCCGCGTCCTTTCCAGCCGTGTGAAGGAAGCCATGCTCCTCAAACACAAGACCCTATACGTGCCCCATCACCTCATTGCCCTCTTCTTGGAAGCATTGAGAACTCAAGTGGCGTTGGAAAATAGAGGAGGATTTGTGGCCTCGAGCATGGTGGAGCCCTACAAGCCAGCCATGCATTATTGGCTACACCTGGACACTTTTACAATAACCACAGAGACAACACTGAGGAAAAAAGCAAGGCAAGAACTGACAGGGAGCTTAGAAGATGGAGGAGAAGAAGACAACAATTCTGAGGAAGAGGTAGAGACAGGGGAAGAAGAAACATACATATCATCTTCAGAAGAAGATGAAGGAGAATTCAAGATGGAGCCAATGGGCATGGAACAGGAAGGAGGACACGTAGGAGGGTCGCGGCAGTAGGGACAGAAAGCCGTATGGAGGGCATACCAACCGTACCAGGATGGGGAGTAAGGAAAAAGGTACTCTTCGAACCAGCACAGATTCCCATCACGGCACAATTGGTAACTGGAGTCATAGGGACCCCATCTCAATTAGTAGACTTGAGGGGACACGCTAGGGCCCACACCCTCCATATAAGCACAACCAGGGGCGTAGAAGCGGCTAGAGCTGTTGCATTGGTAGTAACACCCATAACTGATCCACTTGCAACCATGGAGGTAGGAAATACCAAAGGAGGAATACATGGTGAAGAGCTAGAGGGAGACAAAGGAAAGGGGACTGAGGAAACAGACATGGAGACAGAAGCAGACAGCCTGCTAGCAAGATTCCAGATGGACATAGAGGTTCCACCTCCTTCACCATCATTGGGGATTGATCAGCAGGAGGAGAGCCAGAGGATTGAAGGAATCGAAAAAGGGCACAGTACGTCCTCACCAGCACCAGCAGAGGGGATCCAAGAGTGGGAACCAGTTGCGCATAATTTTCTTTCCGAGTTGGAAGTAATGAGGGCAGCCACGAAGAGGATGATAGACCAGTCTCGAGGATCTGATATGCCTGCTATAGTAAGAGCAACGGAAGCACTACTGGCGTTTACGACAGAAGGCTGCGAGAGGGAGTTCTCAGAGAAAATTAGGAACCAAGGTTGGCCCGACACGGAAATTCCAGAGATAGTAGCAGAATGGGGAGTACCATGGATCCTTAGTGGGCATACAGGAGGTAATCAGAAAGTAATGAGAGCTCTCACTTCCATAGAACAGACCTTCCACGCTACATTCTTACAGCTCCAAAGGATGACCTAGAAAGCGAACAGAATGGAAGGAGTCCATACCTTAGCCCGTCAGCGAGAGAGTGAGCTGAAAGAAACAATCCAGGCTATGGAGCAAGAAATGGTTCAAGAGAGAACCACACGATGTGAAACAGAACAGAAGTTGGCTGCCTCTGAGAAGGACCGAATGGATGCACTCCGGCTTCTGAAAGCCACTCGAGAGAAGCAACTTCTTGCTGAGAGGGACCTGAAGATACTCCGAGAATGGACCACTACGGGAACAAGGACGTCCTCTTGTCCCTCTAAGTAGATATTTCTTGTTAAATTGCTGTAGTGTTCGTCTGGAAGACGAACAAGTTTTTTTGGGGGGGGATGATGTAAGCCAGTTAATTAGTAAATAAGGCTTTTTAATGCTTTAATAGAAAATAATAGTATTAAGTTATATCTGCGGGTAGTTAGTTGCGGGACGGTTGGTGGCCT
This sequence comes from Cryptomeria japonica, assembly GCF_030272615.1. Lineage (NCBI taxonomy): Eukaryota > Viridiplantae > Streptophyta > Pinopsida > Cupressales > Cupressaceae > Cryptomeria > Cryptomeria japonica. Next base: position 923,451,264 of record NC_081414.1, read on the forward strand.
AACCAACCGCGAACTCTTTATATTGTAAACTTGTAGCACATTGTGGGGACATGGGATTTGGAGAGGAATATGATATACACCTGTATTACACGAATCTATTCTGGTATACTGTGTTGTGTGTTATTGGTTCCATGCTAATGAATTGCTATGCTCTGGTATTGTACATTGTATATTGATGTTACCTATGCTACCACCTGAACCACTTAGGCTACTAACAAACATCTTCATGAGACTTGTTATAAATAAAACATTTCAAGTGCTTCCATTCAAAGAAGACATTCATCCTCATCCTCTACCCCTAAAGCCTCCTCTTCCTTGGAAGTCTATCTTCATATACCCCTCTAGTTCTTCATCTTTGACGGGTCTTAAGGAACTTCCACTTCCTTTGTTTTGGTTGCTAACACCTCAATTGCTTGCCAATTTGCTTGTTTGGTTCATTTTTTATTCTAACCTTATAGCATTATCATTAGCTTCATCCACCATGTGCACTTTCACCAATGCAAGCTCATCCTAATGCTGGAACTTTAGTCTATTCACATACCAAGCTGTCACTTGCCTTCACTCTTCTATATATCCTTCTGAATTTGAAGCCTCCTAAACTGTTCAGTATAAGCTCACACTTACTGATCTGTTTGTTTTAAATTCTAAAACACTTTAAACAATTTTTGTTAGTGATCTTAGGCCAAAGACTTTTTCTCTTTTCCCTTTCTTTTTCTCAAACTATGCACAATTTCCCACCATTGGGTTGCATGCGACTCCAACTTCAAGGTAGCAATTTTTACACTTTTCAGATCATCTTCATGCATGTCTTTCATCTCAAATTACTTCTGTAACTCTTGAATCCAGTCTAAGAATATATCAGGGTTGAGCTAACCTTTGAAATCTAAAATATCTGGCTTTACTTTGGAACTTTGCTTTGTCAATGCTTCACTAAGCCTCTCCATAGGGTCTAATACCCTTGCAGCATTTACCAAGTTTTCTAGTTCCTCTACAGACTCACTCAATTGTAATCTGGTCTCAAGGGCTTCTAACCTCCTAAACACTTCACCAGTGTTTATTCGAGGGCCTGAGTTCCTCCTGCCCCTTCTTCCCTCATTCATGCAGACTTCCCTCTTGGCCATTGTGGATTGCTCTGATGCAGATATAAAGCCTCTGCTCCTGCAAATCATCTCTTGCAGAAGAATAATGATCTCATAACAAATAAATATTTAGTACTTAAATCTGAAATTTTTTATTATAGACATTTTAATAGAGCAGAGAACAGAAAAAGTAAAGCAGCAGCAGCACTGTATTGTTATTTTATATATCAAAAACTGGATATAACACCATTACAGAAAATCTGTGTAGACAATCCCCTTCTATCCCCCTTCTCAACCCTGCCCCTTGGAGCTTTATTTTTTCCCTATGACACCACTAACACTACTACCAAAAGGAACAGGCAGCCAAAAAATGTCAAAACCAAAACTGCCCACAAAAGACTAAAAAAGAGATTTCTCCGGGAAACTGACATGGTGATGGAGAATCCCCCCAGCCATTACGAGAATCATCCATTACATTAAGGAAGAACAGTTTTACATGTTTTTAGTTTTGATTTGTAAGTTGTTGAAAAGTGCTGTACTGGTAATATATTTTACCAAATCACGGTGAGAACTAGAAAACTCTATCCAAAAGATTGGGGTGTAATGGAGGAATGGCATGCTAGCAAGAGCATGATCCAAATTTATAATCTTAAGAATACAACCCAGTGGAGACACATCGTGTAACAAATGAAAGGTAAATCTAAGCCTGGATAATTGATGATTGAAAACAACAGAAATGTGGCACAGAAGATCAAGGAACCCACCAGGACTTAAGTAATTAAATTACATCAGATACCTATGAAACCAAGCATAATACAGATCTGAGTTTAATACGTCCATGGAATACAACAAATAATGGCTCTAGATAAATGCCTTTAAAATGGGAACAAAATCCACAGGCACTAGACACACCCAAAATCATAATCAAATTGGATGGCATCAAGAAATGTAATTATGAAGACTTTTACAAGGGAGCCTGTTGTGACGTATTCACACATCGCCCCATTGCAAATGGGGACCCCTGCTTTTTGCCTTCTGGGGTGTGTTTTCTAGGTCTTTTAGGGTTTTTGTCTTTTAGCCTTTGCTTTTCAAGTGTCGCCAGGGGGATCACTAGGATGGCAGGCTCTGCTTGAGGCTAGGTTGAGTCTTTGGGGCCCCAGAATTAGGGTTTCTTTGATAGTCTTCCTTAGGGCCTGGTTTTGCTCTTGTTACTAATTGTGTCTTGCTTGGTGAGTGAGTATCATTCTTGAAGGTCCGAGCTAGGTCAAGTTGGTGAGTGATGAAGTCTGGAATGTCATCCTGATCTTCAAATGCCCTAAAATTTGGCTAAAAGTCTAGAATGTCCTGATCCTGAAATTGGGCTAAGTCTGGAATGTCCTGATCCTAAAATTTGACTAAGTCTGGAAAACTGAAGAATCCTCCAGAAACTAGATTTTGCAATATAACTCCTGGAGGTCCGAAACCACTCTCAAACATCCTGACAGTATATATGGAATATAACTTAAAGTATAAGATACTTAAATGTTATATTCCATAAAATGATCCTGACGGAGAGACCATAATGTCAAATTTCGCTCCTGACCCTTCCAAAGGGTCCAAAGCAAATTTCGCTCCTGACCCTTCCAAAGGGTCCAGAGCGAAATTCTCCATAAGACATTCTACTTTGACCAAAACCTAGAACTAACACATTCCCAAGCTTGAAAGAAGGTAAAAATGCTTGTTTGAATGAAGAAATGTGAAAATGAAGTCAGGATCTTGGCCAAGATTAGGAATTTCGCTCCTGACCCTTCCAAAGGGTCCAGAGCGAAAATCCTTGTACACCTCAATTTATCCCTTGTCAAGACCAATTTCATAGTTCCTTAAGCATGTTTGAAGGTGTCTTGACATGCTCTAACCTTAGGAGGTGAGTAAAGGTGGATGAGGTGAAGATTTTAGCCAAGAATGTGAATTTCGCTCCTGACCCTTCCAAAGGGTCCAGAGCGAAATTCTTAAAAACAATCATTTTTCCTTTAGCAAGAGTCAGGACCAAGGTGGAGATGCATGAGGAAGGATCTATGGTTTGCCTCCCAAAGAGGATGAGAGTTGGAAAAGTCAAGGATCAAGCCTAAAAAATGATTTTCACTCCTGACCCTTCCAAAGGGTCCAGAGCGAAATTCTTGAAAACACTCATTTTCCCCTTTGCTAAAGTCAAGACCAAGATGGAGATGAAAGGAGAGTAGTCTATGTTTGCCTCCCAAAGAAAATTAGAGTTGAAAAAAGCAAGAATCAAGGTCAAATCATGATTTTCGCTCCTGACCCTTCCAAAGGGTCCAGAGCGAAAATCCTTGTAGCTCTTATTTCCTTCCTTGTTTTGGCTAGGTGTTGGCGTGATGTAGGATAAATTGGTATGTTCTTGCCTTGGGAGGGAGTTGGACACTTTGAAAGATGAAGATTTTAGCCCAAAAGTAAATTTCGCTCCTGACCCTTCCAAAGGGTCCAGAGCGAAATTCATCATAAACCTTTTTTGCTCCCTTGTTTTGGCTTAAAACCTTGTTCCTAATGTGGAAAATGATCTAATTTTGCCTTATGAGGTGGTTTGAAGTTTGAAAAGTGATTAATCTAGCCTAGAATGAAATTTTTGCTCCTGACCCTTCCAAAGGGTCCAGAGCAAAAATCTTCTTAAAGCTCATTTCCTCCTAAGTTTGACTAATTTTTGATTTGCAGGGTATCTTGGAAGGAAGGATGGACATTCTTGTTGCCTTTGAAGTGTTTGAAAGCGTTGAGAAATGAAGGATTTTGGACCAAAAGGGAAATTTCGCTCCTGACCCTTCCAAAGGGTCCAGAGCGAAATTCCTAAAAGCTCTTATTTTTGCAATGAAGAAGATCAAGTTTTAATTTGTTACGACGTAGATGGAAGAGAAATAACTTGTCTTTGCCTCTTGAGGTCGTTTTGAAAGGGAGAAATGAAGAATCTAGCCCAAGTCAAGATTTTCGCTCCTGGCCCTTCCAAAGGGTCCAGAGCGAAAATCTCTCTAAGAGGCATTTCTTTCCTTGTTTAGCCAAATCTTGATGACCAAGACATGATGAGAAGAAGAATGAGCATGATTTAGCCTTTGAGAATGTTTGGAAGTTATGAAAATGAAGGATTCTAGCCAGAAAAAGATTTTCGCTCCTGACCCTTCCAAAGGGTCCAGAGCGAAATTCCTTATTAGCCTACTTTTTGACTTTTCTTGGACATGAAACCTTGTTCCTAGGGCAATGAAAGAGGAAATCCTACCTTGCAAAGAAGTTTCAAGTTGAAAAAATAATGATTTTTGGTCAAGAATGACGATTTCGCTCCTGACCCTTCCAAAGGGTCCAGAGCGAATTTTCTCAAAACCTCTTTTGCTATCAAGTTTTGCTAGATCAAGTGTGGGATAAGGTAAAATCAAGAGGAAGTTGCCCATAAGAGTGACTTTGAGTTGCTAGAAACCATGAAAGATGAAGGAATTGAGCCTAAAAGTGATTTTCGCTCCTGACCCTTCCAAAGGGTCCAAAGCGAAAATCCTTAAAATCATCTTTTCTTCCAAATTTTGAGCAAAGCCAAGCTTGGACAAGCATGAGAGAGGTCATTTGGATTGCCTTGGAGTGGATTTTGGTCACCAAGAATGCAAATTTTGAAGCCAAATGAGAATTTCGCTCCTGACCCTTCCAAAGGGTCCAGAGCGAAATTCTTAAGATCACCCTTTTTCCTTGCAAATCAAGTCAAGATTTTGGTTTTTATACCCTGGAGAGGAGTGAGGCAAGATGTTCTAAGTCTTGGAGGTAATTTGAAGTTGAAAGGATGGCAAAATAACCCTAAAACAAGATTTTCGCTCCTGACCCTTCCAAAGGGTCCAGAGCGAAAATCCTAAAATCTACCTATTCCTTTCAAATTTATGCTAAGCTATGCCTAGACCAAGGTGAAAGATGCCCTTAAGATTGCCCTTGAGTTGATTGTTGTCTCCAGGAATGATGATTTTAGGCCAGAGGAGGAAATTCGCTCCTGACACTTCCAAAGGGTCCAAGGCGAAAATCCTTCAATCACCTATTTTGCCTTGCAAAATCAAGTTAAACTTGGGTTGGACGTGAGAGGAGAAGTATTTTCTAGACTTTTGAGGTGAATGCAACTTGAAATGATGGAGGAATAAGCCTAAATTAAGAAATTCGCTCCGGACCCTTCCAAAGGGTCCAGAGCGAAAATCCTAGGATCACCTACTTTCTTTGCAAGACAAGTTAAAATCTCTTTGTGTCAAGTCAAGACTTTGAGTCCTAAGGCGAAGTTGAGGTTGAAATGATGTTTCTTTGCCCTGTAGGATGAATTGAAGTGAAGGAGATGAGGAATTAAGACCTAAAGCTTGAATTTCGCTCCTGACCCTTCCAAAGGGTCCAAAGCGAAATTCTTAAAACCTCCATTTTTGCCCCAAATTTACATCAAGCTTGGTGTTGGTTGAGAATGAGGACGTTCTTGGGCATGTATCTAAGCAAGTATGATCACAAGGTGAGAAGAATTTGAGCCAGGAATGCAAAATTCGCTCCTGACCCTTCCAAAGGGTCCAAGGCGAAATTCTTATGGAGCCTGTCCTTGGAAAGAATCTTAAGCAAACTTCATTTTGACATATTCTTGTTGATGATTTAAGGTAGGAAATGCTATGTTGAAATGAATTTATTATGTGTCCTTAATCATCTCTTGTGGTTTGTCTTGCAGATGAAAGAAGACCAAGCTAGATCAAGGACGGCCTCCACAAGACCAGAACAAGACAAGGACGGCCTTCTCCAGTCCAGCATCAACAAGGACGACCTTCTCCAGTCTAGCATCATCAAGGGCGACCCCCTCCAGCCCAGCATCGACAGGGACGACCTTTTCCAGCCTAGCATTTTAAGGAAGGTACACCATCCATCCGGCACATCAAAGACAAAAGAGGATTAAAGCAAGGGTCCGTTGAAGAAGCAGATAGTTTCAGAAGAGTTAATTAAAATTATTTTCTCACCATCATCGAATTGAGCATCTACCAGGTTACAAGTGTCTGACAAGGAGGCATCCCAATCATCACTCCTCCAATCAGATTGGTCCATCTCAGCGTGTCCAGATTCAATGTACCTGACTCATCAAAAGATGGCACTAACTTCGATGTACCTACCCCGGCTATCCATTGGTCGAATATTCCAAAGAAGACATGTGTCCAAATAATGCAATTATTTCATTGGTCAGAATTAAGTTTGTTGTAACAAACCCTAATTAGGGTTTTCATTGTAAAATCTTGGCCATTGATCTCAAATTGAGATAAGCCATTGAATTGTATTGTGGGCACTATATAAGCCCTGGCTCTTCATTTGTAAAGGCTAATAGTTAGTCAGTAGTTAGAAGGTGAATAGTTAGAAATAGTAGAATAGCAAATAGAATAGCAATTAGAGTAGGCTAGGAAGAGAAGACAAGACATTGTTGCCTTAATTGTAAAGACTTCTTTTTCATTGAAGATATGGTGAAATATGTTGTTTCATTGCAATCTGCATGGTCTCTTGTTGAATCTTCATTTTAGATGATAGATAATTAAATTGAATGAAAGAAGTCGTTGAAGCACCTGTGTGGAATCCATCTAATCCATACCACTAGCCTCTTACTGATTGTAAGTGCGCCCTGCGTGGTCAATTGGCATAAAATGAGTTTAATCTCAAGTCGTTACACGTCTATTGCTCATGCATTAACTTGAATGATGATCAGTATTTGATGGTGTCCGATTTGAATATATTTGAAGCATCCCCCAGAAGATCGCACTGAGTTGGTGTTGAATTGTTCAACTTGATGGTGATACCCAGCCCAATAGGACTCCACCTAGTTGTTCATCCATCTTCTCGCATTCTAGGTAGTAAGAGTAAGCTTCCTGAACCCTACATCTTTTGTCATTTGTTTGTCTTCCAATTAGTTAAAAGGACCTGTGATTCCAGCAAATCAAACGTTTAGGTCGTCAAATGTAAGTCCCCTTGTGATTCCAGCAAAATCACATCATACCACAAAGAGCTTATCCACACGTAGAGATCCTACATAACAGAACCTTGGAGTTGTCTCGACTGATCCTTCAGCGAGATCTTCAGCAATCGGGAAACTTTGCTCAAGAGAGGATAAAGTACCTTTAGGTATTTTATTCTGTGTTCGCATGTGCATGAAAAACACATCAACAGAGCCCCAGATTCAAACTATAGGAGACAAGATAAACATTCCGCTCAAATTAAGAATATGTCACAATAAAACTCTTAAATTGGGGTGAATTCGACCCATGACATAAGCAAAAAAACACAATTAAAAATAAATATCTCCAACTAAGAAGAGAATGGGTAAAGAGGGGAAAAAAGAACCTTGTGGGGGGGTATACAACCAACACTGAGGCAAGTGCCTCAGAGAGTGCTGCACTTCTCAATGCAAGTAGTCTTGAAAACAAGCTAGGCTGCCTTGATGGCAGTCACATAGCCTCGGGGACCCCCTGCCATCACCACCACATCATTTTAAACCTGCTATATATTAACATTAATACAAAGAATGTGACAGAAAATATGAACTAAATTAAAAGATAAGTTTTTCAATCCTCTAGCATGCTTGCCTTATCATGGTTTCTGTTCCAAAACTTAAATAAAAAACAAGGAAACAGTGTCACCTAATCAGATCTCAAACGTTTTCAAATTTCTACTGCATTTGAAGCAATACAATTATTCAAAGACAAATTGCAACTTCCTCAAAAGTGTCATACTCTGTTTCAAAACTGTGACAAATCAACAGTTCAACAGCATTGTCAAACAGAAACAATCATCTGAATGATCGGTATCCAGTAGCCCGACATACAAATTTAATATATCCATGATAACTAGCACAAATGTGATTAAAAATCTAAATGTGGATAGGCTTGTCAAATGTTGCCAGGGCAGCTTCTTTGACAGCTTCACTGAGTGTTGGGTGTCCGTGACATGTTCTGGCAATATCTTCACTAGATGCTCCATACTGCAGGGCAATCGCAGCTTCATGAATCAACTCCCCAGCACTTGCGCCCATGATATGGACGCCTAAGATTTTGTCAGTTTCTTTCTCCGCAATTATTTTCACCATTCCATCAGCATCATCAATAGTTCTGGCCCTGCTATTCGCCATAAAAGGGAATTTCCCAACTGCGTAGGAAATGTTGAGAGCCTTCACCTGCTCTTCTGTCTTCCCTACAGATGCTACCTCTGGATGTGTGTAAACAATTCCAGGTACAGTGTCATAGTCCACATGTCCAGGTTTTCCAGCAATTAGCTCCACACAAGCTACACCATCTTCCTCAGCCTTGTGTGCAAGCATGGGGCCAGGAATCACATCACCGATAGCATAAATTCCAGGAACATTTGTCCTGAAATGGTCATCAACTTCCACTCGTCCCATTTTATCAAGCTTCACCCCAAGCTCTTCTAGTCCAAGACCTTTTGTATAAGGTGATCTACCAGCAGAAACAAGAACTACATCTGCCTCAAGAGTTGTCTGCTCACCTCCCGAAGCTGGCTCTAGTGTAAGCTTTACACCTGGTCCTGAAGCATCAACACCAGTCACCTTAGTCTTCAGCATAAATTTCATTTTCTGTTTCTCTAATGTCTTCTGGAAAGATTTTCGAATTTCCCCATCCATGGATGGAACAATATCAGAAGCAAATTCTACAACGGTAACTTCAGAGCCCAACCTTCCCCAAACTGAACCCATTTCTAAGCCGATGTATCCTGCACCAATAACCACAAGTTTCTTTGGAACCTCCTTCAGTGATAGTGCTCCAGTGGATGAAACTATTTTATTTTCATCAATATTAATTCCAGGAAGGGGTTTAACTGCTGAACCAGTTGCTATGATTATATGCTTCCCTTTCACAGTACTATTTCCACCATCTGAAAGATCCACTGACACTTCACTTCCAGATACAATCTTTCCAGCACCTTTAACATAAGTGACTTTGTTCTTCTTGAAAAGCCCTTCAATTCCCTTTGTCAGACCAGTCACAGCCTTCATTTTCTGCGCCATCATTGCGGAAACATCAATTTCCAATTGTCCCACTTTCACACCATGGCCAGCAAATGAATACTTGGCTTCGTGAAACATATGTGAGGATTGAAGCAATGCCTGCAACAAGAAATCAAATACCTCTCAGTACAATTGATCAAATTCAAATGGACACAATCCTAACTTTAAAGGAAAAATTGTTGAGGTTGGCTTGACTGTTCATTTGCATAAGGTTGGTAATAAGTGCGAAATCAATATTGTATGTGGCCTTCTAAAATGCTCGATGAGCTCGTGACAAGCAAAACAAGGGAAAGCAGTGCAGAGGAACAGTGTAGGATAGTTCATCCCAGCTTGCCAGCAAAAGGGCAAAACTGGTGGATTTAACCCATGAAATATATACAAAAACAAACTATTATAAATAATTATTTGCAATTGGACAAGGAATGGGAAAGGGGAAAAGACATAATATACCTTGGAAGGTATGCAACCAACATTGAGGCAGGTGCCTCCGAGAGCGCCGCGCTTCTCAATGCAAGTAGTCTTGAACCCAAGCTGAGCCGCCTTGATTGCAGCCACATAGCCCCCGGGACCCCCTCCTACCACCACCACATCATTCTCCTCAGCAGAGGACGATGCATATCTTCTAAGCGATCCAAGCCCTAATTCTGCTGAGCAAACCCTATGCCACGAATTTCTCAGCCCCCATCGAAGGGCATCCTCGATCAAAGCAGATTGACATCTTGACATTCCTGCCATGGCCATTGGCACCAATATTTTTTTCCGTTTTTCCCTCAAATAATTAAAAGATGATTTCAGTTCCTGGATGCCCAAGATAGTCGTCCTACAAAAGACAGGATTTCTTGGGCACGGCTATTTTGCAACTACCTAACTAGTTATATTTTGTGACTGGAAGACAGGTACACACGATTATTTATACTTTTTCCTCTTACCAATATCCAACACAGGAGTAGCGGTGATTTGAAGGTTTGACTGGCCTTTTTCTCCTAACATCAAAATTAAAATAGATGTCTAATACCTTACGAATCATATAAAGCCTTGGATTATTTATTTTCAAGGGTGTATTTAACTACCATATTATATTATTGTTGTTATCAGTATTTCAGTTGTAGATAAATCAGTTAACAAAATTAAACTGGAGTTGTAGGGGGAGTGCCAACAGGAGGTCGATAGGTCTGATTGTAAAGGCATCATAACATTACAAGGAGGTTTTTTTTTGTTTTTTTGAAGGATTTTGATTTATAGAAAAGTGA